>NW_027204048.1:13467500-14067500 GCF_024711535.1 Dipodomys merriami
AAACACAAGTGAGATGTAAGAATTTCACAAATGAAAATTCTCCTCCAGCCTTTAGAATAGAGCTTCCTTCCTGGGCACTGATGACTCCTGCCTGTTGTTATTCAAGCTACTCAGGAGGCTGAGATTTGACACATCTCCAATTACCCACCAAAACAAGAAAGTGGAGCCATGGCTTTGAGCCTTGAGCAAAAAAGCTAAGGGACTATGATCAGGCTCATTTCCCAGCTCTTCCAATGTCGACCTGGTTCAACGTGCTTTGTTCCCAAGTCGAGGAATTTCCTGACCACCAGCTTATTTATCACCTCTTTTCCCATCTTCAGATTGTTCTTGGTCATAGTTCTTAGATTGTTTTGTGCAGAGCAGTTATCCCTCTCTGAAATTACCTGATTTATTTCTCTACTTATTGTCCATTTCTCTTTCCTTGTGAAAATATAATCTTTATGGGGACAAACACTTTTATCATTCATTCATCTCTGTGTCCTCAGCATCAAGCTCTGAGTCTGGTGCAATAGAAGTCATAAGCAAAATTCTGCTCAGTAAATTCTAGTTTGTATGTCTGTGGTCAGAGAATGAAGAAAAGAATGCATGAGACATCTTTGTAAGGTTGCTAAGGGGCAGAGCTTCCATCCTACATACTTCTTTACCTTTCTTCAAGGCCCAATTTAAAGCCAATGGGCTAATTACATTAGTAACACCCTGCTGTCTCCCTTAGATAGTCTAATCCTTAACAAACTTTAATAGACAGCCCTATTTCTGGTATGGTCCTATAATCCCAGCCCTTGGGAGAATGAGTTGAACTCCTGTAATCCTAGCAGTGCATTTGAGGTCAGCCTACACTATATAGACTATCTCAAAATAAAATTATATATATATATATATATATATATATATATATATCCTTTAGATGAAAAGTTGTATAGACAGATTCTATGTAATCTTACCACACACACTAACAATGGAGATTTTAAAAAGAGGGAAAAAGAAACTTTCCACAGCTCCCTAAGGGAGGAAAGCATTTCAGTCCCAATTAACAGATGAGAAAGGCTCAGGCAGAAAAGTTTAAGAACTGTTCAAAGAGAGAGAGAGAGAGAGAGAGAGAGAGAGAGAGAGAGAGAGAGAGAGAGAGAGAGAGAGAGAGAGAGAGAGAGAGAGAGAGAGAGAGAGAGAGAGAGAGAGAGAGAGATTAAAGAATATTTTTCTAGCTCATAACATTTAGTATGCTGATAATTCTGCATCCTGATTTTTGCTATGTATCCTTTAAACTAAAAATCAGGTCATATTTACAATCAAAATATTTTAGTTGAAACTTTTTTTCTTTAAAGATAATGTAAATAAACTCCAGCTGTTTTTTTAAACATGATATTGCCTTAGAATAATAAAATATTTGGGGAAATGTAAAAAAAATATTCAGATCAGAGTAAAAAAAAATTTCAATGTATATGAAACACTTTTAAAGAGCATGAACTGTGAAATGGTTCTCTGGATCTGTTTTGCCCTGGTACTTTATTGAATAGAAAGCAGGTGACCAAGAGTTACCTTGGGTTTTTCATGATGAGAGAGAACAACTCACATGAAGATGCTGCTCCCAAACTCCTAATGTCAGGAGAAATTAGAGACTGATGATGAGAAATTTCCCAATGGCCAGGTGCTGGTGGCTCATGTTTGTAATCCTAGCTACTCAGGAGGCTGAGCTCTGAGGATCTTGGGTCAAGCCAAGCTGGACAGGAAAGTCTATGACATTTTTATCTACAATGAACCACCAAAAAGCCAGAGCTGTGGTTCAAGTAGTAAAGCTCTAGCCCTGAGGACAAAAGCTTAAGGATGGCACCCAGGCCCAGAGTTCAAGCCCCAGGACTCACACCAAAAGAAAGAAAAGAAATTCCACTACGATGAGGTCCAAACATTAGATCGTAGGTTTAACATATGCCTGGTCACTGCAACATTTGTATTAGATTCCTGTAGTACCTGCTTGGCCTGCAGCTAGTTTTCTCTTTACAAAGGTCTTTCAATAGTCTGCTCATTAAAGCACTTGGAGGAATGCAATATTGTGCTTATTAAATACTTATTTTGGAAAATATAATAGTCCATAAATGAAAGAATAACAACATAAACTGTTTCTCCTGGATCTGGTTTAATGATCTGCTCAGCAGTCACTACAATTTCCGTAGTAAGCCTTTCTCAGTCTACACCTTTATTCTGCTATAAAGGAGGAAAAAAAATTATCAGGTGTAGTGATGCACACCTGTAATCCTAGCATTCTAGAGGCCAAGAAGGCAGGAATATCATGATTCCAAGGCCAGCCTGGGTTCCACAGTGAGATCCTGTCTCAAAAAAGTTTTACTTAAATTTTAAAATTCTTAGATAAATGAGCTTATCTCATCCCTCGCTAACTCTCTCCCTCATTTCCCTCCTCAAAAACTGTTCAGATTCTTTTTCCATCTTCATTCATACTTTCCGACTTGACTCTCTCCTTTTAATTCTTAGGTTGCGACCTCTCCGGTTCATCTCCCAGAAGAATGAAAGCATCCACTATGAACCCCTTTAGTTCTGTTCATCCAAAACTTTACCTACTATCTTTGTTTCTTGACCAGTCTGACAAAAGACACTTTGTCCTTGCTCTTCCATGAAAGCAACCTAAATCTCTGCTCCAGATCGCTCCCTCCTGCCTCCTTTGGGCCTACACTTCACAGATCATTCCTTCTCTCACAAATCACCATTGCTAGAAGGCCTTTGCACCCAGCCTCTTTTATCTGCATATGGTTAAACTGCACCCAGGCCTATTCATCTTGCCTTTGAACATCCTCAAAGATTCCTCATCAGTTACTATCTATGCCCCATCCTCACCCTCTGCCTGATGCCTCCCTCCTCCGATACTCCTCCGAAGGGTTTCAGTAGCAGTGAGATTCTCCTCAATCTCTCAGCAGGAACCAGGCCTGAGAAAACTCCACCCTCCTCTAGCTGTCTATCCTAAGTTCCCTCCTTTTGGATCTTCTAAGTCATTGTTTTGGGTTTGCTTGTTGGAATAAAATTTATGTGATTAAAAAAAGGTGCTAGATTACAACATAAAACCTCAGCTTTGAATCTGGCCTCTGACACTGACTATGTAAATTAGAAAGTCATATTATCTGTCTATGAAATAAGAACATTTATTAAGATGATCTCCAGGTCACTCTTTGCTTTATACTTTTAGGCATCTTGATGTCAGGAATTTTTTTTTATTGTGGACTATGGGGTTTTTGGTGGATATCTTCCTCTATATTTGTTTTGTGGAGATTTTCCACTATTATTCCTCCTCCTCCTCCTCCTCCTCCTCTTTCTTTCTTTCTTTCTTTCCTTCTTTCTCCTCTTCTTCTTCTTCTTTCTTCTTCTTCTTCTTCTTCTTCTTCTTCTTCTTCTTCTTCTTCTTCTTCTTCTTCTTCTTCTTCTTCTTCTTCTTCTTCTTCTTCTTCTTCTTCTTCTTCTTCTCCTTCTTCTTCTTTCTGCCTTCTTCTTTCTTCTTCTTTCTCTTCCTCTTCTTCCTTCTCATCCTCCTTCTCCTTTTTATTCTTCTTTTTGGCAATCCTGGGATTTGAACTCAAGGCCTTTATTCTCACTTGCCCGATGTGACTGGTACTCTACTTCTTGGACCACATCTCGGTCAAGCTTTCAGCCAGTATCTTGTGGCTCACCTTCAATCACTATCCTTTGAATCTTAGCATCTTCAGTAATTAGGATTACAGGCGTGATCTTAACTGACTGCCTCTACTGTTTATTTATTTCTTCTTAGGAAAAAATGTAGGAGAAAAAGAGTTGAAATTTAAGTCTGTGATTCCGATTTCCTCGTTTTTAAGTCTTCCTTTTAAGTGTGCTTGTAAGCAATGACCATATGAACAACTGTAAAATAGCTAACACCCTAAACTTTTGAAGGTAACATTTATGTTGCCTTCAAATAAAAAAGCAGGCCTTAAACATTCCTGGTAAGATTTATAAATAGTGGCAGTTTAATAGCAAGACATCTTGTTATTAAAGGGATCAAGGAACTAGGAAAACAAAGCCATTGTGCAGCAAGATACACGAGAGGTGATAAATTTCCCATTACATTTCCTAATGTCTGGGAACACTGGAAGACTCCTCTGGGATATTAATGTATCATCATAATTAAAGCAGAGTGACTGCATGGAAAGTAGAAATAGCAGGGTCATAAATTACTGACACAATAATCAACACATTATAGACCAAGGTGGTTGTAGATTAAAGTGGTTTTCTGTCCAGGTAAGGGAAAATTATGCCATCAAATGGGACAAGTTCTAATGTCCAATGAAATTGAAGCTAGGCATGGTAAAAGAACTTATTCTTCATGGTTTTGTTAGTTTGTACCAGTACCTTGGATTATACCTAGGACCTGAGCACTGTCCTGGGTTTTTTTTTGCTCAGAGCTGTTTCTCTACCATGTGAGCCACTGCTCTATTTCCAGTTTTTTTCTAGTTAATTGGAGATGAGAATTGCACAGATTTTCCTTCCTGGGCTGGATCCAGACTGTGATTTTTAGACGTCAGCTTCATGTGTAGCTAGGATTACAGGCAGGAGCCCCTGGCACTAGCCCCAGCTAGTGTTGAGTTTCTAAACTGGACTCAGCATCAGTTATCAGTCCAAGAATTTCACACAATGTTAAATAAGTGCAAGAGAGAAATGCTCTTATTTGCCTTCTGCCTTATTTCCTGTATTTGTTGATGGCTTCTATATTTCATATCAACTTATGCAGAAATGACTGGAAAGACAGCTTAACACAACTAGTAGTTGCAAACACCTAACTCGCACAAGGGTAGTGATTATGATCATGTTGCTGCATTCTTTCATGGCTTCCTGAGTAATTCATATTATGCAATATCACCGAGTTGGCACAATTCTCCTCCCACTTTCAGCAAAGACATTATAGATATTCTTTTTCCATAGTTTTACTGAAGGCTTAATTAAGTGAACATTTACTCTGTGATATATTTACAAACCTGAAAATGCTACTTCCCCTCATACTCCCAGATACCTATCTTGTGAAGATCTTTCTGCCTCATAACTCCTGCATTTTAGGGACTCTTTCCAAGATGGATGAGCAACACTATTTTTTGTTGATAACGTTTGAGGATCTCCTAAAGGTCTGAAATCAGAAGCCAGCTAGGTTTTGGCAGGTTTCTGTTGATTCAAGCTTAATTCATAAAACTGGAAATTGATGACTGGCTCATGAAGAAAGGCTCTATAAATGTATCAGAGGAACAACACCTCTGTGTGTGAATGCACACATGTGCATGTGTGCATGTGTGTGTGTGCGTGTGTGTGTGTGTGTGTGTGTGTGTGTAGGAGATATGTGCATCTTTTCCTCCCTCTCTTAGGTTTCTTTCTGCAGACACGGTCTACTCTTGACTTTTTAGAACCCAGCACTAGAAGTCTCTATACAGCCAATCCCAGACCTTTCTTGTGGCATCTCCTTCCAAACCACTGATGGACCAAGAGCCTCTGCGTTCTAGTCAATATTGAGCTACGTTGTAGTCACACAATGCTCACAAATAGCTATTTGCGGCCTTGAACTTTCATCCCAGTCATTAAATTAAGACATTCGGTTTGAAGCCGGGCGCTGGTGGCTCACGCCTGTAATCCTAGCTACTCAGGAGGCTGAGATCTGAGGATCGCAGTTCAAAGCCAGCCCGGGCAGGAGAGACCGTGAGACTCCTATCTCCAATAAACCACCAGAAAACCGGAAGTGGCCTGTAGCTCAAGTGGTAGAGCGCTCGCCTTGAGCTGAAGAGCTGAGGGACAGTGCCCAGGCCCAGAGTTCAAGCCCCACGACCGACAAAAAAAAAAAAAAAAAGACATTCAGTTTGAACTTGATTCTAAATAAAAACAGTCTAATAAATATAAAAGACAGATGTCAAACCAGAAAAAATTTGCACCAAAGTCTTAAAACATTTAATAAATATGTATAAATTTACTCAAATAAGCAAAAAAGAAAACCGAATAGGAGAGACTCTAGGATATATGCAAGAAAAATACAAATATAACTGGAATATCAGGCACAAATACATCCAGCCTTGTTTACAATCAAATAAATATGTAAATAATAAAGTAACACATTTGTTTATCAGCTGGATAAAAGTATTTCAAAAATATAATTCCCTGGAATGTGATGTTTGTGTTAATAACTATTTATCCTATATTCTGCTTGTACTGCTTATCAATCAAACAATAAATCTTTTATTTTAGAAGCATAATTATATATACATGCATATATAATAAATATAGCTCTCTTTATTAAAATGGTAATTATACATTAAAATATATTGTCACTTTAAACATGCACATTTTATATTCATAGAGAGATATAATCTTTGTAATTGTTCTTGTATCGTTGGGTAAAAAACACAAGGACATATGCATGCTAGGCAAATACTCTATCACTGAGCTACACTCTAGCATCATAAATGTATACTTTCAGGGGTTCCAAAGTGTATATATTTTGGAAACAGGGAATTTTAATAAGCTTAGGCTAGTTTCTTACCTTTGATCCTCTGTCTCTGCCTCCTGAGTTCTGGGATTATAGGTGTGTGCCTCCAAACAATCAGAGCAATTATTTTTTCAACTAACAACTTAAATGCATATATTTTAAGATATGTATACATATATTGCATGTACATATATATTCACACATATGTATATGTGTATAAGCATATATATATGTATGTGTATAAAACATTATCCTGAAATTATGAAGATGCAGGGAAATAAGAATTCTTATAAAATAGGTTCTGGTATGAGGGCAAATTGATGTAATATTTGATTACAACTTAGCTACATTTATAATTAATAAAGCCCAAATATACATACTTTTTTTTTGGTCGGTTATGGGGCCTGAATTTTGAGTCTGTATATTGTCCCTCAGCTCTTCAGCTCAAGGCTAGTGCTCTACCACTTGAGCCACAGAACCACTTCTGTTTTTTTTCTGCTTATGTGATGCTGAAGAATCTAACCCAGGGCCTCATACATGCAAGGCAAGCACTCTACCACTGAGCCATCTTCCCAGCCCTATACATACATTTTTATACTGCAATTCTACTTTTGATTTATAATAAAAAAAGGAACATGGTGACCCACAAAGATATATCTACCATTGTTCATCCAAGTAATGTTATATACTATTGAGAAATGGAATCTGCCAATTGTTTATTATTAGGGTTGATTAAACAACTTGTGGTATAGCTTAAAAGGATTTAACATTATTAGGGCTTTTAACCCCCAGCTCTTCATCTGTACTTTGCCTTTGGACTCACTAAAGATTGGTTAGCACTAGTCTTTGTGTCTCAGACATGAGGCTAGCCGAGTCATTATTCCGCTTTGGGTATTTCCAAGGAAGAGCTAAAAGTATCTGCTGTCTTCTCCTGACAGGGGAGATATTGGTCTGAAGCAGAGTGAGACCTCGGGGACCCAGACAAGGACCTAGATTCTCCCTTGTTTGTTCTTTATTGGTTATATTCTGCACATCTTCTTGTAGGTCTGATATTTGTAGGTCTTCCAAATGAGCCACAACAATAACTCTATGTTGATAGCTACTCCATGTGATGACAACTCAATTTTCAGTGAATTACATTCATCACATTGACCTGGAAATTGTTTGTTAGGAAGCACACTAAAGAAGGTGGGCAAAAAATAATTCACCTTTTGTGTCCATCTAGCATTGTGATGCTAAGCTGCTGTGGAAAAAGAGAAGTGATTATGACTAATTCCACATTAGACAGTTTTCAATCAGCCAGGTTTACATGGGACTCAGTATTCAGTGCTGGGTTACTGATGCAGGAGTGGACAGATGCAATACTTTTCCTCCCCATCATAAGAGTTACAAGGATGCTTCTACTATAAAAGATAGATTAACAGGAGTGAAGCAAGGAATATAGCTAGTGCAAGTTTTATATGTCATGGAAGTCTTCCGAAACGAAGACAAAAAACAAACAAACAAACAAACAAGGAAAATTCTCCAAACTTAGGTCTGATTAAGTGGAAATATAATAGAATGAAAAAGAAATGAGTTTGCCAGGTACCAGTGGCTCATGCCTGTAATCCCAGCTACTTAGGAGGCTGAATGAGCCCAGGCCCTGTGTTCAAACCCTAGGACTTTTTAAAATCAGTTCTCTGAAACCAATAAATTCAGGGATTTGGGGATGTTTACTACCCAAATGACCATGAAAATATTTGGCTGTTGGCCTGTATTCCACTGTAGCATGTCTTCCATCCCAGAGCTAATGGCTTCTATGAGCAAATAGACTTGCACTAGAGAAATCTAGAAGCTAGTCAGTCTTTATTACTTGTCAAAACTAAAAGTTGAATTGAATCAGATGAGTCTTTTATAAAAAGAAAAAATGAAACAGATGGTGAAGGGGGAAAAAAGCATGGGTCAGCTAAATATTTATTTAAAAACACATGGTCTTTCTGTCCTTCGGAGGATACGCTAACTAAATATAGCATGTGCGGGAGGCATGCCGTTACAATTTAGCACCTATTTCCCAAACTCTGACCAGGTTCTAAGAACGCTAAAATCTCTCCCTTGTCTCGGTAACCCTCCATCTACATTTAGAGATTTGTGAAAATTCCATCCTTTCTGGCAAATGTTTTGATTTGGAATTTTTGTATTGTTTTCCTTTTGGTTTTTATAGTTTTAAAACTCCTATAACTCATTGCCAAACAGCTGAATGAGCATAAGCAACTCATTCCATCTCTCCTGTACTTGTGTGGGGAGTTTCTTAATGCAGGACTCTGGAATTTGTCTCACTGGATTATAGTAATTTTGTGAATAATTGTTCCATCAACACTGCAGTTTGCCACAGCCAAATTTATCTGTGTGAATGATTTCAAAGGATTGTTAGCAGGATCAGAAGAAAAGTTAAATTTAGCCAGGAATCTAACCATTATAAATAGTTGAGGTCTACCACTGTTAACAAGAACAGAACTAGAGTTCTTTGAGGGCTGTGGGTAATTTATGACTTTGTTGATGTAGTATCAAAATGTTTCTGTCTAGAGATAAAAGGCTATTTATGGAAACTGAAATTTACATGCTAATTATGAGCCCAAATGGGACTATTCTGTTGGTACACTTGGTGGTGATTTAACCCAACAACTCACCCTTCTATGTCTAGCAAGCAGGCCATGGAAACTACTTTGAAGGGCAGTGGAAAACTAGTTAATTCAGGAAGAGTTTAGCAACTTAATACAAACAATCCTTTTTAACTACACAACAAAGGTTTTATCTTATTATGTTCCACAGCTCCCTACAAAGTTTTTCCTCTGCCTTTCTTTTCCAGATCCTGTTCTCTCTTGGGTAGGGCTTAAATGCTGACACTTAAGTGAAAAATCAGTAAAAGAAATTCTCTTAAAAGCCAACCTGCATGGCTCGAGAAAGTGAATTTCTGAGAAACCTGTCTGACTACCATTTCTTTCCTTAGTGTTGTGATGCTGGTGATTAAATCCAGGGCCTTGTGCATGCAATGTAGCAAGGACTACCTCCCCAGATCTTGGTCCTGGGAACTTTACCCAGGAGATTTTCTGGATTTTTACAAACCTAGGGGCAACCTAGACCTCTTGACTAACACAGTCTTGAGTTTCAGTTTTTACTCGGTTCTACTCTTCACCTTCTCACAAAAATAAAAAAAAAATGAAGAGAGTAATGATTATGTACGTTATGTAAAGGTTACCTTCCTTTTAAGTACTACTGCTTTTCATTATGTTGTTTTTAGAGAGTAGATCATTATTTTCTTGAAAGGGAGAAAGATAAAAACAGAATTGATTCCATTGCCCTTTGACAATCATAGTTTTCAGAAACAGGATACTGGAAGAGAGAGCCTTGATAATCTAGACAATGATTACTTGGTTTGAGCATTAGTTAAGTGACTTGCCTTTCTGCTCTGTTTTGTTCTCAGGGATTGATGATATTTCATTGACTGTTAGAACCACCACCTGGTGATGTGCAGAGGAAAAGAAAACTAAATTGAGTCACGTGCGTGTGTGCACATGTGTGAATGTGTGTGTGTGTGTGTGTGTGTGTGTGTGTGTGTGTGTGTGTGCCAGTATTGAGGTTTGAACTCAGACCTGGGCACTGTCCCTGAAGTTTTCTTTTTCTTTTTTTTTTGCTCAAGGTTGGTATGCTAACCACTTGATTGACAGCTCTATTTATGCTTTTTGAGTGGTTAATTGCAGATGACAGAGAGTCTCATGGACTTTCCTCATTGGTCTGGGCTTCCAACTATAATCCTCAGATCTCAGTCTCCTAGGAAGCTAGGATTACAGGTGTGAGACACTGGCATTGTTAAAATGTAAAATCTGTCTTTTTCTGAGCAAGGAAAATAAACTGGTTGACGTCAACAATGAATCCAAAATGAAACAACATCTGCATGTGCCTAGTACAGAGACTGCACATAACAAAAATGTAGCAAAGTGGGGTTTTATAATCCACACAGCTATTTATGCTACTCTTTAGCAATACTTTTCAGACAGGTTGATTATGACCATCAAGAGACATTTGACAGCAGTGTCTGGAGTCATTCTTGATTCTCATGACTTGGAAATGATGCTGGCATCCAGTAGGTTTATACCTGTGAAAGGCCCACTCCCTCTATCAGCTGAGGAAGCCAATAACTTGGAGACCAACTGATGATAGAAGAAAGCTTTATTGACAGTGAGCTAGCTACTTAAAGATGGTTTTCAACCAAACTCTCTCTTGCCAGGGATCATAGGAATAAAAGCTTATAAGAGTTTTCTACAAAGTCTAGCCACAGCCAGGTAGGCATCAGAATGGTCACTAATTCTTACAATAATTAGTCCTCTTGGCCTGGTTTTGATATTGTCTGCAAGTCATGAAGTATACCTGTAACATTAAGATGACTGACTAGGTTGTGTTATGGGTGCTGTTCTTTCCATGGTCTTTTTCAGGCAAGGTTGACTTTATTGGTTAATTATCTGGAGAATGAGACTTAGAAAAGTGAGATAGAACAGAAACAGGGAAAATAGTCTTGCTAGTGTTAAGAACCAGTTAACCTACACATCTGCTTCAAGTAGGGACCAACAATGCTGCAGATCATCCTCCAGTATGCTGGACATCCCACAAAAAAGAATTATACAGCTCCAAAATATCAGTAGTACTGAGCCTCAAATGTCATGTTGTAGATTTTAAAAAGCATATACAATGTCTTTCTTGGTATAATAAATAATAAATTAAGATGGGTGCCAGTGGTTCATGTTTGGAATCAAAGCTACTCAGGAGGCTGAGATCTGAGGATTGCAGTCTGAAGCCAGCTCAGGCAGGGAAGTCTACGAGACTCTTATCGCCAATAAACTTCCAAAAAGCTGCAAGTGGAAGTGTTGCTTAAGAGATAGAACACTATGGGGCTGGGAAGGTGGCTCAGTGGTAGAGCGCTTGCCTTACATGCCTGAGGCCCTGGGTTCGATTCCTCAGCACCACATAAGCAAAAAGAAAAAAGCCAGAAGTAGCACTGTGGCTTAAGTGGTAGAGGGCTAACCTTGAACTGGAGAGCTGAGGGACAGCGCTCAGGCCCAGAGTTCAGGCCCCACGACCGGACCAAAAAAAAAAAAAAGAGAGAGAGCTAGAACACTAGCCTTGAGCAAAAGAAGCTCAGGGACAGTGCCTAGACCCTAAGTTCAAGCTCCAAGACCAGATAAAAAAGAAATAATCATACAATTGATTCTTCACAAAAATTGCTTAAAAACAAATCTGTGAAGCTCTTTATTCAGTGTTAATTTATGTTTCCAAAGTTGAGGTAGGTAGGTTTCATCAACCATGAATATTTCCCATCAAAACAAAATTTCATCGAGTATTACTAACATCCTCAGGACTAAAACCTATAGTGCACCAAGACAGACTGATTTACACAAATTCAATTTGCATAACTCATCTAACTTTTAAGAAATTTGCATAAAATCAGGAACATCTGTCTAAGCTACATCTAAGATACATCTGTCTAAGCTAAAATGTAAGCTACATTTTACTTGATCTGTCATCTTTTCTCCTTTAATTGATATTAATATACATTCAAATTGTCTAAGCTGTTGTTTTGTTCTACCCCACTGTTTAGAGCTAGTCAACTATCTGAAATACTTCCTGGAATCACATAAACACTTTTTACAAAAGTATAAGCAAACACTTGATCAACCCTCTTAAGAGTTTAGGCTATGGATGGTTCCCTTCTTATCACATTCTATCACCCAGAGGCAAAGGTTTTAAATAGGCCAAGATGTTTGGCTTTTCCTTTGTCCTTCCTGTCTTAACCCAGAAAAGGCATCTGCTTGCTTAGTCACTGAATATCTGAAAATAACCTCTCCATCTCACGTAGCCTACAAGATATAAAATGGCAGCTCCCAGGTAACAACACACACGATCAGCATTATCCATCTTTAGGTGGGAAATTCAGTGTGTTAGACCAGAGAACATACATCCTATGTCTTCTGTATTTGGAATACTGGCAGATGAGTGCTAAACAAAGCTGAGGTATAAGGACATGTTTCAGTCTAATCAGTAGATGACTGACTTTGGGATTTTCTGTCATGCAGAGCATGTGGTATGGCTCTTCTTCCAAGTGTGGAAATGCTGTAAGATAAAGAATTCTGTTTCCTGCTGTTTTTTAAAACATCTTTAACATTTAATTCAATTCATGGTGGCAGTTCACAAAGTATTGGAGATGACCTAAAAGAGCCAATGGGATCTATCCAATAGGACTTTTGATAATGAGGAAATGTTATGTATCTACTATGTCCAATTCAGTCAACCAGAAACTATAGGTAGCTACAATGTTAAGAATTTTGCATCCTAGCTGAATAAATTAATTTTTTATTTAATTTTAATTTAAATGGACATGTGTGCCTTGTAGCCACCATAATCAATAATGTCAGCCTAGGGAAGTACTAAAATCTAGGGAAGTACTAAAATCTAGGGAAGTACTAAGTCATCATTCTACAACTTACAGGTACATTGATTCTTTTTTTTTCTTTTCTTCAAATAATAATGATAAATTATAGACTTATTTAGAAAATAGTAGAAAATGCTTCATATAATTTTCTGAGTAACATAATTACTATGCATTTTGTAAAATTCTAAGCTTTTTCTATGTATTTTTTGTTGAATTAGGTATGATTTTATTTTCTGGTTAAAATAAATCAGCCTTTGGGGCTGGGAAGGTGGCTCAGTGGTAGAGCACTTGCCTTGCATGCATGAAGCCCTGGGTTTGATTCCTCAGCACCACATAATCAAAAAGAAAAAAGCCGGAAGTGGTGCTGTGGCTCAAGTGGTAGAGCGCTAGCCTTGAGCTGAAGAGCTGAGGGACAGTGCCCAGGCCCAGAGTTCAGGCCCCACCACCGGATCCAAAAAAATAAAGAAAGAAAGAAAAAAAATCAGCCTTTTGATTTAGCATGAGAGAATCTATTTCTTTTCTACTGAATAATATTTTTAAGCCATCGAATCTAACGTTTGCTATTTCTCCAAGTGTTGTAGCAACGTTTATTTCTTCTCTTTTTGAAATTTTGGATTGTTTCCTTTGTTTGCATGCTTGTTTGGTTTCGTGGTCATTATAAAATAGTGCTACAGTAAACACTGAAATCCTGTTCCTATTTCTCCTCTTCAGAATACATTATCATGCAAAATGTTTGCGTTTTATGCAAGGAAAAATTTACATCCTTTCACTACCTCATTTTCATTTTGAAAGAGTACTTTTGATTATACTTACGGGGAAAAATGGACTTGAAAGCTGACAAAAGGAAAGAAAGGCAAGACTTTTCTCTCTGCAGCCCAATTAAATTGATAAATTTTGAGGCAGATTAATATTCCTTCCCATGTAACCATAAAAAATGCCGATAAAATATAATGGTATTCAGGGCTGATGGCACAGACATTTACCTTCCAAATGGAAAATAAGATCCTAGGCATAAACCCTGCCAAGAAAATATTTTACATATGTAGATTCTCCTTAGAATCTCTAAAAATGAAAAAGTGGCAAAGGAATAAAAAAATCCAACTCTGTTTTGCTTTGTTCTTTGTAAATGTACAGAGTTACACATTATCACATCCCCAAACCATCCTACTTGCAATATAAAGTGATATGAATATAATACAAGTAAACCTTCACACATCACATGATTAGGAATTATTCTTGGAATCTTAAACATCTTAGATGCATTTTAGATGCTAGTAAGCTATTACATCATTTTTAAAATTTTCTTTTAAAACCAAGCTTCCATGTTAATGCTCTGATCCATCAACATACAACAGAACCTTGCTTATCAGCAAATAAATTAATCCGTAACACTTTGAATATTACAATTTGGAAGTGAGGTATTACTAGCATGATATGTAGACTTTCAGCTTCTGTTTGTGTCATTCCTTGTCTTCATTAGAATTGAGTTTTGTCATTAAGGAATTGAACATTGACTGCCTAAGTGCATGTAGTAATTAAACATTAAGTTACATATGTGAAACCACTTTGGAAATCACAAGAACCATAAAAAATATTTATATTTTAAGAAGTGTTCTTTGGACATCATATGCATGAAAAGTAGCTTTTAAAATTGGCCTAATGTAAAGAAATCCAAATCTCTCTGTCTCTGTCTCTGTCTCTGTCTCTGTCTCTGTTTCTGTCACTCTCTCTCTCTTTCTCTTTTCCTTTCTCTTTCTCTCTCACAAAGAATTTAATAATTTATAGTATGGATTTATTTTTCCCTCACATACCACTATAAAAATGTTTGGACCAATAAAATAACTGCAGTTGGGGCTTTTGATAGTGAGACCAACTGGGGACATAGATCTTTGTCTTGGAAATGGAACATAAGTCTCCAGATGGCAAATTGCTGGCACTTAGTTTACAATGTAAATACAGCACATTGCCAGAAAGTCATTTGAAAAAAAAAATCAATAGTGTTTATACTGGAAATGTTTGAAAAATGCTTGGAAGGCCATCAACTCAATATGCACTTGGTAGACTATCTAGGGAAAATATTTGAAGCCTGTGAGCTTTTTTTGTTTTCTATTACCCAGTTAACCTGTTGCTTTCTTCACTCTTGCTGTCACTTATTTAAAGATGCCTCTAGTTTTTGCATTAGTATGAACAATATATCATTATGCAGTTGACTCTGCTTAAAATAGTGTAATTCCAGGGCCATATACCAGTGGAAAGCATTCTCCATGCCACTGTGTTCCGATTTGCATGTGGGCCATGAAGAAGAGTTTAACGCTGCTTATGCAGGGCCATTGTGCTAAGGAAATCCCAGGTGGGAAGACGCCAATATTTTAGCTAACAGAATCCATAACTTGATTCTTATGAATTGCAGGTGGTTTTCATGAGCCTATGCAAAAGTTTTTGGGACTGTGGACTTGTAGCCCTGGATGATATTATGATACAGTTAGGAAGCTGCAGGTCTCCAGGTAAGAGGGCAATCTTTTCAGCTGTCTCTTGGTCCAATAAAGGACATCCAGTTCTTCTAAGAAACGTACATTTAATCTACACCAGTCCATCCTTTGCTTTTCTTTACCGACGTGCCTCTCTATAGGGCTTGATAATGAGCTTTGGAATTTAGAAATGCTGTTTCCAAGCCGGGTGTCAGTGGCTCACACACCTGTAATCTTAGCTACTTAGGAGGCTGAAACCTGAGGATTATGGTTCAAAGCCAGCCTAAAGCAGGAAAGTCTGTGAGACTCATATCTCCAATTAACTACAGGAAGTAGCACTGTGGCTCAAGTAGTGGAGCATCAGCCTTGTGCAAAAATTGCTGAGGGACTGCATCCATGCCCTGAGTTCAAGCCCCATGACAAAAAAGAAAAGAAAAGAAAAGAAACAATGACTCAAATGAGTTGTGTGTCTTCGTACATATAACTTAACCCTTCTAGCTTCATATGTAAGGGAAATACGAACACACACCTGAATATCAGAGATATTCAGGTATATGTATATGTATAATATGTATATGTATAATACATATACATTCTCTAACATGGGACCTGGCAAAACAAACAAACAAAACAATGTTTTAAAAGCAAATATCACTGGGCACTGGTGACTCATGATAGTAATCCTTGCTACCCAGGAGGTTGGGATCTGAGGATCCCAGCTTGAAGCCAGCTAGGCAGGAAAGGTCCTTGAGACTCTTGTCTCCAATTAGTTATTAAAATACTAGAAGTAGAACTGGGACTCAAGGAGTAGAGCACTAGCCTTGAGCAAAACAGATAGTAGTGCTCAGTGATAGTGCCAGGTCCTGAGTTCAAGACCCAGGACCAGTGAGGAGGGGCAGGGGAGGAAGAGGCAAGAGTTTGCTAAGAATCTGGATGTAGAAAGATGAAATGAAGTTCAGCCAAAGTAGAAGTCTGCAGTGGTTTGGGAGGCAGTACTTACTGCAGCAATAATAATTAGTAAAGTTTTTGGAGTTAGCATTGAAAGATGAATAGTTGTCTTTGGAAATAGAAAACAAGGCTCTTAGTGATAAATAATAACTCTTTTTTTGTGTGCAAGTCCTGGGGTTTGAACTCAGGGCCAGGACGCTGTCCCTGAGCTTCTTTTTTGTTAAAGGCTAGCTCTCTACCATTTGAGCCACAGAGACACTTCCAGCTTTTTCTGTGTATATGGTACTGAGGAACCAAACCCAGGGCTTCATGCATACTAGGCAAGCACTCTACAACTAAGCTACATTCCCAGCCATAACAATTCTTAATATATGTCTTACTACTAATTATTGAGAACTTGTTCTGAGTACTTGGCATATATAATCTCATTTAACCCTTGCAAACTAATGAAAAGGATACCATTACTATTCCCATGTTACAGATAGGACTACCAGGCTCAGAGAAATTTATCATTTGAATAACAGAGCTCTGTGTGCACATGTACATTGAGTTCCCTTACATGTCTTGTCCTTCAAGGCAGCTGCAGCTGAGCATCAGTGGCTCACTTCTGTAATCCTAGCTAGTCAGGAGGCCGAGGTTTGAACAGTGTGGTTCAAAACCAGCTGGGGCAGGAAAGTCTGGGAGACTCATCTCCAATTAACCACCAGAACACCAGAAGTGATGTTGTGTCTCAAAGAGATAGAACACCAACCTTCAGCAAAATAAAAAACTCAGAGACAGTGCCCAGGCCCTGATTTCAAGCCCCACAACCCAAAACAGAACATAACAACAGCTATGAAGTTATTCTTGGGATTTCCTTCACTCTCCATGGATTTGTGAAGAAAGCTCCTGCATTATGCAATTTTATTATTTTTTTCAGATTTTCATAGAGGAAAATCTACCTCCAATTTTCAGAGTTTTGAAGCTTATAGACACAAATAAATTCACAGGTTAGGGAAAGCATATATTTTTCTCAAGGTAGATTTAGATTTGTAATTTGGGCAGGACCTCTGGTGGGGTAGAGACCGTAACAGGAAGCAATTGCGTGGTATAGGTGGGCCTCCCGTGGAAGCCTGCCTCTCCATACGTATGACATATGGCCAGACACCTCTTAGACAGGCAGAATGGGCTGCCAGGGAACCATGAGATGCATATTCATTGAAACTGTCTCAGCAGTTGCAACACCTGCTGTTTCCTTGCAGAAAGACTTCCACCTCCACCTGGAGAGTGTACTTTCGATCAAGATGAATGTGCATTTACACAGGAGAAAAGGAACCCGAGCAGCTGGCACAGGAGAAGGGGTGAAACTCCCACCTCCTACACAGGACCCAAGGGAGATCATACTACTGGGGTAGGTGAGTTAAGCCATATGGTGTTATTTCCTAAGGAAACCTTCACAAAGCAGCATCCTAGGGGTAAATGTTGCATTCCGAAATGGGCAAATACGTCTTGTGTCTAGAATGAACTACATATGAATATCTACACACAAAGGAGAATTCAGCATGTGGTTTGAAAGTCATTCTTTCTGTGTATACTTATGTGTATTATTTTCTGTTTATTCCTTACGTATAGTATGAGGGTATAAGAGGGCTTACAAAAATAACCAAAGAGAAGTATTTAAATGAGAGAGGCCAGGCACCAGTGGCTCATGTCTATAATCCTAGCTATTCAGGAAGCAGAAATCAGAGGACTGCAGTTTGAAGCTAGCCCAGGCAGGAAAGTCCATGAGACTCGTATTTCAAATTACCCACCAAAAAGTCAGAAGTGGAACTGTGGCTTAAGTGGTAGAGTGCTAGCCTTGAAAGAGGGGGAAAAAAAACTCAGAGACAATGCTCAGGCTCTGAGTTCAAGCCCCAGGATGGACACATGGAAAAGAAGGAAAAGATAAAAGAAAAGAAAAGGAGGAAAGGAAGGAGGAAGGGAGGGAGGAAAGAAAGGAAAGAGGAAAGGAAGGAAGGAAGGAAGGGAGGAAGAGAGGGAGGGAGGGAAGGAGGGAGGGAGGGAGGGACAAAAGTTGGGGGGAAATAATCATTGAAAGCAGAACCAAGGCTGAGGTTTAATATATAAAATGTATGGACTGATGGGAAGAATGCATACCAGTTTGATCCCAAGGTTTCTAGAGCTGAAACAAAAATAGAAAATGTATTTGTGAGATATAATTCACAACCTGCTTAGGGTGAAAACTCAGAGTATTGTGAATCAAAGGAATAATTTTCCAAAAAGAAAATGTACAAATTACTTTCAGCATTAAGAATTATAAGGAAACTCCCAGAACCTCTGAGACTTTAGCTGAAAAGATCCCAGGAAGTTAAGGTGATAAATAGAAAGACTATATATGTTAAGACTATTCTGATAGCTTGTAACAGAAAATAGAACTCAAACTGACTTAAGTGGAAAGAAATCTTTTATTAGACTTTGGAACAGAAAAAGGACAGCATGGAGGTAGATATGGTGGCTCATGCCTGCAATACCAGCTACTAAGAAGGGGAGGGTTGCGGTCAGACTATATAGAACTTAGCAAGATTCCATCCAACAAGTCAAACATGGTTGTGTATGCCTTTACTTCCAGCTATAAGGAGAGTACAGGTAGGAGGCTCATGGTCCAACCCTGAACAAACACATGAGACATTATCTAAAAAATAACTCAAAAGCAAAAGGGCTGGGGACATGTGCCCACGTTCAAGTAATAGAGTACCTGTCTAGATAGTTTAAGACCCTGAGTTCATATCCCAGTACTGCCAAAAAGAAAGGGATGCAGAGGATAAAACCATCACTTATGAAACAATCTTACTCAATTTACTTCTCTGGGCTTGCTTTTCTGGATTGGCTTTAATCATAGACAGATCTCCTATTATGGGAGGAGGGTGACAAGAGTAGCTGTGTCTCATAGACTTTCGATACTGAATCAGAGTAAAGAAAGAATTCCAACAAAATATCACCATTGACCTTCATTAGCTCTGATTGGCAGCATTTTGAGGCAGGATACTGTAAAACTTACTCTGAATTCCCACAGGACTTAGCGTTACATCTTATACATAACAGACATGCAAAAGGGTCTATGAGAGGAATAAATGAACTAATGAATCGATAAACTTTCGCTGGCACATGAAAGAATAATCATTTGTATAGCAAGATCTACAAAATGGGATTGTGGGAAGGAATCAGTTTTACTTTAAGAGCAGTAATGTTGATATTAAGTCAGTTTTAGCTAGAGTCCACTGGAATTAGGATATGATATGTATGTGCATTTGGGGGGGGGATATCAATAGTAACTAAATAGGCCATAATAAGAGGTACTTTAATGAGTATCATGAAAGGTGGCCATGGTATATGGCGGGGGGGAGGGTGGACTTAGAGTTAAAAAGCTCACAAAATGCTTTGGATAAGGAAGACAGGAAGAGCAACATAGTGGTGAACAGCGGAAGGAAGGAATCCCGAAGAGGCCAAGAAGTCTGTTGTAAGCCAACATTGCAACAGGCCCTGTACTTTGAACTTGGAATATCCTAAAATTCTTGTATCACTGAGTACGAGACTCTAGAAACGTCATTTATAACCTGAAAGTTTCTGTTTTGTCATTCCGAAAATGAGAAAATTATTTAACCTATTTACCCGCCTTCAGAAAGCAGTCTACATTCAGGATGTCAGTGAGATAGTTTTCTTGTGGCTTCTCTGCCTCACCTGGCATTTTCTCTGTGCCAGTGTAGCCTTGACATCTCTTCGTATGGCATTCATCATATTGGATTAGGGCCCACCCTACTAACCCCATTGTAACTTCATTAACTCTTTAAATGCCCTATCTCCAACTACAGTTGTATGCTGAAGCACTAAAGTTATGGCTTCAACATAGATAATTTGGAGAGACATACTTCAACCCATAAGACAGTTCTTCCCAGAGATTAGTGCAATGCACCGAACATTGAAAGTAGACACTTAAGTGACTGACAACCTGCCCTTGTCCTGCTCCTTGTGTCTACATGATAAATTAATTTTGTGACCTTGGGTTGTTTGACTTGTAGACTATGTCCTATTTCTTTCTCCTATCTACAAAAATCTAACAATAATCTATGCAGTAGATATTAAATTACTCAGAATTAAACTCCTTTGCTTAGATTATTTTGGGATTATGAGATCATATGTTAGCTTTGTTTAAAGAGAACAATGTACTTTGCTTGCTTTGTCTCTTTGAAAAACTTAAAAGGATGTTTCAGCTGACTGGGGTGAAACTTCACAGCAAAAAATTGAATGCAAAACCTTCCTAACGTGTTCAGTATTTATTCTGAGGGAGTATTTGATGCATTAGATGAAACTCTCTGGTGCACAACGCAGACTGCTGAATTTTTAAAGCAAATTATTTCTGTGGTCTGTCTTCTTCATTCTTCATTTTTACCAATTTTAATACAAATTCCAGAAAGCTTCTTGAGACACCTTTTAGTTTTTTCTAACTAAATACAGTCTTTTACAGGTTATAAATGTTTTATTCCTAGGTACAACCACACAACTGAGAAAGCAGATGTTGCTATTCTGAACCCACGCTACCCTCAGGTGTAAGGCAGTGGGTTGCAGATGCTTTGTTTTTGCTCTTCTTTTTTTTCTTTTGGTCAGTCATAAGGTTTGAACTCAGGGTCTGGGCACTGTCCCTGAACTCTTTTTTGTTCAAGGCTAGCACTCTATCACTTTGATCCACAGCACCACTTCCATTTTTCTGGTGGTTTATTGGAGATAAGAGTCTCACAGACTTTCCTGCTCATACTGGCGTTGAACCGAAGATCCAAAGATCTCAGAGTAACTAGGATTACAGGCATGAGCCACCAGCACCTGGTATTGTTTTCTGTTCTTCAAATCACTTTAATAGCCATTTCAATGGGAGAGATAATAAGAGTACCAAACGTTTATTGAATATTTCACCCATGCAGGCATTGTGGGGAATCTTTCGTTACATCCTTACTACTACCTGTAGAGTAAGCAGATGGTCCCCAGTGCAGAAGTTCAGAGAGGTGAAATGCCCTGCCTGCATTACACAGTAGCCACTGGTAAAGTAGAGCCTGAGCTTCACTCAAGTGTGCTTGTCTATAATGACCAAATGTGTTCCATGCTACTTCATCACAGTCTCCAAGCCTACATGGCACTCAGAATTCACACATGACCCAGAATGACCATGGCGGAAGCATCACCAACTTTCACAAAGCAATATAAACTCACCATGAACATATGTCACATCAAGGAGGGAATTGTCTTCTCTTAGAAAGGCTATGCTTAAACCAATGATATACATGAGTCTCATTAAAAACTCATCAGCAGAAAGAAGCTGTATTTTTAAGCTAGTTCCAGTATCTGGGGATCAATACTGCGAGTTCAACTCTAGGAATGCATCTTCTGCACCTATTGTATAACCTCAACAGAGAGAGGAATGGCTTCCTCTTGCCTGGTGTCTAATAGTTGAGCTAAGTCAAGTTGTTATATTGGCTCTCGGATCACAAGGTGCCAAGAGCTACCTATGCAAAGACACCTTTTTGCCAGTTAAGGGGCTCAAACTCTGGGCCTGGGCACTGTCCCTGAGCTTCTTTTGCTCAAGGTGAGCACTCTACCACTTGAGCCACAGTTCCACTTCTGGCTTTTTCTGTTTATGTGGCACTAAAGAATCAAACTCAGGGCTTTGTGAATGCTAGGCAAGCACTCTACCACTAAGCCACATTCCCAGACCCTCAAAGACACTTTTAAGACAATTTTTGCTTGTTAAAGACACCAGTTTCAGAACAGAAGCTTCAACTGGGAATGATCACTAATGTTAGAGCCCTTGGGCCTCTAAGGTTTTGACTCATTCCATATTTCCTGAGCACTTGATATACATTATGCACCAAATAAGGAACAAAGGGCCCAGAATTATAATCAGCAAAGTGATGAGGATTAAGCTCTAGAGATAGTAAAACTTTACTGAAGGCAGCGCTGGCTCTCACGGGGAGTATGATGGAGAATGAGTTGGAGTTAGTCAGAAATGGAATGAGGAAACAATTCAGGATGAGGAAACAGCAGGTGTGAGGCATAAAGCCCTTAAACAACAGGGCAGTTTTCTGGAATGGTAAGTTATTATGCTTGGTTGGCCTGCAGAATACTGTCAACCAGTATTCCCAAGAAAGTAGACTTGGATGCGTGCAGTATGTTGGAGATATTCCAAGGAGCAGGGGTGTAAGGCAAAGGCCTTAAAACAAAGACTAGGAGAAGATTTGATACAAGGATCCATCAGTGATGTGTCCATAGCTACAGCTAATTGGTTGCTTACTCATGTGGGAACATCTCGGAAACCATGTTGTAGGTCTCAGGACCATAAAGGAGGAGAAAGGAGAAGTATTTATCCAAAGGCGCTCTCCTCTCCTCTCTCTCTCTCTCTCTCTCTCTCTCTCTCTCTCTCTCTCTCTCTCTCTCTCTCTCTCTCTCTCTCTCTCTCTCTCTCTCCCTCTCTCTCTCTCTCTCTCTCTCCAGAGATACATACCCATCATTGGCTCCACACTCCTCCCTGATTTCCAGGTTTTATTCACATAAGTTTGGACTCATTGTCTCAAGGTTCAAGCCAGGAATGACTCCTGAAGGCTCCACACCAAAGGCAGGAAGCAATAGGCACTTAACTTGAACCCAAAATAAGGTATCTATCAAGTTGCCTCTGAGTCAATTCTGTCTTTTCACTTCCTATGCTTAAAGCTTGTCAATCTATGTGGGAGAGAGAGAGAGAGAGAGAGAGAGTCAGAGACAGAGAGACAGGAATACAAAGCTGCTTTATAGACAGGTGCATTAGATGGTCAGTCAATACATGTCCCTTAAATAAAAAAGAAAAGCTCAGAAAAGCTAAGCTATAAATATGTCAGGTTATTGTGTGTATGTCAGAATCAATATATCATTTCAGGTTAAACAAAGACAAGCCCTGGGAAGAGAGCCCTTCGGTTTGCTGCCACACGGGTCAAATAATGCCAATTATCCAGGAATGGAGCTTTCAAGAAGTTCCACACCATTTTGCCCCTTCCAGAGGCTTCTGGGCTAATGTTTCTCACAGCTGCCTTAGTTATAGAGCTTGTGGTTTTCAATTCTGTCACAGAGAGATAGGCTAGGACTAGCACAAGTGAAAAGGTCATTCTGCTTAGCAAGATTCAATCTGCTTTCTTAAATAGACACTCTTGGGTTGCTGCAAACCTTTAGTTAATTCCCAGAGACCTGAAAAAGTTGATTTTGACCTTTTCCTATTGATTTGGCCAATATTCTCATTGCTTTTCAGAGGGTCTGATTTTCAGAGTTTGTAGCTCCATCATGCTGAACCCTCCCTTCATTCCCCCCAGTTGTTTGCCTTTTAACAGATTTAACAGATTTTTATTCTTCAGCTTATCCACTTTTAATATATACATATGCATATATATACAATCTATATAATATGATCATATAGTGTGTATAGTGTATATATAGTATGGAGTGAGAGAGCTAGCATTGAACCACACATGCACACACAGGGAAAGTGGCCTACTACTGTACTTATACCCCCAGCCCTCAACTCTATTATTAAATTATTACTCAGTGATTTTACAGTCCTGTGTCATCACTGCAATATGGATCATCTGCTTCCCCTACACCTATTTCTTAAAATATCTGATAAATTTGATTGACTAGCAGACAATGTGATTGAAAAGGTAGGGAACCCTTCAGTGATGGTGTTTTCCTCCAGAAAGGATTCAACCAATTCTCAAGTAGACTACGAGAGAGCTCACCAACCTCACATGGGAGTGTACTTCTTGGTTCTATGTCTATCACCGGTTCTCCGAGAATACATTCTGGAATTTAATTAGGCACTGACCTTTTTCATAGGTCCTAGACTAAACATTTTTTACCTCTTGAGCTGGAGAGATTACTAGAAACTCCACTTTGTTGGGGTTTTTTTTGGGGGGGAGGGTCCGGTGGTGGGGCCTGAACTCTGGGCCTGGGCGCTGTCCCTCAGCTCTTCATCTCAAGGCTAGTGCTCTACCACTTGAGCCACAGCGCCATTTCCGGCTTTTTTCTTTTTGCTTATGTGGTGCTGAGGAATTGAACCCAGGGCCTCATGCATGCAAGGCAAGCGCTCTACCACTGAGCCACCTCCCCAGCCCCTCCACTTTGTTTTGCATTTAACTTCTTGCTGCTTGTCCTCTTGAAGTTGAGAATTTGGCAAATGCCTCAAGAGAAGATTGGCTTTCTTCTCTGCCCCAGAACTGGCACACAAAAGAGGAAGAAGAAGAAGAAGAAAGAAGAAGGAGAAGAAGGAGGAGGAGGAGAAGAAGAAGAGGAAGAAGAAGAGGAAGAAGAAGAGGAAGAAGAAGAGGAGGAAGAAGAAGGAGGAGGAGGAGGAGGAGGAGGAGGAGGGAGAAGAAGAATGAGAAAGAGAAGGAGAAGGAGAAGAAGGAGAAGGAGGAAGAGGAGGAGGAGAAGGAAGAGGAGGAGGAAGAGGAGGGGGGAGGAGGAGGAGGAGGAAGAGAACAAAAAAGTAATTATACAGCCTTTGGCTTTAGACTGCCTGACAGACTATGTCATTAAGTCTTTCTTTTTATAACTCTCCATCTTGAGTAATAAATATTGGAGACAATTGTATTGAAGAAAAAAATTCAACAATACATTTCACATCATAGCAAAGCACACTTTATTCAAGTCTGTTAGGACAGGTACTAGGACCAATGCAATGTCATTTTGCAGTGGAAGGGAGAGTAATTTCTCTCCTTCAACTTTGAATATAGCACAGGACAGTGGGAATTTCAAACCAAGAGAGATGGGGGAGAAGGATGGGGAGAGGTGACATTGATCAAGGTGCATTGTGCTCAAAAACGAACATGTGGAATGAAGCCCCTTTGTAGAACTACTTAAAGATATTTTTTTCAAAGCCATATACAAATAAAGCCAAGGGACCGTGTGGAAGTCAGTGCACAGAAAATTACTAAGGAAACATCAGGAGGAGAGATTCTGGTTTAACTCACCTAAGGGGATTCTTTATTATGTCTTTGTTTTGTTTTGCTTTCCTTTTTGCTTTCCAGAATCCAGTCAAGGGCCCTGTGTGTGCTCAGCAAATGCTCTACCACTGAGCCAAATATAATTAATGCTGCCTCGATGAATGTCATTGAAATTTCCTTTTCAATAGGGAAGACATTTTGAAATAAGGAAAAATTTAATTTCTTCAATAAACAGACAATAATTCATAGATTTTTAGAATGCTGGGGGTACAGAGGATATTATAGATTGACGAAAGCTGCAAATATATTTTAAATATTGCTTGAATCCATTCAAGAGAAGTTTATGATTATCTTTTGGGATCCCAAGGTAGTAACAATACCATTGTTTGTGATTAAGTATACAGACTAAGCAACAACAGAATTATATCCCCCCAAGAAAGGAAATCATTAATTGACACGTTGCTATTTATTATATTTGGACCTAACTTTTCTTTGTCTCCTTTTCAAAGAGAGGCAACAAAATAAAGCTAGAATATAACAATGGCAACCCTTTCATTCTATATAGTAGGAAAATGCTAGATTCAAACTCTAAGTCTGCACAGTACCTTGCCTTAGTGAATATAGGATTCGTGCATTCTGCGAGTTTAAAAGGATATACTTGTAGACTTGCACCTTGCCTTTTCCCTTTGCATCCTTGAAGTCTAACCATTTATCCTTAGAAGAACACATATGTGGGGAGAAAAAAAAGGGGTGAGAGACATACAAATCTGCTTTTTATAGACAACTGCATTTATATGGTCAGTCACTATACATTTAATGTAGATGCTCAGAAAGGCAGTACTATGAGTATGCTATTATCGTGTGCATCAGAATTAATATGTTGCCATATGTAGTAATTCCAGAGGAGATATAGTTTATGACTTATTGTGGGGTAGTGCAGAAAAACCTTGCCAAATCTGAGTGTGTCACATGATATCATCTAATGGAGAGATGAACCAATAAACAGTGATCTGCCTCTGTCCCTTGTCCTCACAGAATCCTGGCGTAGCATTACATAAACTCTCTGAGCCTCAGTTTCTTCATATGCAAAACCATTAGTGCCCTGCTAATCTCTTAGTATTGCTGTGAGGATTAATTCTGTGAAAAGATTTGACATCAACTTCACTGAAATGAGTCATGTTCTTATTTTTATAATTAGTGCATCCTTTATAAAATTTGATGTTTATCTTTTTCCTACTTGCCCAGACTCATTGTTTTATGTCATTTGTGTTTCAATAAAATAGAAAATCAGCCCCTAGGACTACTGGTAAAAAAAAATTACTTAGTAGAAACCAAAAGATTTAATAGAAAGATGGAGTCAATATTTCCTGAATTGTGTTACATTCACAAGGTAGTTCAAGTGATAAAAGTATGACTTATTTTAAATTTGACAGTACTATGCATGAATAAGAAAAGCATGTAAGTAGCACATCACAACTATTTGTGGCCAGTCTTCTGCTTTGATATTAATCTAAAGTTCCTTCTTGAGTAAATATATTTTAGCAATAAAATATTAACTATTAGAAGAGAAATATTAAACATAAGTATTAAATGAAGTAGACAAAACTATGAATACAGTATTTGTGTAACTGAAGCTTGGGAAATACAGAACAAGTTGTTCTACTAAAATAAGAAAAAGTTATCCCTCTCCCTTCAAAACTATTATAGACCCACCATTTAATTCCTATTAATAGAATAAAGCATTTGTGACCAATGGAGAGGGAGTTGCATCCAGGAGTTTTCCGAATTTGTCCTGTAGGATTTGTGTATTCATTTCCTGCCATGAACTCCTTGTTTAGCTCTCTCCTGACAAACCAGAAAGTTTCCTGACACACAAGCTACTTATCTTCAAAGACAAGAGAGACAAGTCTTAACAAATATCCCAGCATTTTATTGGACATTGCACTTTTATTGACATTATATGAGACCCAGATGTCAGAGTTCTTGGTAAACATTTGTTTTAATTGATTTGGAGTTTATAGGGATGTTTGTGGCCAACTAACAATGGAATAAGTAAATCAGCAAAATACCTATTCAGTCCAAGGGGAAAAAATTGTTCTCAAATGTCTCCATTCCTAGCTTCTCATGAATAGTCTGTCATCCAGTCCTCCTTCATTGACTCTAGTACTTCCCAGAAAAGCAGCTCTGAAACATTTCCTTAGCAATTACCAAAAAAGAGGCACCATGTGGCTCAAGTGGTAGAGCGCTAGCCTTGAGCTGAAGAGCTGAGGGACAGCGCCCAGGCCCAGAGTTCAGGCCCCACGACCAGACCCCCCCCCAAAAAAAAAAAAAAGAAAAGAAAAAAGAAAGAGGCACAATTGCTTTCTTTAAGGGGCACTATTTACTGATTCAAGAAATCTTCCGCTGGGCACTGGTGGCTCACACCTGTAATCCTAGCTACTCAGGAAACTGAGATCTGAAGATTGTGGGTTCAATGCCAGCCCAGGTAGGAAATTCCTTGAGACTCTTGTCTCCAAGTAACCATGAGGTAACTGGAACTGGTGCTATGGCTCAGTGGCAGAGTGGTAGCCTTGAGCAAAAGAGCTCTGGGACAGTACCTATGCCCTGAGTTCAAGCCCCATGCCTGACAAAAAAATAAAAAGAAATCTTCCTTGTTTCCAGGAATTATGTTATCTTACAATAGACTACTAAAACAAGGTAGGAAAATCCTTCTTTTGCAAGAGTACTCCCTTCTTGTGTGAAATATCAATAATACATTAAACTATCAAAGAATGAAATTTTTATGAATTATGCTGTTAGACAAAAGAAATTTAAAACAATGTGTTTCCTGTGCCATACAGCTGATTTATCTATACTCTGCTTCGAGGTTTTATCTTTCGGGAGTTGGGATGCATGGCACCTGGCATGCAACCATGTTACCCCACTAGTCTCCAGACCTCTGAGGAATTTGCTTCAGTTTATCGAGATCTCCACTGTCCTTTAGTCTTCCCGTAACTATTCTTGTCCTTCTAGATATTGATACTTTCAGATTCTTCTTACTTACACTGAGAAGGTTTCCATGACAAGCTTTTTAAATAAATGTGATAAAATGTATATTATATAAAATGTATATTTGTGTGTGATGATGTATGTGTTGGTACTAGGACTTGAACTCAGGATCTTAGTGCTATCCTCAAGACCGGCTGGCACTCTACCACTTAAGACAGTTCTACTTTGGTGTTTGGGCTTGTGTGTGTGTGTGTTGTGTGTGTGTGTGTGTGTGTGTGTGTGTGTGTGTGTGTGTGTGTGTGTGTATGTGTGTATGTGTGTGTGTGTTTGATTGGATAAAAGAGTCTCATAGACTTTCCTGCCCAGGCTGCTTCAAACTATGATCCTCAGATCTCAGCCTCCTGAGTAGCTAGGCTTATTAAAGGCACTCAACTAAATTTACCATTTGAAACATTTTTAAGCATATCGATAGCTCAGTGGTGATGAGTACATGCACATTGTTGTCTGACCATCACCAATATGAAGCTACAGAAGTTGTTCATCTTCTTTAACTCTGTATCCACTAAACTGCATTTATGATAAGCTTTAAAAATCAATTAAATGTTTCCAAATGGCTGGAGGCATGGCTCAGCAGTACAGCTTCTGCAGAAAAAGCATGAAGCCCAGAGTTCAAACCTCAGTACTGCAAAAATAAGTAAGTGCATAAATAATTAGGAAGAGTTTTTCAAAGCAGGAATGAGTGATTTTAGGGAGACATCTTTTGCAGTTGTGGCAATGTGCTTTTTTCATGGCTAATGGAGGTTTCTCTTCCTGCCTAGTGAGAGCAGCTAGCTATTTGAACCTCATGGCCTCTTATACAGGCCACTGGGGCCCACTGCAGCTGCGTGCGAGGGACATGAGCTGGAGGAACAGCTGCTTCACAGCTCAGGATTATGGACACGGCGTATGTCTATGAGTCTACACATCACAGTTGCTGTGCAAAGAACAGATGGGCCTCTGATCTCCCAGTGTATCTGCTAGGACCCCCATCTTGAATGTTAAACAATGACCCACAGAGAGAAAGTAATTTGTTTTCTCCAGTTAATAATCCCTTCCACAGACTGGAATCCTCCATGAGCAAGAACACCAGAGCTGCTCTGCAGAGTCAAAGCAGCAGCTTTTTGGCTCCCACCCAGAGCTTTTATTTGCTGAGACAGACAGTGCTTAAAGCTGTCATGTGGCAAAAAATGGTCAACGTGGGGCTTTTCCTGCTTTCCAAACACACATAAGACAGACTAGCCCTCCACGAAGCTCTGGTCTTCATTAGAGAAATGAAGTATCCTGTGCAAGTCAAAAAGACTAGTAAAGAAAAATCATGGGTTCATGTATCAGAAGGGAAAATACTGCTGCTTTTTTTGGTAAAATCATTTTTGACAATACATATGGGTCTAGATTGATCCAAATTAGTGTTACCTTATATACATATCCTTAAAATATACTGTATCCCAAAAATAATTGCAAAGCCAAGAATGTTGAAGAAAAGTAGATAGATCAGTAGTTGGGAGTGGTGGCTTAAGCCTGTAAATCTTAGCTACTTGGGGTAGAGATCAGGGCCATTCTGGGCCTAAAAGTTCAAGAAGACTCTATCTCAACCAACACTAGGCATGTGTCACCCACCTATTGGCCCTAGTGAAATGAGAAACCACAAGCAGGAGTATCACAAATTGGGCATCAATTGAGACCCTATCTTGAAAATGATCAGAAGGGGCTGAAGGTGTAGCTTAAGTGGTAGATGCTTGTCTAGCAAGTGCCAGGCCCAGAGTTCAATCCTCAGTACTTCAAGAAGAAAGAGAAAGAGCAGGGGGGAGGGGGGGAGGGAGGGAGGAAGAGAAACAGAGAGACACAGAGAAAGAAAGAAAGGAAGGAAGGAAGGAAGGAAGGAAGGAAGGAAGGAAGGAAGGAAGGAAGGAAGGAAGGAAGGAAGGAAAGCAAGCAAGCAAGCAAGCAAGCAAGCAAGCAAGCAAGAAAGAAAGAAAGAAAGAAAGAAAGAAAGAAAGAAAGAAAGAAAGAAAGAAAGAAAGAAAGAAAGAAAGAAAGAAAGAAGGGAGGCAGGAGAGGGAAGGAAGGAAAAAAGAAAAAGAATGAGAGAACAGAAGGAAAGAAGAAAAGGAAGGAAGGAAGGGAGGGAGGGAGGGAGAGAGGGAGGGAGGGAGGGAGGGAAAAGTAGAATGATATCAGTGTCCCCAGAAAAGCATTCCCATTCTCCTGAATGTGACCCCTCTCTTCCAAAAGCAGCACAATTATAGGTCAAGCAGTGTAGATTTCCTTTCATATGTTATACTAAACACAAAGATCTCTGGAAGCAGAAACCTTAGCTAATAGCTTCGCCCTGACACCTGAGACTCAGAGATGCATGAGCTGAAAGAACAGTAGGCTGCAGGAGGCTATGGAAGCTGTGTGTGGTCCAAAGCACAGAGATAGATGGAGAAAGCTGTGTGGCTCCTGCCTGCAAGAGCGTGGCATAGAGTAATGCTTTTCCCTTTCAAGGCTAAATGAATTAGTGCATTGTATCCATGAAGGGAAGAGTTCTATCCAATGATCCTCGGGTGATTGAAAGTTCTTTTGGATTCTGGGACCTCAGAATGACCCAGGACTTGTTATCATTAGGAGTACATCGCCATCATCACTAAACAGAAGATACTTCTCACATCACCTGTCACTTATGACAGATGCATTGCTTCCTCCTCATCCTGAAAAGACCTGTTTCAGGCCCTAATAGTCTACTTTCTGGTTCCTGAGGGATAGCACCTTGTGGAGGAGATGCCCCCACCCCCACCCCACCACTACTTTTAGAGCTTCAACTATAGCCCAGATCTGCTAGCTCAGGCTCACCAGAGCCTTTCGAGAGCTCCAAAGCTAGGTGACAAAATTACTTTCTCTCATCAAATAGTTTGCTTGATACCTTACAAATTATTTCTGGAGCAACTATGTTTCAAGTAAACATGTATTAAGTGATTGTTTCCGTTCACTGTACTACTAATTACACAGAGGATAGCAGGACACTCCCTATAGCCTAATCCCAACCCAACGTGGTAGCTACAGTTCAAACGGAAGAACAAACAGAATACCAGGAAGCTGTCGTGTTAGGCCAAGTGGGGAATTAGAGTGTCTAGGACCAGGGCAAGGAGGAACTGACTGGATTTTGGTTGTGTTTTTAAACGTAGAACCACCAGGAACTTCAGATCGTTTGGCAAAGGAGAGTGGGGTGTGTGACTATCATTTGGAGCTTGAGCAACAACGAGGGTTGGAACAGATTTTAGCGTGAGGCTGTGTCCTAGTTTGTTTGTGCTACCCTAACAAAACATCATAGGTTGTGCAGATTGTAAATAACAGCAACGTATTTCTCATAGGAGGCTAGGAAATCCAAGCTCTAGATACCAGCAGATTTCATGTGAGGGGGACTCTCTTTCTCATGGGTGGTCCTTGTCTCAGGCTACCTCCCATAACAGAGGAGATGAAGGAGCTTCTGGAAGCCTATTTATAAGGATACTAATCCTATGGATGGGGGCACTACCCTCATGAACATCTCCCCTCTCCCCCTTCTCCTAATAATGTTTGGAAGTTGGCATTTTTACACATGAATTCAGGGGACACAAACAGACAGACGTTCCACAATATTGCTCATGAATTAGTGAGCTAGGTTTGGATGTGATAACCACCACATCAGTGACACAATACGGCGCGTTCATTTCCTCCTGCCTATTCAACTGAATGATTAAATCATTAAACATCATTTTTTGGTTTCCATTCTTGTAGCATTTCTATTTTCCTTGGATCATACCTGAGAACCCTTTCTCAGAACCACTGCCAAGTCACCCACGTTTTCAGGAAAACTATGACAGAAGCCAGTGTGACTCGTGACCTTTTTAAATGTACCCGCTTTGCGTTCCTCTCAAGGTTACTACATGTACATTGAAGCTTCTCATATGGTGTATGGACAAAAGGCCCAGCTCTCATCCAGGCCTCTGCGAGGGGTCCCCGGAAAACACTGCTTGATTTTCTTCTACCACATGTACGGAGCTGGGACCGGCCTGCTGAGTGTGTATTTGAAAAAGGAAAAAGAGAGCGACACATCTCTATTATGGAGGAGAAGAGGGGAGCAGAGCATTTCCTGGCTACGAGCTCTGGTTGAATACAGCTGTACAAGGCAACACCAGGTAGGCAGAAAAGAAGATGAAGGGGAGGGGTGGCATTCCTCTACCCACTTCTGATAATCTTCATTTTCTTGTTATCAAAGAGAATATGTGGTCCCTTTCCAGGGTCAGAGATAAAGGCGGGATTAGTTTAAGAGTAAACATAATTAGCCTCTACAGTGAATTAATCTAAGCAGTGAATGGGAAGTTAAACTGGGAGAGAAAGCTTTGAATGTGTATGCATAAAGTGATTTCTGAGTAATTCAGTGATGAAAGTGTATCTATTTTTGTCTTGGTATGCTAGGAATGTTAAGTGTATTTCCTTCTGTCCTGCAAATCCTCAAATTGAAGCCTCCCTTTCTTCTAAATATAGTATTGCCTAATTAGTTGTTGCAGCTGGATCTCTTACCCATCATTTCTCATATGCATATCCTTATGAGGGCCTGCTTTCTCCCGCTTTTTCCTTCCTTCCTTCCTTCCTTCCTTCCTTCCTTCCTTCCTTTCTTCCTTCCTTCCTTCCTTCTTTCCTTCCTTCCTTCCTTCCTTCCTCCCTCCGTTCCTCCCTCCCCCCCCCTCTCTTTCTTTCTCCAGTACTGGGTCTGGAACTCAGGCTCTGGGTGCTGTTCCTTTGCTTTTTCACTCAAGATTGGAACTCTACCACTTGAGCCATTCTGGCTTTTGGTGGCTAATTGGAGATAAATGTCTCATGGACTTACCTCCTCAGGTTGGCTCTGAATGTGATCAGGTCTCAGCCTCCTGAGTAGCTAGGGTTATATAGCCCAGCTTTCAGGGCATTCATTTTAAGCCTCTATTTAGGTGTGTTTATGGTCCAGGGTAAGTTGGGTTTTGTTACATCTCTGTGAAAGAAAATGAGTTCTTGATCCCAAGTTCTGGGTCACCCTTGGTGTCCTGTCATGTGCTACTAGGAAATTTCTGTCCTAGGTGATTTCCATCATTTCTGGAGGTGGGACAGAGCAGCCACTCCAGCCCACAGAGCAGCAGTTGCCACTGGCTCCACCCGCCTAACCTAAGCCAAAACTCCAGGAAGCTCAGGGAAGACTCACTATTGTTCTTGGAGTTAGTCTGTAGAATTGTGGAGCATGACCTCCAACTAAAAGCCCAGCTTCCTCCTCATCCTTCCTTCTAATTAGGAAACATCCTAAACCAACACACCCTAGTTTGAGCCACTGGTTGCCCAGGTAAGTTCAGTTCTTTTCAGGAAGATATATGCAAAATGAGTGCTTTATTTTGTGCCACCTCACAACCAAAAAGCAATTGCAGCTCAGGTGACTGAGATGCAGTGTCCTCCAAGATGCAGCATCGTTAAAGAACAAGTAACAGAGGGAAGATGTGCATTAACCAGAAAGGGCCCCTTAGCTCAGTATGGATAAACTGTCTAGAAATATAGTTTTAAAAAAAAGCGGGGCACTGGTGGCTCATGTCTGTGATCCTAGCTACTCAGGAGCCTGAGATTTGAGGATCCCAGTTTGAGGCCAGCCTGGACAGAAAAGTCTGTGAGACTGTTATCTCTATTTACTACCAAAAAGTTGAAAGGGGAGTTACAATGGCTCAAATGGTAGAGTGAGCAAAAGAAGCTCAAGGACAGTGCCCAGGCCCTGAGTTCAAGCTCTACCACTGGCACAAATAAACAAGATAGTACCATGAATAATTTTGATATAATGGCCATTACAGAAGGAATGTGGATTTCTTAGGAACTTTATGCTGTAAATGCGGGCTGGTGATGTGGCTTAGGTGGCTGAGCACTTACTTAGTAAGCATGAAACTGTGAGTTCAAATACCAGTACTGCTCTTCTGCAAAAGTAATTGGTCATGGGGGGCGGGGAGAAGGATTGGGACTGGGGGAGGGAAGGGATGTGAAGGATAAACAGAGGAGGCTGCAATGCTTGGTAAGAAATGTATGCATTATCCTGCCCATGTAATTGTAACCCCTCTGTACAGTATGTTCACAAATAAAATAAAATAATAAAAATTAAAAAAAGTAATTAGTCATCATTCAGAGATGATGGCTCTGTTTTACTAGGCTATCACAGCATATATACATCTGCTCTCATCAAATGATTTTCAAAGTGTAGTCTATGTATCCATAGCATCAACAATACCTGAAATCCAAAATCATCTGAGATACAGATGCTCAGGTCCCACCTCAGAAATGAGTTGGAAAAATCAAGGGAGGAATTTCTGAGGCTCCAGAAACTGGTTCGAGAAAGCCCTCCTAGCTGACTCTGATGCATATTAGAGACAGAGGTTCTCTGTACTAGACTCAATGAATCGACTACTCTGTGGACAGGGTTTCCAGCATTTAAATTTAGTCAGTTCTGGGGATTAAAGTCAGGTAAGGGCTGTGCTGGTAAAGCTACACTCTGAGCCAGACATAATCGCTTTTTAAAACTTTTAAGTGATGCTGGGGCAGGTGCTCTAAAATTTGAATTCTGAGGAACAGGGAACTTCTTAGCATCTAAGCTCTGGGAGTCAGGCAAAAGGACTGAAGCATACGACACTTACAAGGTAACTTACACTTGTAAGTTTGCCTGATTGAACTTTATAGAGGACTGAGGGTGGCATTCTAGGGTGTTTGGGTTCAAGGGGTATGGAACCACCCTTGAGATATTCAGCTCACAGCCAGAAAGAGAAATAGACTTGGTCCCCTTGGCTTAGCATGAAATAGACATGATTCTTCTTCTCTGGACTTAGTGGGTCCCCCCAAGAATTCCAAATGGCTACAGAGGATAAGGCTGAGCTCACTGGCCCAAAGCATCCTAATATCAAATAAAATGCGCACACATTCATGCATATAAGATTAGCCATCTTCTGTGTGCCAGCTACGTATAACATGAAGAGCTGTGCATAGATAGGTTCTTTCAGTTAATCTTACAACTCTATCCTACAAAGGGGGAAAAGTGCATGTTTACCTAGTTAAGTGGTGGTTGAATAAGAAGTCATACCCAGACTACCTAATTGTGAAGTTTATAAGTCACTCTTCTACACTGCCTCCTTCCACACAAGTTCTACAATGTCCTCATTCCCTTGGTGTTATGAGCACTTGGTGATCCTGTCTAAGATTGTCTAAATATTTTCAAAAGGAGGAAATAACTGCCGCCATGCTAACAGCACGGGTTAGAGTGGAGGTCAATTGAAGTTACATGTGAAAATCTAATGTCCCGAATTATAAGTAGGGGACATAAAAATTCCATTCCTTATGCCCAGTGCTGGTGGCTCACACCTGTAATCCTAGCTACTCAGGAGGCTGAGATCTGAAGATCGCAGTTTGAAGCCAGCCTGAAGGAAACTCCTTGAGTCTCTTATTTCCAATTAATCACAGAAAAAGCCAGAAGTGGTGCTGTGGTTCAAGTGGTAGAGCACTAGCCGTGAGCAAAAGGAGCCCAGGGAGAGTGCCCAGGCCCAGAGTTCAAGCCCCATGACTAGCAAAAACAAACAGACAAAAAACATTCTTTCCCATAGTTTTCTGATCTCATGGAAGAATCAGTATTACAAACAGCTACAGCAATTATCTAGACTGAGATCTTGGAGCTTAAGGCAAAAATATCTCATTTTAATAAACTTCTTGACCTCTTGTTATGATAAATCTAATGATTCTGCAATAAACATGACCTAAAATTCTTCACTTTCCTAAATGCACATTCTAGAGGAGAGATTAAAATGTAAGCCAAAAATATATAATGTTACAAGATGAATAAATCAAGTTGAAATCATAGAAAGAGAGTAGAATGAAGGTAAAGGCTGGAGGTTCAGAGAAGGGAAGGAATGTGGAGTTGTTGGTCAAAGGCTACAAGGTTTCAGGTAAATAGAATAAGTTTTGAGATCTATTAAACAATAGGATGATTATAGTCAATAATAATGTTTAACATATTTCAAAATTAAGAGAAATCAGAAGCCTGTGACTCACTCCTGTAATCCTAGTTACTCAGGAGGCTGAGATATGAGGCTCACAGTTCAAAGCCAGCACAGGCAGGAAAGTTCTTGAGACTGTCATCTTCAAGTAAGCACCAGAAAAGGTAGCTCAAGTGGTAGCTTGCTAGCCTTGAGCAACAAAGGTCAAGGATAGAGCCCATGCCAATTCAAGCCCCAGGAGTGGCACCAAAAATAAAATAACTAAGAATGAATCTCAAATGTCTCACTACAAAAATGATAAACAAGGCAATGGATATCTTAATCATTTTATTTATTCATTTTGCATTGTATACATACACCAAACATCAAATATCACATTTTACCCTGTTTAGGGTATACATTTAAAATACTATTAATTTAAGGAAGAAGAAAAGGTTGAGCCAACCAGGTGATAAAGCAAAACACAGTCATAAAAGACTTTAGCAGGCATGGTAAAGAGTATGAAATTTATTCCCCAAATAATAAGACATTGCATAGCTTCAAAGTATTATGATCTGATTAATGTTTTTAAATGACCACTCCCTCTAAAAGGAGACTTAAGGGCTATTGAACCTGCTAAAAGGAATAATAATGTGGACAAGATAGTGGCTGGGAGTTGTTATCAGCAGCTCACAGAATTCCTAGGTATAGACTGTCTAGTTTGAAATAAGGAGAAGAATCAAGGTGACCCTAAAGTTTTGGGCCCAAGAAACTGCCACCATGAATTGACATATTCATTATGGACATGAGGAGCACTAGACAAGAGTAGTTTTGGAGGAGTAAGGACCTTTTGAACAGTAGGGCAATTAATAGATGTCTTCAACATCAAATATATGCTGTCTTTCATGTCTATTAGAAAATCAAATAGATGTACATTTGCCAGTAGGTATGCCAGTAGACCTGAGGTGGAAGTTCACAGGAGAGGTGGAGCTTGGGAAGTATGTACATCATCAGTGAAGGTGGGCAGGTGTAGATGGTTTGGGGCAAATATCTATGAGGAAAATATGTGGTGGCCTCCTGAAGACATTTTGGTTGTCAGATTATTCTTGAGGAAGAAATTCATCAAATAGGGAGATTTTAATCATATTCTTCTTGAGGGATTTATTAAGGTGCTAAACAGAATCTGACTCACTGATAAAAACCTTTGGGTTTCCTGATTACTCTTTCCCTTCGGCTTTCAGGTGTTTTCCCCTTTGGTTTCTTAGATTTTTATGTAGAATTGAAAGGAGCAAATTTTTGGCTCAATGAAATACTTACAGCTCTCCTATTGCTATTTATTCTACCTTACATTGGAATTTTTATGTGTGGGGCAGTTAGCTCAGACCAAAATCTGCAAACTTTTTGGTCATGGATAGGTTATTTGTTGATAATATTTTCCTAGCACCAAAGTTACCAGTTCCATTTATTAAGTAGCTAGAACCAAACATTTTATATTTATCTCCTAAATATCTACCAAAGACTTATTATATTATTTCAAAAAATAATATTTAGCTGGGCATTGTGGCTCACGCTTGTAATTCTAGCTATTCAGGAGGCTGAGATCTGAGGATTGCAGGTCAAAGCTAGCCTAGACAGGAAATCCAGCAAGACTCTTATCTCCAGTTAACCACCAGAAAAGTACATACTTACACAAAAAGCAAGAAACTGTCTCAAAATAACCAGTGCAAACGAGGAATGGCCTAGCAATAGAGCAGTTGCACAGCAAAGATCCTGATTTCAGACATCAGTGTGTGTGTGCGTGTGCGTGTGTGTGTTTATGTAGTAACACACACAGGCATACATGTGTCAATCTAGTATTAACACTTTCAAGTTACCTTGATCTAGTAGTGCAAGGTATATGTGCTCTGAGCATTAAAAATAAGATTGTTCTGGAAGGAACAGATGAAGTCAAATGCTAAATCTGCTATTTTGTTTGCTTTCAACTTTCTCTAGAATCTTCTTGAATACATCTTTAACGTACTCAATGCAATATAATGGAAGATAAAGTAAAAGTAGAGTATATGCTTTGAATAGTCCTGTGTCTCTCTTGAAAGTTCAGACTATCCCATAGTACCCTGTAAATATAGAATGAATTGCATTCATTCTAAGCACTTGCTCATCAGCTGCCACAGGATAGATATGGTTAGTTGTAAAGTATGAAGATAAGCTAAATGCTTCTTGTCCATGTAAAAAGAGAAGAAATGGTACTACATATCTGTAAGTAAAATAAGGAAACTACATCACTAAAATATTAAAGAAATTCAAAGGAGAAGGTTGATTAAACTCAAGTGTTTGGTCAAATCATAGATGGTCTTGAATTCCATCAGATTTTGTCTACTTCATTATGCACTGAAGTAAAAAAGGAAAACAACAGATTTTTGTTGTTGTTCAGAAAACCAAATGTTTGCTAGCTGTACTTACATGTTCTTCTATCTAGATGTGTTAGGACATTTCCATGACATTTATTTGGATTCATATTTATGGCTGTGATGAATCACAGAGAATGAGAACTTTGGATGGATGGCTAGATGAATGAATGGGTTGAATGGATAGACGGATAAGAAGGAATTTGTTATAGGAATTGGTCCACCCAATTACAGAGGCTGACAATTTCTATGACAGGCTGTCCACAATGTGGAGAAGCAGGAAAGTCAATAGCACATTTAGTCTATGTTTTTAGGCTTGAAAACTGAAGAAATAAGGGCCTAATTTTTAGTCTGAGACCAAAGGCCAAAAAACCTGGAGGAGGTCACTGGGGTAAGTCTGAAAGCCCCAGAGCTTAGAATTCTGATGTCCAAGAGGAGAAGATGCGCATCCCAATTCCAGAAGGAGGAGTGAATTTACTTTGTCTTTGCCTCTTCATTCTAACTGGGCTCCAACAGATTAGATGTCCCCACACATATTCCGTACTTAATATACTGATTCAAATGCAAATCTCTCTCAGGAAAAGCCTCACACACTCAGAAATCACGTTTAGCCAGCCACCTGGGGAGCTCTTACCCTAGACAAGTTGACACCGAGACATAGCCATCTTAGTTTATGTCTTTAGAATTTTTATTAAGCCATGTCAACAAAGTTTCTTTGAGTCATTAATTTCCAGATAACTTCCTAAACTTATTAAATTAGTCCATTTATATTTTTAATTCTGAGAGGCTTACATGAAATTGGTTTAAGGGCTTTCTTTTTTATTTAATTTAAATCATAAGCCAGTCCAGTAAGAAAGTCATTTGCTCAAGCAATGAATGGGGCAAATACATCCTCTGGACAATTTTTATTACTCACAAACCTTCGGGAGGATTCAACATTTTATTAACTACTATTAGAAGAGCCCTGGAGCTGGGAATCTGTTTTTCCTAAAATAAGAATATTTGCTCAGTTATTGTTTTCTCATACTGTAAAGCATGAAACTGATTTCCTCATCTCTTGGGGCTGTGCTTTTGATGTTAGGGTATTTAACATGATAAATGAGTCATTATTTTGGTAAATTTAATTATTGTGCTTTTCTGTTCATTCAGAAGTATTATCAGGCATATTAACATTTTCCACCCAGTATTAATGGTCGATCTATAGGGAGCTTAAAGAAATTGGAGCCTGAGGTCTCTCCGGCTTGCCCTGTAGACACTGGGAAATGCTGGAAAAACAGAGTTTAAGTGCAGAGGGAAAACCAGGCCACCACTAGAAATTCTTTTTTAGGTAAGAATTTCTGAGGAATTACTTAAAGAGATATCAAAAAAGAAAAAAACAAAAGGACCTGAAATTCCAATGCTGTAGAATTTATTGGAAATTTCCTTAAATTTCCAATAAATATTATCTTTAACGTTTGCATTTACATTTGTAATTTTGTACCCTTTTCCTTTTTTAAAATAAGTTTTTTATTGTGAAAATACTGTACAGAGGAGTTACAATTGCATCAACAAGGTAATGAGTACATTTCTTATCAAGCATTGTTGCCTCCTCCTTTGTTTTTCCCCTACCATCCCTTCCCTCCCATCTTCACAACTACACTTCCTGCGCCCCCCGGACTCCCCACCCCGTACCCTTTTTCTTAAAGGGAGTCCCAAAGAACTATCTAAGCTTTAGACTAGCAAAGCCTGAATTGCTTTATTAGAGTGACTGTATTTTTTAATTTAAGCTTTATTACTTTTCAGATAATTTTTGAAGCCATCCGAGGAGTTTCAATAAGAAGTGATATTGCCATTGATGATATTAAATTTCAGCCAGGACCTTGTGCAGGTAATTTTTTCCAATTATATATGTTTGATTATATGTAGCAGATCTGGGAATGTGGTACATATCTGTATTCCCAGGGCTTACGAGGCTGAGGCAGGAGAATAACCAGTTCAAAGCCTGTTTAGTACATTTGAGGCCAGCCTGGACTATATTGTGAAAACCTCTCTCAACTAAAAAAAAAAAAAAAAGATTTTATAATATATAATATAGACTCAAATTATAATGAAAATTAAGTCTTTTTCTACAATAAAATTAAACAAAACCATGATTGTCTAATTGTCTTTTCTAACAGAAATGGAAGATACACCTCAACAGTCATCAGGATATTCTGAAGATTTAAATGAAATTGAATATTAAGCGATGATCTGAGTTGGATTAATTAGACAGAAGCTGTACCTCTCTTCAGTCACAATGAAAACCAAGCAAAGGAATACTGGACAGTCTTAACCATTTCATAAGTTATGAAATGACTTTAAAGCACCCCTTTTCATTTCTTTTGCAAAAAATTCTGACTCAGGGCTTTTATTTCTTGCATTTGACAACTGTTTCTCGAAGTACAGGCTACTTGTCTTGCCTAGATTATTCATCTTAATTTTGGTAGCAGTTAAAATACAAATGTGCTATGTGGTAGCCATTAAAAATACAAATAAAGGGCACAGTCAGAATGAGTGCTCTTAAATCTGCATTCAATGAATGTACAGAAAAAGAATAGATCTTGTGGGTTTCCTCTTAAATTTCAAATATCATAAGTATTTGTAAAATAAATAATGTGAGGTGCCGGGAATATCTTCAGAATGAATGCAGTATTTCATGGTAACAAGTGATTCTGGAAAAAAATCAAATATTATTCTCTATGTTTTATTCATAGAAAGAGGATTAATTTTTAATATTTATACCATATATGATCACAAAGGAGCTTTTATAAAGTCCCAGAGTAAGTCAGCATTAATTAATGTTGTGGTACAAGAAAATGCTACCTTTTTTCTCCCTTTGAACTACCTTTGAAAATCACCAAGCACATGAATTGAAATTGCACTCTTATTTTATAAAGCAGGCTTGAAAAATGTTGATGCTCACATATCCAACAATTTTTATAAATCTTTTGATTGATCCTTATAATACTTGTTTGGGTAAAGTTTTGAGTAGTATGAATACAACCAAATATGCTAAACTACTGCTTTTTATTTACTCCTTTAGAGAATGGTGTGCATGTGTATGTGTGTGTTTGTGTGAAAATATAAAATGACTTAATAAAAAATAATTTGAAAACCTTTTTCACTAGCAATTACTCATTTCTTTATAACTTGCTTTTATCAGAATATCTGTGTGTGTGTGTGTGTGTGTGTGTGTGTGTGTGTGTGTATGTGTGTGTGTGTGCATGTGTGTGCTGATCCTGGTGGGGCTTGAACTCAGGGGCTGGGCACTGTCCCTGAAATCTTTTTGCTCAAGGTTGGTGCTCTACCACTTGAGCCACAGCTCCACTTCCAGCTTCTTTTGGTAGTTTATTTGGAGGTAAGCATCTTATGGATTTTTTGCCTGGTCTGGCTTTGAACTGCAGTTCTCAAGTCTTAAGACTCCTGAGCAGCTAAGATTGCAGACTTGAGCCACTGGCACCTGACCAGAATATCTTAATTATATAATTGTAGTTTCTCATTTGAATCTCCACTATTCCACAATGAAATGGGTTAGGACTTTTTTATTAGAGACATAGGCACTTTATATATTGAATACATAATTTTTGGAAAGTGTTTTTAGCTGGGCATGGTGGCTCAAACTGTCATGCCAGCTATGTAAGAGGCTGAGCTCAGGAAATTCCAGACAGATCTAGAAAAAAAGTTTACAAGATTCCACCTGAAAGGAGAAGCTGATGTGGTGGGACTTGCTTGTTATTCCATCTATAGAAAGAAGCACAAAAGGAGGATTCTAATCTAAGCTGGCCTCAGGGGGACAAATAGTCTCTGTCAAAATCAGTCAGAGCAAAAACGCCTGGAAGTGTGGCTGTGGTAGATCATCATTCCAAACAAGTGCAAAAGCCTGAGTTCAAACTTTGATTTTTTTTTAAAAATGGTGTTTCATTTCACATAAACAAGCTCACATTTTCCCCAAACTGTGCTGGTGTCTCACACCTCTGATACTAGCTACTTAGGAGATTAAAATCTAAAGATCTTAGCACAAAGTCATCCCAGGCAGACAAAAGGCTACAAATGGAGGTGTTGCTCAAATGGTGAAGAGCCATCCTAGAGCAAAAAACTAAAGGAGGGTGTTCAGGCTCCTTACCAGACCTTAGTACCAGCACGTGCGCACACACACACACACGCACACACACACACACACACACACACACACACACACACACACACACACACACACGCAGGCTCTCTTCCCAACTCTGTCTCCAATATGGATTTACAATCTACCCAAAAAGTGCCAAGTTTCCTTCTTCCAGAAGGATTTATTGAGGATCAAAATTGCTGAACTAGGAAAATGACTTGGCAATTCACAGGGGAGGTGTGGATTAGAGTGCTGAGCATTGACTGACTTAGAGCAGAAAGGCATACTCATACTTATCACCAGCTACTGCCAAGAAACAACCTGATGTTCATAGAAGAGAGGAGGCACGTGAGCTGATGAATTCACCTGAGCTCATTTGTATCCCTGCTGAAGGAGCTCATAGTTCGATGCTTTGCTTCCTTTTGCGGGTGGCCGTTAGCATCTATTAGCTCTGGATGAAAATGTAGCTGGATGATACACACAGTATAGTTTGTTTCTGGTGTGGAAATGCTTGAGAGGAAAGCATGCTAGTTAATAGGTATTTCTTAACCATCGTAATCCCAGTGTGTGCACACATCCCAACTCCTAGCCACATATAAACACCCAAGCGCTTCAGATGAAAACTGCTTTCTCACAGATTGCCTTCCTTCTGTACTTTACCATCTGAGTTGGAGATTATGTATAGAAAGGAGAGGAGAAAATAATGAGAACAGTATTGTCTGAGGCAAAGATACTAAAGATGGTATCTGATGCAGGGTTTGCCTTAAGATGGAAATAGACATGGCACAACAAAGCTTTCTTAAGAAATCTATGTTCCTGGTATTTTATCAAGCATGGAGGTTACAAAGATGATCACAGGTTAATGAAGAAATCAAAGATATTAACCACTAACACAATTCATAGTACAATCTGGTCCTAGGCTTGAGGATCTATGAGGGGGTGTAGGAGGAGCATTGGGAAAATGAGAAACCTTCTAGCTAGTCTGAGGAAGGCAGTAAAAGAGCAGAGACACCCCCACAAACATACATACACATACATACATATATACACATACAGAGATACACATATACATACCCATACACATATACATACACATATACACACACATACACATACACACATGCACCACATACACATATACATACACACATACATGCACATACACACATACATATACACATACATACACATACACACACGCACATACACATACACACCCTTCCTGCCTTATGTAGTGTTCCACAGACATTTTCTCCTCCTACTCAGTGGAGAAAGATAAGTCCTGAGCTCATTGATTTTTCATCCCACTGTAGGGGACATGTTTCATCATACAATTTAGCCAGAAGTGGGCAAGAATGAATTCTCACAGTTGAGGATTCTAACATGGATGAGAAAAAAAGCCAGATATAGCACTTGGGAAGGTTGAGGCAGGAGGATCTCAATTTTGTGACTAGTCTGGACTATATAATGAGTTCAAGAGCAGTCTAAGCACACTCTCTCTCTCTCTCTACATATATATATATATATATATATATATATATATATGTAAGAGGCTCACACACAAAGGAAAGAAGGAAGGAAGGAAAGGAAGATACAATACAGTATACAGCATAAATACACCATTTCTGAATTCACACTGCCTCTATTTAAATGGTTACCACTTACAAGCTATGTGATGGAGAGTAAGTGATCATTTATACCTTCTGTGCCTTAATAATAATAAGCACAAGATACTCAGCAGGCAGATATTGGGAGGATTATGGTTCAAGGCCAGCCTGGACACAAAAGTTAGCAACACCCAGTTTTACTAAAAAACCTGGAGGTGTGGCATGTACCTATCCTCCCAGGGAGGAGGTAGTTAAGACTAGCCTGTAAGCAAAAACAATTGAGATTTTATCTGAAAAAATAAAGATTGTTTTAGGAACTATTTTAGGTACCTGCCTAAAAAGTGGGGTACCCTGAGTGCACACCCCAGTGTTATCAACAAAACAACTAAAAAAAATCAAATTGGGTCAATGCTATACGGAAACTGAATAGATGACAGCATTTTCTTAATTCAGAGTCTGTAAAAACTAACATCTTTTGATAGCTTCTTATTTTAACAAATACTTTATATATTAGAAATACTAGCTCATAGGTAACCGTCTGAGACAGTAAAATAGAGTCTGGTAGAAGTTCTAACAAATATTCTGGAATTCTGGACAAATCCTGTGACTTTTTAAATAGTATACAGATTTTTAAATAGTATATTTTAAATAGTATATAGATTTTAAATAGTATATTCTACCTCTGATTTTAAATAGTATGTTCAGATAAGATAATATAAAATCATTTTAATGCCAATCATTGCATTCACTGCTTTTGTTGCATAGACTGTATGGATATTATTCTTTTCAGGCTTTGTCATACTATATCTCCTTGAATCACCTTTGAACATCTGAACTGAGATTTTGTTTTTCCACATGCAGAAGTAAAGAGACTGCTTGATGGTAAATAATAATAATAATAATAATAAGCACAAGAACTTAGAATTTTTCCAAAATAAAAAGGCATTCTAGTTTATATTATACAGTGCCCTGAAATTTTTGATAAATCTCAGCTATTTTTATGTATTTTTGCTACAAAGGAATTGTGAGTTTATAGTGCCATCTTAAGGATAAAACTACTGTCTGATCTTGTCTTTTACCACTGTTTTCTTTATTAGTCCCTGTGTAAGAGATTGTAACCATTGATTGGCTAGGCAATGTCTTCCCCTTTGTTCTTTCTATAGCAGTCACATTTTATAGTTCTGAACTGTAACCACACTCCTGGCAAAATGCGAAATCAACCTTTTTGTTGCTACTTTTCTAGAATAGTCACTCACTTTCATTTCCTCACTGCCGAATATGCTTCTGGTAAAACATTTAGTTCAATATAAACATATACATTGATTCCAAAAGCCACAGGAATATAAAAGGCTCTCTTTGGTCCATTATAATTTTATTGGTCCTTTTTATATATTTGTTGGGTCATTTTTTTCTCCCCAGATAAATCACATCCTCTACATTCCATAAACCATCAAGCTGCACAATGAACAGCTGGATATTCAACCCTGGACTAAATGTCACATAAAAATTGCTTGAAAATATAACAAGAAGCTGGATGCTGGTGACTCATGCCTGTAATCCTAGCGACTCAGGAGGCTGAGATCTAAGGATTGCAGTTGAAAGCCAGTCCAAGCAGCAAAGTCTGTGAGACTCTTATCTCCAATTAACCACCAGAAAACCAGAAGTGGTGTTGTGGCTCAAGTGGTAGAGCACTAGCCTTGAGCTGAAGAGCTCAGGGACAGCACCCAGGTCCAGATTTCAAGCTCCAAGACCAACAAGAAAACACAACAAGACAGAAGCTAAACTTTTTTAAAGACATGAAGGAAAAGGAAGATTCTTTGAGGGAAGGCTACAAGATGGGGAAGGGTAAAAGAGAAGGTGAGGGAAAAATGAGTCATAAAGGTAGTACATTGTATACATATATGAAAATGTCAAGGTGAAACCTTGTATTTTATGCAGTAAATATACACTAATTGAAATATGGAAAAGACAGGTGAAGAAGAAATGGAGCAGATGGCAAAAAAAAAAAAAAAGCTGAGGAAGACTTCCCAAGGTATACCTACTGAAACCATTCGAGCAGATTGCTGGTTCAGGTGGGCTCTGGTGGCTCACACCTATAATCCTAGCTACTTAGGAGGCTGAGATCTGAGGATCACCATTTAAAGACAGAAGAGGCAGGAAAGTCCTTGCTATTCTTATCTTCAATTAACCACCAAAAAGAAGCTGGAAGTGGAGCTGTGGCTCAAGTGATAAAGTGCTAGCCTTGAACAAAAATGATCAGGGACAGCACTCGTGCGCTGACTTCAAGCTACACACACACACACACACACACACACACACACACACACACACACACACACACACACACACACACACACACACACACACACACACACAGAGCTTGGTGTGAATGGCTCATACTGTAATCCTAGATACTGAGGAAGCTGAAATTTGAGACCTGCAGTTCAAGACCTGCCTGGTCAGGAAAATCCATGAAACTTATCTCTAATTAACCAACAAAACACTAGAAGTGGAGCTGTGGCTTAAGTAGCAGAGTGCCAGCCCTGAGCAAAAAAAGTTAAACATTAAGGGCCATTCTGGATATCACCTTGGCAATAAAACTAACATTAAAGAAAAGCTAAGAGAGAAAGTGAGAGAGAGAGAGAGAGAGAGAGAGAGAGAGAGAGAGAGAGAGAGAGAGAGAGAGAGAGAGAGAGAGAGAGAGAGAGTGTGTTAAGAACCAGTGCCCAGAGCCTGAGTTCAAACCCCAAGAGTGGCACACACACATTCATCACACACACACATGCACGCACGCATTAAAGATCTGGGAAGAAATATATACCAAGGATGTGAAAGTACCCATATGACAGAATGTATAATCCGAAACCTCTATACTCCCCTAAGTATACGAGCACCCATACAGTAACAAATTTAAAATGTTATGTGAAATACAATAAACATGATTGTAAATGAATAGCCTTATTAGTAAGAAAGAAAATGCAATTTCCAGCCAAGCTTGTAACACCAAAACAGAACTGAAAAGCAGAGATTAAGAACATGAACTGGCACAATAGCTACATGGAACTGGGGTTGCCAACCTTGGTAATCTGAGGGCATATAAGGGATCAGAAAACACAAAGAAGATGGAACTGAGACCTCCCTCCAAGGCTCTTGAAGAGCTATGTTTCACCAGATGATAAATCAGGGGGGAAAAAGATTGTGCTGTCTCTAGTACAAGGAAATAGCTGCTTACTTTTCTCCATGTGGGCTGTAGGGGTTCCTCCTTGAATATTCCTAACTGATAATGCAAGCTTGGGGCACAAAATCCTAGATTTCTGGCCTAAGAATCTATAAACTCAATGTGTGTGTGTGTGTGTGTGTGTGTGTGTGTGTGTGTGTGTGTGTGTGTGTGTGTGTGTGTGTGTGTGTGTGTGTGTGTGTGTGTGTGTGTGTGGATGGTTTTTTGGTGCTAGAGACTGAATTGAGTACATCGAACATGCTAAGCACACTTTGTGCTGCTAAGCATCCTAGGCTTTAAATTGAACATGGAAATACACCCCTAGCTAGTCATCCTGTTAGGAGACCTGTTAAAAATTGCATACTTTCCTTAAAGGGCCATGCATTCTGCCTCAGCTGCTACGTATAAAAGTGTTCTAAAGAGAGACTCAGAAAAACAAAAATGGACTTATCATTGATATAAATATACTCTTCAAGAACCACCAGAGTCAAAACAATAGGCACAAAAACAAAGAAGTGTCTCAGAAAGACAAAAGTTACTTCTGCAGAAGAGTGTGCCATCAGCAAAAAAAAGAAATCTGATAAGCAGGCACATACAGCAGGCAGGCTGCTCTTCTATATATCCCTAACACAGCAGGCCTCCCTTCTGCTAGGATGGGTAAAGCTCGGGTTCACAATCTGCTCAGGATTGGCTAGTTTAACTAAGATTAGATGTATTTCTGGAGAGTGACCATTAAAAGACTTTGAAATAAGGTTAATCGTAAACAAGTAATCTAAACATATACCCTCAGCTACTTAACAGTCTGAGGTGTGTCTTTGGAGGTATCTTAATTCCATCTTGGGAAAACAAGGGAAGACAAAACTTTATGCTTCAAAAATCCTTTCTTATCCCAAACCAGTTCCTTTTTTCATTTCAAAATGTGCTGATACCATCTTAAACAGAATAATCAACAACAGCCAAGCCACCAGCACAAAGCAGAAACTGAAAGCAACCAATTCTGATAGAAAAGACAGTGTTTCCCACAGCGTCCCACAACCACAGTTTAGTCAGCAATCCACACGGAGCAAGAACTGGTTGCCAACAAACAATAGACTGGAATGGCCAACGTGTCAAAAAAGAGAATTTTTTTTTTTTAATATTTGGGTCCGGTTGTGGGGCCTGAACTCTGGGCCTGGGCGCTGTCCCTCAGCTCTTCAGCTCAAGGCTAGCACTCTACCACTTGAGCCACAGCGCCACTTTCGGCTTTTTTTCTTTTTGCTTATGGGGTGCTGGGGAATCAAACCCAGGACCTCATGCATGCAAGGCAAGCACTCTACCACTGAGCCACCTTCCCAGCCCCCCCCAAAAAGAGAATTTTTTGAAAGATAATTTAAAACAAATATTTCCAAGTTATTAGAAGAAAAGAAAATCACCAAAACATATAAAAGCCAATACTCTAATTAAAAGCAGGTATATTTTTAAAGGGAAAAACATAGAACTGCATATAAAAATTGATTCACTAAAATTGAAAATTCAGAACACAAAACAGAAACATAACTAGACAAAGTAGAATGTTCAAGTTCAGTGCCAGTGGCACTAGCTACTCAGGAGGCTCAGGTCTGAGGATTTCAGTTTGAAACTGGCCAAGGCGGGAAAGTATCTAAAATTGTTGTCATGAGTTAACCACAAAAAAAGCCAGAAACGGAGGTACAAGCCAAATGGTGGAACTCCAGAACTGAGGGAGAAAGCTAAGGGATAGTTCCCAGGCCCTGAGTTCAAGCCTTAGTGCTGTGCTTACCTCCTCCCCCTCCCGTTCCCCCTCCTGCCGCCACCCCAAAAAATAAATAAAACTAATTTTAAAATTCAGTGGAAACCAATTGACTATATCTAACAGAAGAGAACTGGGTGAACTGGAAAATAAAGTAATAAACCAACTACAGTACAGAGGGATAAAGAGATAGAAAATATCCAATACATTGAAGTAAGAACTTCAGAAAGAATGAATGAAGGGAGGTAATATTCAAAAGGGGAAACATTTGATACTCTTTCAGAATTTGTTATTGGTTAAACACATTCATGATTATAAGCAAATGCCAAGAGATTTGGAGTCATATAAGTAAAACTCAATCCACACTTAGAAGCATCACTAAGAAATTATGAGATACTTTAAAATGAACTAAATTTAAATTTAAATGAGACCACATTCAGACAGACTTTTTCCTAGACTTTCACTTGTTCTTCTGAAGGCTGCTATCCAAGACAATTTGTATTATCTAAAAGACTTTTTCTTTTTTTTTTTTTTTTTGGTCCAGTCGTGGGGCCTGAATTCTGGGCCTGGGCACTGTCCCTCAGCTCTTCAGCTCAAGACTAGTGCTCTACCACTTGAGCCACAGCGCCACTTCCGGCTTTTTTTTCTTTTTGCTTATGTTGTGCTGAGGAATCGAACCCAGGGCCTCAGGCATGCAAGGCAAGCGCTCTACCACTGAGCCACCTTCCCAGCCCCTAAAAGACTTTTTCTATGCATAACACTTTTACTCACCAATGTTTCCTCCATTTCTTTTCTAAGTATGTCACAAATCTCTATTCCTTTTTGTATAGAAGAGTCTTGTCTATATAAACATCAATCCGCTGGCCCTTCTTGGAGTCTCATATTTTGGGACTCCTATGTGCATGCACATAATTAAAATGATTTTTCTCCTAATAACCTGTCTACCATAGTTTATTCCATAGACTCAATTATTAAACCTTTAGAGGGTAGAACGTTTCTGGCCAGGGAAAGGAAAAGGTAACAAACATATAAATAAAATAAAAACAAACATCTAACAAAGAATGCATTAATAATCATCTGTTCAAACATCTAAGGAATTAGCAAGTTAAAATCAAAAGACAGTACTGGAGGAGAGTGGGGACCTTCAATCTCTGCCTTAAGACCCTGAGATCAAGGCTTTAAATAGGACACCTAGTGACCTGAATATTTCCTCCTTTCTTTGTATCTTTTGTTTTGCTTTGGTTTTTGTTGGTACTGGAGATTGAATTTGGGAATTAGGAATTGGGAATTGAACTTTGGGCCTTAGGCTTGCTGTTCCTCTAGCCTTTTTCTTTTAGTTTGATTTTCAGATAAGATGTACTTTTGTCTGGCAGACCTTGAACAAATAGGAGATTCTTCTATTTTTTGTCTCTTAGCTAACAGTTGTGTACAATCACACCTGGCCCTTTATTTACATCCAAGGTATTAGATGCAGCCTGTAGGTAGGCCTGAAGGGTTGTGGAGCTGTTCTCAAACCCAGCAATAGACGCAGACATGGGAATAAGGCTATGTGATGGGGTCATGGCCCTAAGTGGAGAGATTCCAACACTGCCCAAACAAACCTTGCTCCAGTCTCTGGTCACTGCTTCCCAGTGGCTGTTCAAAGTCAAGACAAGTAAGCCTAGATCTTGTGGGCAGCAGAAATTAGCCTTCCCTGTATGCAAAAGGTTGAAGAGGGATAAACAAACAATACTGAATTGCAAGCACAGGAAAACCCTGCACAGAATCTTTAAGTTTTGTAATGATTTTTCTTCTCATCTTAGCGCATTACCAAGGATTTCAATTGTAGGGATTATGGCCTCTTTCCTTTGATCTTAATGAGAATAAGTTAAAAGTTTCTCCATTAATGACAATGTGTGCTCTAGGTTTTTGCTAGATTGCGTTAATCCATTTAGCAACCTGATTTATTCCTAGTTTCCTAAGCATTTATTACAAGCACATTAAACTTTGCTTCTTTTCATGTTGAGATAATGAGATAACGCCTATTTTTTAAACAGATTCTTAGGAATTCTCCAATATTAACTATACCATGCCTCTATTTGTCTTTAGCATTGCAAACCTATTTTTGCAGTTTGTAGATTCCTCACTTAAACTGTGGTGAATTTTATTAAAGGTTTCAATGTATAGGAAATAAGTCTTTTGTTGATCTAACCTATATGTGTACACATGTACACACAACACGTGTGCATGCACACACACACATATGCATAGATCCATGAAACTCTAATCTAAAAAAAAAAAGCCATAAGCAAAAACTGATCAGGGATAGCGCCCAGGCCCTGAGTTCAAGTCCTAGGACTGGTACTGCTCAAAAAAAAAATTAAAATAAGTTCCCTCTCTTACTGAACCCAGAGCCTTGTATATAACAGGCAAGTACTCTACCACAGAGCTACAGTCACCCTCATCTCTCAGTGATTTAAAAATAAAATTCAGATTCTGCCGTGATGGAGAAGGCTCTGCTCAGCAACCTTGTGCTCTCTGGGCAGCTACTTGGTCCTTTGCTCATCTGTGAACACTCCACGTTCTTTCCCTTTCCTTGACTTCGGGTCTGCGGTTCCCTTTGTCTGAAATGGTGCCTGAGATATCACACGCGTGGATCTTGTTCTTCAGCGTTTAGCTCAAGCATCCTCTCCAGCACAGTCATCCTATCTTGTTTTCTTCAGCGTACCCCTTACAACCTGAAATTGTCTCGACCGTGTGTTTACCGGTTCTTTTCCTGTTTCCCAGGACAGGAATCAAGAGAGAAAGGCAACCTCGGCGGCGGGGCTCTTTCTGCAAAGACTCTTCTTCTCTTGCACGGTGAAGACACGCAGCAAAATGAGTGACTGACACGCGCAGGCCCCGTGCAACCCGGCTCTTCGCCCTCTGGCCCGGGAGAGCCTGGGGATGGGATGGGATGGGGTGGGAGGGGGGTGGGGGAGTTAATCCAGGGAATGGGGAAGATAATCCACTGAGCGAGGTTTTTCATTTTCCTAATTCTAAAACGTGTTTTAAGATTTCCCCCCCCCCCTTTCTCTGGCAAGGAAAGAGGGAAGAAAAGCCTAGAAGAACTGAAGGCTGGGGCGGCCCCGGGGCTCTCGGGTAGGCACTGGGGGACAACAGGGACCGGAAGAGGCACCAGGCAGGGCAGGCGCCATCCTGCACGCGCGCCCGGGGCCCGGGAAGCATCAAGTGGATTCCCGACCGCTCCAGGCAGCTAACACGTTCTCCTAACCCGCCACAAACAAGCGTCTCCCTTCCCAGGCCGAGCCCCCGGCCCCAGGCCACGCCCCCGGCCCCAGGCCACGCCCCCGGCCCCAGGCCACGCCCCCGGCCCCAGGCCACGCCCCCGACCCCAGGCCGAGCCGCCGACCCCAGGCCACGCCCCCGGCCCCAGGCCGAGCCGCCGACCCCAGGCCGCGCCCCCGACCCCAGGCCACGCCCCCGCCCCCAAGCCTGAGCTCCGCGCCGCGGGCAGGGGCGGGGAGGAAGGACGCGCCGCGCCTCTGACGTCACGGGAGGGACTGCGCACGCGCCAGCTCCCGAGAGCCGTCCGGTGCGTCAGCCAGTTCGCGCGGGAGTACGGCGCGGAGGCTCCTGGGGGCCCGCCAGTCTCCAGGAACGGAAGCCGCTGCGGGACGTAGAGGAAGCCAGGATGGCGACTCCCAGCCGGAAGACGACAGCCCCCAGCCCCCTGGCTTCCAAGAGGCCGCTCTCGACAGACCTTTCTTCGGAGATCCCGAGCAAGAGGAAGAACTCGACCCCGCCGTTGTCGCTGCTGCCGTCATCCGGGTCTTTCGTGGAGGGCTCCATCGTCCGCATCGCCATGGAGAACTTCCTGTGAGTGGTGCCCGGGCCGCTCCGGGCTGCGGGGCGGGGGAGACGCGCGGGGCGCCCGACGGGGGTGGGCGTGGGGCTCGGGCACCTCCGCCGAGGCCTGGGCAGCTGGAGCACGTTGGTTGCCGTCGGTGGAGCTTGTGTGACTCGACTTACCCCAAACTCGGTTCGGCCAAACCGTTTCGAAGGCCGCCCTGTGCCCGACGGAGAGAGTGTGTCGGGGTCAGGTCCAGCGGAGTCCCCAAGTAGGGCCCTGAGACAGGTGGGACAGTTGGAGACAGGGCAGGTGGACAGTTGGAGACAGTGGTGATGGCTGCGGGGCGGCGCCACCGAGTGAAACCTTACCCCTCCCGAGAGACCCCGGAACCCCACAAAGCCAGCCTTCCCCCCCGCCCCCCCCAGGCCCCTTCTCTCCTTCTGTGGAACCAGTTGTCATTGTAGAATCTAAGTGTCATAGTAGCTCTCTAGCGCCAGAAAACCTTTTTTTTTTTCCTTCAAGGTCTGTTAAAGTAAGTTTGTATCAAAGTTGAATTCTAATAGCACTACTACTGATATATATATATTTTTTTTCAGGCATCTTATCAGTTGCCAAGTACAGAACGAGATGTTTTACTTGTGCATTACTCCATTTCTTCCTCACTCGATCTTATCTCCATTTATGAGATAAGCAGACAGCGGTTCATTCAAACCCCCCCTCCCCATTTACATAGCTAACCAATAACCACCTTGCTGTTTGAATCCAGATCAGAAAACCTGAATGTAGTCAAGTGATATATTAATATGACGATATAACATAATGATATAACTATATATTTATCAGAGTTCCCCGTGGGCCATACCGAAAGAAGTGGTTAATTTCATCCACAACTAGGAAGAGGACTTAGTAAGGAAGGGAAAAGCACTGTAGACAGAAGCGGCCTGGAAGTTTGGAATATTTAGAAATTGTCATGTAGTTCCGTATGACCTGAACTTAGGATGTGAGTGGATAGGTGGACAGAGGCAGCAACCATTGAGTTGCTCTGTGTTTGCTATGTTGAGAAATAACTTCATCCTGTAGAGTCAGAATGTGTGGTTTATGTTAGCCTGGAAGTAGTGTTGAAGATGATTTAAAAGAAAGACTCAAGGGAGTAAGATTCAAAATACAGTGGGGGAAAAATAGAGTTTGAAATTAGGAGCCAATAGCTACAGAGTAATTATACAGTTTAAGGGAAAAGATGGAGTGTGACATCTTCCCCAAGTCTCACCTTGGGTAACTGGCCAGGTGCTATTCAAAAGAGAAATCCATTTGGGAAGAATAAGTAATAAATGTCATTGAGATTCTGTGGCTTGAAGTAGAAGTGTTCTTTGAGATCTCTAAGATAGATGTTCTATAGGCATGAACTAATCAGATTTTGGCTGTGTATGTATGTATATATTATATATACATACATATAGATGATTGTTGAAGGTGCAGAAATGGTTGAGTTTGCCCCACAGGAACTGCAAGTTGGAAGAATAGAAGGCCTTACTGTAGTAAGGGTAAGCGAAGAAGAACTTGAGAAGGGACTGTAAGATGAGAACCATGGGAGACTATTAGAGAAGCTAAGGAAAAGAATACTTAAATAATATTTGTGCCAGGCACAGGTGGCTCACGCCTGTAATCCTAGCTACTCTGGAGGCTGAGATCTGAGGATCACAGTTCAAAGCCAGCCCTGGCAGGAAAGTCCGTGAGACTGTTATCTCCAATAAACCACCAGAAAAAAACGGAAGTGGTGCTGTGGTACAAGTGGTAGAGCGCTTGCCTTGAGCTGAAGAGCTGAGGGACGAGCCCAGGCTCAGAGTTCAAGCCCCACAACCGACAAAAAAAAATATTGTTTGCTACATTGAAATCACTGAAAGGAGCCTGCTGAATTTAGAAAACCTTTAATCTTTTGACAAAACAATGGAAAAGAAAACTTTGCAGGAAGAATGAGTGAAGAGTAAGGAGATAAAGCTATAAAAGGGGAGAAAGAAAAGGGAACTGGAAAGTGCCTGCTGAGTGAGAACTTTGAGTTTTTGGAGGGATCTAGGGAGAGAGATGGACTTAGAAAATTAGCAAAGAAATAGAGGAGAGGAAGGCTTTTCCTCAACTTGAGCTTGGAGAGAGCAGAAAAGGGTTTCTAAGAATGGAACAAGGTGAATGGAGCTGGGAGTGGAGGAATATTTATTTGCAGGCTAAAAGAAACATAAGCTAATCAAGAAACTGAAGAAATACAGTTAAATTCAGAGGTGTGAGCAGAGAATAGGAAAAATAGAAAATGGAAGAAGAGGTGTCTAGAGCTAAATTGCATTTAGTTTTTTTTTTGAACATGTGATACTAGATTTTCATAATAGTGGGGGCAGATGTGGTTAGTGGCAAAAGAGATGGAAGGAGCAAAGGTGATGAAAAACTAATGCCCAGATTTCTTATTTAAGCAAAGAAATGAATAATTCTATATACTACTTCATCACTACTAGGGTGATTTTAAATGGCAAGTATGATGGATTTAGTTTTGAATATATGAAGTTTACCTTTTATGTGATGTCTAAATAGTTATTGAAGAAGTATTGCACATGTAAGTCATCTGGGATTATATTCAGAAAGCTGTAGCCTGAGGTCATCTATAAGATAACTTACAAACTGTATAGAGGGAGAAGAGAATGAACCTTTGAAAATAGCTTTTTCAGGGGTAGCTCAGAGAAAGGAAACCTACCAAAAGTGGGTTTTCAATAAACACAGTATGAAGAATAAATTTTAAAAATGCAGAGGCTTTGTTTTGCTTTTCACAAGTCTGTTTATAGACTTGTAATTTTATAGGCCAGTAATTTATAATTTTATAGACCAATAATTCTCATGCTTTTTCCTGTTTTTTGTTTGTTTTTGTGATGGTCCTAGGGCTTGAACCCAAGGACTGGGTGCTGTCCCTGAGGATTTTTTGCTCATGGCCAGTGTTCTACCACTTGAGATACAGGTCTACTTCTGGCTATTTGGTTGTTAATTGGTGATAAGAGTCTCACAGACTTTCCTACCTAGGCTTGCTTCAAACTGCAATCCTCAGATATCAGCCCCTGAGTAACTATGAGATTGTAGTCATGAGCCCCTGAGCCCCAGTTTCCCTGTTGTTTTTATTGAGTACCAGTTAATTTGGCATTTGACCAGAAATCTCACAGCATGAAAGCTAAATATTAAAGAGACTTAATGTGAAGTTTCGTGTCAAAGAATTTGCTAAATATCTGAAGGTCCTGAACTAGTTCTAATTTAACAGTAATGTTTTTATTAAAACCTACCTGCTGGGGCTGGGAAGGTGGCTCAGTGGTAGAGTGTTTGCCTTGCATGCATGAGGCCCTGGGTTTGATTCCTTAGCACCACCAAAGCAGAAAAGGCCAGAAGTGGTGCTGTGGCTCAAGTGGTAGGGCGCTGGCCTTGAGCTGAAGAGCTGAGGGACAGCGCCCAGGCCCAGAGTTCAGGTTCCACGACCAGCAAAAACAAACAAACTAACAGAACAAAGCATTGATTCTGTGTAGATTGGTGGAGCTAGGAAGCCAGCAAGAGAATTCTTTGCCACTTACACTAATTTTTATTACCACCTGGCTTTTCAAACTCATTAATGTTTTAAGTGTTAAATTGAAAAACATTTGTTAAGTTATATACTTAGGAGATTAGCAAGCTAGGCATTTATGCTTGGGAAGTATTTGTGGGTCCCATTCAGAATACTCAAAGACAAATCAGAAGAAAACCTGATTTTTTTTTTTTGACTCATGTTTTGTCATATGTGCCCCAAGCAACTGATAAAGATTAGATGCTATGTGGGCAGATAAAATGCTTGACACCATGTAGCTATATGGTGGGAGGAATATTACAAATGTGCTTGATGATTACGTATTCTTGCTTTTTCTCAGGGGGCTACAGATGATTTTAACATAGACTAACATATCCATTGGTGAATCTTGCACCATGTTAAAGGAAATGATTTTTTAATGATAAGTGAAAACATGGAGTCAAAACATGCCTTCAGTTTTCTATTTAAATAATAGTTTGGAGGGATTGCTTCTAATATTAAAATATGCCAAATTGGAGAAAAAAATCAAAGAATGTGCCATGGTCTCACGTATAAAAAAGTTGCTTTAATTTATTTGTACAATAGCGTGATATAGTCTGCCATGTATTGTGCTCTTTTTTATTTATGTGTGTACAGATGTGTGTGTGCATCAGCACTGGGTTGGAACTCAAGCCCTTATGGCTGTTGCTTGGCTTTTTTGCCAAGGCCAGCACTCTCATCACTTAAAAGCCACGCCTCCGGTTCCTTGTAATTATTTCCAATGGATAAATTATGTCAAACTCTGCTTTCTTGTGACAGTTTTATTTTTTGGCCGTGCTGAGATAGGACGTCAGGGCCTCAAACTTGCTATGCAACGAGCACTGTGCCATTATCCCACTCCCCAGGCTCTGCACGGACTGTGTTTTGAAATTGCGCATACTGACTTGTATATACATAATCACCTTTTTTCATTTCTTCAGTTGAGAGATTTCTCCTCTACATGGGTAGTTTTTGAAAACTTACAGTGTAAGGATATAGCTTCGTGGTAAAGTGGTTGCTTAGCATGTATAAGTACCTCTTAACTGCCCACAAAAAATAACCTGTAAAGTTAAATTTGTATGGTTAGCTTGTTTTTAGGTAAATTTCAGGAATGTTGTAGATGATGATAATAAAGCAAGAATTGCTTTTGTGAGAAAATATTTTAAATAAATATTGAGTTATCTGCTTATTTATTTGTTGGTGGTAGTGGCGCATGAACTCAGGGCTTCCCAGTTGCTAGGTAGATGTTCTGCTGCTGAGCCATACCTCCAGCCCAAGAAAATATTTTTCTCCTCTTATACTTAAAGCATCTGTCTAATAATTGCCTAATAATTTCACCTCTTTATAATTCAGAACATATGATGTCTGTGAAGTATCTCCTGGACCCCACTTGAATATGATTATTGGAGCTAATGGAACAGGAAAGTCAAGCATTGTATGTGCCATTTGTCTTGGGTTAGCAGGCAAACCTGCTTTCATGGGACGCGCAGATAAGGTAAGTTGATATAATTACCTCTTAAGAAAATTCAAAGCCAGTAATTGCTTTTAGAAATAAATAAATATTTCTACTTCTTTTGCTCAAAGTGAGTACCACTTGAGCTACAGTGCCACTTGGCTTTTTTTGAGTAGTTTATTGGAGATAAGAGTCTTACTGAGTTTCTTGCCCGGGCTGGCTTGGAACCTCGATCCTCAGATCTCAGCTTCCTGAGTAGCTAGGATTACAGGTATGAGCCACAGCTCCCAGCCTACATTTTAATTCTTTAGATATAGCAAATGTGTAGTGTTTAAATGTAAGAAATAAATTTGGATGGCAGACAGGCTAGCAGGAGATTTTCCTTTCTGTATTTTGTACCATATATCTAGAGAATTTTATAAGTACCTACTGCCTGAAATGCTAGATATCATGCCATGGTTTTTTTTTTTTTTTTTTTTTTATGTTACTGGGGTTTGAATTCAGAGTTTGGCACTTGTTAGGCTTGCTGTACCACTCTGCCAATGCCTCCCGTCCTGATTTTTACTGCTTGTTTTTTTTGTTGTTGTTGTTGTTGTTGTTTTGAGTCCGGTCATGGGGCCTGAACTCAGGGCATGGGTGCTATCCCTCAGCTCTTCAGCTCAAGGCTAGTGCTCTACCACTTGAGCTACAGCACCACTTCCGGCTTTTTTCTTTTTTGCTTATGTGGTACTGAAGAATCGAACCCAGCGCCTCATGCATGCAAGGCAAGCGCTCTACCACTGAGCCACCTTCCCAGCCCATACTGCTTGTTTTTGAGATAGGGTCTCATTTTCCTGCTGGGCATGTACCTGAACTACAATTTGCCTACTTTAGGTTTCCTGTCCTTGCTAGGATCAAAGGTGTTTGTCACTGAATCCAGCTTTCCTGGATATTTTTCCTGGAGTTTTTTAACTTCTGTATCTGTTTTTTTGTTTTGTTTTGTTTTTTGGGTCCGGTCGTGGGGCCTGAACTCTGGGCCTGAGCGCTGTCCCTCAGCTCTTCAGCTCAAGGCTAGTGCTCTACCACTTGAGCCACAGCACCACTTCCGGCTTTTTTCTTTTTGATTATGTGGTGCTGAGGAATCGAACCCAGGGCCTCAGGCATGCAAGGCAAGCACTCTACCACTGAGCCAACTTCCCAGCCCGACTTCTGTATCTGGACTAGTTTGGAACCTTGGTCTTCCATTCTGAACTTCTTGCCATAGTTTGGGATTACAGGCATATGCTACTGCCTCAATTATGGGTTGAGAAGGTCTCTCAAACTTTTCTGCCTTAACTGTCCTCAAAATGAGATCCCCCGTTTCAGTCTCCCAAGTAGCTAGGATCATACTTGTGAGCCACTTAGATGCCTAGCTGTAGTGTTATTTTTAAATACATCACTGGAGGTTTTGGAAAATGAAGTATAAAAAGTACAGCAACAAAATACTGTGAATCCAAAGACTGAAGTGCTAGGCATTTGCTTTAAAGCTCAGCTTTTGAATTGTTTTCAGTGGTTCATGGGAGTTTGTGATGGTATCTTCCTGTAAACCTACCACTCTAGAGGTTTCTATCTGCCTGAAAACCTAGCCATCATCACTGGTGGTAAGGGGTTAGAAGATAACTCCTGGAAGCAAGGCAGTTGTGTAGAGAAGAAAATTAATATCACGGAATTGGAAAGTGGGTATAGTTTGTTCATCATTAGATAGTTGGGGGGGAAGATGTCTTCTGAAGGATTTATAACCACAGCCTTGCCAACATGGGAACAGACTTCATATTACCTTTTTAAACTAAAGAGTATGAACTATGAATGGCATTATGGTAAGTGCTATAATCTTACCACTCAGGGGGCAGAAGCAGGAGGATCTTGAGTTTGAGGCCAGCCTGATTTTAATAGTGAGTTCCAGGCCAGTCTGGATTATATAACGAAACTCTGTCTTACAAATCAAACAAAAAAAATCAACAGACACAAATGTTATAAATTATAATTTTAATTGCAAGCTGTCTTAGTAATATCTCTCTACTAGTTCTCCAAAAAGTTTTAACCCAAAAGTTCTAAAAAACTCACCCATAAAATATGGTGAAAGTAAATCATTTAAAATAAGAATTATCCAAACCAACATACTGCACAAGCAGATCTACAAGTTTGTATAGGTAAATTAATTTAAAGAAATAAAAGAAGGTATAACAAAGGAAAAATGACAAAAAGATTGGTAAATTTGAAAAAGGAGCTAGGCATGAGGATATCTGCCAGTAAACCTAGCACTCCAGAAGTTGAGATTGGAGGGTCACTAGCTTAAGGCTAAGCTGAATTACATAGTTCCAGTCTAAATGGGCTGTGTAGCAAGAGTGTGTCATATAAATGAATTCAGGTATAATCTTAGCTACTTGGAAGGCTGATTGTAGATCAAGGCCCTTTCAGGCAAAAAGTTTGTGAGACCCCTTAGTTCAATCAATAGAGATGACATGCCTGTCATCCCAGCTACTGAAGGAATCATAAAATAGGATTGAGATCCAGTTGTGGATCAAACAAAAAGTGAGATTCTTATCTCAAAATAGTGCAGAAAAAAGCTGGAAGTGTGACTCAGTGGTATTTTGCTTAGGAAGCACTAAGCCCTAAATTGAAGCCCCAGTACAGCCCCCTCCCCAGAACAAAAAAAGGGTGAGACAGAGTGTAGAGAAATGAAAAATGTACTACTTGAGAAAGCACCAAAACACATTTGAAAATCTGTATACCAAAGACACATTAACCAAGACACATGTGAAAATTTATATACCAAAATGCTTGAAAAAAATTTCCTATATACAATATAGAGAGAAAAATGTAAAATCAATATTAAGATATTAAGTAGTGGAAAAGTCTAATTACAGTTACAAAGGGAGATAATGACTAATGAATAGGCAGTATTTAAAGGAAGAATGACTAGAAATTTTCCAGAAATCTTGAAAAACTTGAATCCTCAGAAACAAAAAGCCCAATACATCCCAGGCATGAGAAATGAAGGATATCCACAGATGATACTCATTGTAGTGAATTTCAGAATATAAAATGCAGTAGTAATATCTTCCTACAATAGGTAGAATAAGAAAATGAGAAAAGTTTAAGATCTTCACTAAAGAATCTTTGCAAATACACATGGTGTTTCCATAACCCCTAATCTTTGAGTGCGGACATAATGCCAAAGCTGAAATTCTACACTGTGAAGTGTTCTTTAATGCACAGAATTGTTGAAAATATGTTCAAATTTTTCAGACAACATGTATAATATATGAATGTAACATACATGGGTTTTAGGTTTAGAATTGAATCTTGTTCCCAGCATAACTTCTGGGCTTGAACTCTGGGCCTGGGCGCTGTCCCTGAGCTCTGTAGCTCAAGGCAAGTGCTCTACCACTTTAGCAACAGGGCCACTTCCAGTTTTCAGGTGGTTAATTTGTGATAAGAGTCTCACAGTCTTTCCTGTCCTTTCCTGCCCAGGCTGGCTTTGAACTGCGATCCTCAGATCTCAGCTTCCTGAGTAGTTAGTATTACAGGCGTGAGCCACTGGCAGCCCGCTCCAGGATAACTCTTTTTACATGCAAATACTTCAAAAATCTGAAAACAGAATCCTAAAACACTTGTAGTCTCAATCATTTGAAGTAAGGAATACTTAACCTTATGTAAAATGCATAATATAGCCAGATGTGGTGGAACACACTTGTAATCCTAGCAGCATTCAGGAGGTTGAAGCAGTCAGATCACAAGTTTGAGACCAACTTGGTCAGCTTGAGGCCCACCTGGTTTATATAACCAGATCCTATATCGAAAAGCTACAAAAATGAGTGAATGAATGAATGAGTTATGGTTAAATTGAATTTATTCAAGGAATGAAAAATTGAACAGTAGGAATAATATGTTATTAAGGAGAGTTGTGTGATCATCAGTAGTTATAGAAAAGCATTTAATTAAATTCCATAATAATATATGCTATTTCTTAACAAATAAGGGATAGAAGGGAACTTTTAAATCTTAATAAAATACATCTATGAAAACATATAAAAGCTGAAGTTACCCAGAATTACTACTGTTAACATTGTATTTGGAGAAGATCTAGGTGGAATGGCAGAAGACATGATATCCATGGAAAGAAACAAAATTATTATTTACAGATTACATGGATGTCTGCTTATAAATCCAAAAGAATCCATAGATTGTTTGGGTTTGTTGTTTATAATAGCAATAAATGTACAGGTTGCATAGAAAACAAATTACCAGATGACATATTACTACATGCAAAAATTGCAAAATTTATTTAAAGCTATTGAATTTTGATGGAGAGATATTATACATCATTGTCATCAAATTAGTTCATTCAGAATTCCAGTAATGTCTATAATAATGTCTATAATAATGTCTATAATAAATTAAAAGATAGTTTGAGCATTTTAAATTGGAACCCCTTTGTATAACTATTCAAAGATACTACTAAAAAAAAAGTGATCCGAAAACTTATATTACATTCAAAGGGCCATAGATAACTCAAATAACTCTTTAAAAATTAGAATAAAGTAGGACAATTGCCTTATCAGATATCAAGACTTAATATGAAAAATGGGCATGAAGGCAGATTCCCTTTAATCCTAGCATTTGGGACTCAGAGGTTCTGTGCTGACAACAAAAAGAAAAAATAGGACTGTGCATTAATATTAATTAAGCCATTGTGGTATTGCTATATAAATAAAGAACGGAGGATAAAGAACAAAGAACCTAGACACAGTGCTGTGATTAGTATAAACTTAATTTGTGACAGAACTAACATTGTAGGTCAGTGGAGAAAAGACGGCTAAATATATTACTAAGACCAATGGTTATTTGATGGAAAAAATAAAATTTAATTGAATCCAATCCAATAAGTCAATTTCAGGTTATAATAAAAACTTAGAAGAAAAATGGGCAAAAGATAAACTCATTTTATAAGAGCTCATTGAGTTTATTCATTGCAGTGAAGGTTTTCTAACTTTTTGTCCAGGTTGCCCTTGAACTTTAATCCTCCAGTTTCTACCTCCCAAATAACCGATTAAGTTGTAAGCCACTATATCTGATGTATCTTCTAAACATGACAAAAAGTTTGTGTATGTTCTTGGGCAGTGTACTATATTTCACATGGGAACATTTGAGAAGAAAGTAGAGATTGAATTGTCACTGAAAATGTATTTTTAATACTTGAAATGAGAATAACTTAAAATTATTATAGTTACAAGATTAAAAGAAACATCTCTTAAAATTGTAAATAAACATATTCAAAATGTTTTTTACAAAAAAAATGCTGTATTGGAGGCATTTATGAAATAGAAAGGATAGATATTAATAAGCCTGTGACCTTGGACAATAGTCTATCTAGACTTCAGATTTTCATTTCAAATATTAGGAAATCAGAGTGGTCCAAAGACGAGCTCAAATTTTATGAATATTGGCTTAATATTCTTTAATTGTCAGAACATAAGTTCTATTCTTTTCTCTGTAATAGTGTGTTGGATGTATTCCAAGAGCTGTACAGTGGAATGAATTGCACTATTACCAATTTTTTATAAACCTCTCACTGTTTATTTTGCTATGAAGAAACGACATCTTGGAGAGCAGGGCAAGATTATTAGAAGCACCTGCTGCTTTCACTCACTGATAATTAGAAGAATCTGGTAACACAGAAGAGACTAGATTCTGAAGACAGAAAGAGAGGTGGTAAAGGAGGCAGAAACCACAAAGGAGGTGGTGATGAGGCAGAAAACTGCAGAGAAGCAAACCCAGCAGAAGAAAAACATTGATGAGTTCTGATCCCATCCCTGGCTCTCCCAGTGGGAAATGGGAGCTGAAGATACCATTACAAGATTCATCTAAAGGTATTGGAGTAGTAGTAGTGACTGGCCTTCATAGGAATGTCCACAGTCACAATATTCTGGTTTATCAGGGCCCATAGCTTTAGCAGCAAAGCTCCCTCACCCTGAGCAGAGAAGAGGTCTGCACAGGATCTACAGCACTGAAATTGATTAATTGATTCCTAGGTTACAACCCTTCAGTCTAGTACAGGAAAAGATACTCACCCCATCTACTACCCAGTCTTAAGTGATATCTGAGAAGTCAACTAAAAGAACAAGAGATTGAAATCTTTACCAAAAACATGGCTCCAGATGAGTAAATTCCAGTGGGGGAAAAAATAGGAATCACTAAATTTATGACTGAACAAGGCATTATGCCTCCCTCAAAAGTCAACAGATGAACTAATAACTGTAGAAAAGTCAGACAAGTAAATGAAATGGAGAAACAATGCACATTATAAAAGGAATATTTAATGATTTTAGAAATCCTGAAAACAAGTAAAATTGAAATTATGGAACTGAAGAGCTCAATAACCCAAAGGGAAAAACTCAGTTAAAAGCCTATCTAATAGAACAAGTTGAAGACACTGTATATCAGGGCTTGAAGGTAAAGCAGAGCAATTAGATCAGTCAGTCAACAACCTTAAAAAAAAAAAACACATAAGAAAATACAAATGGAACTTAGAACACCAGCAAAAGGCCAAAACTACCAATTATAGGATAGAAGAGAAAATTCAAAGAAAATTCATCATTAACCTATCAGTAAATACTAGCAGGAAATTCCAACTTTGAGAAAGAGAGGCTTCCCAAGTAGAAGATCTGCAGGTCTGTTTATTAGACAAAATTGGAGAATACTCCTAAATATATTATAGTTAAGTACACAGAACAGAGAAAGTATTAAAAGCTACTACAATGGCAAGGCCATCTGAATAACAGAAATTTTCTGAAGACAAACTAAATGAAAAGGATGACTGGAAAGACATAGTCCAAACCCTGAAAACTAACAATTGTAAACCTAGATTAGTGTACCCAGTAAAACTATCCTTCACAATTTAGGACAAAAACTCTGTAATAACTACAAAGCTAAAGGAATTCATGGCTTAAAATAGCACTGTAAAAGGAATCCTATCCACAGAAGAAGAAAACTGAAAATAGAATAAACTCAAGAGGAGTAAATTAACAGAAGGAATAGGAAAGAATCAGTATAAAAACAACAAAATGACAGGAAATAGCATATATCTTTGAATATTAACAATAAATGTTAATAGTTTGAATTCTCCCTGACATAAAATAGCAAAATGGATTAATAAACAAGAGCCAGGGATTCATTTTGTACAAGAAATATATCTCATTTTCAATGAAAGGTATAGACTTGAGGTGAAAGGATAAAAGGGGTCTTCGAATTAAATGGACCCCAAAACTGCAGGAGTAACTACTTATTTCTGATAAAACACTTCAAATTGAAATTAAGAGAAACAAAGAAGGACAGTTTATATTAAGGAAACATTCTATCAGGGGGAAATTTTAATTTAACATGTGTACCAAGCAGTGTCACAACCTAATTCATTGTAAACAAAGACGTTGCATTTATGTATCAGCACGATAATAGTGATAGAAGTCAGTTTCTCATTCTTCCAATCACTCGCACACACATTCCTCAGAACTGACACTATAGACTAAAGGGATACATGTGGGATACATGTACATAGTATTTTACCTGAACAGTTTTTTTATTTTTTGTTTTTGTTTTTATTTTTCTGAGCCTTTATTTCATGGTGTATATATTGAGTCCAGGATGTACTTCACGGTTTCTAGTTAGAATTTAATGAGAAATAGGTAAATTGCTTACTTAGTACAGTAGCATAAGTAGGGAATGGTTGGTAAATGTTAGCTGTTATGATTATAACTTTTTTACTAACTAACATTCCTAGTATTAAAAAGAGCATTATTTGCAAGATGTATTTCCTAAAATTTGCCATATTTTTAATTTAATTACAGCCCAGTGTAAGATCCAGTTTGTTTGCAGGCCCAGGGTCTGTTTCCATGCTTAAACTCAGTCATTTGGAACCATGCTTAAGCTCATAATCATATAGTCTATTTTATTATGCAAATTATAATTATTGCTTCTTTTAAAAAGTCAATGACAATTACATCCTACTTTATATGGGATATGTACTATTATATTTGTTAATATTTAATGTATGCAATTCTTTACAAATATTCAGTAGTAGTAAGAGTTTGTTCCCATGGGGGTTTTTTGGTAAGTAAATAGGCAGTAGAGCTTATTCTCATTAAGTCTTAGCTGCCTTGACCATAGGTGGTCCATAATTTTAACTATTACAAATTTGAACAAATTACTGTTCTTATTTGTGGGAGTAAAGATGGAGGAATTAAGGTCTGGGAAGGATACTTCTAGAAAGTAATAAGAATGGGTATTCATGTAGTTACTATTTAAATCCTGACTTGCCAAACAATACTGGTAAATCTCTGATTGTTAATCTGGAGATGTTATCACACAGTTCATGTTTTCTTTTTTTTGTGCCTTAGGTTGGATTTTTTGTGAAGAGAGGATGTTCCAAAGGCATGGTTGAAATTGAATTGTAAGTGCTAAAAGTTCTGGAACCACCTTTTCTGCATAATTTTTTAGCTTATTTTATGTTTTCCTGGTGACTTTAGAATACAGTTATGGGATAGATACTAAAAATAATACTTAAAGAATATTTTATCCAAACATGACTTTATGTATCTTTTCAAATTCAAACTATAAGAGTTTTATTTTGGAAAAATTCTCAAGGAGATTCTAAGTTTATGGAAATAACGAAATAGAAATATACCTCTAGCTAAATGTTGATTAAGGGGGTGTGCAGAATTTTTCACAGATTTAAATATTGGTTGGTTTTTTTTAACTCATTTTGAAAATAATACTTGGACTGGGGTGAAGTTCAGTGGCAGAGTGTTTGCCTAGCAGCCTAGAGGCCCTGGGTTCAGTTCTTAGCACTTTAGAAAGCATTAGGTAAGAAGCCAAATACATGTTACCTTAACATACGGAGACAAAAGCAGATAAAGTTGAAAATGAAAGCCTACTTAAAATAATTCTACTTTTAGGCCTAACCACTGTTGACAGTTTAGTGAATCTTGTCTGTGACAAACACAGACACTTCTGTCGCCGACTTTATGATATTGATAGTGAAAGGTTAGAGTATTTGAGGCAGTGACCATTTGTTGCTTGTTTCAGAGCAGAGCTAAACCACCTGGTTGTGTGCCCTTATAAGACCTGCAAATCCTTAGCTCGGTACTCTCCTCCTGGGCTCCGCTGTGTCGGAGTGTAGGACAAGGCCCAAGCTGCAGTCCGTTTAAATAAAACAGCTGTAGAGTCTGACTTTTGGTGGTCTTCTTGGTGGGGGTCCTGCGACCTTGGCATAACAATAGTTCATCATGATATCCTTTTTCATTAAGCCTAAATATTTTCAGTTGACCATACAATTTCTGGGTGTTTAAGACAGTTTCATTTATGTAAGCCCTGCTAACCTGGAAATCATGATCCTCCTGCCTCAGCCTCTTGAATGCTTTGACGATAGGCATGTGCTACCATACCTCTTCTTTATTAACTATCCCTGGTAGCTTCTGTCAGATCAGGATTGATACTTATAAAATATCAGTAAGTTGGACATTTTAATGTATATTGTTTTAGTCTTTTTGCATATTGTTTAGATGATTTTTAGTGTTTCGGAATACTTATGGAAAATTGTGAATGTTTGATAGGGCTATCATATGATAGCCCTATCAATTCATAGGCTATGAGAAGATAGTAATTACTGAAAAACTTGGAAAATTTTCTGTTTATAGTTTTGCAGGTTCAAGAGCATAGGCTTTTGTTTGACCGATAGCCTCCTTAGCAAGGTCATGTAACAGCAGTCATTGTGTCAGGAGAGCATGTGGGAAGGTCACATGGTACTGTGAGACAGGAAGCCAGAGAGCAATCTGGGGAATGGGCTTATACCTTAACAGCAGCTCTCACTCTATTGGGAATGAACTGGGTTCCATGAGACCACTTCATTCCCTTCCAAGGAAACTCCTGCCCAGTAACTTAACCACCCACCATGCTTAGAACCTACACCCAAAGGACAGCAGTCTACCACATAGTAGCTTCTAAATCATGGAAATGTTTATCCTGTTAGCAGGAAGCTTGCAAATCTGGGGGATATACCAAACAAAAGTTCAAATAAAAAGCTCAGAGAAATGTTTAGGAGAAGAGACATAGAGAGTGATGGGTAAAGTGACAAATGATTGCCTCGATCTCTTGTGCTGCTGGGCACTATGACAATGTCTCTTTGGGAGCTTTTTCTTGCTTCTACTTAGTCTTGACTGAACACAAGTGACCGAGTGAGAACAGGTTAGAAACTAGTAGAGTAAAAAATAGATACTCTTCACGACAATTAGGAGAAGACACAGCCTCCACACGGCGAGAGATTGTTCCCAGGAGCTTTTTATTTCTTTAATAACACAGGATAAAGTTTTTATTAGAGATGAAAGTTAGTCAGTAATAGGCATTCCACAAATGCTCAGCTTATTAAAATATGATAGAGTTTTACTAAGGATACAAAAACCACCTGAGGGCTGGGATGTAGCTCAGTGGCAAAGCGCTTGCTTAGCAAGTGCAACGTCCTGGGTTCGATCCCCAGTACCAAAAAAGAAAAGACAAAAAAAAAAAAAAAAAAAAAAAACAAAAACCACCTGAATAAAAAGTCACTATTAGAAACAAGAAATTAATAGTTAATATGTCAGTTCTTCCCAAATTATTGAATATCGTTAGTACAATTCCAGTGACAGTCCCAGCAGATAAGTTTCTAAAGTGATTGTAAAGATCATCTTTAGAACTCAAGAGTTTGAGAAAGCATAGTGTGAATAAGCCTTTGATGTGACTGTGAGGACACTGACGTCACCGCCACGCTGACGTCACTGCCACGTCACTGTCACGCGGGCCCGGCCGCTGGGGGGGGAGTTCCGGGGAGGGATTAGGTAGAGGAGAGGCCGCGAGGCTCCCTCGGAGTGGAGCAGTGCTCCGGCCTCCTCAGGCCTGGCCGGAGGGGAGACCCAGGCCGGCAGAGAGGCCAGGGAAGGCCGGGGCGGCCTGAGGGGAGACCAAGGGGAGACCCTGGCCTGCGGAGAGGCCCGGGAACCCTGCCTGCGCCCCGCACCCCGGGATGGAGGAGAGGCCTGGGAACCCTGCCTGCTCCCCACACCCCGGGGTGGAAGAGAGGCCCCAGGAGACCCGGGCCTGCGGAGAGGCCCGGGAACCCTGCCTGCTCCCCGCACCCCGGGGTGGAGGAGAGGCCTCAGGAGACCTGGGCCTGCGGAGAGGCCCGGGAACCCTGCCTGCTCCCCTCACCCCGGGGTGGAGGAGAGGCCTGGGAACCCTGCCTGCTCCCCACACCCCGGGGTGGAAGAGAGGCCCCAGGAGACCCGGGCCTGCGGAGAGGCCCGGGAACCCTGCCTGCTCCCCACACCCCGGGGTGGAAGAGAGGCCCCAGGAGACCCGGGCCTGCGGAGAGGCCCGGGAACCCTGCCTGCTCCCCGCACCCCGGGGTGGAAGAGAGGCCCCAGGAGACCCGGGCCTGCGGAGAGGCCCGTGGAGAGGTGACAGGCCTGCGGAGAGTCGAGAGGTCCAGGGGGAAGGAGGAAAAAGGAAAAAACAAAACAAAACTTGCTCCCTTGGAGGTTGTAGCTACTCCTAGTTCTGAGGTAGCCCAGGACAGGGCTGCAGAGCAGCTAAGAAAACTCCTTTGTCAACTTCAGCCATGCCTTGGCGGACTTCCTCACTGGCACTACATTACCAGTCATTAAACTTAACTATAATGTGATTGTTGTAAAATGCTCTAGGTGCTGAAGAATGGAGAAACTAGAAAGAGATCTAAAGGTATATGATCATTTATCATGGGGGTAGCTGTTCCCATGTGGAGTTTATAAGAGATAAGAAAAACCTAATTGTTTTATTACCTACACATTCAGTGCAGGGGAAAGCACTTCTCTCTCTCTCTCTTTTAAAACATATTTTTTGAGGCAGTCATAGTGTTTGTGACAAATACAGAGGTTTGATTAATGTTCCACACTTTTTTAGTTTTAGTTATTTTTCAGGTAAGATCTCTTTTTTTTTAATTTATTTTTTACCAAGTCCTGACTCAGTTGGTTATCCTCCCACCTATGTCTTCTGTGTACCTGAAACCCCATAGTTATGTATTCCTATGCATAGCATTTTAGTTGAAATGATGTCTTACTAACTTTTTGTGCAGGCTGGCTTGGAACTACAATCCTCTAGGTCTCCATCTCCTGAGTAGTTGGCATGACAGGGCTTCACCACTGGCCCAGCAGCATAGAACACTAGATGTGTGGGTTATTTTACCCCATATACTCCACACTTCATTTTGTTTAATCTTTTTAAATCTTGTATGTTAGTTTACTTATACAAAGGCATTTAATTGTGATAGTTCCATAAATGCATATGAAGTACTTTCATCAAGTTCATCCCATTTATTTTTTCTTTTCCCTTAAAACAATTTTAACAGGCTTCATTATTTTCATACATGCTTACAAAGTTTCATACTCAACCTCTTTTTTCCTTTCTGCTAGTTCCCACTTCTAAACAGTCCTTCATTTTATATTTCTACTTCATACATATGAGACAACATACAATATTTGTATTTCTTAGTCTGGCTGATGATGATTTTTAAGTTCCCTTGATTTTGCTTCAGATGATGTAATTGTTCATATTTATAGCTAATTCAGCTTAATTCAAACATGTTAGTGCAGAACCTATAACTTAAGGGCTTAATCCAACAAGACCCTCAGAGGGCCACATTTGACTTGCACTTTTTACCAACTGTCTACAAATTGAAGTTCCGAGGTCCACTTCTTTAGGTTCAATTATTTGCTAGGACACCTCATAGAACTCAGAGAAATAGTTTACTTATGACTATCGGTTTAATATAAAGGATGCTATCTGTAGAGGATAAATAAGAGCATCCAATCAAAAAATGTCTGGTCTGGAAGAGCTTGAGCCTGGGAGCTTTTGTTCTCATGTCATTGTGGTACACCCAGGACATAAATATGCTTACAGCCAGAAGCTCTGTATGCTTTGTAGTTCAGGAGGGTTTCTTGGAACTTTCATTATGTGGGCATGATTTTCTGAATCTCTAACCTAGCTTCCTTTCCTAGAGAGCATGGGAGTGATAATGAAAGGTCCATGCTTCTAAGCAGAATTTGACCTTTGGTGACCAGCCCCCAGTCAGGAGACTCACTGAGAATTGCCTAATTGGAACAAAAGATTTTCATCATAGAGGGAATTTGGGGGATTAGGAGTTGTATACTGGAATAGAGGCAAAAAAAGGCTGTCTCTCTTTATTATTTTAGTTCTGGAATTTGAATTTAGGACTTATGCTTGCTAGGCTATTACTTTCCTGCTTCAGCTATACCTCTCTTGCCCTTTTTGTTCTGGTTGTTTTTGAGAAAGGGTCTTGTTTTTTGCCTGTGCTGGACTGGAATGCAGTCTTCCTGTTTGCATGTCTAGCTAGAATGAAATATACCACCATGAGCAGCCCATTAGTTGATAGAGAGCTCAAATATTTTTTTGTCGTGGTTGACCTCATACTGCAATCCTTCAGTTTCTGCCTCCCGAGGAGTTGGGATTATAGGCTTGGGATGCCTATAATCCCAGTTTGCATCTATATTTCTTAGTGTAACACACACACACACACACAATTACTAGATTTGGGACAATTGACTTGCCAGTTTTTTGAAAAATAATAACTGTAGCTTTATTTAAATTCTTGTCACATAGAATGCCATTTGAAAATTACCATGTTTTGAAAACAATATAACTAATGTTGAATATTTTTAAAACCTTGGGAATGGTTTTACTGAAGGTACCAGAGCCCAGTAATTACATAAGACTTAAAATTTTATACTCAGGGGTTTAATTCCTCTTCTTAAAACTGATGTTTATTAATTGTGTCCTTATATTAATTGTCAAGTCAGTAAAAATTACATATAACCCAATAGAAAAAATGAACAAAGAAGTTTTACACAATTAAAATTAGTGGTCCATAAGTACAACATATAATGTATTACTTTTTATTGAAAAAATAAATATAATGATTTGTTTCTTCCAGGTTAGAGAAATTTAAAAAATAAAGTTCAGTAATGTGAAAGCACAGTAATAGCCCATACCATTTGTAGATTCGTTACACATGGCTTTGACCAAATGACGCCAAAATTATTAATAGTAATAGTATTTTTTTTGTGTGTGTGCTAGTCTTGGGGTTTGAACTCAGGACCTAGTGCTGCCCCTGAGGTTTTGTGCTCAAGGTTAGCACTCTACCACTTGAGCCACAGCTTCACTTCTGGTTTTCTGATGGTTAATTAGAAGTAAGTCTTCAAGCCCTCCTGCCCAGGTTGGCTTTGGATCGCTATCCCCAGATCTTAGCCTCCTGAGTAGCTGGGATTACAAGACATGACCCATCAGTGGCTGGTAGTAATAAAATTTTTAAAACTAAAATTTAATGTAATTTAAAGTGCCATGGGGGCATTATGCAGGTTATTTGCTGCAAAGTTTTGGTCAGTCCTTTGTTATTGTTAGTTGTGTTTATTTCATTGTGATCTGTTTAGTGTTTCCCCGCCCTTAAAAAGCAAATAGTGCCTGAGAAGCAAAGCAAACCTTGTAATCCTCCCAAGCCAAATTGGGCACATTTAATTGATAAAGTGAAAATTTTCAAGCATCCGCAATACAATACTGAACTCTGTATCCTGAGCATATGTAGTTTTTCTTCAGTGTTAGTCTCTTTGAAACCATATACCTGCAACTACACCACTGATTAGAGGATGTTTGCTCCTTTATACAAAATTAGTTTTCCCTAATCTTTTTCCTTTTATTTATTTATTTTTAATAGTACTGAGGTTTGAATTCAGGACCTTGTATATACTCTTTGCAAGGCATATTCACAGGGCAAGTGCTTTGCCTCTAGAGTCATGCTTGCAGCTTTAACTTTGCCTAGTACAATCCCTATTATAATCAACATATCAATTACTGGTGGCCATCCAAAGTGCTGTATCCAAACAGGAACCTTTTATTCAACCATAAAAAGTAATAAAATATTGTTACATGCTTCCCTTATTTGCAATAACTAGTATATGTCTGAGTCAAGCAGAAAAGGTTAGATAAGATATGTATTCAGATGTTTTTTTTTCTTTCAGGTGATTGTTTCTAACACATTTATAAGATTATTTCTTTGTTGTTTTGTATGTCCCTCCCCCATGGTATAACCCCTGCTTTCACTGTATTTGAGGTTGGTATAATTTGTGAAAAGGGAAAAAACAAATCGTTTAAATAGGGATACAGATGGATCCATTGCAACAATGAGATGTACAAGTCATTATGTGGAAAAACGAACTTTACAACTTTGGTTGGGGGTGGGGTGGAAGGATGGGAAGGGATGGGAAGGGGAAACAAATTAGGAGGCTACAATGCTTGATAAGAAATGTACTCATTATTGTAACCCCTCTGTACAGTATTTTCACAATAAAAAATAAAAATAATAAAAAAAATATTGTTACATGCTATCATATGAATAAGCCACTAAAGGCATTTTTTTTTGGGGGGGGGGCTGGTCTTGTTGCTTGAACTCAGGGCTTAGGTCCTATCCCTGAGCTTCTTTGTGCTCAAGGCTAGCACTCTACCACTTGAGCCACAGTGCCACTTCTGGCTTTTTCTGAGCAGTTTATTGGTGACCAGACTGAAAAGACTTTTCTGTTTGGGCTGGCTTCAAACCATGATTCCCAGATCTGTTTCCTGAGTAGCAAGGAATACAAGCATGAGCCACTGATGCCTGGCATGAATTCCGTTTTAGAGCATAATGACAATAGTCTAGCATTAGACAGTGGTCATGGCTGCACAATTTTGTGAATATACTAAAAACCATTGTTTAAACCTGTAGCTGAAAATAGTTAAAAGAGTAGCTCATGTATATTTTACTAAAATTAAAAAACGTGTTGAATTGTGTACTTTCAAATGTGATTACATATGAATTACAGTTCATTTTTTTCAAAGTGATTGCCTAAGATAATCTTGGGCTAGCTTTGTTCATTGTTTTATTTTTGGGTCTGGTCCTGAGGCCTGAACTCTGGGCCTGGGTACTGTCCCTCAGCTCTTCAGCTCAAGGCTAGCGCTCTACCACTTGAGCCACAGCGCCACTTCCGGCTTTTTTTCTTTTTGCTTATGTGGTGTTGAGGAATCTAACCCAGGGCCTCTGGCATGCAAGGCAAGTGCTCTACCACTGAGCCACCTTCCCAGCCCTCTTTTTGAGTTTTTAATTAGCAGTATTTCTCATTCTAATGTAGTGAAATTCCTATTTTAGTTTTAGTATTGATTTTTAATTTGCTATACTATTATACAATATATTTATACCTATATTTTATTCATTTATTATTACCATTCTTTGAAATTGTTTAAGTTTGGTGTTTGTAGTGAGCTTTTATAATAACTCTATTCCTTGTCTTCCATCCTTTTAGACCTCTTATTAGGTATATTGTATACTGTTTTTTACTCAGTCATCCATGTTTCTTTAATATTTTCGACATTGTATTTGTTCATCTTCATGATTTTCTCATATTTTTACTAGTTCTTGATTCTTTTTGTTTCCAGTGAACTTGCTCCTTTTCTGTTTAAACTGTATCTGTGTTAATTCTTTAAAGATAGGTAAATTGCTATAGAAAGAACTTTTTAATCAGCTTTTGCCTGAGCATTTTATGTACTTAGAATCCAGGATCATATTATGTTGAATTCTCAGCTTGAAGATTTTTGAATCTTTGAGGCTGACTTGTGATTAGTAACTCTTAGGGGAGGCATTTGTCTCACAATTTAAAGTTGTAATTTGAGACAGGCAGTTTTGCATTACTGTCCTAAGAGGTGGCACAAAGTATATCGAGTATACCCTTATATTGAAGGGATAGTTTTTTGATGGTGGTTTTCTATTACATTGTCCACATTGGGTAGTTCAGTGAGCTTTGTTAGCAGACTGTCTGCTAGAAGATCATGAAAATAAATCCCAAGATCACTTCACTAAACAGATGCCTTCAAGATGCAAGTCAATTTTGTTTTTCTTTTCTGAGCCCTCAGCTGCACTAGGATTTGGGCTAGAATTCATTATTTTCATGGCTAAGTAGTAAATGTATTTATGAACATACTTTACTGTTTTAATTCTATACAGAAGGATAATCAATAAGGGTACTTCCGTTAATCATTCTACTGGAAATGAAAGTTCAAAACTTCTTACTGTTTGAAGTATTCTAGTTACAATATAATCTATATATACAACATTTACAAGTTATTGTTATTTAGCCATTAGATGCCAATAATTTATCTCTTTACCACATGCTGCTGAATTCCAGTGAAGAAGATGGATGAATAGATGAGAGGTGTGGAGCAGTAGTACTTCTAAAAGCAAGAAATAAGTAAATACTCTTCTTTCAGATTCTATATTGCTTAATATTCCTTTGTAGCCATGTAATGTAATTCCCTCTGAATTAGAGTGGAGTACATGGTGATAAATGAATCACTGGCCACCTGTATGGACAAACTAGATTTGATTTTGGGAAACGCTTTTGCAAGAGTTAATACTCATTCATACATTTTCCACCTAGGGAAAACTGTAAGGTTTAACTCTTAACATGTATACCAGCCCATTTTGAATTACAGTCAATGCATGTGATTGAGGAATAGCATAATTCTTAAAGGATAAATAACTAGTATGTAAGTCCTCTGACAGTGTTTGGGAATCAGTATTGGTATTTTAATTTTTTAACAATTTAAACAATTGTGAATGTTGCAAATAGTAACTGTCATGTAGTCACTTATGGTTTTACTAATGTCCAAGGTTTTCTTCTTGGGAGGGGCCGGAAATATCAGAAGAAATAAAAATCATGATGCACAATAATTTTGGTGCAAGAATATGTTAGAAATTTTATTTCTCAATGAATGTATATGTTTTGATATGAAGATTTAAAAATTATTCTTTAGGTTCAGGACTTCTGGAAATCTTATAATCACCCGAGAGATTGATGTGACAAAAAATCAGTCCTTTTGGTTTATCAACAAAAGATCTACAACTCAGAAAGTAGTAGAAGAGCAAGTTGCAGCCTTAAATATTCAAGTGGGCAACCTTTGCCAGTTTCTACCTCAGGTATGAGAAATTTTTTAAGAAGCTGGAAATTTTGGTATAATTTTCTCATTTGTACCACATAAAAATTTAGATTCTTTTCAAGGAATGTTCTGCTAGTTACCGTTTAGATGGAACACCAGTACCATTGGTACTTAAAATTCTTTGTACATAAGCCGGGCGCTGGTGGCTCACGCCTGTAATCCTAGCTACTCAGGAGGCTGAGATCTGAGGATCGCGGTTCAAAGCCAGCCCGGGCAGTAGAGACCATGAGACTCCTATCTCCAATAAACCACCAGAAAACTGGAAGTGGCTCTGTAGCTCAAGTGGTAGAGCGCTCGCCTTGAGCTGAAGAGCTGAGGGACAGCGCCCAGGCCCAGAGTACAAGCCCCACGGCCGACAAAAAAAAAAAAAAATTCTTTGTACAAGGCAGTATCTTATTTATCACTTACAGTATTATTAATTGCAGTTGATTCAAAGTCCTAAAATTGAGACTGTTTTTAAATGAAAGCTCTATTAATTTTATGTACAGTAACTTTGATACTTCAGTTAAGCATAGATAAATGTAGATGTGTCACTTGTAGAACCTTAAAGTTGTCAGTTTGTCAGTTTAAATTGTCAGAATGCAGCATTTTATTCAGTGCAGTTTATATAAAATACATACCAAAATTCACACTTGGTATATACCTTCAAAAATGCATAGACCTTCAGAAATCTTATGTTTCAATATTTTTTGTTAAAACTGTAAAAATCCTGAAAATGTATGTCAAGTATTATAGTAGATACCTTTTAAATATGTTTTGAATACCTCTTTCTTTTTTTCCTGATACTGGGGCCTAAGCTCGGGGCCTCACACTCTGGTTCGGCATTTTCAATCATGGTTGGTGCTCTACCACTTGAGCCACACTTCTACTTCTGGCTTTTTGTTGGTTAATTGAAGATGTTTCTCAGCTTTTGCCTGGGCTGCCTTTGATCCCAATTCTTAGACCTCAGCCTCCTCAGTAGCTAGGATTTTAGGCCTGTACCTTGTTATACTATATATTTTTTGTTGTACATATATAAACACTTCTACCTGGAAATATTAATGTAGGTTATTTCTAAAGGTTTTCAAAAGTATAGTCAATGCTAGATTTGTCTGTTAAAGACTAATGGATAAAAGAGAAATAAAGATTCACATTTTGGAATTTTTTAAAAAATAAGATTGATCTTAACTATTGCAATACATTTTAAAGATGTGGTTTAAAAACTGTAATCATTGCTAATATGTAATATATAAATTTTATGCTCTAGGACAAAGTTGGAGAATTTGCTAAACTCAGCAAAATTGAACTCCTTGAAGCTACTGAGAAGTCAATTGGTCCTCCAGAAATGCACAGGTATCACTGTGAACTCAAAAACTTCAGGGAGAAGGAAAAACAACTGGAGGTATTTACAAATAAGAAACTCCTTTTTGTTGTCTCTTATTGATGTTTGTGTCTCAACATGTGGAAGAGTGAGAATAGTTTTAACTTTGAGTTCAAATCTGTGAAATTTGTGTGTGTGTGTGTGCTGCTGACTTCAGCAGGTGATAATCTTAAGTTTGAAAAACTTGACTATTTCAGCAGTACGACACTAAGGACAGTTTTTCCTTTGTTACTAAGCTATAAAGGAACCAGTTGCAGTATTTTTTTGTCACAGGCATTATTACTTTGTCATTCTGTCAGACTTAAACATTTATAGTAACCATTAAAAGTTAGGTAATATTTATCACTTCTGTTGAGCCATTCTTTTAGTGTGTTTTTTCAGTTACATGAAGGTAGACATTATAAAAGAATTATTTGTCTAGTTGCCGTGTTTTTATTTTCATCTTTAACAAATGTATAAATTAAAATGCCCTTTTTGCATATCATTTATAGAGCTATTTTATTCAATGTAACTAATTGCATATCTGCATCTAAAATAAATCAGTATACTTTCATAGTAAAAAAAATTAAAAGCTTTCTCTTAAAGTATAATTGTCTATATTTAGTAATAAGTTTCATTGCAATAAAATACTGATTTTATGTACTAACTTAGAGTAAGCAACTAAAGTTGTTTTGAGCTTTATATAATCATTTTATTCTCTGAGAGCCTCCTTTTATTCTCTTACCTTTTTCTATATCAGTCTAATACTTGCATCTGAAACATTTGCCTAAATTATCTGCTATCCTCTAAAGAAAACAAACAATTCTACTAGGTTCTGGTGTACACCAGAGTACTTTTCAATTCTCAATGAAAGGGTAAATTTTAGTTCTGTCATGTCATTTTGATGCTTAAAAAAATCAAGGTTTTCATAACAACTAGTTCTCATATTATTATAGCTTAGTTTGGGCACTCCTAATAAAAGTCTGAAATGCTCCAAATCTGAATTATTTTTGAATGCCACATAGGTACTTGAAAAGGTTCAGATTTAGAGCATTTTGTATTTTTCATATTACAGATATTCAGTTGGTAACTTGCACATATTCCAAAAATCTGACAAATTCCAAAATCAAAAACACTTCGTACCCCAAGGATTTCATTCAAGGAAAACACACCTGTGTTAAGCAGATTGCTTCTACCTCTGAATTGGATGAAGCAGGTATCTCTTATCTTTAAGGCAAGAGTCCAGGCTTAGAGATGTGACAGTTTCCATACAGCTACCTGGCTTATTAATTTTAGAACCTCAGTCAGAACTTGCACATGAATGTTATTTTTACATAATGTAGAATTCTGTTAGTTTTGTTTTATTTTTAGAGAAGATTCAATCTGTTGTCTTTTTCAGTTAAACTAATTGTTCAACAAATTTGTTTTAGACCTCATGCAAAGAGAAAACTGAATACCTAGAGAAAATGGTTCAGAGAAACGAAAGATACAAACAAGATGTGGAAAGGTTCTATGAACGTAAGCGACATTTAGATTTAATTGAGATGCTTGAGGCAAAAAGACCATGGGTGGTAAGTTTTAGTTATTAGAGGCAAAAAATATGTGAATCCTTAGCAGAATACTTACTAAGAAGGTACTAGTTACTGTTCTCATTAGTTGCTTCTTTTACACTTTGTTAAAATAAAATTTATTTACTCATTATACACATGAATGCTAGTTTGTGCAAGAGTTCAGTGTTCTTAATTCTCCTAAATTTTTCTAACTAAACAAGAAATTCTTTTGCTCTTTTCTTTCAATATTAATGACCTAAAAATGTTTATACATTTACAAAAATTAGATCTCTTGCATGTGCTGAGTCAGGTCACTTAAGAATTTACTAAAAATATGCTGCTTATATTAAAGTTAGCTACAAATATAGCTGAAGCATCTTAACTCTAGTCTGTTTCATCTGTTTCCTGACTATATTGCGTTCTTTCTATTTATTGTGTCTTATATTTTACTACCTAAGACTACAGTCTGGGGAAAACATTGAATGCCTTCCGTCTCCAAGGTTATATTTGAAGTATCTCAATTTTACATTTTGAAGTTTTCAGGTCTTTTTAAAGATTGATTTCAGTCTTTTTAATTTTTACTTTTTAAATGTACTCTGTGTTCTCTTTCCTTTAAATATGTTCACTCTTACTGTATGCTATTTCTTTGTTGTTGTTTTTTTTCTTCTTTGGTGGTACTGGGTTTGAATTCCAGGCTTCATATTTGCAAGGCAGGTGGCTCTATAACTTAAGCCATACCTCTGATCCCCTTATGCCTTAGTTCTTTTCTTTTTTCTTGTTTCTTCTTGCTAGTTTGAACTAGCAAGTTAGAATGACTAAGGGCCTTGGGTTTACCTGGCTTGCTTATTTTCATAGATCTCTACTACTTAAATCATATATCTAGACAGGCTTTTTGCTGGTTGATTTTGGAGGCCAGGTTTCTCAGATTTTTCTGCCTATGCTGTCTTTGAACAATGATCCTCTAGATCTTAGCCTCCTGAGTAGCTAGAATTATGAGTTGTAATCATTGGTGCTTGTCTGGCCTGGGCTAGGATCTTCCTATTTGTATTTGCTTATGTTGCTATGGATGATAGTCATACACTGGTGCACCCAGCCATTGAGTGAGATAGAATGTCAAGAAATCTCTTTTTAGTGCTTGTATATTGATTTTACATACATGTTAATCTAAGGATTTAGTGCATTTCCTTCTATTTCAAGGAATATGAAAATGTTCGTCAGGAATATGAAGGAGTAAAACTAGCCCGTGATCAAGTGAAGGAAGAAGTCAGAAAACTTAAAGAAGGGCAGATTCCTATCACAAATCGAATTCAAGAAATCGAAAGGGAACGTCATAATATGGAGGCTCTAATCAAAGGAAAGGTACTCTTGTTCAATTTTGGATTACTGAGATTTTAGCTAGCACAAAGAATATTTGACTTTCAAAATACATTGTAGGATTTATTTTATGTCTTTTATTCCCTCAGTTCTTTAACTTGTAGTACTATAGTGTTTTTGAGAACTTGTTACTCTTGAAATACTTCTACTTTATAGAAATTCTAAGAAAACAGAAAAATGAAATGGTACATAATGGTATTATTAGAAAAATAGAGTTCTTTTGTGAATGTAGTATTCTGTTTTATAATTATACATCTTTTTGGATTGTTTCTTAAATAATCAAGTCATTCCTGATTTTTTAAAGTATAATTTAATATTGTTTATGGTTGTGATTTTCAATCTTCAGGAGGGATTTTGTGGTCACAGATTGTTTCAGAGTGGTTTAAGTTCCTGCTTGCAGAATATAAGTAGTCTCTTCTTGTTTGAGGGTAATATATTCCCTAGTAGATATCTGAAACTGTAGATAGCACTGAATCAAAGTTTGAATATTCCTTATGTGAAGTACTTAGGACCAGCAGTTTTTCATATTTCTTTGCCATATCAGAATTGCTAGTATGACTACTCTTAACTTTTTGGAGTCATTAATAATAATAAAATAATACGAGTTTTTGGAACAGAGCACTACAATACCTGTCAGATCATCTGTCAATCTGGTAAGTGAGATGATTGCTCAGTTAGTGGGTAGGGTAGCATATACAACGTGGATATGCTGGCCATAGGAATAATGTCAGGACAGAACAGGACAGCTGGATATTTAATATTGTTATCAGAACAGTACACATTTAAAACTTACTTATACATTGTTTGATCATAGAATTTTATGTTTACTTGGTTTTGTTTTTGCTTAGGGTTTTTGCAGCAGTAAGGACAGAAGGGTCTTGCACTTGTGAGGCAAGTGCTAAATTCCCTGTCCCCTATTTATTGTTTTTGAACTGAGGTTAAAACCACAGAAAGTAATATCCTGGGTAAACGGCGAGCTACTGTGTAATATAATATAAATTGATCCAAATTTTATGTGAGATTTTGGAGACAAATAGATACAAAGAAGTCAAGAGACTGACCTCTACTTGGAAGAACCTTTAGCATAAATTCGTCAGTTTTATCCTCATATGCACGTATATCCTTAGAGTTTTTGTTACTAATTTTAAGACTACCAGTTTAGTAAAGGATCATTCAGTATACAGAGTTAAACACTAAGTTTAACTTCTGTTTGGAAAAGTAAACCCTAGTTTCTTGGAACTTACTTATCTAAAGATAAGATTGTGCTTTTCCTTTTGAGGGAGCCTATAAATCAGAAGATTGATTTTTTTTTTTTGAGCTATAATGCCAGATACTTTTCTTAACTACAAATATTGAACATGCTTACTGAGCAAAAAAGGCCATTTTTAGGAATGTAAAGTTTGTAACAGAGGAAAAGAGTGACGAGTTTTGACTTTGCCATTACTATGTCAGAAAAACTCCACTATACCTTAAGATTCTATACTAGTTAAAGTAGGTGAAAAGAGTTTCCATCAAATCTAAGACAGTAAATAGGATTTTAGGATTTGGTTGGACTTGATTCTAAAAGAAAATTACTATTGATCATTTTATGTTTTAGAGCAAGAAGGGATTAATAGATATTGTTACCTAGATAAATCTAGTTACTAGTTAAATATCTATGAATTTAATTTGTTCATTAGAAATCCCACATAGTAGCTAGGCGCCGGTGGGCTCACACCTGTAATCCTAGCTACTCAGGAGGCTGACATCTGAGAATCATGGTTCAAAGCCAGTGTAGGCAGGAAAGTCCTTGAGACTCTTATATCCACTAAACCACCAGAAAAACCAAAAGTGGTGCTGTGGCTCAAGTGATAGAGCACTCCCCTTGAGCTGAAGAGCTGAGGGAGGACAGCACCCAAGCCTAGAGTTCAAGCCCCATGACTGACCAAAAAAAAAGAAAGAAAGGAATCTACATAGTTTGGGGTACTTTAGCTTTTTGAAGAATATCTATTATATATATATATATAGATAGATAGATAGATAGATAGATAGATAGATAGATAGATAGATAGATACATATATATATATATAATGTATGTATGTATATATATGTATATGTATGTATGTATGTATGCTTTTTTTTTTGCTAGTATTAGAGGCAGGTAGGTTCTCTACTCCTCTTGAGCTACTCTTCCAGCCATTTTTGTACTACTATATATATATATATTTTGGTTTTGTTTTTTTCTTGTACTGCGAGTTGAACTTGACTTGTTTGACTAGTGCTCTACCACTTGAGCCATTCCTCCAGCCTATTGAAGATGGACTCTTTTGTGCTCTCCTGCCTGGACTGGGTTTGTAATGAGATCCTCCAGGTCTTAGCATCCTTAGTAGCTAGAATTACAGACTTGAACTACCAGTGCCTGGCTGTATAGTTTTTCTGTTTGTTTTGTTTGGTGCTAGTCCTGAGGCACTGTTCCTGAGCTTTTTTGTTCTCTACCTCTTGAGCCACACCTCCACATTTTTGATGATTAATTGGTGATAGTCTTATTAAGTGGGCTAGCTTCAAACTGAGATCCTCAGATCTCAGCCTGCTGAGTAGCTAGAATTACAGGCAAGAACCACTTGTGCCAGCAGGTTATTTCTGAAATCAGATTTTGTAGATAGCCTAGATAGTGATCTTCCTGTTTGTTCTCTCCCATGTAGCTGGGATGACAGGCATAAGCTGCCCAAGCCTGACCTTTTGTTGAATGTAGTATTTTATGCTTAGACTGGCCTCAAATCATGGCCCTCCACTTATCTGCCTCCCACGTAATTAGGATTATAGATACCATGACTGGCTATTTCAGCTGTTTTCAGTATCAGTGAGAATAAAATTTTGTAGATTTTCAATACTATTAGTATTTTTGGTGATATTTATGAATTTGTTTTGAAATAAAAGGTGAAAAAGCACAGTATTGTAAGTTTAACTCACAGTTTTATTAACTAACTTTTCCCTCTGATTCAATCTTACAGGCAACAAACATTAAGGAGACATCACAAAAATGCAAACAAAAGCAAGAACTTATTGAAAAGAAAGATAAAAATGTAAGACTTTTTGCTGAAGTTTTATTACCTTAATTCTTTCTAGCTTTTGTTTTCTGTTCAGGACAACAGATCAGATGATTATTTAAGAACTGTCCTGGGTCCTCTTCATTCTCTGTTTTTTATTTTACTCTGTATGGGAAACTTGAGATTTCCTAGTAGTTGTGCAGAAGATAATTGGGGAAAATGTCTCAGAGTTACTCACATGGCTATCTCTCACCTGTGCTGATAAGGTTTTTTTAATATTGGTTTCATTCAGTTATGGTTATTTAGAGAAATTCTTGGTTTTTAAATTTCTATAGGTAAAATTGTATTGCTATAACAATACAAAGAAACATCTTTTAGAGTGCTGGAGAACCTGGAATCTCATCATGTTAGGCATATATTTTACCTCAGAGCTCTGCCTCTAAAGTTTAGATACAGAATTTTAAGCTGTCTTTTGGTTTAACCTCACATATAGAAGTTTGAATTTACTACTTTATAATCAATAAATGTAGCTTTTATGGCTTTGGGATTTTTTTTTTTGAGACATCTAGGAGTTTTATTGAATATTTGGCTTTTGTACATATATTTGAAAAGAAGCTTCTGTCTTTGGGTTTAGAGATTATACATACACATATATACACACAAAGATAGCTAGATAGATAGATGGTAGAACAGATTTACTATTTCTCAGGTGCTTTACTTTTTTCTTGTTTAACCAACTGTCAAGATCTCGTATAAGTGTGGACTATTTTGGGTTTCCTTGTAAGTATATTAGGTTTTGCTACCTAGATTTCAAAAATTGGGGGAGGTCCTGCTTTATTTGCTTTGGCTATACTGAAGCTTTGGACTTAGGTGCTCTATTACCTCAGTCACGTTCCAACCCATTTTTCATTTATTTATTTATTTATTTATTTATTTATTTAATAGTGCCTTGCTTTGTGTTCAGACTAGCTTAGGCATGATCCTCCTGTTTATGTTTCCCAAATAGCTGGAATGAAAAATGTCTATCACAGCACTCAACTTGTTTACAATGTAGTCTAATAAACCGTGGCTGGCTTCAAACCACAGTCCTCCTAACTTTACCTTCCCTAGTAGTTAGCATTATAGGCATGAGCCATTAGACCCAACAGCTTTATTGGTTTTGTTTGTTTTATAGTACTAAGGAGCTTTTCACATTCTAGGCAAGCATTTTATCACTGAGTTTATACCTCAGCCCCTAACTTACAGGTCTGGCCTCAACTTAAGATCCTTTCTGGTACAGTTTCCCAAGTAACTGGGATTGCAGGCATCTATCACTGTGCTTCACCCAAAGCTTTGTTTTGTGTTTCTACGTAGAAATTTTCTTTGCTTTGTCTGTTATCTGGCTTTTATTTTGAATTTTCAAAACAAAAACTGACATTCTGATAGTAAAATAAACACATTTTCTACCAACAATTTTTGTTTGATTTCTTTTAATCTCTTTTCTGCTTTCTGTTGTTCATCTAAGCTTTCTTATTCCATCTTTAGTGTTATATATTGTGGGTCTATTCTTACTATTGCTTATAAGTTTAATTTTTTTTTCCCCTTGGGCCAGCCCTGGGACTTGAACTCTGGGCCTGAGCACTATCCCTGAGCTTCTTTTGCTCAAGGCTAGCAACAAAACCAGTTCTAGCCTTTTCTGCATATGTGGTACTGAGGAATCAAACCCAGGGCTTCATGCATGTGAAGCAAACACTCTACTGTTAAGCCACATTCCCAGACCTAATTCTAACAATTATAAATGACAGATTTAATGAAAATTAGAAGTTTGTATTTTATGCTTTATTTGATTAAGACAAAAATCTCTAGCATATTTGTATTTCCTCTTCTATATTAATACCTAAAGTAGTTTAAGTTATTACTTAAAATGTTATTTATGTAAACTTTGTGCATATGTTTTAGTGGTTTATTTGATCAGGTTGCTTAATTTCTTTTAAAGAGGTGTAGGGGATTCTTTTATTTTTTTCTTTGTTAGATTATATCTCTTGTAGATGTAATAGAAGATCTATAGTGGTAGATTTTTTAAATCTTGGTGTGTCTGTAAAGATCTCATCTCCACTTTGTAACGTTAATATAACCAGATACAGAATTTTAAGTTAAAAATTGTTTTTTGTCAGCATTTACATAGTCTTGCCTCGGTGTCTTATTGGGTCAGTATTGCTCCTAAGAAGTAACCTCTGAGAAGTAGGGATAGATCAGTAGGTAAATCAGTATAATGGAAAAAATAAAAGAAATTTGAATTTGATTTTAAATGTACTGAGAAACCATGAAAAAACTTTGAAAGTTTCTAATCTGGGGAGGAACAGTATTGTATTCTGGTTTTTGTTTTTGTTTTTGTTTTTTATAGGTCTGGGGCTTGAACTCAGGGCCTGTGTGCTGTCCCTTGGCTTTTTTGCTCAAGGCTAATGCTCTACCATTTGAACCACAGTGCAACTTTCAGTCTTCTAGTATTTAGAGTTAAGAGTCTCATGGACTTTCCTGCCTGGGCTGGCTTTGAACCGAGTTCCTTAGATCTCAGCTTCCTGAGTAGCAAGGATTACACGCATGAGTCACTGGTGCCTGGCATGTATTTATTCTTTTTTTTTTTTTTTTTGGTCAGCTTTGGGGCTTGAAGTCAGCTTGGGCATTGTCCCTGCATTCTTCAGCTCAAGGCGAGCACTCTACCGCTTGGGCCACAGTGCCACTTCCGGTTTTCTGGTGGTTTCACAGACCTTCCTACCTGGGCTGAGGATCCTGCTGAGGATCAGGCACTGGTAGTTCACACTTGTAATACTAGCTACTCAGGTGGCTGAGATGAGGATCACAGTAATGTCTATAAGACTTTATCTCCAGTGAACCACCAAACAAGAAGAGCTGCAAGTAGAGCTGTGGCTCAAATTGTTGAACACTAGCCTTGAATAAAAAAGTGCTTAGGGACAGCATCCAGATTCTGAGTTCAAGTCCTAGGACCAACAGCCACACATACACACACATACACCCACCCACCTCCCCCCCCCCCCACACACACAATGATAACTAGCTTTTTGGTTTTACAGTTGATTGAGAGTAATGCCTTTTACTGTAAAAGGATTACTAGAAGAAGAAAAGTTCTGTTTTGACTATGTATTTTGACTTGTGTTTTAAACTTCTGTGACTAAATTTAAAATGTGTCTAGTAAACATTAGATAGTTGGAAAATGTTGGGGAGTTTTTTTGTTGTTGTTGTTGTTTGGGGGGGTTGCCCGTCCTGGGGTTTGAGCTCAGTGCCTGGGTTATGTCCCAGAGTTTTTTTTTGCTCAAAGCTAGGATTGTACCTTAAACTAGAGTATTTAATGCATTTACAATTACTCTCGTTGATGATAATGTAGCTTTTATATGTACCATCTTGCTAAGATGTATTCTTTATTATTTCCTTCATGTTAATATATATTTTCTGGATTTAAATTTTTTTAATTTATCTTTATTTTGAGACAAATTCTCACTGTGATGATCTCAAATTCTTGATCTTACTGCTTTAGCCTCCTGTGTTTGCCTTAAAGGTAGACATCACCACACTTTGCTAAATGTTTTAGAATTTTCCCCCTTTTTGTGGCACTGGAGTTTAACTTAATTAAGGTCTGGCACATGCTGCTCTTGTGTCTCTTAAAAAAATGCTACGTTTTCTCTTTACTTATTTTGTTATTAGCAGACACAAGGCGTACATGGGATGAGTTAATTGTGACAGTTCCACATGTTTGGGAAGTATTCCATCAGTGCCCCCATCACTTTGCCTAACATCTCTCCCCTCTTTGTAATATAATTCCAAGAGGTTCCATTATGTGCTGCTAATCTATTTTTACAATATCCCAAACTCTTACTCTCTTTTACCTCCATTAGCCCAACTCCCTCTTACTAGTATCCACATTTGTTTGATTCTTTATTGTCTTTTCTTTTTTTTGGTACTGGATTTGAACTCCATGTCTCTGGCTTTCTACTGCTTGAACCATACCTCTTACCTCTAATTCAATATTAATTTATACCAATATAGTGCAGATTAACATCACCATAATATCAATAATATAAAATATTGTTCTTACATAGTTCTGTTGCCTCACTGGAAGTCATGGATATGATTTGTAGTTATTTCTTCATACAGCTCTGATTCTCTAACCTTAAGTAGTTGTCCTACAGTTCAATTTAGTTCAGTTCTCTTAACATAGGCCCTACAAGTAAAGGGCTGACCAAGCCTTACAAAAATGAAGCTCCTAAAGAATCTATTGTTCATATTTTTCCAGTTGTTGCTAAGCTGCTAGTTTTCACTGTGGTTGTAAGTTCTTTCTTTTCAAGGCTACCACAGAAATGGGAAAGAGGACTTTGGGAATAAGAGATGTTCAGAAAGCAATTACGCTTTCTGTTTTTATTAGGACTCAGCCATTTTTCTTCAGTGAACATGTCCATGATTCCTGCAAACAATCAATTATAAAGAGTCAATTTTGGCCATTTTTGTCATGGTTTGTTGTTTTTAAGGAGGAAAGGATTTTAAGAGTTCCTATTTCACCATTCCTGATGAAATCCAAATGTTTTCTATGTCTACAGAAAGATGTTGCTGGGATTTTAATAGGAATTGCATTAAACCTTTGGGGAGAATTGAAATTTTTACTATGTTGAGTCTTCCAATCTATCAACACGGTATGTCTCCATTTATTTAGATTTTGATTTCTTTCAACACTATTTGTAGTTTGCAGCCTATAAATCCTTCGTTGTTGTGTTACATTTAAACCTTTGACAGTAAAAATTGCCCCCTCCATAGATTCTGTGAGGTTTTCTACGTGTTATATACAAATAAGGGTAGACATGTTTTTTCCTTTCTGATCTGTATGTGTTTGGTTTCCTTTTCTTGCCTTACTGAACTGGCCAGAACTTCCAGTATTATAACAGAATAAGAATGGTAAATACAGACAATCCTACACTTGTTCTAGATCTTAGGAGAAAGCATTCATTAGGCAAAGCATCACTAAATATGTTAGTGTTGGGTATTTTACAGATGCTTTTTATTCAGGAAGTTCCATATTAATGTTTCTGAGAATTATTATAAATGAGTGTTCACATTTATCAAATGTTCTTTACCTCTATTGAATGACTATGTAGTTTTTTTTCTTTAGCCTATTGATAGGATGGATTATATTGATTGATCTATTTTTAGTATCAACCTTACCTCCCTGAAATAAAGTCTACTTGGTTGAAGTATATAAATGTGTGATTCTTTTCATCATGCAAGTAAATTCTATTTGCTAACATTTTATTAGAGGTTTTTTGTGTCTCTATGAGGGATATTCTTCCGTAGTTTCCTTTTTGTACTGTGTTTGCTTTGTGTGTGTGCTGGTTTTGTGTATGTTCTGGGGCTTGAACTTAGGCCCTAGGTGCTGTCCTTGAACTTTTCTGCCCAAGGCTAGCACTCTACCACTTAAGCCCATGGCTCCATTTCCTTACATGTGCTTTTAGGATTAGGATAATAATTGATTTCATAAAGTGAATTGGAAAATAGTGCCTCTTCGTTATCTTCTGGAAGAGATTGTATGGGATTGGTATTAATTTCTTCTTCAAACATTTTGTATAATTCTTAAAGTGAAACCAGGCCTAGAATTTCTTTTGGGAAAATTTTTAAATCACAAGTTTAGCTTTCTTAGTAGCTTTCTTTATGATTATTCAAATAAAGTATTTCAAACTAGCTAACTTGTGGTAGTTTGTGTTTTGTACAAAATGTATTCATTTTGACTTGAGATGTGAATGAATAGAGTGCCTGCTTAGAAAACATGAGACCTTGATCTTAATGTAGGAAGGAAGTTGTCAGGGTCATTTTGTTCAAGTAGTCAGGTTTATGTAGTATGTACAGTTTTTTGTTGTTATTATTTGGGGGATATTAAAATTGAACACAGGGTTTTATCCTTGCAAGAGAGGTACTCTACCACTTGGACTACACCTACAGCCTCTTTTTGCTTTGGTAACTTTGGGATTGGGTCTTTATGTCCAGGCTGGCCTAGGCTGTGATCTTCCTACTTGTGCTTCCCTGTGTCTCTGAGGATGAAAGACTCACACAACAATCATTGACTGAGATGGAGCCTCAGTCACTCATGTCTGGAAACTTAGCTACTCGGGAGACTGAGATCTGAGTTCCCAAATCAAAGCTAATTCAGAAAATTCTGTGATACTGTTATCTTCAATTAGCGAGCAAAAAGCCAGAGATAGAGCTGTAGCTCAAGTTTGGTGTATATTTTTCCATTTTCTATTTTACTTGAGGTTACAAATAATGGTCCCTACATTAAAGCCCCATTGCCAGCTAAAAAAAACCAACAAAACAAAACACTAGCCTGGAATAATCCCTGATTTCTGCCTCCTAAGTAGCTAGGACAGGCTTGAGCAACCCCACCAGCTTGTGTATCAATTATTTTATTTATCAGTAAGTATAACCCCTATAATAACATATCACTGTTCCATCCCATTAGAAAGTTGTTTCTTTACCTCTTCCTCTTTTGTCATTTTTGTTAGAGATTTGTTAAATTGTATTAATATTTTTTTCATGAAGCTAGCTCTTTGTTTCATTGTTTTTACCAGTTTCAGTTTTCTCAGTTTCAAAACTTTTCTGTTTTGCCGCTCTCCGTTTCATTGAGCTTTTTGTGATTTTATTGTTTTCTTTCTTTTGTTTGATGTGGTTTTATTCCGTTTCATTGAGCTTTTTGTGATTTTATTGTTTTCTTTCTTTTGTTTGATGTGGTTTTATTTTCTTTTTCCAAAGTTCTTGAGGTAGAATTTAATTATTGATTTGAGTTTTATTCTTATGTACATTTTTAATAGTATAATTTTCAAGCTGTGCCCACAAATTTTGATATTGGTATACTTTCATTTTTATTAAGATTGGTGGAAGGGGGGGGTGTTCCATATACTTAGAATTACAGTTGGTTAACTTTCAAGTATTGGGGCTTGAACTAAGGACTTCTTCCTTGCTAGGTTTGTTTAAGTTTACATGGTTGGTACTCTACCACTTTAGCCACTCCTTCAGCCCTGCTTTTTGCTCATTTTTGGAGCTGGAGTCTAGTCAGGTTTTCTGCCTATGCCAGCTTCAAATTGCTGTCCTCCAGATCTCAGCCTCCTGTGTAGCTAGGATACATTTGTAAGCTGCCCTTAATGGACTTTTAGGTTTTTCTGATTTAGAGTTATTATTAGGAAAGCTGCTGTGAGTTTTTCTCGTGTAGCTTTTTGTATAGGAGTACACTTTTCTTTTGGGTAGTTGAAGATAGTGAATCAAGTTGCCCAAATTACCAGCATATGAATAGAGTGAACAACAAGGATAATGAATGGGTGGCAAAATAGGATCCCATAATCTTCAAAGGAACTAGAGTGGGCTTAGTTAAACAAGACAATGATGAGAGTACTTTAGCCCTGAGTCCTAAAATAGTCAAGTATGGCAAATCACTTCTTGTTAGGGCTCTAGGGAAAATGTCTTCCAGAAATAGCCAGGTTTCAATTGGAGTCAGAAAGTCATTCAGAGAAATTGAAAATATAGAGCAGCATGGCAATAGTGTGCTTCCAAAGATGGGACATATATAAAATTTAAACTTAACTGTTGTCAAGCTGTTAAACATAGGTAGTAGTCATGGTGAGACTAACATAATTTTTAATGGTAGTTTCTTGGGATGAGAAGGGCTCATGGAATTAGAGTTGAGAAAAGTTAGAAAAAAAATTTTAAAAAATTTAAAAAAAAAGCGTGGAAGTCAGTTATACTCTTTCAGTACATATACTTTGGCATTGATTTCCCTTAGCTTAGTGGTCGTTACTGTGCTTAAGAATGCAAAATATCTAGGTGGGCGCCGGTGGCTCACATCTGTCATCCTAGCTACTCAGGAGGCTGAGATCTGAGGATCTCGGTTCAAAGCCACACCATGCAGAAATGTCTGTGAAATTCTTATCTCCAATAAACCACCAGAAAACGAAAATGGCACTGTAGCCTAAGTGGTAGAGCGCTAGCCTTGAGCTGAAGAACTGAGAGACAGCACTCAGGCCCAGAGTTCAAGCCCTATGACCAACAACAACAAAAAAAGAATGCAAAATATCTTGCCCCCTTTCTATGGACTTTTTAATGTATTTATTAGAGATTTCTTTTTTCTTTGTGTCAGTGACATGCTCATTTGTTCTCCTGAATGGCTTGGACTTGTGGGCTTCCTGAGAACTGTTGAGAACTGTGACTTGTGTATTTCTGCTTTCAGGGACATTGATCATTGTTAATTTTTAAGTGAAAGATACACATCTTAATTTTTTCAAATTATTTTTCTATGTGTTTGTTATAGGAGAATTTTGATATATGTTTATTATCTTGATAGTGCTAGAGATGAATTTTTAAAAAGGAAATTTTATACTACTATAAATTCCAATAAAGAATAGGATAAAATATATGTTTGTGTAACAAGACATAATTCCAGTTTTAAATTTTTGTTTTGTAAGAACCTAGGAAAGGTTAGCAAGAAACTACTTGGGTGAAAGGGTTAGTATACTTTTAGACTTGTTTACCAAGTATGTTCTGTTAGTAGATACAGATAAGCATTAACGTGTAAAAGTTTTAGGACATTTAAGTAATTTTTGTTTTAAGTCTGTCTTTTCCATAGTTTTAAAATAATATAACCTTTATAATGAGGAAGAGGAGGGAGTAAATTTTACTTAGAAATAAAGCAAGCTGATGAACAGGTTAATGTGTTACCTTCATTTATTTTAATGCAAAATTTTAAAATATTTTTTAAAAATATTTATTTATTTATTTATTTATTTATTTTGTTGGTCATGGGGCCTGAACTCTGGGCCTGGGTGCTGTCCCTCAGCTCTTCAGCTCAAGGCTAACGCTCTACCACTTGAACCACAGCACCACTTTTTCTGCTTATGTGGTACTGAGGAATTGAATCCAGGGCCTCATGCATGCATTACCACTGAGCCACCTTCCCAGCCAATAAAAATAAATTTTGCATATAGGTATACATGTATGTGGTGTTAAAGCAAATCTTAATCCTATTATGGGTAACTGGTTTTGATTTTTTAAAAACCTCCACTGACATCAGATGGCAACTAATTTATTGATTATAAGACAAAAAGTTTAAATTTGAGGGGGTGGCTATGGAATTTGAACTCAGGACTTTGTGTTTGCTAGGCTAGTACTCTACCACTTGACATAGGACCCTTTTTTAGAGTCTTCCCTTCTTTTTTATTGGTCGGTCTTGGTGCTTGAACTCTGGGCCTGGGCGCTGTCTCTGTGCCCTTCAGCTTAAGGCGAACACTCTACCACTTGAACCATAGTGCTACTTCCAAGAGTCTTCCCCTCTGTCTGTTGAGATGGGATCTGGAATTTTTTTTTTTTTTCCTGATCAGCCATGGTGCTTGAACATGGGGCCTGGGTGCTGCTCTTTTGCTCAAGGTTAGCACTCAACCACTTGAGCCATAGCACCACTTCTGGTTTTCTGGTTGTTAACTGAAGATAAGAGTCTCACAGACTTTCCTGCCCAGGCTGGCCTTGACCCTTGATCCTCAGATCTCAGCCACCTAAGTAGCTGGAAAATGTTTTTTAGGTTGGGTATTACTCGAACCTTCTGATCTCAGCCACCTGAGTGGCTGAGAGGACAGGCATTGTCTCCACTGAGTACTGCTATAGGGTAAGATGAGATGTTACAAATTTTTTGCCCAAATTAGCTTTGAACCATTACCCTTCCACATAGCTATCATTATGGATGTGAGCCACCTGTTTCTGGGTACATGTAAAGATTGATGATTCATATATTCATATCTCAACATATAAGCTTCAAGTATTGATAGAAAATAATTTTTTGAAAGAAAAGTTTAATTAGACATAATTATTTTTGTTTTTCATACTCTGCTATTCATTGAAACACATACCATGTTATTTGTTTTTTTTTTAATGTTTTGTTTATTTGTTTGTCAGTCATGGGGCCTGAACTCTGGGCCTGGGCACTGTCCCTCAGCTCTTCAGCTCAAGGCTGGCACTCTATTTGTGCCACAGAGCCACTTCCAGCTTTTTCTGCTTATGTGGTGCTGAGGAGTCAAACCCAAGGCATCATGCATGCAAGGCAAGCACTCTATCACTGAGCCACCTTCCCAGCCCCCATGTTATTTGTTTTAACTTTGGTTGTATGTGATATTTCTACATATTTAGAAATCCATTTGGCTTTATACCTTATTTATTCAGGAAATATTTAATAAATGTTAACTATATTACTAACTGCTATTGTTTGAAATTATGTGTTCACTAATATAAATAAAACAACAAAATTAAGATTAGTAATCCTCTAGTCTAATTATAACAGAATATATTTTAATCAGTGAAATAGCCACGCTCTATTCTTTTCTTTTTCTCTTTCTTATCTTTGACTTGTTTGGTTGTTGTAGTTGTGATATTTCCCAGGCTTTGTGCATGTTAGGCAGTGCTCTTCCACAGAGCAACATCCCCAGTCTCTTGCATTTTAAAAACAATATTACTACAAAAGACACGTAATCTCAATCTCCTTCCTGGTTTTTGTTTTTTTTTTTTAATTAGATTGAAGATCTTCAACAGGAGTTAATAGTAAAACAAAATGCAGAGCATGATCTACAGAGGAGAATAAGCAATGCCAGAAAAATGATAGAGGATTTGCAAAATGAATTAAAGACTGCTGAAAATTGTGAGAATCTTCAGCCTCAAATTGATGCCATTACAAATGATTTGAGACGAATTCAGGATGAAAAGGGATTATGTGAAGGCGAGATTATTGATAAACGAAGAGAGAGAGAGACTCTAGAGAAGGAGAAACAGAGTAAGTTTTCTTACAGTGAAGACATGTTTATAAAATAAAGCTATCTCTATTAATGGCTTCTTCCTGATATTCATCTGTGTTTACTTTGTGTCTTACTTTGTCAGTTGTGCTGATTTGCCACTAACTTATGTCCAATTAATTCACTAAAAATGCTCAGCACTACTCAGATCAAATTTTAAGTTCCTCCTCTTAGCCTTCAAGTGCTGTAGTTTTGCTCCTTGATGTAAGTAGTTTTAGATCTTAACATTTTATCTTTTCAATAAATACCCATTCTCATTATAATTCCTCAAACTATTACATTAATGTAGCATATTACATCTATAACAGAGAGAGACAGAAAGAGGGGTTTTTTTGGTTTTTAATAAGTTATCCTCTTTTCTTTTCTTTTTTTTTTTTTTTTGCAGGGGGTTGTGTGGGGGGAGGGGTCCGGTCGTGGGGCCTGAACTCTGGGCCTGGGCGCTGTCCCTCAGCTCTTCAGCTCAAGGCTAGTGCTTTACCACTTGAGCCACAGCGCCACTTCTGGCTTTTTTCTTTTTGCTTATGTGGTGCTAAGGAATCGAACCCAGGGTCTCAGGCATGCAAGGCAAGCGCTCTACCACTGAGCCACCTTCCCAGCCCAGAGGGTCTTTTGTTGTTGTTATTTTTTGTTGTTGTTGTTTTGCCAGTCCTGGGGCTTGAACTCAGGGCCTAGAGACTGTCCCTGAGCTTCGTTTGCTCAAGGCTAGCACTGTACCACTTAAGCCACAGTGTCACTTCCAGTCATTTCTGTTTATATGGTACTGAGGAATCAAACCCAGTGCTTCATGCATGCTAGGCAAGCACTCTACTACTAAGCCACATTTCCAGCCCAAGAGTGCCTTTTTATTTAATGTTTTTATTATTATAAAGATGATGTACAAAAGTATTGCAGTTATATAAGTCAGGTAAAGAGTACATTTCTTTTTGGACACTGTCACCCTTCCTCTTGTTCTCTCTCAGATTTGCCCTCCCATCCCCACCCATAAGTTGTATAGTTCATTTTCCACATAGTGAGTACCAGTAGAGAAAAGTTCACTTTTTGTTTCTCCATTTCTGTGCCTCACGAAGACAGATAAATGAACAAGACCAAAAAAAAAAAAAAACTCTTGTTTCCTTTTCCTGGAGTTCATTTTGAAAAGTACTATTTTATGTGATCAGATGCACATAGATGTTTTGCTCTTCTCCTAAGAGTATCCTCCTTTGGAGAGTGCCATTTAACAATTGCCAGTACTGGGGTTGGGAAGGTGGCTCAGTGGTAGAGCGCTTGCCTTGCATGCCTGAGGCGCTAGGTTCGATTCCTCAGCACCACATAAGCAAAAAGAAAAAAGCCGGAAGTGGCGCTGTGGCTCAAGTGGTAGAGCGCTAGCCTTGAGCTGAAGAGCTGAGGGACAGCGCCCAGGCCCAGAGTTCAGGCCCCATGACCGGACCCAAAAAAAAAAAAATTGCCAGTACTTATGCATTTTGTAAGCTAAGATACTAGTTTTTATGTTTTCAAGGCTGAAAGCATCTGTATTTTACTGAGAATCATAATTAATTTTTGTCTTCTATGAGTTGATTAGACCACTATTAGCCCCACCATTTGAATTGGCTTTTTTTTTTTTGGTGGAAAACAAACAATTACTACACTTTCTCTTGAATTCTTGGCCTTTTACCTTCCTTCTGGCTTGCTCTCTAGGCCTACTAGCATAGTTGTCATCTGAGATTTTCTCACACCTCCATTGAATAAATCTACCTATTTCTGAATTCCATGTTATCTTCCTCTTTTACACCTATTCAGAAGACCTAAGAAGAGACAGGGATCAATTTGAATGTCTTTATATCACTGAGAGTATTTTTAATTCATTATATACTTCTCTTAATTTTATTTAATTTTAATTTTTTTTTGGGGGGGGGTCCAGTCATGGGCCTGAACTCGGCTTGGGTGCTGTCCCTCAGCTCTTCAGCTCAAGGCTACCACTCTACCACTTGAGCCACAGCGACTTTTTTTTTCTGCTTATGTGGTGCTGAGGAATTGAACCCAGGGCCTCATGCATGCAAGACAAGCGCTCTACCACTGAGCCACCTTCCCAGCCCTTGATTTTATATACTGTGCTAGGTTGAAAATAATTTTTCCTCAAGAATATTGAAAGCCTATTGCCATTATCTTCTGATAGGAAAGCTAGTGTTTTTCTCATTCTTTTCATTGGTGATCTGTTGTATTTTTCTGATAACTTGAAGATCTTTTATCTCAGGTGTTAGGAGTTGGAATGATTTATCCAGGCCAGACTTTTTCTTTTACTAACTACTTGCTGCATGGTGTTTATAAACCTCTGATCCAGGACATTCTTCTATACTATTTTAATAGATTGTCTCACTGATAGACATTTTTGAAGAAATAATGTTTTGTTTTGATTCTAGATGTGGATGGCCATATTACACGTTTTGATAATCTTATGCATCAAAAGGAAGATAAACTGAGACAGAGATTCCGGGATACATATGATGCTGTTCTGTGGCTGAGAAATAATAGAGATAAATTTAGACAAAGAGTCTGTGAGCCCATAATGCTTACGGTGAGATACTTCATTCATCTAGGTAGTTTTACCACTATGATCATTGTAGATTTTTGTTGGTTTAAGAATTCTTAGTCCTGGGCTGGGAAGGTGGCTCAGTGGTAGAATGCTTGCCTTGCATGCATGAGGCCCTGGGTTTGATTCCTCAGCACCACATAAACAGAAAAAGACGGAAGTGGGGCTGAGGCTCAAGTAGTAGAGCGCTAGCCTTGAGCTGAAGAGCTGAGGGACAGCGCCCAGACCCAAGTTCAGACCCCACAACCGACCAAAAAAAAAAAAGAAGAAGAATTCTTAGTCCTGTTAACACTTGGTTTTTCATTATTGAACTTAATGATGTCTTGACATAAGAATCCATATATGAGGGCTGGGAAGGTGGCTCAGTGGTAGAGCGCTTGCCTTGCATGCCTGAGGCCCTGGGTTTGATTCCTCAGCACCACATAAGCAAAAAGAAAAAAAGCCGGAAGTGGCGCTGTGGCTCAAGTGGTAGAGCACTAACCTTGAGCTGAAGAGCTGAGGGACAGTGCCCAGGCCCAGAGTTCAGGCCCCACAAGCAGACCCAAAAAAAAAAAAAAAAAAAAAGAATCCATATATGAGCTTTTAAAATAAGTGTTGATTATTGAAGCTAATGATTGTCACAAACCTGTGAACTTTTTTCTAGAAAGAAACATGACACTGATAGTTTAGTATAAAAATCATGCATAAAATATTAGAATGCTTGACTGGTTCTTAGATTATAGAAAATATTAGATCAAAACTTGCTGAAAAGGTAGAAAACTACTTTAAATAAAAATGTTGAGGTCTGGGAAGGTAGCTCAGTGGTAGAGTGCTTGCCTTGCATGCTTTAGGCCCTGGGTTCAATTCCTCAGCACCACATAAGCAGGGGGGAAAAAGCCGGAAGTGGTGCTGTGGCTCAAGTGGTAGAGCGCTAGCCTTGAACTGAAGAGCTGAGGGACAGCGCCCAGGCCCAGAGTTCAGGCCCCATGACCGGACCCAAAAAAAAAAAAATGTTGATATAAGTCAAAATTTTCTGGGGCTGGGAAGGTGGTTCAGTGGTAGAGTGCTTGCCTTGCATGCATGAAGCCCTGGGTTCGATTCCTCAGCACCACATAAGCAGAAAATAAAAAAGCTGGAAGTGGTGCCTATGGCTCAAGTGGTAGAGCACTAGCCTTGAGCAGAAGACCTGAGGGACAGTGCCCAGGTCCAGAGTTCAAGCCCCATGACCAGACCCAAAAAAAGAAAGAAAATTATCTGCTCTTTACAAAGGGGGGGCATTTTGTTGGATGCTAGTGGGCTCACACCTGTAATCTCAACTACTCATTAGGCTGAGACCTGAAGATCACAGTTTGAAGCAATCCTGGGCAGAAAAGTTCAAGTAGTATATTGCCAATTAACTAGCTGGAGATTTATCTGAAGGGTAAAGTGCCAACCATTGAGCAACAAGCAGAGTATAAGACACTGAGTTCAGTCCTTGATACCAGAACCTAAGGGGAGAAGGGATGATTTGTAAGGATTTTGAAGATGAAACAAAGTATTGGGTGACTCATTGATAATTGTGATCAAGAATAGATGAAATTATATTCGGCAAATACTTTAACAAAGCATGGCCATGATGTAATAAGATCATTTTCATCTGAAATGTAAAATGATACGTTTGGCTATGCCATAAAAAAATGAAAAACCATATTACTTAATAATATTTTAGATGTAGATACATAGATTTAAAACTTAGCCAAGTGACTACTTTTGCTAGACTTTTTTTTTTTTTTCAAAAAAATGCACCGCAGATCTTTGCAGGATGTCTGGAAATGACCCCTCAGTACCATGTCATTCTCTTTTCGTCTTTCTTAGGTATTAAACTTAGTAAATAAATATAAGAACAATGTAGCATTCTTACAATTAGTGGACTTTATGAAATCAACTTATTTTTAATTCTTTGTTGTTTTAGATCAATATGAAAGATAATAAAAACGCCAAATATGTTGAAAATCACATTCCGTCTAATGACTTGAGAGCCTTTGTTTTTGAAAGTCAAGAGGATATGGAGATTTTCCTCAGAGAGGCAAGTACTAACCAACATACACATTGGTTCATATGGCACTTAATTTTAGCACTAATTTTAAGTTTTGTTTTTATTATCTTTAAGTAGTTTTACAAACAGTTTACCATTCAACAAATCAGTTTATAAGTACAAGGTCACCTCTTGGTCATTCTAACCAAACCGACTCTTCCACTCAATTTTCCTAGTTTCATTGGATATGCATTAAATATTATGACTGGATTTTCCCCATTTCCTTCCCCTCTTCATTCATCTACCCCTCTACCTTTTGACTTCTTCCCTTTTGAATTCCAGTTTCCTGATACACAGTTAAGTTCTTCTAAGAAATTACACCATTTGAATTCTTGCCTTTAAATACTGTACTTCGGTTAATACATTTGTGTACATTTACTTAGAACCTCAGGTGTGTGTATTTGTATATATATAAATTGGATCTAGCTTTTATATCTGAGAGACAACAAATATCCTTTATCTTTTTGGACCTGACTTCACTTAAAATAATTTTTTTACAGGTCTATCCATTTCTTTGCAGATGTGTTACATGATTCTTACTAATGGATGAGTAAAATTCCATTGTGTATGTATACCACATTTTCTTGAGTTATTTTTTCCGTTGAAGGGCATTTGGGCTCTTTCTGTACCTTGGCTAGTATGAATAGTGCAGCAGTGAACATGGTTGTGCAAGTGGCTTTATTGTATTCTGATTTGTATATTCTTTTGGATAAATGCCCAAGAGTGGTATTGCTAAATCATAGAAGTTTTGTTTTTGGTGAATTTCCAAACTGCTTCCCAGACTGACTGAGCAAGTTTACATTACATTTCCACCAGTAGTTCATTAGAGTTCCTTTTCCCCACATCTGGATCTGTTCCCACAAACAGCATCTGTTGTTTGTATTCTAACTGGGATAAGATGGAATCTTAATGTTGTTTTGAATTGCATTTCATTTATGACCAGACGTGTGGAAAAATTCTTCATGTATTTATTGCCTATTTTTACTTCTAAGTCTGTTTAGCTCATTTGCCCATTTATTAATTGAGTTGTTGGTTCTTTGAGGATTTAGAGCTCTGTGTTTTATGGTTATCTGGCCATTGTCTGACATATAGCAAAGACTTCTCATTCGTAGGTCTTTTTATCTGTCTGTAAGAACATTGAAGCATGCGCAGCAATATGTAATTAGATAATTTCTGTTTGGAAATGGCCAGCATATCCTGTACCAAATACCTTACATTGTATCATAACTGGAAAGGGTGTTTCTTCTACCTTTTGTTGAGTTTTGGCATTATTGCTTCCATGCTGTATTATAGAACTTATCAGTGAGAATGTCCAGGTCTTGAGTGTCTTTGCATTATCATGTTACAAATTTGGCAGTATATTTGCATTCAAGCAGTTTTTCTAGTTTATCTAGTTTATCTAGTTTATCTAGATAAAGTATTTCAATATAATAAATAAAGTATTTCAAAATAAAGTATTTGAATATGTAAAGTATTTCAAATAAAGTATTTCAAAATATTGTCTATTTAATGTTTAATCTTTCACCACTAAGCCTGTCAGTGAATATTTTATTTAAGGCACTGCATAATTCAGTTCTAGATTTCAATTTAATTTTATTTTAATCTGCTAAAATTTGTCATCTGTTCATCATGATGATAGTTTTCTTGCATGTATGTAATAGCTGCTTTAAAGTTGTTATTTTCTAATTCCAGCCTCTGAGTTCATATGAAGTTAGTTTCTCTTAACTATGTATAATATCATTTTTTTCTTATACATAGTAATTCTTTTCATTGTACATGAAATTGTAGATAATTGTCGACATATTCACTTACTTTAAAGAGACAAGCAGACAGTTAACTCAGCTGGACTCAATCTGTATCCTGTATATTGGTTACCAACTGAAGTTTCCATTCAGTGTTTTTCAGCTTTCTGTTTTCACATATTTCCACCTCGAATTTGTCAATACCTTTATAGTTTATAGATCACTTAAGAATTTAAACATAATTTTTATTAATATATATTTTTTTTGTAAAGATACTGTACAGAGGTTACAGTTACATGAGTAAGATAATGAATACCTTTCCTGCCGAGGACTGTTAACCCCTCCTTTGTTTTTCCGCTACCATTCCATCCCTTCCCTTCTCCCACCCCCCCACCCCCCCTCAAGTTATAAAGTTCTTTTTCAACATAGTGTCTTGTATATCTCATTGCTACAATGGGTCCACCTGTATCCTTATTTTAGCATTTTGTTATTTCCCTTCCCCTCCCCAAATTAGAAAAATGAAACAAATTTATATACAAATTTTTGAGGCTTTTCACTTTGTAACACCTTCTAAGAATTTATCATCAGTATAGCCATTATTGTTGCCACAAATAACATCCTGTGCAGCTTTCTACCTGAATTCCATTTCTGTTCCCATACTGCAAATTGGGAAATTCCCTCACACCGTAAGCCACATAAACACAAATCTCACCTGATGCTGTCCTCTGCTTCTAGATGTCAGTTACCCTCCAGCTTCTATTTCTCATGCTGTCCTCTTGCTTCTAGATGTCAGTTACCCTCCAGCTTCTATTTCTCATGCTGTCCTCTTGCTTCTAGATGTCAGTTATACTCCAGCTTCTATTTCTCTAGTGCCTTCTCGTGATAGTTAAAAGTTTTTGCCCAGAGCTTATAATCATTTTTAGACGAGTTAGCCCAATACAAGAAAATCTGCTCTTAATGAAAATATTCTTTTCCCTTTTGTATTATTTTGAAGTAAATCTCAAATTTCAACACTTACCTCTTAAAAATAAAAAAGGGACTCTTGCCATGTGTGGAGGATCACAAGTTTATAGCTAGGCTGAATTATCTAGCAAGATCATTTCCAAACAAAAGAGGGGGGAGGGAGGGGAGAAATTGTCTCTTTGTAATAGTATATAACTGCTACAATAACATCACAGTAAAATTTCCTCCTAATCAAATATCAAGTATTCAAATTTCTTATCCCATGAATGATGGTAGCAAAATGGCAACTTTACAAATTACTTTTATTGCAAGTGTATAATAATGAAAATAATCTTGGCTTTCCCATACACTCAGGTTCGTGACAATAAAAAATTAAGAGTAAATGCTGTTATGGCTCCCAGGATTTCATATGCAGACAAAGCACCTTCCAGATCTCTGAATGAACTAAGGTAAGTCTTGACGATATTATAAAAATTAATTTTAAAATAATCATCTTTTTGTCATATATTTGTTATAAGCTGTTTCTCTTTTTTAGGATAGCTAAACTAGGAAATGTGACATCCTATACCATATAGATTACATTTTAGTCAGAAGAACAATATTGAACTATCTAATAAAAGATACTAAAATATTCTTTATAGAGATAAGAGTTGATTATTGATAAAGTAAAGTGATCAGTCACTTTATAATGCAAGAATAATTTTTGGAACTGAATATAAAACTTAGTTGGAAACTAAGTAAAAAGCCCCAAGTATAAGTAGGTATTCTTAATATAAAAACAATAGGAAGATCCGGGCGCTGGTGGCTCACGCCTGTAATCCTAGCTACTCAGGCTGAGATCTGAGGATCGAGGTTCAAAGCCAGCCGGGGCAGGAGAGACCGTGAGACTCCTATCTCCAATAAACCACCAGAAAACCGGAAGTGGCGCTGTAGCTCAAGTGGTAGAGCGCTCGCCTTGAGCTGAAGAGCTGAGGGACAGTGCCCAGGCCCAGAGTTCAAGCCCCACGACCGACCAAAAAAAAAAAAAAAAAAAAAACAATAGGAAGAATAACTTAATAGTTTATGATAGAAAGCTTAAACTTCTTTAACAAGGAAGTAAACATACTCATGAAGTCATTTTAAAGTGTAAAAAAATCAAACTTTCATTTACCATTGTCAGAACAATTTATATTCTACTTATTGCTTATTTGCTACTTCAACAGATTTTTTTTAAACGCTTTCTTAAGAACAAAAAATCATCAGTATCTTTTCCTTTTCTTTTTTCAGACAATATGGATTTTTCTCTTACTTACGAGAATTATTTGATGCACCTGACCCTGTAATGAGTTATCTTTGTTGTCAGTATCATATTCATGAAGTTCCTGTCGGGACTGAAAGGACCAGAGAAAGAATTGAGCGGGTGAGAAAGTACAGATGCATTACCAGAATCACAGTTTTGTTAAAATTACTTGTTTAAAGTAAAACAAAAAGTACTAGAAGTTTTAAATAAGTATTGTTGGTTTTATAAACTATGGTAGTTGTGTTGACTACTTTATGAAAAAAGTGATACAGAATTTATTAGTTTAAGCATAAATTTAGAGTAATTGAATAAAGTTAAAACTTGCAAAGAATTATCTAGGTATTCTGACCTGATTCTGCCTTGTTTGATAAACCTGTGTTCATTCATATTTTAGTTGTTACCATTCTTTTATTCTAGATTATATTTCAAACAAATTATACTTTAGAAAGGTGGGCTAGAGTATAGAATTGTTTTAGTAAATATTCTTAAAGCTTTAAGATTATTTCAATATTTAAATGAACACATCTCACTTTTTTCTATACTAGTATATAGCCTTAGAAATTCTTAGTTTCTACCTTCTTCTAAAGATGTTTGAAATTTTCTTCTTAAAAGTAATTTTATGTCACCAAACCATGTGTGGTTTTATTATGAGCAGAAATAGAGAATATGTCTTTCTCAACAGATTTTTTTATAACAACAAGTTGCCATATTAATACTTCATATAGATCATGAGAACTTAACTATTATTTATAATACAATTTATTTTCTTTTTTTAATTATCTTTAGGTAGTTGTACAAAGGGGTTGCCATTCAGCAAAGCATTTTATGAATACAATTCCTCTCTCTCAGTGTCACCCCTTTGATACAATTTTCTAATCAGTGTCCCAGTATTTCTATGATCACTCGTTTTGGCTCTGTTCTTCACTAACAGGATAGAAGTGAGGAGTTTTCCAATTCATTTTTCAAAAATGAGTTACTTAAAACAAAATGCCTGTCTTTGAGATAAACATTAAATCATAAAGTAGTTGATCATTGGAATAACCCAAAAATAGAACTCTCCATATTGATGTAATTCTCTCATATCTTAATTCAGTGAGGTTTAGAAACTAGACAACACCATTTATAGACCAAACTAATTTGTTTGATGTCTTCAGGAATAGTTAGAGCTAATTTTAAAAATAAATAAGAGTAGTAAGAATTCTTTATTGATTCAGAAAGACAACAGAATGCTTGATAAGGCTTTCATTCTTTTTTTTTTTTTCCTTTTGTCAGTCCCGGGATTTGAACTCTGGGCCTGGGTGCTATCCCTGAGCTATTTCATTCAAGGCTAGTGCTCTATCACTTGGATCCACAGCTCCACTCTGGCTTTGTCTGTGCTTATTGGAGATAAGAGTCTCATGGACTTTCCTGCCTAGGCTGGCTTCAAGCTATGATCCTCAGATCTCAGCCTCCTGAGTAGCCAGGATTACAGGTGTAAGCTACTGGCCCCTGGCTGCCTTTCATATCTTTACTTTGTTGCAGAAAGGGGCGATTGCTATACTTGGAAAATCTTTTTATTTCAATAATGCTTCCAAGTGGAATTGTTTTTATTATTTTATGTACTTTTAACATTTTGAGTCACCTAGAGAACTTTAATACTATGTTTTATAGAGAGATAATATTCAACTCATATAATTTACATTGAAACTAAAATTAATTCTTCTCATCCCCTATACTTCTGTTCAGGTAATTTTCATTTACCTTAATTCTTTGATGTTACCTAAGTGATAAATTTTTTCTAGCACTCCTCTTCTACCTATCCCCAAGGTCCTAGGGATTGAACATAGGGCCTGTGCATGCTACTCAGACAAGCATTCTACTATTGAACTATATTTCTAGTCCACATAATGACTTCTAAAATTCTTAAGCACATTGAATATTATTATCTGATTGTCACAATACCCAGCTTAGAGCTGTGTTGTAGAAAAAAAACTTAAATTATGCTGAAATTTTTTTCAGTCGTTTGTGCATATATTAAAGATACATTATGAAGTATTCCAGAATTTGGTAAATCCTTGGGATTATGTTAGCTAGCCATCTTTCAGAATATGTAAATTTTTGTGGAAGAAGTTTATTCTCTTTATATCCTTAAGTCCTCTATTTCATGTACAGATATTGATAATAATTGCTTCTTTCTTTGAATAAGAATACATTTGAAAAAATCTCATTAATAGAAGTGTGGCCCATAGCACCCAAAAGGAGGATTTTGGTTTGGTTTTTGTCATGCTGGGGATTAAACTCAGCCCTCACACATGTTAGACAAGCATCATACTGTTGATCTATATCCACAGCTTCTAAATATATATTACTTAGTGTATATTTTATTATTTTAACATTTTAGCTTCTCCAATAGTGAGTAAGTCTATTTATAGAATTATTTCCCCATTAATCTCTACAGTTCTCCCCTTTGGTTAAATTGTTGGCCTCATTGGCTTGAAATGTCCTTTTTGCAGGAAATGATCTTTCTTAGTTTCTCTGGTAGTTCAAATCCCTGTTAAAACTAATTTTCATGAAATTTGAATAGATAAATATCTAGTCATAACCTTTATTCTAAATTATTCAGAATTTAGGAAGCTAATTTATCTCTTTTAACCAAGGCACAATAGTATTGGATGTTCCTTTAGAGATTGGGAAAAAGTAAGTATGTGTTATACATATTTGAATAATATAATCAAAAGAAGGAGAGAGTAAAAAGTACATTTAGTGCATTTTGATATTCCCATAATTTTCTTGGTTTGTGTTTTTAATTTTTTTGTTCCTTAAAACATGTTTTATTAGATTTTTTTAGATGTTTACAGATTCTTGTTTTATATTATAGGTAATAAAAGAAACTCGTTTAAGACAAATTTACACAGCAGAAGAAAAGTATGTGGTGAAAACGTCTTTTTATTCAAACAAAGTTATTTCTAGTAACACATCCCTTAAAGTTGCCCAGTTCCTCACAGTTACTGTAGATCTAGAGCAAAGAAGACACTTGGAAGAACAACTAAAGGTTAGTCCATTTGATTATTAGAAAAGAATATGAAATGAGGACTGGGAGTGTGGCCTAGTGGTAGAGTGCTTGCCTACCATGCACAAATCCCAGGCCTGGGTTCGATTCCTCAGTACCAGATAAACAGAAAAAGCCAGAAGTGATGATGTGACTCCAGTGGTAGAGTGTTAGCCTTGAACAAAAAGAAGCTCAGGGACAGTTCCCCGGCCCTGAGTTCAAGCCCCAGGACTGGAAAAAAAAAAATGTGAAACGGATTTCTGAAAAATGAGTCTCTAGAATTTTTAAAAAATTGTTAACAGGGCTGGGAAGGTGGCTCAGTGGTAGAGCGCTTGCCTTGCATGCTTGAGGCACTGGGTTCAATTCCTCAGCACCACATAAGCAAAGACAAAAAAGCCAGAAGTGGCGCTATGGCTCAAGTGGTAGAGCGCTAGCCTTGAGCTGAAGAGCTGATGGACAGCGCCCAGGCCCAGAGTTCAGGCCCCATGACTGGACCCCCCCCAAAAAAAAATGTTAACAATTTTTCTTATCTCATAGGAAATTAATAGAAAATTGCAAGCAGTGGACTCAGGATTGATTGCTTTGCGTGATACAAACAAACATCTAGAACACAAAGACAATGAACTTAGACAAAAGAAGAAGGAACTTCTTGACAGAAAAACCAAGAAGAGGCAACTGGAACAAAAACTTAGTTCCAAGCTAGAAAGGTATCTTTCAGCCTTTTTTTCATGGTAGAGGAATCACAAAATATTGCATGGCTTGCTCATTAAACCCTTTAAAGACAGCATATTTCCCACAAGCACATTTTGTTATAATTTTTGAAGTATATGTGTGTAGGCGGGGGGGATTATTTATTCATTACATAGTTGTACTTTTTGATACAGAGTCTCACTGTGTAGTTTTATCTAACCTCAAACTTATGATTCTCCTGTCTGCTTCCCAAGTGCCTGTCTACATGTAATATCTAAAGTTTTAATTTTTTTTTGTTCAAATACAGTTTGATAGAGTAAGGAACAGTGAGACTGAATTATTTTGGTTTTTTGTACATAATTTAAAAATTAGTAAGTTCCCTGTAGAGGTGATATTCATTACATTAGAAAATAAAAACTGAGTATTTAAATTATTAATTCATTTAAAAATAAATTCATATGTTAACATAAAACATTTTTCTAAATAAAGTATATTTAGTGAGGAGAGTAACATTATTGAATGTTTTTGCAAATACCTTTAAAGTCAATAAGTTTTTTCAATCTCCTTTTGTATTCAATCTATTGAGATATTTTGCTAGAAATAAAAATGAAATGCAGGAATATTTTAATGCACTTTTCAAATAATTGTGGATATACTTTAATGCCATATCAAAATTTACCAAGAGTAGGTGGTTAAATTTTAATTGCAGTATGGGATATGAAATCATATTTCAAGACAGTGAACTTTATGCTATATTTTAAATGACTCTTTACTCAAGAGTGATTTTTTTTTGGGGGGGGGAGCAGTTGTGGGGCCTGACACTGGGCCTGGACACTGTCCCTTAGCTCTTCAGCTCAAGGCTAGTGCTCTACCACTTGAGCCACAGCGCCACTTCCGGCTTTTTTCTTTCTGCTTATGTGGTGCTGAGGAATTGAACCCAGGGCCTCATGCATGCAAGGCAAATGCTCTACCACTGAGCCACCTTCCCAGCCCTCAAGAGTGATTTTTGTTCTGTAAATATATTGCTCATTCGAAACATTTTTCACCAGTGTTATTTTAAATGTTGACTTATTTTATTATATAATACCAAAGAAAAGACCACAGTAATATCCCATAGTAAGTTATTAAAAATTGGGAAGCTATCAAGCTCATGGTCTTAGCAAATTTCCTAAAATTTTAATTTTAATTTGAAAGCTTTACTTTTATCATTTGGCAACAAATGATAAACCAGTTATTTGAAATGATAAGTGATTTTATTCTTTTTAGGAAAGGAAAATTACCAAACAAGTATGAAGTAATCAGCTTATCTTTCTTTCAAGTAAAACTGGCATTCTCTATTTATTTTAAGTATCTAGTCTAGCTCCGAAGTTAAAAATAACATGAAGTGCTTTTCCTTGTAATAATTAGTATGCTTGTATAGAACAGAAATGGTCAGTAAGTACAGTGTACATCCTTTCTCATCACACAGTGTTAGAAAATATCTGGCCAAAATTTGAGATTTTATAAAAATCTAGTTTCTTTTCATCAAGAATATTCCTAGGCAAATCTGGCATTTTTGAGAATTTGAGTGCAAGGGATGATGAACTTAATGACTACTACCTCCTTTTTGTTGCTATTACCTTGTTTCATTCGAAAGCTTGCTTCCACTCGCACAACTTCAGTGCAAATGTCAACAGTGAAGAGGGCAAGGATGTCCTGTTACTATTAAGAAAATAGATTTGACCTTGCATTTCCCTTCAAGTAATTTTAGGAATCTCCACGAAACCATTAGCCATATTTATATGTCAGTTGAGTTCAAAGTGGTGAAAGAGAGGGAGGAAAGGTATTGACAGAAACATTGACAAAATAGTCCATTTTCTTACCAGATGTGCCAGAGTAGTAATAGGGAGATAGGAAGTAACTTTGATTCTTACAGAATAGCTGGGTTTATCTCACTCATTCAGTTTCATTCTTCCTTGTTAAGATTGGCATCTTTGCCACAGTGGTTCCATGTGAAAAGTCTTTTTCCAAAAGAAAAAGCTAGTCACCTACTGGGAAAGCCCAATAGCCAGTCTCAGAACTGATTATAACTCTTAGCTTTGAATTTCTGTGATTTGTAGAAATTTGAATATGTCTGATAGGACAGTATCTACTAGAGGAAAGGAAGATGGCTCCCAAGTAAAGCTTTTCCCAGAGGCCCCCAGGAGAACCTAAACTTTTTGCTCTTGTTCTTTGTTGTTCTTACAAGCTCTTACCCAGAGAAAGAAAGTAGAGATTTGCTATATAATCAAAATCTAATAATAAATGATAACTCACTGTCTTGAATTAGATATATTTACTTTGGCCTAATATATTATGTGTTCCTAAACAATTCATAAGTTACGGAAGTGGAAATATGCCTCAGAGTGCCATCCTTGAATCGAAAGAGCTAAAGCAAGAGCTTGAGACCTTGAGTTCAAGCTCCACTACCACAAGAGTAAACAAATTCATAAATTGAATTATATTTGAAGTGTGGAAAGAAAATTCCCCCTTCATTTTCATCTTTTTAAAAAAGCCTCATTTTCTATTAGCTTGTTTTTAAATTAGTAATTTAATTTTCTTGATTAATGTAATTTTGTTGCTTAAAATAAAATATATATAGTCTGTATGCCTAGATTTTTTTTAAGCTGCATTTGGGTTGGTTGGTACACCTTGCTGAGGCTGAGACAGGAGGACCTCACGTTTAAGGCAAGCTTGAACTAAGACCGTTTCAAAACAAAAAAAAAGTCTTAAAGCCTCAATTTACCTGTACTGTGTGACTTGAGACTCACTGTCTAAAAGGGAACTTTGTTGGGTTGGTGCATGTCTAAAAGGGAACTTTGTTGGGTTGGTGCATGTGCCTATAATCCAAGATATTCAGAAAACAAATGAAGAAAGATGTTGGTCTGAGGCCAGCTCTTACAAAATGTAGACCCTATTTGAAAAACACTAAACAAAAAGGACTGGCAGTGTGGCCTCAGTGATAGAGTACTTAGAGCTAAGATACCTTAAGTAACCTTAAAAATAATTTTTTAAAAATAATGAACTGTCATAAAATAATGTTAATCTTTTTCAATAAAATGATTTTATATAACTATCCTTAGTCTACTATTTTATTCCTGTTATATTCATTTTGGACAGTTTCCATGGTGACCTAATGAGTGGTTTTACTAACTAGCCTCCTTTCCATTCATCCAGAGTAGGATTGCAGGATATTATCTTCTCAAGTCTTTGTCCGTCCTACCATTACTGCATGAAATTAAACACTTCTCCCATTTAGAATAACATTCAGAATCTTCTTGTATCACTCTAGATTATCACTGAATTTCTTCATTCCTCTTTATTATTGCTTTCATGCCTCTTCCTTTCTCTATAGAGATAATATGGTATAATGCACAGAACATGAAATTTTCTTATCCTTAAAGTAGCTCATCTTAGGTGATACACTTAAATTTTTTGATCCTTAGGTGTCTTCATCTTTTTAAAAGAGAACATAGGATTATTAACTTACCTTTTTATTCTGTTTTATCTGTCAATCAACTCTTCCTGCTTTAAGCCCAAAGAAAGAGATTATCAGTAATTCCTAGTTACATTGATAGTTAAATTATTATTAATAAGTTAGTTAGGGCTGGATACTATCCTAAGTTTGTTGTGTGTATTACCTTTTTAAAAGCATCTCGGGCTGGGAAGGTGGCTCAGTGGTAGAGCGCTTGCCTTGCATGCATGAGGCCCTAGGTTCCATTCCTCAGCACCACATAAGCAGAAAATAAAAAAGCTGGAAGTAGTGCTGTGGCTCAAGTGGTAGAGTGCTAGCCTTGAGCTGAAGAGCTGAGGGACAGCGACCACGCACCACGACCAGACCACAAAAAAAAAATAAAAAATAAAAATAAAAGTATCTCTACAGCTGTATGAGGGAAGTACTATGATGATCTGCAGCTGATTTACGAAGAAACGGAAGCTCGGAAGAATAACTTGTCCAAAGTTGCATTGCTTCTTTTGTTTGTTTGAGGCAGGGTCTCACTGTGTAGCCTACGCTGTCCTTAAACTTAGGATCTTCTTGCCTCAGCCTGGGAAATGCTGTTTAATCTCTTCATTGCTAATAAGTGTTTATATCAGTAGTCTAGGGGCTGGGAAGGTGTTTAGTTAAAACTTTACACTTTTGAACAGCATTGCTAAATCTAGAAAACTGCAGGAGAATTAGGGCTTTGGGTTCAATTTTTGGGTTTAACCCCTTTCTCTATCCTTATGTGTGTCATACAGCATAAAACTGATGGAACAGGACTCTTGCAACCTGGAAGAAGAGGAACGAAAAACAAGTACCAAAATCAAAGAGTTAAATGTTCAGAAAGCAAAACTTGTTACTGAATTAACAAACCTAGTAAAGGTAAGGTATTTTTCTTAATTTTAGATACATTTTTTAAAGTAGCTGATAGAGCTGGGTGCTAGGCTCATGCCTATATCCTAGCTATTCAGGAGGCTGAGATTCTGAGCATTGTGGTTTCAAATCAGCTCAAGCAGGAAAGTCTGTGAAACTCTACCTCCATTTAACCACCAAAAAAAAAGAAAACAACAGCAACAAAAAACCTGGAAGTAGAACTGTGGCTAAAGTAGTGCCATGCTTGATCAAAAAAGTTTAGGACAGTGCCCAGACCCTGTGTTCAAGTCCCAGGATGCAAAAAAAAGTATCTGATAGTTGAGATAGCTTTTAGAGGGCTTTAAGAGAGAGATGGTCTTTAAGTATTTTCTCTTCTAATTGTATATAAAAGATTTTATCATCAGTTTCAGCTTTTTTGGTTACTTGGCATTTTTTTTATAGGTAATAAATAGGTTAACTCATTAAATTATATATTATTCCAGATGACTACTATAAATACACAGGAACACACTTTCTAAAAGATTCTCTTTAAAAATTGTTTAAGATGGGGCTGGGAAGGTGGCTCAGTGGTAGAGCACTTGCCTTGCATGCCTGAGGCCCTGGGTTCAATTCCTTAGCACCACATAAGCAAAAAGAAAAAAGCCGGAAGTGGTGCTATGGCTCAAGTGGTAGAGCGCTAGCCTTGAGCTGAAGAGCTGAGGGACAGCACCTAGGCCCAGAGTTCAGGCCCCACGACCGGACCCAAAAAAAAAAAATTGTTTAAGCGAAGTATTACAGTAGAAAAGCCACTTTTTGTGAATTACAATTTTATTTTGAGAAAACTGGCTTTTTTATGGTTTTAAGCACAGATAACATATGAACTAAGTTTTGGGGGGATTTTTCTTCCTAGATTTGTACTTCTTTGCATATGCAAAAGGTAGATTTAATCCTTCAGAATACGACAATGATTTCTGAGAAGAACAAATTAGAGTCAGATTATGTAGCTGCATCTTCAAAACTACGTGTCACAGAGGTAAGATATTTCAAAGTTCAGTGTCTGATCAGTTTGAAAAACCATGTATTATCACTGGACATATGCATTTGTATGCGATATAAGTTAACAAATTTAATGCATCCTGCTTATGAGGAAGCAATATTTGGAACATTTGAGTGGCTGTGTAATCTTGACAATTTACTCTTCTTTTAATATCTGCCGGTGAAATGCTAAATACTTGTACTATGTAGAAGTGAAGAAATGTGATAAAGCACATTAATTTAAAGCCCAAAGAATATCTGGCCACAATATGGAAGTGATAGTGATATAGTTTTTCAAGCTCCAAAATCCTCTCCCCAAAATAGTACTTAGGATAATATAGCATCAACAAACTCACAGACAATATAGACAATAGCAAAACTAAGCTTTAAGCTATATCCCTGTTGGTGTAAAAAAAAAATAATAATAATTCTGTGTTCTTTCATGAAGAAGCTGTGGTGTTCTATTGAGCTATTATGTGGTCATGGTTGATTACATCACTGTCCATGTTGCTGAACTCAGTCTCCATCCCTCCTGTCTGAGTTTGGGAAACTGCTGATATCATGTCTCTCTACACTTATCTTTCTTACATTGGCCACTGCCATCTGAGTTATATCCTAAGCATAAACTCAGGTGTAATCCAAGGAATTCTTGTATAACAAAGATTCTTATCAATCAGTTTTGAAGCGTGCGTACGTATGTGCGTATGTGTTGTCTGTCTTCACTTGAACCACATTTGTACTTCTGACTTTTGGATAGTTAACTGTGCATAAGGGTCTCAAGATTTTCCTTCCCAGGCTGGCTTCAAACAGGAATTTTCAGCCTTCTGAATAGATAGGATTACAGGCATGAGCCACCAGCACCCATACTCAAGGGATTTTTTTAAATACGAATCAGTCACAAAGGCTAATCAATATCTGTGAGCTTGTGAATACAACTAGAGAAGTTAAATTAGAGGCAACATCAAAACTCATGTGATACTACTGAGAGAAAGCCCAGAAAATGGAAAAGTAAGTTGCCACCAAGTACTCCGTTTTAGAAGGAAATAGTCCCACAGGGCATAGGAAGTCAGGTCAGCAGTTCTATCTGAAAGCAACTTATATAACTTATATAAGGTGACTCTCCAGACTCGGGCAAGGTCTGATAATGCTGGCATATCTCAAGCCAATGGAAATTCCTCTTACTGAAGAGAACTATAGCTTTATAACATTAAAAGAAACAATAATAAAACATGTACTGTGTAGTCCTAAGTCAAACCATGTAAGCTTAAGCACAATTCTCTGAAAATGGCAGAAAGGAGGAAGTTTCAGTAAAATGAAATTATTTGCTAATTGTTATTATTCCACAGTTATTATCAGGAATATTAATCAATGGGGTGTTTAGGACAGAATTTTGGTACTTATAGTAAGGAGTCAATAGACATTCTCTATCCCCACAAAAAAACTTATTTCAAACAGGGATATTATATAAGTATTTATAAGAAGATAATCTTCCTAAATACCAAAATTATATGCAAAGAGAAGGGAAGTGGGCAGGGAGGCGATAGTAAAGCAGATCACGTAAGATTAAATTTTTTTACTTAATAGAGGACAAAAATCACTGGCCTGAAACAGGCAGGTCAAAAGCAAAGCTGGACATGGTAGTACATACTTGTGCAACTGGAAGAAAGCATAGGTAGGAGAATCACTTGAGCTCAGGAATCTGAGATCAGCTTTGCATTGTAAGACCCCATCTTTAAAAGAAAAAAAAAAGCCCATATCAAAGATGAAACATATTAAATGTAAATGGATCTGCTGTGTCTGTTTCAAAATCAAGGCTATCTTGAAGTAAGTTCTAACAATTTGCAGAATATAAAAGGTATATCTAAAAGAAATGAAGTTTTAAATTGAAGGATATTAGATACAGTCATCTTTTTGGTTGATGGGAAAGTAACTTTGGGCCATGGGGATGGCTACACAGCCATTGAACTATATGTTTATAATGATGGACTTATAATCTGGAAAACATATGTCAGATATATCGTTAAGTGAACTAAAAAGGACAGACTCCAGGCACCCATGGTTTACCCATGTAATGTTGTTATTCAGGAGGCTGAGATCTAAAATCTGCAGTTTGAAACCAGACTGGGCAAAAAAAGTCAATGAGACTCTTATCCCCAATTAACCAACAAAAAGCCAAAGGTGGAACTGTGACTGAAGTGGTAGAGCACTAACACACACACACACACACACACACACACACACACACACACACACACACACACACACACACACACACACACACACACACACACACACACACACACACACACACACACACACACACACACACACACACACACACACACACACACACGAGGATCGTGTACAGTGTGACTGTTCCTATATGCTCACTAAAAAAAAGTGATAAGTTAGAGCCTTTTTAAAAATTATTTATGGTAATAGGAGAAGATAAGGTCAAACTTATTTAAACAAATCCTTTTTCCTACTTTGTATTGATGTAGCAAAATAAAATTAATTTTTCTTAAACTTAGCAAAAGCAAAATGAAACATTTGCTTCTAAGTTTGGGGGGACTTGGCGTGATTTTTATTAGGGGAAGGAGGTGTGCTGGTGCTGGAACTAGAACCCAGGGTCTGGACACTGTCCCTTAGTTCTTTCACTCTTGGTTGTCACTCTACCACTTGAGTCACAGCTTCATTTCCAGTTTTTGAATGGTTAGTTTTAGAAAAGAATCTCATAGACTTGCTTACCCAGGCTGTCTTCAAACTACTATCCTCAGATCTCAGCCTCTCATAAGCTAGTTTTACATGTGTGAGCCACCAGTATCCAGTTCTCTGGCATTGTTTTAACAGTGTAGCCTCAGGGAGAAAAACAAATATTCCAAGTAACTTAAAACAGAATAATTCAGCTATAAACACAAAAGTTGTATAATGTTTTTCAGTAACCATACGGTAATAATATTTGGCAGGTTATTCTGAAGTAGGTGATAAATGTTAGTAGGATTTTCAGCATGAGAAAAACTATTTAGATATAAAGATACTCTGCAGCAGTTGAATTGTTAAACAAACGGTGGTATACATACATGTTGAAGATTACTCTCCAACAAAATAAATGAACTACTGAGTCCTGTTCTACTGAGCAAAAGGAACTAATAAGCACCTTCCAGTAAAAAAGATTATACCCTATTTGATTTATGCAGAATGCATAGTGACAGAAGTACAAGTCAGTGCTGATCATAAGACTATAGGGGGATGGTTTACAGAGGGCCGCAAAGGTTTTAAGGGTGTTGATGTATTTATTATTGAATGCATTGGGATGACCTCAAATATATTTGTCTGAACTCATTAAGTTAGACACTAAATATGTACAGTTTTATGGTTCATCAGTTGTGTACCCAAAGTTAGTGAATTTTTTAAAGAAAAATGCTATGTTAGGTTCTTTTTTAATAAATTGTTATTGAAGTATTTCTTCAGTATGAAATTTTAAAACATACTCTAGAATATGTGGAATAATAGTGAATCCATGTGCTTACTACCCATTTAACAAATTAATACTTAGACATATTTTGTTGTAGATTTTTAAACCTTTTGCTATATTCAAAGCCCCTTGTACCCTTCCAGATTCATTCCCCAAAAGTCTACCATAGTCTGGCAGTGGTATGTATATGATTTGCTTGACATCTGTTACATAAAAGTTAGTATGTTCCTCCCACCCTGTGGGAGGCTTTCTTAGAAGATACATTTTAGGAAATAGACACTGAACTGTACAGCTAAATTTTTTAAAACCTTCTGCTTCCTAAAATAGATTATGGCTATAGTGAAGTGGGGGTGGGACAAGGAGAGGATAGAGAATTTTACTAGCAGATAGTAAGAGGATATAGACACAACCAACCTAGCCAAACAGCCAAAAGTTAGAGTTGATATGCTAGAATTGATTAGTTCACTTTAGCAAAAGCTTAAGGCATAGGACAGGAAAGCATTCTTCCCCTTAAATAAACAAAAACTAAACTAAAAGAAGGCAGTAGGAATAACAGTACTCATCTTCAGTTTATAGAATGGATCAGTAAAAAGAAACAAAAGATTATACCCTGACAAGAGTTAGGAGGGAGACATTTAGGTCATGAACATGTGGGAAGGTCATTTGCCATTTGTCCAATCATCTACGCACTGTTGGTCAATAATTTTAGCACACAAATTAAAGTTACTTCATTGGTAAGAATCTGAATGTTGTTGTCTAGTACATGGAAGAGATTTTATGAAGATGCAGACATAGTATGGAGATTTAAACTCAATCAAAATACAGAATTTAATCTTGGCACTTGAAGTTTGTGAAATCATTGCTAATGAGAACTTAAGACAGAAGTTTGTGTCTTATTTATAGAAGTATTGTGAAATCGTAGTAATTGCTTTGGAGTAAGCACTCTTGTAAAATTTAACCTAGTCTGAACATAACTACTTTTCTAAACAGCCCTACTTAAGATGGATGTACTGAGATTAGATAAATATTTACAAGATGTTATTTAATGATCTGTGTGCTCAGTAGTAGTGGAAATATTACTGTTTTGAGTAACACTAACTGCTATGTTTCTGGGGAGTAGGAAAGTTTCTTGTGAGGTTTTTAGTCTCTTTGTATTACTCTTTTTTTTTTTTAATATAGCCATACTATACCAGAGACATAATCACTGATTAGCTGCTTTTCCCTATTCATTCTTATTAATTCTTGCCATCTTTGTGTAAGTAAGCTAAGTGTATCACAACCATCTTAAAGGTACAACTGCTATAGAAACTTTGCTATCAAGAAAGCACAGTTAGCCAAAGAAATTCATTATGCATGTATTACGGTCATATTTTAAATCATAATTTCTTAGTTTGTTGCTTAATTTAAAGGAATTAGAGAAGTATTACTTTTCCCATCATGATTCTCTTGCTACTGTTTCTTTCCATTCCCTTTCTCCAGTTCAGCCATTACACATTCATAATTCACCTTTTTCTCATTCCATGGCTACTGCCCAGTCTGACTTTTACTCTTAAGTTTTAATACCTACAAGCTCTTATTTTTAGTCTTCTTCTACTTAGAAATCTATAGCTTATACATAAATAACAATTTCCTTCATACTAATGTTACTACTACCTCTGATTTTATCTTGCATTCTCTCAGAATTGTTTTATACTTCTCATACTAATTTAAAAGTTCTATTTTTGTTTCTTTTTTGTTTATAATGTTTTGTCGCTATTTGTTTTTTCTTCCAGTGCTAGGGATTGAACCCAGTGCCTCCCACATGCTAAAGTAAGCATTTTCTTTAGTATGTTGAAATCATTGTTCATGTTTACACTGGGCTAATGATTTTGCATTGATAGTTTTGTTTTATTCTGTTTGTTTTTGAGACAATTCTCATTATATAGTCCAGGTTGGTTTCCAACATGCTATATAGCCCAGACTGACCTCGATTTCAAGGTTCCCAGGCCTCCCGATTAGCGCTGGGGCTATAGATGTGTGCCACCATATCTGGTTTCCCTCCATTGTGATGTAGTCTTGAGAACTACAAGTCAGCCAAGGCTGAGTTGGAACCACAGTCCCCCCAATCTTAGTTTAGAATGATAGGCACACAGTACTGCACCCAGTTTTGTTTTATTCTTAAGTATTTATTAACAATTCAATTTAACAGTTTATTAACTATTCTAAAAAATTGTATGAATTTCTTCTTTCTTCCACAAGAGGGCCTTCCTTACTTAAATGTCAAAGTGTTTCCAGTGGAACTTTACTTAAAAAGCATTTTGGAGAGCCTGGTGCCAGTTGCTCACACCTGTAATTCCAACTACTTAGAAGGCTGAGACCTGAGAATTGGGTTCAAATCCAGCCCACCCATGAGAGTCTGTAAGGCCCTTTTATTTTTTTTTTCATTTTTGTCGGTCACGGGGCATTTGAACTAAGGGCGTGGGTACTCTCCCTGAACTTTTTCCCTCAAGGCTAGTGGTTTACTGCTTTGAACCACTGTGCCACTTCTGGTTTTTTGGTGGTTAATTGGAGATAAGAGTCTCATGGGCTTCGAACCACGATCCTCAGATCTCAGCCTCTTGAGTAGCTAGGTTACAGGTATGAGCCACAGCACCTGGCTTGTAAGGCTCTTATCACCAACCAAACACCAAAAATGCAGAAGTAGAGATGTGGCTCAAGTGTAGAGTGTTAGCCTCGAGCACCAAAGCTCAGGGACAGTACCCAGGCCCTGAGATGGCCCTGAGTTCAAGCTCCAGGACTGGTACCAAAGAAAAAAAAAAGGAGGGAGAGAGGGATAGAAAAAGAAATTAAATATTTCTTTTCTCTAGTGGGGGGTAACAAGTCCTAGTTTTTGTTTTTTGTACCAGTGCTAGTTAAGGCTAGAACTCTACATTTGAGCCACTATGAGCTTTGTGGTAGTTAATTTGAGACATGAGTCTCAGACACTTTCCTGCCTGGGCTGACTTTGAACCTTGATCTTCAGATCTCAGTCTCCTAAGTAGTTAGGATTCCAGGCATAAGCCATTGGTACCCAGCTAATATTCATTTCTTTTCATATATGAATGCAATCCTTTCTGAGATGTTAGTGTAGAGAACATTCTGTAAATTTTAGTATTTGCTCATGCCTTAAACAGATGCAGTATTTCTATTCTATAATCACTGTTGAAGGCAAGCCTCAAAGCAGAAATGTAAAGAGAATCTTTTCATTGCCTTTATTTTATAGCATGATATAATAGTATATTCTTTTATTTCTGGCACCCCCTCATCCCACAAAGAAAAGTTCAGTAAGGATTGTGGTTTAAAGTGGATCTGCTATGTGAAGAGGTAAGTCCCAAACATGGATATCTGGAAATAATCTTTTCTTAGATTTTATAAGACATCAAACAGAAGGAAATTTTATGTAAGGCTTTTATCCTTCTAAGTCCAGAACTTCAAAAAATTGACTCTGATATTAATTTTTATTTCCTTTTATTTTCTTTTTTTTTGTTTTTGGCAGTAGTAAAGTTTGAGCCCAGGCTTTATACAGTAACTGTAGTCTTGAGCCATGTCCCCATCTCTTTTTTTTTTTCCGCTTTTAACGGTTTTTCAGATAGGTTCTTGTTTTTACCCAGACCCAGCCTCAGTGAAAGATCCTCCTCTTTAAACCTCCTGAAAAACTGGGATCAAAGGCACATATCATCACCATACTCAGCTTTTTGGTTAAGATAATGTTTTACTAATTTTTTTGCCTGGGCTAGCTTCAACTGTGATCCTCTTAATCTCCACTTCCCAAGTAATTGAAATAACAGGGTTGAATCACTGTGCCCAGCCTAACTAATGTTGAAAGGAATAGAATCAGGAATAGAACTCATTAGAAGTGCTTAGTTTCTATCCAGCTGTCCCTTATTTTACATTTGCTTGAGTAGAGTGCCCTTAAAACAGGTGACTTGAAAGTCTTTAACATTCTCCCAGGTTGTAGTGATTGAGGAATGTATTTAAGGAAACCTTAGGACTAAATAACTAATGTATAAAGGGTTACTTGTATTTTTTTCAGTTCTGTCCAGTATATGTCTTTTTACTTCTCTAATGATTGGCTTGGTTTAGTTCATTCGCTGTTAAACTTGTGTGCATAAAAATCAGTGAGAGACTTTGTTAATAAATAACAAAGATACAAGTCTTATTTCCAGAGATATTAATCTGATAGATCTAGGGTATGGCTAGGGCAGCAAACTCCTTTCACCATGGGTGTTATGTGCAGTCTAGTTTGAAATTTAATGGAAAGAGCAAGATAGCCCTGCTTTCTTTCCTAGAAACCTGCTCACCTATAGTTTTACAACCTTGAGCCAGTTTCTTAATGTCTCTTTGCTGTATCTAAAAAAAGGAGAGAGAGAACGTATTTCTCAAGATCGTTTTCAGGATTGAATTAACACTTGGGGTATAATAATGATTGGCCTGTAAAGGCATCCTGTAGGGTGAGTTTGACCCTTATGTACTTTGTCCATTCTAATCTTGTATACCTTTACATATTTCTCATCTTCAATCATATTCAATTACTATTACATCTTTGGAACTTCCACTGCTTTACATTCATAATCACCAGTCTCTGGAATGCCTTCTGCTACTGCTTTTTCAGTAATTCTTCTCTTTAAAGCTGTTCGGTTGTCACAGCTTCTGTGACAATTCTGCACTTTCTCCATCCCTTTCTCCAGTTTCGTATTCTGTCTAGACTGTTGCACTGAGCAGCACTTACTTCTCTATTATGAACATTGTGTGTCCTCTAAGCAGATGTTGCTATGAATCCTGGTGCTCTCTTATATGTGAGCTTGAACAAGTTGTCATAATTCCTTCCCATCTTTTTTTCTTTTTAGTATGTATAATAGGGATAATTTTGAGAGTAAAGCACCTACTCAAGGACATTAGCACTGAATAAATAGTACCTATTTCTTGTGAGGATAGTAATTTCTCCATGTATACATTTCTACTTCTCAGTAATTACTTGATAAATAACTGGTAACTACATAAAAGACGGGCTGGGAAGGTAGCTCAGTGGTAGAGCACTTGCCTTGCATGCATGAGGCCCTGAGTTTGATTCCTCAACACCACATAAGCAAAAAGAAAAAAGCCAGAAGTGGCTCTGTGGCTCAAGTGGTAGAACACTAACCTTGAGCTGAAGAGCTGAGGGACAGCGCCCAGGCCCAGAGTTCAGGACCCATGACGGGACCCTAAATAAATAAATAAATAAATAAATAAATAAATGGCAAAAACTGTCAAACACATTTAAAGGTTTATGTTTGTTGACTTTTCTTACTTGAACCTTACATAAAGTGAATTTCAAAGTTCATTAGAGTATATTTACATGTAGTCATTAAACTTTCAGAAAAACAGTTACATTTTAGAGTTCTTGTATATTAGAGAAATGGCCAGTTATTAATATGCTGATGTATTTTAAAGTTTAATTTGAAACTTAACCTTTATGATTAAAGGCAGTTTTGATTTGAGATATGGCTCAAGTGATACAATTGCCATCAGAATAAAAATTCAGAAATTTATTTCATATATGCTAATTTAATAAAACTGGCCTCTTATTTAACTGTAACATTCAAATTTTTAGAGTATTTGTTTTTTCTCTAATAGCAACAGTTTGTTGAGTTGGATGAAAACAGACTAAGATTATTACAGAAATGCAAAGAACTTATGAAGCGAGCGAGGCAAGTATGTAACCTGCGTGCAGAGCAGATTGTTCCTCAAGAATATCAGACAGTAAGTATAAAAAGTATACAGTGCTACCATTGCCATAAAACATTGTTTTGAGCTTAAAATATCCTTGGCCGTTGTATGCGTCATTAAAAAATAGTCTCCTATTTTTAGCTGAATATATGTATAAAATAATTTGGCTTAACAGATCTTCTATACTCAAATGTTACCAGTTTTACTGGTAATAGTAAGTAAATCTTAAAACATAGGAATCAACTTTAGAATCACACCCTCCCCGCCCCCCCCCCCCCAAAGATCACTTTTTAAAAGGAAGAGGTACTATTGAGAGTTTATTGTGGAAACCTGGGGTATATTTTTCAAGGACACCAGTAGTTGGTATGGAAGAAACAGTAAATAGGAGTGATATTTAGAAAAAGCAAAAGCAAAATGAAAATGTTTTCCCAGAAATTGGTGTGTTTATGGTTAAATATATCAGTAAGGAAAGGAAGAAAGAGCCTTTCCTTGTTTTCATTATATTTTATAGGTTGACATATTAGGAAGTAAACCTAGGAGATGCTATCCTTCAGTCCACATTCTACCATTAATTATGTACCCCTAGGTTTATCTGACAAGTGGGAGGGATAACTTCCCTATATACTTATACACGGTCATGTCAACATAAAGTTAGAGAAAATGACTTTTAAAATAATAACTTTTTTTATTCTTAGTTTGAAGTTCATCTAATAAATGATGAAATGTCTACTAAAAATATAAGCTGCTGGGAAGGTGGCTCAGTGGTAGAGCACTTGCCTTGCATGCTCGATGCCCTGGGTTCGATTCCTCAGCACCACATAAGAAAAAAAGCCAGAAGTGGCGCTGTGGCTCAAGTGGTAGAGTGCTAGCCTTGAGCTGAAGAGCTGAGGGACAGCACCTTGGTCCAGAGTTCAGGCCCCACGACCAGACCCCCCACCCAAAAAAATAAAATAGATAAAATATAAGCTGAATTGGAAAAGAGAATAACTTGCATAACAATGATCAGATCTTCAAAGGTTTTATTTTATGATATCAGAAACCTTAGAGGATGGGTTTCACTGGGTAGATAGAAAGAAATTCAATAGAAATTAGTAAAACTTATTGAACAGCTTGTTTCCATAGGTATTACATCTCTAAAATAATTGTATTTTTCTAAAATAAACATTAGTAGGGGCTGGGAAGGTGGCTCAGTGGTAGAGCGCTTGCCTTGCATGCATGAGGCCCTGGGTTTGATTCCTCAGCACCACATAAGCAAAAAGAAATAAGCCGGAAGTGGCACTATGGCTCTAGGGGTAGAGGGCTAGCCTTGAGCTGAAGAGTTGAGGGACAGCGCCCAGGCCCAGAGTTCAGGCCCCACGACCCAACCCAAATAAATAAATAAATAAATTTAATTAAATTAAATAAACATTAGTACAATATCTATACTGATTTTTTTGTTTTAAAGATAACTTCATTTGTTTTTGTTGTGTTATGCTGTTTTTATAAGAGACAAAATCAAAGATAATATATTCATTAATTTAGAGCTGAAAGTATGTCTCAAGTGGTAGAGCATTTGCTTAGCAATTTCAGAACCCTAAGTTCAAACCTCAGTACTGGGGGGGTGGGGACAAGTGAGAGAGAGACAAAGTTATAGATTAACTGCTATAAAACAAGCACTGAATAAGACAGCCATACTTCCTTCTCAATTGAAACTTGTATTCTAGTATGGATGATAGAGCAGACAAAAACTAAAAAGCAAGCAGATGTTAAGAAGGAAAATAAAGCAAGCTGCTGGGTGCTGGTGGTTCAAGCCGGTAATTACAGCTACTCAGGAGGCTGAGATCTGAGGATCATGGTTTAAAACCAGCCCAGGCAGGAAAGTCCATGAGATTCTTCTCTCCAATTAACCACCAGAAAACCAGAAGTGGAACTGTGGCTCAAGTGGTACAGCATTCACCTTGAACTGAAAAGCTGAGGGTCAGTGCCCAGGCCCAGAGTTCTAGCCCTATGTCTGACAAAAATAAATAAATCAAGCTAAATGTCAAGGATAGGAAGCTCTGTACAGTATCTTTACAATAAAAACTATATATTTTTTTAAAGATGGCAGTTTTGAAAGATAATATTTTAGATAAATCCTGAATAAATAGATCAAGTGAAGTTGAGGGAAAAGTATTCTAGTCAGAGAAAATAGTTTACACAAAGCCCCTGAGTTGGAAGCATATTTGTTATAGGTCAGAATAGAAGGGATCTCCATGGGGTAAAAAACTAGGCCAAGCAGAAGGTAAAAGCCAAGTTAGGTATTTTAGAGTATACTAGAAGTTTGGGTTGTAGGTTTTTAGGTTGTTTGGTTTGTTTGTTTTGCTTTGCTTTGTTTTGTTTTGTTTCAATGTTGGGAATCAGTCCCAGGGCTCACACAAGCTATATAAGTGCTCTACACTGAGCTATATCCCTAGCTCTGGGTTATATTCTTTTTGAGATGGAATCCATTGGGAGAAGTTTAAAACACAAGAGTGATAGTACTAAGTTAAGTTGATAAGAGTAGAAGCAAAAAGATCATTTAGAGGGTTACTACTTTGGTCCAGGCCCTCCCCACAAAGAATTACCATGGCGTGAAATTGGTAATCACACTTCGGGAAGGTGGGGAAAGGTGGGTGGTCCAGCAGCAGGTACTGACAGCAGGTTATCTAAGAATTTAGAGAGAACTCCTAATTCACCTCAACCAATAGTGATATTATTTACTGAGATGGGAGAAGACTGAAGGAGAAATAGGTTGGCATTAGGTGGTGTAGAGAAAATGGGTAAAAAGATTGCTTCACTATCTCAAATTTAAGATTTCTTTTAAAATCAAGTTAATACATCTGGTTTGAGCTTTATCAAATGTAAGTTCAGATTTCAGTGGGACTAGGCTTCTGCAAATGTACTATCTAAATGAAAGTTGGATTATATTCTAGGTCAACATTTAAGACATTAGGTTAATATTATGTGTCAGTGTTTTTAATTTTCACAATACATTTCTGCTTGTTAGTATTTAGAGTTTGAATATTGTACTAGGCAATACACTATATCGTCTTTTCCTCCATAGGCAAGTGTTCTTATTTATCTCGGTAGCATAGATTCAAAAGATAGTCGTATGATGAAAGTCTGCTGTCAAAGTAATTGGATTCTTAACGTGCTTTTGTGGTTCTTGAGAAGTGTAGTGTAAAGTTCTAACTTCTTGCTCTCTTTCAATGCCCCACATACTCTGGACCCATTCTACCAATTCAGCAAGTGCCCACCATTCCAAATGGACACAACTCCTCACTCCCCATGGTATGCGCTGCTCATTCTTTTCTCCAAGCTTCTGTCCCCTCTCCTGCATTTCCTTAACCATTTGCTTTAAGGCCAAGAGATGAATCCTAGGCCTCGGAATTCTTCTCGATTCTCCTGTAGCATGAACTGACACTTTCTTTCTCTAAATTCCTTAGCCTATATGATATCTACTGCTTATTGTAATACCCAACATCAATACCTTGCCTTAAAATATTATTCCTCTTAAGGTATTACCCAGTGATTACATTCTCTTTTCAAGTGTAAGCTTTTTTGAAGGCACAGACCCTGTTTTATGATTCTCTTGTACTCTTGTTGTGTGTGTGAATATGCTATTGATGAGACAGTGGACTGACTCAGCAGTTTTTTTTTTAATTAATTGAATATATTTTCATTATATTACCTCTAATGATACTTTATTTTTTCCTTAGGCCTTCCAAGATCTTCCAAACACCTTGGATGAAATCGATGCTCTGTTAACAGAAGAAAGATCAAGAGCTTCCTGCTTCACAGGACTAAATCCTACAGTATGTGTCTTAAGTATCTTCCTCTATTGCCATTCTGCAGCTACTACCACTGCCATCTTACACACACACACACACACACCACACACACACACACACACAGAGTTTCAGGCAGTACTTGCCTCCCACTCTGTACTAGAGCTCTTGGTAATAATAAGCTAGACAGCAGGAACAATGTGCTTTAAATGCCAGATTCTGAATCTATTAGAATTTTAAATAGATTCTTCCTAAGGAACACAGTGTTCTGTGCCTTTTCTTTATAAAAAGAATAGTTGGATTAACTTAAAATGCATCAATGTCTATTTCTTCAAGGATTAAAAATGACAGTTTTAGTAGGTAATAAGAACAAATTAATTGCAGACAAACAACATAACACAGTTGACATGACATTTTTAGTTAATGAAAAATTGTATATGTTTGTCCTTTGATAGATTTATCTTAAAGAAATTTTCTTCCTGCCAGGTGGTTGAAGAATATGCAAAAAGAGAAAAAGAAATAGAGCAGTTAACTGAGGAACTAAAGAAAAAAAGAGCTGAACTAGATACATATAGGGAAAGCATTTCACAGGTAATGTTAATTTTTTATCTTTTCTTTTTATCCTATGCTTATCGTTAATAATAGGAACATGTAAAATAATACAAAGTGGAATGAAGTGTTCCTAAAAGAAAAAGTGGGTTCTTATGAACAGTTTGTTACTTACTGATAGAAAAGTTGTTTTATCTAATGTTACATATTAAAATGTAATAATACTTCTTTGGCTGGGAATGTACCTTAGTGGTAGAGTGCTTGCCTAGCATGCATGCAGCCCTGGGTTCGATTCCTTAGTACCACATAAACAGAAAAAGCCGCAAGTGGCTCTGTGGCTTAAGTGATAGAGGGCTAGCCTTGAGCACAGAGATGCTCAGGGAAAGAGCCCAGGCCCTGAGTTCAAGCCCTAGGACTGGCAAAAATAAAATAATACTTCAGAAGTTGCATTTAATATTTTGTTTACTTACAGGTAAAAGAAAGATGGCTTAATCCCTTAAAGGAGCTAGTAGAAAAAATTAATGAAAAATTCAGCAACTTTTTTAGTTCCATGCAGTGTGCTGGTGAAGTTGATCTCCATACAGAAAATGAGGTAAAATTGGAATTTGGAATTCAAGAGTTAAGAATTTAAGCTAGGCATTGATGTCTCATGTCCGTAATCATTTCTAGTTTGGAGGCTGAGATGCAGAGGATCAAGGTTCAGAACCATTCCAAGCAGAAAAGTTTTCTACTAGACTCTATTTCCAAAAATAATTATCAAAAGACTTGACTAGAGATGTGGCTCAAGTGATATAGTGCTAGCTGAGCAAGTAAACTGAGCAAACTCAAAGCTGAGTTCAAAATCCAAGTCTCACTCAAAAAAATAAATAAAAGACTGAATTACTTGTTCAGGTGTGGCACATGCCTGTAATCTCAATAACAGGGGGCAAGAGGATTGTAAGTTTGAGGTGAACCCTATCTCAAAAGGAAAAGGACCGGAACAAGTGGCAGAGTGCAAGTGTGGTGGTCTGAATTGAATGCTTAGTACCGAAAAGAAAATAATAATGTGTCCAGAAGTTTAGCTCAGTAGTAGAATGTGTGTTTAGCATGCATGAGGACCTGGGAGATTATAAAGAGTATTTTATATTATGTTACAAACATAAATGTAAAGCAAAGTGACACTTTTTACTCTTCTGAGGTTATCTTGCCTGATAACCCCTTCATCTAAGCTAGTGTGGAGTGTAAATATGAAATGCCAATTCATTTTTAAGTTCTAGGTCTAAGATATTAGGTCCTACCACAGTAGTTGTTTTTCAGTGTTTAGGCTTGTTCAGGTTATTTTAGTAACAATATTTAATTACTAACATGCTTCCTTTGTACCATAGCTGTCCTATAACACAGGTACTTTTATCCAGTTTCATAAGCAAATTGAAACTAAAGCTAACAGAAGTTCATATAATTTTCACATGACAAAGAATCAATCTCCACACCCGACCCCAGAGCCTAAGCTCACCAGTAAATTTGATTCCTGAGACGACATCAGACTGAAAGTAACTAATATCTTTAGTAGCAGCTTGAACATAGAGACATAAATATGATTGAGCAAGCACAGTGAAGTCTACTGAACTTGAACTGAAATCCTATCTTTGCCTGGCTCACACCTGTACTCCTGACAACTCAGGAGGCCGAAATCTGAGGATCACAATTGAAACCATGCAGCGCAGGAAAGTCTGAGTCTTCTCTCCAATTAACCACCAAAATGCTGGAAGTAGAACTGTAGCTCACATGGTACAGCATTGGTCTTGAGCACAAAAGCTCAGGAACAGCACCCAGTCCCTGAATTTAAGCCCTGGGATCAGCACCAAAGAAAAGAAGAGGAGGGGAGTAGGAAGGAGGAGGAAGAATTCCAGCATTTAAGTCTTCATGCATGTTTTTGTTGTGTTTCTTTGTCATGTGCTATTTGTTTTTGATAGTTTTTCTGTGTGCAGTAATACTGCATTGCTTATACCTCCCAACCTTTTCCCTGAATTTCTTCTATCTACCATTAGGCTTCCAAAGAATGGACATTTTTACCATTATCAGTACCTTTGCTCCCTTTCTCTTCTGGGCTCCAGAGCCTTCCATGTTAGAAGTATATATGATAGAAAGGAAAAAGCAATGGGTTGTAGAGCCCAAAACAAAACTAGTAATGAAGGCGGATATAGCCAAGACGTCAATGGAAGAAATGCAGTCAGTTAAAAAGTAAACCTTGAGAATTAAAACTATTACTAATTTATTTATTTTGGTGTATGTGGGGAAAGGAGCAAACAGTAACAGTGGTATTTAGAAGATAGCCTACCAGAATCCTTACATTTACAGCTAGAAGGAATTATTTCTGTTCATCTTTGGCCTCTTCTGCCCAGTTCAGTCACTACTATCCACAAACAAAAATGTTTATGTTGAGCATATAAAAGGTGCTCTTAAGACTATAATACATATCACATTTCACAGCTCTGACATGAAAAAAGAATACAAAATATTGCAACAATATTTACATTGTGATTTATGTCAAGTGATACCTTGAATGTGTACTACATTAAATAAAATACAATATTAAAAGTAAGTACACCTGTTCTTAAAAATGAATGCATTTTTTTAAAGAATTTAAGAATTGATTTTAGTTGCTTATGTTCCTTGCATTCTATCTCTTGGTCAGGCACTGTCTTATACCTTAAAACTATTAAAAACTATTAAATACCTAGTGGTATTGGGATTTTAGCTGAAGTCCTTTTGCTTTCTAAGTAGGATCTCTACCATTTGAGCCATTACACCATCCCCTAGTTATTTTAACTAGTGTTTTGTATCTCATTTTAAAAGTAAATCAGAACCTAAGAAACCTAGAAATGACAACATGAATTAAATTAAAAACAATAAATTTAAGCAGACTTTATGCAGAATGTATAGAACACTCAGCATATTCATTGCAAAAAAAAAAAAAGTTTTTTTTTGGGGGGGTGTCTGGTTGTGGGGCCTGAACTCTGGGCCTGGGCGCTGTCCCTTAGCTCTTCAGCTCAAGGCTAGCGCTCTACCACTTGAGCCACAGTGCCACTTCTGGCTTTTTTCTTTTTGCTTATGTGGTGCTGAGGAATCGAACCCAGCGCCTCAGGCATGCAAGGCAAGTGCTTTACCACTGAGCCACCTTCCCAGCCCACAAAAAAAAAAAAATTTTGAGCACCCCTTTGTGCTAGGCTTTTTATATGTGTATTTCTGGCATAGTATAAACACTTTATGTATACATGTAATTCTTACCTAATATTTTTTTTTCTAAGTGACCTACAGAAGTAGGGTGAGCTCTTTTTCTTTTTCTTTTTCTTTTTTTTTTTCCTTGTGATGGTTCTGGGGCTTAAATTTAGGGCCTGGGCACTGTTCCTGAGAGTTTTTTGTGCTCAACACTAGCACTCTACAACTTGATCCATGGCTTCACTTCTGGCTTTTGGGTGATTAATTGGAGGTAATAGTCTCACAGTCTTTCCTGCCCAGGCTGGCTTCTAACTGTCATCCTTAGATCTCAGCCTCCTGAGTAACTAGGATTACAGGAGTAAGCCACCAGTGGCCAGCAGAAGTAGGAAGAACTTTTATCCCTCTGTAGTGTCTTCACTAGTAGAAAAATGTCATGACACACTCCATATTATGTTTTAAATATCTTCACCTGTAGTGCCCTGGGCAAAATTATTAAGATTCTTATCTCCGGAAAAAAAAACCACAAACTAAATGACTTGGGGTTTAGCTTAAGTAGTAGAATGCTTGCCTAGCAAGAGTATAGCCCTAAATTCAATCCAAAAAAAAAAAACAAAAAGCCAAAACAAAAATTGAATTCATGGTACCTTTCCAGAACAGGAAAAAATTTTTCTTGTCTAACTAGATCCTTGGAGGCTCTTGGAATCTTTAAATGGCAATTGTTTGCTTAATACTTTATTTGATTTCTTTATTCTTGTGGTTGATTAAATCAGTCTGTTTTCAAATAGCCAAATAAAATTACCAGTAAAAATTTTTATCTTCTTAAATGTTTTATAGGAAGACTATGATAAATACGGAATTCGAATCAGAGTCAAATTTCGAAGTAGTACTCAACTGCATGAATTGACTCCTCATCATCAAAGTGGAGGCGAAAGAAGTGTTTCCACCATGTTATACTTGATGGCACTTCAGGAGCTTAATAGGTGTCCATTCAGAGTAGTTGATGAAATCAATCAGGTACAGTGACTATTCTTTGTGTAGATCTTACTGTATCTTGTAATAGACATAAATATAATCATTACTATTGTCGTGGTTTAGGGTATGGACCCAATCAATGAACGGAGAGTGTTTGAAATGGTTGTAAACACGGCCTGTAAAGAAAACACATCTCAGTACTTCTTTATTACACCAAAGGTAGGTAATAAGTAAAGTGTTTGTCATATCCTCTGAAAATCCCCTGTGGCTTAATGCAGGGCAGATGTTTTCTCAATATGTACACACTCCTAAACAAGAAGTTAAAATGAGGGCTGGGAAAGTGGCTCAGTGGTAGAGCGCTTGCCTTGCATGCCTGAGGCCCTGGGTTCGATTCCTCAACACCACATAAGCAAAAAGAAAAAAGCCGGAAGTGGTGCTGTGGCTCAAGTGGTAGAACGCTAGCCTTGAGCTGAAGAGCTAAGGGACAGCGCCCAGGCCCAGAGTTCAGGCCCCATAACCAGGACCGCCCCCCCCAAAAAAAAAGGAGTTAAAATGATTATAAATATAGAAACATTTATATAAGGACAAATTCTAGTGACATACTTCATCAGAAACCTCATTATCCAAGGAAGAAAAGTAGAAGGCATATTACATTATAGGGCCAAGATTTCCTCCCTGCTTTTAGCACTTGTTCCTCTTCTCAAGTCCCTTTTGTGGCACTGCATATGACTGAAGAATGCAAGTCCTAGAGCTGTAGCCCTCTCCCTTTTACCAGTCCTGTCCCGTCCCTGGTCCTGCACAGATTGCCAGCTACTTTACTCTTCTCTGACACAGAGGAAATCATAAGTATCCCACACCACCTAATAACACATGAATAAAATATCCCAGCACCACCTACTCATGTGAATAAAAAAGATTTCCAGGCATGTCCGTTATTCTAGGAGTTATTAGGCCAGGCTTTAGCTGTACTGATTCAGGTCATGATAACAGAGCTCCCAAGCTTCATAAGAGTTTCATTAATAAAATATTTGTACACATGTGAAGTTAGAAAACTGTGATTTTCAGTATATAGTATTATATGACCATCTGTCTGCTTCCATGCTCACAGCTCCTGCAGAATCTTCCTTACTCTGAAAAAATGACAGTGTTGTTTGTCTACAATGGTCCTCATATGCTGGAACCAAACAGGTGGAATTTAAAGGCCTTCCAAAGGCGGAGACGCCGTATCACATTCACTCAACCTTCTCAATGAAAGTGGAGAAAGGAACCTTTGGAATTTTTCTTTTAACTGTCTGTGTGGCTCAATTGAATAAAAGTTAGCAGATTTATTAAAACAGAAAGATTGGTTATTTTTGGAAGCCTGCTTTTAACTACAAATAGATTGATGAAGTGGAGATCACAATGACTCGCTTTCTGGAACATTATCTAGTAGTAAAAAGATAAGTCTTCAGTTTTGGTTGAATGAATCATTAGTGCTCTGAGTCATTTGGTTCCCATGTTTAAAGGTATTTACTATTGTAAATTAAAGATAGGATGGAACAGGGATTATCAAATCACAGGGTGTTTGTTTGACATAATAGCCCTGAACTTTAATTGCAAATAAATTTAATTACATGTAGAGCATAAAGATGCCTCCAGAACTTAAATACTGATTTTTCTCCCAGTGTTATATTTAATTTAAAGAAATACATATGGCAACATCTGATGTAAAGGTAGGAATTTATCCTATTCACTTCCTATTTAAAAACGTTACCTTATCTTTATAGGAAGTAGACTTGTATGGGCCTTTAAAAGAAGTTTTATGGAATTTGATGTTATAATTTGATGTTATAATTTGATGGTAATTCATAGGGGGAAAAAAAGCACTAAGCTTCAAAAATGGTGCAGGACTTTGAAAGGCTATTAGATCAATGCAGAATCGCAGCTATAAGATTGACAGTCAAATCAGGTGATAGGTTTTTAAAAAATAACTTTGTAAAGTGTGTGTCCGAGGTAGGGGGGGAGGGAGTCTTAGTTTGTTTTGTTTACTTTCAAGTCAATTGTATTTTACATTTTAAATTTCTAAAAGCATTTTTATAATTATTTTTAGAGATTTTTCTTAAGATTTCATATACTGGTTTTTACTATTTGTATTTGAAACTTCTCAGTGCTATGAAAAGAGTGAGGGAAAAGCATTGATTTGTTTAAAATCATAATGTTTTTTAATTTAAATTTGTAGGTCCTTCCTTACAGTGTTGATCCTACCCATTATCTTAAAACTCTAGTTTGTTTTCTTCAATCTTGAAAGAAAATCATTTATCCCAAGTTATGCTAATTAATAGTGCCAAATTCTCTACATTTAAAAATCAGACTTTGTAAGAAATAGATTAGTACAAGATATGCCGTTAAGTAATGGATCAGACTGGATCTGTGCTGATAATGACAAAAAAATTAGTTTTTCTTTTCATTTACTTGCTAGCCTAAATAAATTGAAAAATTGAATTTACTTCAGGTTTTGTATTATTAAATAGCCATCAAAATTTATATTCTTACAAAAAGCAATCAACTATGTGTGAGTTTATGTCCTCTTGCTTAGACATCTCTTTTAAAGGTATTTTTCCTTACAAAAGATTTTAAGAGCCCTTCCCTCTTAAACTAAATCTAATGCATGAAATATGAAAGTATTTTAAAATAACATTTTTACCAGTCTGAGCAAGTCATCTAAACATTGAAATACTTGGTGACATAGTGAATGGATGCTACCAAGCCCTCTGTTGCTACTTATTTTCAGCTGTAATGTCTTCACTATTATGTGCTTGGTATAGCATGTTCATTGTCTGAATTGCTACCAGTCATCTTTTTTTTTTTTTCAAAATGAACATCAGTGTGAAAAGGAAAATTGAAGAGTATACATATTTGAAAATGAAATGCCCAATTATATTTTAATTTACATATGCCAATACTTATCCCATACCTTGTTTTGTAAACATTTATAGTTGTCTATTAGACAAAATTAATATTTCATTTTACATTGAATTTGAGGTGGTAAAGGATAAATTGTGTATCATTTTAGATATTAAAGAATAGTACGTCAAGCACAGCATAATGTCATATATTTTCAGCAAATTTGAATTTTTAATTACATTTAAATTTTTAGAGTTGAAGTAAAAGACTGATTTGATGAATAAAATATTTAAAACCTTAAGCATTTTGATTACTGACTCTTCAGTGATTTGCCTAAAGAGAGTCTCTGTTAAAAGGTTTACCATGTTCAAAATAAGAAGAAAAATTTCTTGCTGCTTTTTTGATTATCTTGGACATACACATGCCTGCTTTTTTTTGAAGTGTGTACCTTTTTAGTATGTAAAAAAATGTAATTTCATCCTGCTATTATGTGTGTACATGTGTGTAACTGATTAAAAACTGTTGAAAATGCAACTTTGTTGGTAATAAATACATATTTTCATATTCTTCGAGTATGGTTTTTTAATAAATTTTAATTATACTTTAAACCCTCTTAAAAGTCACTGTTTTCAGATTTGCTTTAAAACCAAATGTCTAGGGTGATCAGCATTTATTGTACAGCTTTAATCAGTCTGTTAATGTTCACAAACATAAAAATGTAGTTCTTTGGGCTGGGAAAGTGGCTCAGTGGTAGAGCGCTTTCCTTGCATACCTGAGGCCCTGGGTTCGATTCCTCAGCACTACATAAGCAAAAAGAAAAAAGCCGGAAGTGGTGCTGTGGCTCAAGTGGTAGAGTGCTAGCCTTGAGCTGAAGGGCTGAGGGACAGCGCCCAGGCCCAGAGTTCAGGCCCCACAACCGGACCCCAAAAAAAAAGTAGTTCTTTGCCTTTCTGCGATGAAACAGTATAAATGCAATAAACATTCTTGAAAAGTGGTTTAAACCATTTAAAAAAACAAAACTTAGAAGGCAAGTGTAAATATTTTTGCTAAATACTAAATATACTAAAAACATCCAGTAGCCAATGCATTTTTTAAAAGTACTATATAAGAAATTGTAATTTATAATTACATATTTTTATATAGTACTTTTAAAAAATGTATCTTGATTGAAGCATACTTTATCACTTTCACTTGATTGTCTCTAATACACAGATCACCAGCCTTTTGGGACCCAAACGTCATAATAGGTACTTATATATGCTTCTCTCCCTATTTTAAATCTTCTATAATTATAATACTATATTTCATGCATCCAGGTCTGAATCGTAAGTCAACACAAAGATTTTTTTCTGTTTTATTCATCAGTATTGTCAGTTCTTCATAAGGAAATGGATCCTTGTAGCTTTCAGTGTGTCTTGGACAATACAGAAAAGTATTTTCATATACTTTATTAACTTCACAAAACTTAAATGTAAATTAGGGAAACTAGCATCTAAGTATCAAAATGCAATTGCAGCCATTTATCACACCATGGCTTCCCCTCCTCACCCTCTTTTTTTTTTCCTTTTGGAGGTAGAGTCTGGCCTCAAATTTGTAGTCCTGCTTCAGACTCAGTCCTGGTATTAGAGACATGACTACCTTGCCTGACCACAACACCATTTTGGTCAACAACAGGCTCCATGTATGATGGTGGTCCTGTAAGAGTCTATCACCTAGTCGCATTGTAGCTCTTGTTCACTGTGGAATCACCAACAATCCTTTTCCCAAGAGTGTATCCCCTTGGACGTGGACCCAAAAGGGTCTCAAGGGTAGAGCACCAGGCTTGTGTAGGAAAACAAGTGATACTGTGAGTGCAAGCCTCAGTAATGCTTCCCTTTACCTTCCCCCACCCCCTTAAAAAAGCATTCTGCTCCTGCTCACAAGGGTAGTTGGGAAGATGATTTGGGAAGTGGAGGTGTAGCTCAAATGGTAGAGCCCAAGGCCTGAGTTTAAGCCTCTGTACCAGAAAAAACAACCAGAACACAAAAAGAATATTCCCCATTGGTAAGTGACACAACTGGATTTCCTCATTGCTCCAAAATAATTGGCTGGGAACTTTAGATTCTTAAAACCAGAATCGTTTGATCCTGAAGAGAAAGCCTGGGTCACATCGCTTGGCTTCACTATGAGCTGTGCTGGGACTAGGGGGCGCTGAGGGCCCCGGCTTGCTTTGGTTACAAAAATGGGTGATCGGGGCTGGGAAGGTGGCTCAGTGGTAGAGCGCTTGTCTTGCATGCCTGAGGCCCTGGGTTCGATTCCCCAGCACCACATAAGCAAAAAGAAAAAAAAAAACGGAAGTGGTGCTGTGGCTCAAGTGGTAGAGCACTAGCCTTGAGCTGAAGAGCTGAGGGACAGCGCCCAGGCCCAGAGTTCAGGCCCCACGACTGGACCCCCCCCCCCCAAAAAAAAAGAAAAGAAAAACACCTAGAAAATGTTCTCCAACACCACCATCTGTCAGGAAGGTGCTCACTCACTTGGCATTCAGTCCCTTCAGAGTGAAAAGTGATTACTGAGAGAAATGTAGTCATTCCTGCCTAATCTAAGAAATGGGTTAAAACAAAGTAAGTCCAGTGTAAGGAAAGAGAAATGTGAGGATGGAATGATAAGTTCCCTCTTCTTAATATTACGTCAAGTCTTAGTTTATATTCTCAGTGATCTCATTTAGACTTAGGAGAATCTTTCAAGTAGTTTAAACCACCTTTCAGTTACAAGTCATGAAAAGAAATCTTTTCTCTGAATAAGGCCAGTACTGATCAACCTAGATGTAAGTTGTGTTATAAACTAGGTATTATAATAATTTGTTTAGCCGGGCACTGGTGGCTCACGCCTGTAATCCTAGCTACTCAGGAGGCTGAGATCTGAGGATCTTGGTTCAAAGCCAGCCCAGGCAGGAAAGTCTGTGAGACTCTTATCTCCAATAAACCATTAGAAAACCGGAAGTGGTGCTGTGGCTCAAGCAGTAGAGCACTTGCCTTGAGCTGAAGAGCTGAGGGACAGCGCCCAGGCCCAGAGTTCAAGCCCCACAACCGACAAAAAAAAAAAAAAATTGTTTATATGCTGCACTATGTGCATATTCATATATTGTGTACAGTAGCCTTGTACTGTTGATGGAGAAACAGGAAAAAAGTCTTTTTTTTTAGCTTGCCATCAAGCTACCTCGTCTTAAGCTCTTTAAGACATAATGACCCCCATCCCTACCTTCAATATAGTGCCGGTAGAGAAAAGAAGCCAGGAACCCATGGATGGTACAACCTTGTTCATACAAGAAATGACTTGTCTCTTGTGACATACTTTACACCAGCCTGGAAAGTCACAATGAGGCTTCATCAATTGGAGGCAAGATAGCATCATGTGGAAGGGCTCATTGGGATCCTGGAGCCCAAAGCTCAAAAATCCTTGGAGGAGGTGCTAGCCTACCCCTGGATTGCTTGACACAGCATCAGGCTCTGAAAGGAGGAGCAAGGGAAAAACAAAGGAAAGAATCACAGAGTCCTGCAATCATAGCAAGGTCTCTACAAAGTTGTCCAGATGGCTCTGGAACATTCACATTAGCAGTATTTAGTAGAAGAGAAATAAGTGCCTTTGCTATGACACTTGATTATTCTCTTATAGTAATGCAGCCTTTATGCAAATTGCTTCCATGTATTGGGTATTACAACTCTTTTTTAAAATGTGTATAGCTCTGACAATGAATGAGAATGAACAGAAAGAAGGAAAGACCAAAATAATCAAATGAGAATAGTAACTCCATAACCATGAGTTCTCCCTCAGAATTTAAGCAATGGACAGAATATTTAAGGGACAAAAGTAAAAGCAACCTTGAGATGATTAAGTGTGGACAGGATGTATACAGGCGATAAGCAAATACTCCACCATTCTATGTAAAGGAACATCCACCGATACTCAAGGGACAGAGACTAAGGGACAGCTAGTTTATCTTTTTGACAATTTGAATTTTTTGTTATACTAGTTGAGCCTATATTTGTGTTTCTCGGTCATTTAAATTTCTTTGAATGGCCTGCTTATATTTTGTGCTCATTATTGTCTAGGAGGGGCTTTGTCATCTTGATTTTTAGTGAATATATATGATGTCACTTAAGCATGACACTAAAGAAGCCAGGGAAGGAGGTGTGTGTGTGTGTGTGTGTGTGTGTGTGTGTGTGTGTGTGTGTGTGTGTGTGGTATATATCACTATCCATGTAATAGAAGTTTTAACTATTTCCCATAATATCATTGCTGAGATGGTAGTTCTGAGATTTGAACTTAGGGCTTCAGGTTTGCTAGACACACTGAAGCCACATCCCTAGGCCTTATTATTTCAATTTCATTTTGTAACTAAAGTACCCAGCCAGACTGGACTTCAGTCCTCCTATTTACCCAGCCTGCATAGCTGAGATGGCATGTGTGTACTACTGCACTAAGCGTTTTATTGATGGTGGTGGGGTCCCATGAACATTTTGCCTGTGCTGGCCTTGAACCTTGATCTGCTCAATCTCAGCCTCCCTAACAGGATTACAAGTGTGAACCAGACATAGGTCTAGTCTTCCCCTATTTTTTGGCTTTATGTGATTTTTTTTGTTGGTGTATTTGGGGTGTGTGTGTGTGTGTGTGTGTGTGTGTGTGTGTGTGTGTGTGTGTGTGTGTGTGTGTGTGTGTGTGTGTGTGTGTGTGTGTGTGTGTGTGTGTGTGTGTGTGTATGTATGTGTGTGCTGGTCCTGGAGTTTGAACTCAGACCATGGGTGCTATCCTGAGCTTCTTTTTGTCAAGGCTAATACACTGCCACTTGAACCACTGCTCTGCTTCTAGCTTTTTTGGTACTTAATTGGAGATAAGAGTCTCATGGACTTACCTTGCTGAGCTGGCTTTGAACCAAGATTCTCAGATCTCAGCCTCCTGAGTAGCTAAGATTACAGACATGAGCCACCGGCACCCAGCTGGGTTTTTGTTTTTGTTTTTTAAATTGTTATCTTTATATGCTTTCATCTAATGTATGTCATTTTCAGAAAAGCTTTTCCCACTTTCAGGTAATATGAATAATTTACTTATGTGTCCTTAAGTGAGTTTAGTTTGTTTTTACATTTAAGTATTTGTCTAGAATTGATTTTGATGTGAGAATGAAGTAGGACTTGCGCTTTTTCAATCCACTCCACCCTGCCAGCCCTGCACACTGCTCCTCTGAAGAGCTAGATTAGTACCTGTCATATGTTCAGTATCTTTCCTCCACTGGTTTGAAAGTCCATCTCTATGGGTGATTTTGGTCTATCAGCCTATTATTTTAATTACGATTGTTTCATAGTACATATTTTGACCATATAGAAGTAGTTAATCTTGCTCCTTTCTCAGAATTCTCATTATTTACTTTTTTCAGATTCCTTTTTTCCAGGTGAACATTAAAAGCATTTTACTATTTCAAACACAACCCTATCGAGATTCTGTTTGGAATTATTAATTTATGTCTCAAAGAAATGTTACTTACATAGTATTGGCTCCTCTCAATATGTATCTCCAGTTAGTCACGTTGCCTATAACCCTTAAATTCTTGTCAAGAACGTTTCTATGTATGTATATCACTTTGGGTGTTATTGTTATTGCTGTAAAAGACAAAATGCTTTTCTAGCTCTTTTTGTTAGAAATTTTTTAATAATGTACATTAGTTGTATATTAAAACTGTCATTGATGTACGTATATGCTGGGACTGAGGCCTGAACTCAGAACCTGGGCACTGTCCCTGAGCTTTTTGTTGCTCAAGGCTACCACTTAAGTCACACCTCTACTTCTGGCTTTTAGGTGGTTGGCTAGAAATGACCTACTTAGGCTGGCTTCTAACCATGGGTATCTAGGACTACAGACATGAGAAACCAGTGCCCACCCAGCCTCAAAATCAACAGAAACATTCTTCTCTCTCTCAAATTAATGCTCAGTGGATTTTATTATTATCATTATTTACTGACTTAGTCATGTGAACCCTGGAGATACTTTGAAAACAAACAAAAACCTAGGGGCCTTGCTTAGCATGCATGACACCCTGATGGCCCCTGTAGCACAGTGAAACAAAAAAGCTAACGCATAGGCATTCACGTCCACTTACACATTCACGAAATGCTACAGCCAGCATCATACTTGAGAGTGAAAAGTTGAGTAATTTTTCCCCTTACAGAAATAAAGATACATCATTGAAGAGATCTGAGAGTACAATTAAAGCAAGAGGAGAAGGAGGAAGCATCCATATGGGAAAAGGAAGAAATAATTGTTTCCTCTTCAGTGTACTGTACTTATTTGCCAATGGCATGATCCTATATGTAGAAATCTGATGAAATCTATACAAAACTTACAGGAACCAAGAAATGAGTTTAGAAAAGTTTTAGGATGTAATGTCAATCAGCAAAGAATTGACTGTGGTACTTGTCCCTGAGTAAATGGAAGGCTCTGCCCTGCTCACATTTGAGGAACTACTGTTGAGAGCTCAGTTCTTGCAAATAGATATCTGTATTCAGTAGAAGAATCTCAATCAAAATCTGAGCTTTTTTTTTTTTTTTTTTTTTTTTGGTCAGTTGTGGAGCTTGAACTCAGGGCCTGGGCGCTGCCCCTCAACTCTTCAGCTCAAGGTGAACACTCTACCACTTGAGCTACAGCACCACTTCCGGTTTTCTGGTGGTTAATTGGAGATAAGACTCTCGTGGACTTTCCTGCATGAGCTGGCTTTGAACCGTGATCCTCAGATCTCAGCCTCCTGAGTGGCTAGGATTACAGGCGTGAGCCACTGGCACCCAGCTTGAGTCAGCATTTTTAAAGTGTTTAACAAAATGATCCTAAAATTTATATGGAAATCCAGAAGATCGAGATAATAACTCAGAAAACTTTGAAAGAGAAAATGAAGTTGAAGGACTTGAACTAGCAGCTTCCGGTAAACATTATCTCTGAACAGCTTATTTTCAAGAAAATGGTCAAGATACTATATTCAGTGGGTGGAGGTAAAAGAATAGGAGCCTTGTTCAAGGCCAGCCCAGGCAAAGATAGCTGGAAACCCTCATCTGAAAAACAAACTAAAACAAAAGGCCTTAAAGTGTGGCTGGTGTGTAAAGGCCCTGAACTTAATATCTACTACTGTAGGGATACAAAGATGGTCAAGATAATTTGTTAGAGAAATAAGTCATTTTTATAGGATGTTACATGAAGGCTCCTACAAGCTTTCTTTGTAATAACTCTAGCTTAGAGACAAGGCAAATGTATCCATAGATGCATTGCTAGGCAAACTGGTGGGAACATGGAAACTATCACACAAAATAATGTGCTTTCATTTTACTTATATAAAAAAATAGGAAATGCAAAGTGATTGCTTAGGTAGACGACAAGAGAGTGTGAAAAAGAATGGGAAGGAGCAATTTTTAAAAGTCCACAAGGAATTTTGAGAGCTAATGTGTATATTAATTATTTTTAGCCTTGTTGGTTGTTAAGGATGTATGAATATGTCAAAACTTGCCAAATCATATGCCTTCAATAGAGTACTTTGTTGTCTGTAATTATAACTCACCAACGCTATGAAAAATTGTTAATCTGATAAATACTAGTTGCAAAATTTAAAACTTTGATGAGGAGCTGGGGGCTGGTAGGCTCATTTCTATAATCCTAGCTACTCAGGAAGCTGAGATCTGAGGATACCAGTTTGAAGCCAGCCCAGGCCGGAAATTTCATGAGACTCTTCTCTCCAATAAACTACTCAAAAAAAACCCAGAAGTGACGTGGCTCAAGTGGCACAGTAGCACTCTGATCAAAAGCAGCTCAGAGACAGCGCAGGTCCAGAGCTCAAGCCCCAGGACTGCAGGAAATAAAAACTTAGACGAGGGAAAAAATAAAGGCATAAAAAATAAGAGACTTTTCATGCCAGGATAATCCTAACATGAGGGCTTGAGAGTTTTTACTTGTTTCATTATTTATTATTGTAATTTTGTATTTATTGTTGTATTGTTATTATTTATTGTTTTGCCTTTATGAGATCTGCTTTGTGATATGTTGAATTATCACCGAGACCAGAGACACTTGGCATTCTTATTAAAACACATCGTTAGCCGGGCGTGGTAACACATACCTATAATATCAGCTCTTTGGATGAAGGAGCGGGAGTTCAAAGTGAGCCTTGGCGAAGTATCAGAACCTTGTTTAAAATAGCCAAATAAAATAAAATGAGGCATACATTGTTGTCAGGTATGTTGGGGCATGCCTGTGATCCCTTACTCAGGAGGCAGAGCCAGGAAGATCCGAGTAGCAAGTCAGATGAAGCACAGCAAAACCCTGTCCATCCTTTCGGGGTTGATGTATTTTCTATGACCAGTTTCTAGATTTTCCACAATCGTAGTTGTGGTTTCTTTTTGTTAATTGTCATTATAAAGGTGATGTTACGTAAGGCAGGTAATGAGTTTCTTTTGGACAATGTCACTCTGTCCCTCGCTCGCTGGTTATTATGAAAGTGGAATCTAGTGGACTTTTCTGCCAAGCTAGACTCACACAGCCATTCTTTACAGCTCAGTCTCCTAAGTAGCTAGGATTACAGGCCTGAGCCATATTTGCTGTTTTGAGCTTGGCTTATCTCCAGGAACATCATTACCCCCGGTTTCATCTATTTTCCTGCATATGACCATTTCATTTTTCTATGACCATTTCATTTTTCTTTATAGCTGAGTAATACTACAGAAAGAGAGAGAGGGGGAGAGAGTATACCATATTTTCTTTATCCATTCATTGGTTTAGCCTTTTATTTTATTTTATTTTTTGTCGGTTGTGGGGCTTGAACCCTGGGCCTGAGCACTGTCCCTCAGCTCTTCAGCTCAAGGCTAGCGCTCTACCACCTGAGCCACAGCATCACTTCTGGCTTTTTTGTCTGCTTATGTGGTGCTGAGGAATCGAACCCAGGGCCTCATGTGTGTAAGGCAAGCACTCTACCACTGAGCCACCTTCCCAGCCCCATGGTTTAGCTTTTTATATATTGACATTACTACTAGTACTACTACATTATGCAACTTATTTTTTTCAGTCATGGGGCTTGAACTCAGGACCTAGGTGCTGTCCCTAAGCTGCTTTTGCTCAAGGCTAGCACTCTACCACTTGAGCCACAGCTCTACTTCTAGTTTTCTGGTGGTTAGTTGGAGATATGAGTCTCACAGACTTTCCTGCCTGAGCTGGCTTTGAACCATGATCCTCCAAAGCAGCTAGGATTACAGGCATGAGACAACAGAACCTGGCTCTTTTTGTTTGTTTTTATATGATAATATTACCATAGCAGATACAGATTTTTGATGTTGCATGTTTTTTACCTTCACATTGTAGGTCTGTTTTATGATGTTTTTTCTTTACAGCTGATATAGAAAATCACAGGAAGACTTGTTTACTTCATTTTCCACTTGTAGGCATATTTATTAGCCTGAATTACCATTAAGATGCTTTTTTGTTCTTTTTCGGTCGGTCGTGGAGCTTGAACTCTGGGTCTGGGCACTGTCCCTGAGCTCTTCAGTTCAAGGCTAGTGCTTTACCACTTTGAGTCACAGTTCCACTTCTGGTATTCTGGTGGTTAATTGGAAATAAGAGTCTCACTAACTTTTCTGCCTGGGCTGGCTTTGAACCACGATCCTCAGATCTCAGCCTCCTGAGTAGCTAGGATTACAGGTGTGAGCCACCAGCACCCGGCCCACTAAGATTCTTTATTAGTAACTTTATAAAGTCTTTACCTCTCTAGTATTTTTGTTTGTTTGTTTGCTTGAGCTGCTAAACCTTTTTAGTCCTTAAATTTAGAGATATTTTGGTGAGTTATTTTTGATTTTCATTTTCTTTTATCATTTCAGCTTTTCTTCAGAAACACCAACTAATATATTAGCTCCTGTCTTCTATAGTCAGTATTTGTCATTTAATAACTTCCTTTTTCTTTCCCACTCTATATACGATTTCCCCCTGGGTCTGGGAAGGTGGCTCAGTGGTAGGGTTCCTCGTATGCATGAAGCCCTGGGTTCGATTCCTCAGCACCACATAAACAAAAGGCTGGAAGTGGCGCTGTGGCTCAAGCGGCAGAGCGCTAGCCTTGAGCCGAAGAGCTCAGGGTCAGCGCCCAGGCCTAGAGTTCAAGCCTCACAACTGACCAAAAAAAAAAAAAAAGATATCCCCTTTAGTCACACTTGATCTTTCTAAACCATGGCACAGATGCTTGGTGCTCATTCTATATTATGGTATTTCTAATATGGTTCTTGTTTCTGTAGTTTTCCTGCTGTTGGCTTAAGTTTTATCCATGTTATTCACTTTTTTTTTTAATCCCCTTTAGTCTTTTATTTTGATTTTTTTTCTGAGACTGGGACTTGAACTGGCAATTGGATGCTTTTGCCTTTGATTTGCACTTTATCACCTGGACCATGTCTCCAACCCCTGATTTTTAACTTTAAGAGGGTGTGTCTAACAGCTGGGCACCAGTGGCTCATGCTTGTAATCCTAGCTATTCATGAAGCTGAGATCTAAGGGTCGCAATTCAAAGTCAACCGGGGCAGAAAAGGGTCCTTGAGACTCTTACCTCCAACTAACCACACACACACACACAAACACACACACAAAGCTGGGAATGTGGCTTAGTAGTATAGAGTGCTTTCCTAGCATACACGAAGCTCTGGATTCAACTCCTCAATACCACACAAGCAGAAAAAGCTGGATGTGGTGCTGTGGCTGAGGTGGTAGAGTGCTTAGCCTTGAGCAAAAGCAGCTCAGGGACAGTGCCCAGGCCCTGAGTTCAAGTTCTAGGACTGAGGGAAAAACAAACAAACAAAAACACCAAAAAAACCCCAACAAAACAGAAGTGAATCTGTGACTCAAGTGGTAGAGTGCCAGTCCTGATTTCAAGCCCCAGGATACTCATTCTCCCTCCCCCTCTCCCTTTCCTGTCTGAAGTATTCTTCAGTAGTATTTCTCTTTAAAATACTTTTGATTCTGTGACTTATTTCCTTCTGACTCTCTTTGTATTTTTTTTATTGTACTTTTTCAATCTTCCTGCCTAGTTCCTGAATAAGTTGATTTCCTTGCATGAAATTCAGGTTTGAATTGAATGAGATGAACTCTATTTAATACCATTTTGACCCCAAACATTATGAATTCTCCTCAACACTCTACTTCCACCCTGGTACCCAGACACACTGAACACAGACATAGAAGCGGGGCTGGGATTTGGGTGCTGCCGAGGCTCAGGCTGATTCTCTTGTAGATATTTACAGAGTCAAGAGAGGGGCGACTTTCACTTCAAGTTTTTGAATGCCCTCCTTCCATTTCACTACCCCTTTGAGGGCAGATATTTCACGCCATGTTCACAGCCCTACCGTTGGTCTGTCCCACTTCAGAGCAAGCGTTTTCAGTAGCATCCTTCTGAATCTCTTTAAACAATACCACACCTGTGCTGGGCAGCGGACGGATGAACTTCCGCTTCCTCTTTCAGACCAGCTCGTGTGTAGCACATATTCTTCATCTGTTTCTGGGAGACCATCACTATGTACTGATTTTGTGATTTCCAAAAAAATCCAGTTTCTGATTTTCTCTGCCCATATTAGTAGCTTTACAGGAGGAAAAAAGAATGGCTTATAAAAGGATGTCTTGTTTTTCTGGAAGTTCCCTTAGGGGATTATTTATATTCATGTTCCAAAGATGTTTGCAATCACTTCACATAATTCACAGTGTTGCCTTTCAGGGCTTGTGTGTGCAAATCACTAATCTTCCTATGTTTCCCCCTCCCTCAAATGTGAGTAATATATGTTCAGAAAGCGTGTTCTGAACTAAAGATGATGGAACTTCTGAAGAATCTGAGATACCAGGGCCACGTGAGGGGTGTGTGTGTGTGTGTGTGTGTGTGTGTGTGTGTGTGTGTGTATGTGTGTGTGTTAGTAGTTAATTTCTTTTTCTATCTCCAAGTCCAGTGTTCACAACCATGAAGTTACAAAATACATGGTCAGCATCTATGAACAAGTTGGTACCTGAACTCAGATATGCCTGTGAGAACCAGTTATATAATTTGCAGAATCTGATGCAAATGAACACACAGAGCCCTTTATTCAGTTATTAATAGGGGTTTTTTTTTTTGCTTTTTTTGGTTTTTGTTTTGGTCCTGGCCCTGGGGCTTGAACTCAGGGCCTGAGCACTGTCCTTGAGCCATTTTTTGCTCAAGGCTAGCACTCTGCCACTTGAGCCACAGCTCCCTTTCTGCAGGTTTGTAGTAGGTAGTTGGAAACAAGAGTCTCACACGTCCCTTCCTGACCAGACTGGCTTTTAGCTGTGGTCCTCAGATCTCAGTTTCCTAAGAAGTGAAGATTACAGGCATGAGCCATTAGCACCTGGCTTTGTTTTTTGTATTGTAATGTGGAGACATAAATCTATCCTATATAGGCTAGATCAATTTACAAGCATGCCTCCAAGAACAATTAAAAACATCTAAATCATTAAATCGCATGTCTCTTTTCCTTATGTTCTCAAGCCATTCTAGACAAACCTGGGAGGCCTGTCCGCTCTCCCTAGCTCTGACTTCTTATCTGAATAACAAACTGTTCATACCTTCTGGGCATATTTGTGAGTGTGAGTGTGTGTGTGTGTGTGTATGTGTGTGTTGTGCGTATCTCGGAATGGACATGGTTCAAGCAGACAGTTCACAACCACCAAGATGCGATTGCCCAGAAACTGCATGACCAGCCTCGCAGCTTTGCTTGTGTTCCCCAGCCCGCCCTGCCCCTTCCCCAACACACACACCTTTTTAGTTCAGAAGGTTTCATGTGGGCATGCGCATAGTTACATACATGTATCACTTGATCGCTCACCCCTCTGCCATTCCTCCTCTGCTCCGCTCCCCCCTTCCCACACCCAGCTCAAAGAACTTCTCTGTTCCATTTCCACACAAGCATATAAAGTATTTTGGCCATTTTCACACTCTCCATTCACCCTCTCACCCCATCTAGTACCCACACCCCACACAGGGCCGGCCTTAAATCCCTGTCATCCATTTGTCAGGAGTGTATGTTCATGGCTCCAAGGGTTTTCACCATGCCATTTCACACGTGCCTTCACCTCTCTCTCTCTCCCGGTCCCACTACTATGCAACAGCTTTCATTCTGCCATCTTCATGGAAAGATGCCAGGTATTTCAGTACTATTCACCCTCTACACTTCTTTTCTTACCACTAGGGTTTTCATAAACTTATCAGCATCTTGCTCATTTAAAAATTTCTTTTGTTGCTAGGTGCCGGTGGCTCATGGCTGAAATCCTAGATACTCAGGAGGATGAGATCTGAGAGGATGGAGGTTCAAAGCCAGCCCAGACAGGAAACTGTGTGAGACTCTTACCTCCAATTAACCACCAGAACACTGGAGGTGGTGCTGTGACTCGAAGTTGTAGAGCACTAGCCTGGAGCCTAAAAAGCTCAGGGATAGTGCCCAGGCACAGAGTTCAAGCCCCACAATCAACCAAACAGAAAAAAAAAATGTTTTCTTAGTATAGACTTAAAACTTCTCACAAACCATCCTGTTTGTATTTGGATTTCTTTAATAGTAGTAATATTATGACAGTCCCCCTTTCTTGATACCTATCTGGTTTGGGTTACCTCTTTCTCTAGTACAAGTCCTGTGGAAAACTAGTTATATGCTGTGCAGAATCCAACAGATTCAGTAGGAAATGACTATTTCCATGCATAGTTTTGCAGCTTCTCAGCCAGCAATGATTTTTATTCCTTGACAAACAATGCTCTTCTAATTTAGCATACAGGTGATAAATACTGCTTATTTTGCTTGTTTCAAAACTAATGCATTTTCACTAGAAAATATGTATGGAGATAAAATATACAAACACTACACAAAAGGCCAAGAAGGAAATTTCCCTCTTGTCTCTAATGCCTTCCCTTTCTCAGAGACAATCATTTTTTTTAAATCACTATTACAGGTAGACTTCCAGAAATTTCCAAAGCAAACATGGGTGGAATGGTAGACATTTTAAATTATGCTTTATCATACTTATATACGTGCACTTTTCTTTATTTTAAAAATACTCTAGGAAGTGGCGCTGTAGCTAAAGTGGTAGAGCACTAGCCTTGAGCTGAAGAGCTGAGGGACAGCGCCCAGGCCCAGAGTTCAAGCCCCATGACCGACAAAAAAACAAAACAAAACAAAACAAAACTCTAAAAATGAGGGGGTAACACTCTATCTTACTATGTAACTGTAACCCCTCTGTACATCACCTTGACAATAAAATTAAATTAAAAAAATAAAAATATACTCTTTAAAAGCTTCACCAATAGAAATAGAATCAGCAGCCGGGTCTGCACTGTGTTCCTCCTGTCTGTCCTTCTCTGCTATGACAGGATCTTGCATTCAGAATGTGCTTCGAAAGTAGTTGATTCAACAACCTGTTTCCTGTCACTCATATCTTCTCCCTCATTCTTTCCCATTGCAGTTTTATTTCATTGTCTAAATTTGTCATAATTCAACAGCCTCTGTGGTACATATTTAGGTCCTATCCAGCCTCTTCTCTAGAGAAAATGAATGAGAAGTAATCTAGACAATGCTTTTGAATCTGATGTTCAAAAAAGGGTTTGGGCTTCCCCCACCCCCAACCCCAGGAAAATGCCATAAAATTGATTGTCTTATTAAATGCATTGCCTCTGTTTCACTAGCCTTTTTCGGGGTTTTCTTTTTGAAGATATTAAAGGCTGCCTAAATGAATGAGGAAAATAGCAGAATCTACAAAGGTTCACAGATCATTTCTCTGAAGAAATGTGTAAGTAACTTAAAGAACAAAGTGATTACCAAAAAAAATTTTTTTTAATTTGGAAATTGCTCTGGAGTGAACAGATGTTATCAGTATGTGAATTAAACAATGGAAATACTGCTTAAGCAGCAGAATGAGCGTAACTAAGTTAACTACATTGAGGAGCCAAAGAGGAGAGATCTTCAGTGCATTAAAACCACCTTCGAAGTCCTCCGTCCCACGTTGCATTCTGGGAAACTGGTCAGAAAACCCATTTCAATACTGTTTGGTTTTGATTTTGTGAGACAGTATCTAGCTAGCTAGCCCAGGCTGGCCTCTCATTGGAGATTTTTCCACCCTACCTCCTAAGTGCTGGAGTTAGGGGGCTGGGAAGGTGGCTCAGTGGTAGAGTGCTTGCCTTGCATACATGAGGCCCTGGGTTTGATTCCTCAGCACCACATAAGCAGGAAAAACCGGAAGTGGTGCTGTGGCTCAAGTGATAGAGCGCTAGCCATGAGCTGAAGAGCTGAGGGACAGCGCCCAGGCCCAGAGTTCAAGCCCCAAATGGCAAGAAAAGAAAGAAAAAAAAATCCTGAACTAAGTGCTGGGATTAAAAGTGTGTACCACCACACCTGGCCATATCTGGCTTATAAAATATAAAAATGTGAAGTGATCATTTTGCTGCTGTGTGACTATTACAGTATTTTCTCACCAGCATTGTAGCAGTGGCAGAATTCTTGATTAAGTTAAACTAGATGAAGCTCATTACAGTTCTAACTGAGAAGTGACCAGGTAAGGCTTGGATTCCAGCACAGCTTAACCCAACATTTCAAAACAAATGGCTTCAGGGCTCACTGTGGTTCCAAGTCTGAGTTCTTCCTTCTGTGTGGCGCTCTCTTCTTCTTTATTGCAGTTTCCAACTCTCACCACCTAATTGAGCGAATGTTTGCTATTCTACAAAGTATACATATTTTAAAGCATCATGTTCGATGATATATATATATACACATTTATGTATATTTGTTATATATAACTTAAATTTAACCAAAATGTAATACATATTGATATATTATATACCATATTACACATGCTATATTACATAAATATGTATTATATATATTATATAACATATATAAATGCCAGTTAAAAATAAGGAAAAGGCTGAATCAACCTTCCATATTTAATATCAGTGTCCATCATCTAAGTAAATGCATAGAATCCTTTGACCTTTGTTCTTCATTTCTTGTGAGTGTAAAGTTTTCCCTAAAAGTTTTATAATTTATAATTTATTTATAAAATATATATAAAAAATATAAATATACTATATAGCGTAAATATAATATAAATATATAAATGTATAAGTAATATTATATTTTAGTTATATAACAAAATGTAAAATGTATAATTTATTAAAATTTAAAAGTTACAATTTAGTCAATCTCTAACTACTCCCTTCTTTCCTTACCTCCATCTCCTTGTCTGCAGAAAATTAGGAACTCTAGCTGAGAATGTGGCTTAGTGGTAAATTCCTTGCCTAGTATACATGAAGCCCTGGGTTCAATTCCTAAGTACCACATAAACAGAAAAAGCCAGAAGTGACACTGTGGCTCAAGTGGTAGAGTGATAGCTTTGAGCAAAAGAAAAAGCTTAGGGACAGTGCCTAGGCCCTGAGTTCAAGCCCCCGGACTGGCACACAACAAAACAAAAGTAAGGTTGAGACTGTATCTTATTCTCAGATGTGTGTGTGTGTGTGTGTGTGTGTGTGTGTGTGTGTGTGTGTGTGTGTACACAAAATTTCAGACACTGATGCCAGAGGACAGTTTAAAAAAGAAAATATGGGCTGGAAGGGTGGCTCAGTGGTAGAGTGCTTGCCTTGCATGCATGAGGCTCTGAGTTCGATTCCTCAGCACCACATAAGCAGAAGAAAAAGCCGGAAGTGGCACCGTGGCTCAAGTGGTAGAGGGCTAGCCTTGAGCTGAAGAGCTGAGGGACAGCGCCCAGGCCCAGAGTTCAGGCCCCACAACTGGACCCCCCCAAAAAAAAAGGAAGAAAGAAAGAAAGAAAGAAAGAAAGAAAGAAAGAAAGAAAGAAAGAAAGAAAGAAAGAAAGGAAAGAAAGAAAGAAAATCTTTAAATACTGAGGCATCGCTTCGCTTCATATGATCCTAAAGAGAAACAAATACCAATGATCAATTTCAATAGTAAAAATTAACATCACTGAAATGCCTAGTGAACATTGGATTTTTGTTTAGGTAAAATCCTTGGAGACCAATTAGAATTTCAATAGATGGTGGTGACCAAAAATGATCTTTTTGAGATATCAAAATGAAAACCAAAACCTGATTATCTAAGCCCAATACAGAAATGCAGAGCGTTGTTGTAAGCTGTTAAAACGTTACTATATAATATCTACGGGGGGGAAAAACATGCTCAGACACTGTCAGAGGTACTTAAATGACAATAGATTGTACATCAGTACTGATTGGAACTCACAAAGATGGAGAAATCAGTCAATTTAAAATGCATTACCCTTGCTCCTTTCAAAATGGGGACAGTGGTTAGAATCTTGGACAGCATACACATGACATAATGAAATTACTGAATACATACTAGAAAAAAATTTAAATGCTTGAAGGAACTATAAACAATTTAGCACTTCCTCTCAGGGGAGACCCCTGTCTATTTTAGAACTCTTCCGGTCTGTCAAATGTATATTTAATTAATGCAAAAAAGTAAAAGAGTGCAATCTAAACCAGGGCATAAAAGTCTGTGAGCATGTTTGGGGAAAGAGACCAACAGACCAGAAATGCAGGGGGTAAGGTGAGGTAGATAGGGCTGCTTCTGGAAAATGGGGAAAGGCTGCAACTTGGGGGACTGGGGTTCACAGCGAGGAAAAATGCAAAAGAGATGTAAGACCCCCAGGCTCTTTCTAGGATTAAACAAGCCTGCTGTACTGCTGTGAAAATGTGATTGTTTAGAGCTGGCTTCAGAAGAAAAACTGCATGCTCTTTGCTCTCCTGACACAATCCAAGAGCAGCAATTTACGTCTTAAAATAAGCAAATTCGTGTGGATTATCATCATTCAGACATACGAAGGGACTACTTGTACTTAAATGGCTGTGGCTTTTTCTGGCTTGTGCTTGTATTTTGCTTGTGTTGCTTGTTTAGTGTTAGTTGCAATCAACACAGATTTTTTTTTTTTTTACTTTTAGAGAAAAAGTATACCAGCATGGATACTATACCAGATTTGCCTTCCAACGGTTTAAGCTCAGAGTAAACCTATGCAGCCAAATCTGGCCAAGTTGCTAAGAGTCTCTACCCATATACCAATTACCAAAGGAAAAGAAAGGAGAAAGAAAGAATAAAAAAAGATCTTTGTACAGGGCTTTACCCAAGGGATCCGGCTGTCCCTATTGCCAGCATTGCCTTTGTAGTAGGAAGAAGAATACTTTTTCTGTGTTTGAGCATAAGAAACAAGGAGGTGAAAATGGTTACCCTTGTTTGGAGTCCATAGGTTCCAAATAAACTTACATCACTAGAAACACTTGGGCACTGGAGGTTCACACCTGTAAATCCTAGCTACTTAGAAGGCTGAGACTTGAGGATTGAAGTTTCGATGAGACTCTTAATCTCTAATAAACTTCCAAAAAGTCAGAAGGAGAGTTGTGGCTCAAGTGGTAGCACTATCCTTGAGCAAAAATGTTCAGGGACATCACCCAGGTCCTGAGTTCAAGTCCCAGTCCTGGCAAACCCACAAATAATTCTCTTCTAGCCATAATACAGTGATTTCCCTTCAGTCACACATCCAGACCTTATAATACAGCGACTCCCAATGGGATCCATTCCACCCTTCCAAACTCAAGTTTGGAAAAAGTAGTCATGAGTTGATACAAATATGGAGTGTGTTGAAAGGTACAGGCGAAAACTACCTCTGCCCCCATCCTAAAAGTCTGCCCCCTTTAAAACACGCAACTGCTGCAGCAATTCAGTCTTTATCATTTATTATTTTTATTTGGACAACATATATACATATGTACAAAATACCTACTGTCAGATCCTCTTATAATTTCATTTGATTTACAAAAACAGGACAGCAAAATAACTTAGGTCACTAATATACTGTACAAAAATAAAACTGATTAAAGAGTTGTAAAGATTGGTATCTTACAGTGTTACAGACCATTTATCGGTTGTGAAAGAGCATCTCAGTCTACCCAGAGTGATGAGTACTGTACTAAGCCTATTTGCAAACTGACAAACTAATTGATTTCTGTCATTACAGCTACCTAAGATAATTCTCAAAAGAAGCATGGTGTGGAGCGTAAAAAGCCAGGGCGAATTCCACAGTGGGGAAGGGCTTTCTTCTTCTTAAACCAAGGAGAGGAGATATCTTAACTCTAAAACTATTACATTTTTTCCCCATAAATGGCAACTACTTACAGTATTAGATAAAACAGCTTTTCTCTCTTTTTTTTTTTTAAACACCTGCGATAGTCTTTCAAAAATTCAGTTTGGTTAAAAAAGTAAACAAAAATTACTATCCTGCATTTGGATTTTTCGTAAGTTAAATCCATGGTCTTTTTAATATAAAAAGTAATCGTTTCATAGTTTTAGTGTTCAACGAACTCTAGTAGTTCTACTTGAACCATATTGAGACATAGTAAATCTAATTAGAATGCTGGTTCCTGTTTTGTGATATTGTAAAACAGGATTTATCACAAAGAATAAAAAGCCTTGAGTTGATACATTACGTTACTCTAACATATAAGAGAATATCAAATGTCTGTCAACAGCTGGAAAAGGCAAGTAGCAACTCTTTTGGGAAGTAAATTGTGCATTTTTTTTTCTCTTAAAACAAGTTGCTGTTTAAGTGCTTGACAAAAGCCACAGATAGATTTACTCCTGAAACAGTAACGATTGTCTTTCACTGACTTGACTTTGTTTTTCTTCCTTTCTTTCTGTGAGGGGAAAGCTGAAGTTGTTGGGTTGGTTTTTATTTTTTGTTTTTTTCTTTTTCTTGTTTTTTTTTTTTTTTTTACAAGTTAGCAAGTTGCTAGGCAACCCCAAACTCCTCACTTCCGGAAAAAGGCAGCATGCAGAGTATCCGAAGCACAGCCTTTCCGTGAGCTCAGAAATAGGCAGCCTAACCTATTTCGTATGGAAGAACAGATGTCCTTAAAACTTATTTTGGACACAGAAATTAAAATTTGGTTTAAAATAAGCGTTTCAAAAATCTGAAACAGAGGTAGAAAGTGTTCTTTATTTTTCCTGACATGTTTTCTCGTGAGAAAACACTTTCCTTTTTTTTTTTCTTTTTTGTTTTTTTTTTTAAGCCCATGGACTGCTCCCAGATCCTCATGTTAAAAGGAGTTCTCTTGTTAGAACTACTAATAGAACTACATCGATTAAACAAAAAGAAAGAGAAAAAGAAAAGAAAAAGGAAAACACCGTGCTAGCGATGGCTGTTGTATTGGAAGTCGGAGTCAGCTGTGACTTGCCCCTATAGGAGCCCCTGGTTCTAGGTGAAGCATGCGTTGGATGAAAGAATGGAGCTCATGGACAGGGAGCATCTTGCAATTACATAACGTATTTGTGAGCACATGGGTCTACTAGAATGCACCATTAGCTCCCTGTTTGGATCACCAGAAAGTGTTATTTCTGAAGAAGAAAAAAAAAATGTAAACATTTTCCCCATGATCACTGCTGACTCCCTGTATTTGAGGTTGTTTTTTCCTTTCTTTCTTTTTCTTCTTTCTCTTTTATTTGCTGTAAGTATTGTTTCAAACTGTGAACACTCAAGTTGGTTTTTCTGGCATGTCAAGGCCAAAATGAAGTTCTTGGTAAATGGCGTAGTATGGATGAATGTAGTGGTTCAGGCCTCTGTGGACACCTAGATGCACCCTGCAGTGGCGAGGTTATTTGATGGGGGTGTGATTTCATTTGCCTACAGTCACTTTGCCGTCGCCTCTGAAATCACTGTGGTATTTTCCCTTTGCTTCTAGGGGCACCTTTAAAAAAAAAGTTTTTTTTTTTTTTTTTTTTTTTTTTTTCATATTTCAGCTCCCTTTCCTTGGATTATAACTCTTGTACCTGACTGTGGAAGTTTTATAGGAAGATGAGAAGGAAACAGACTAGCACTCCTCCTCACTCCAAACAATAATAACAACAACAACAACAAAAACAACAAAACGAAAAAAGAACCAGGTGTTTCCAAGCCTGGTCAGTGTTCTGCACCCATTCAGTTAACACCGGACAGGGTTGGAAGTTCTCTCTCTCTCTCTCTTAGTGGTATTGTGGTAGAAGATGATGATAACCAGACGAGTTCATAGAGTTAAAAGTGTACTTTGTATTTTGAAAAACGCTACCCACCCTCTTCCTTCAGCTTGTGTGGTGTGTATTCTGTCCTCACATCAATGCCATGGTTTCTTAGAGAAACATGTACAAGAAGCAGATTAGACCATGATGCCAAAACAGAACTTCTGCTTCTAGCCTTAACACATGTATTTAACTGAATGTATCCTCTGCATTAGAAAAGAAAAGTGCAGATTATGTTCAAAATTCATACAAAGCAAGGTGTGTGAGTTCCGTTCTTAGCCTAACCCTTTGCAGGTTTGCCTTGATTAGTACAAAATCAGACTCTGCTTACCCATTGACTGGAAGTAACTTGGTTTGTTTTTCAAGTCTTTAGATGACAGACCATGCTGGAAAGAGGTGTGCTCTTGCTTGCATAAAGACAGCTGTGCTATGGAGTTGTTGTTCTCATGGATATTATTTTTTTGTTGGTTTTGTGTGTGTGTGTGTGTGTTTTAATCTCAAAAAGTTAACGTGATTCAAGAGAGTGGTTTTTTGCTAAAAACAAACGGAAGCACACTCATCATTACATTAAAAAGGAAGAAAACAATTCTGAGAGACAGCAAGCAGAAAGGGTCCAGAATGTCTGTGACTGCCACAGATCAACTCACCCAGCCGGACCTATGTACACCAGTGTGAATCTCTCCAAACATTCTACCCCAGTCTTGGCCTTGTTCTTTTCCCCCCCACCCCCCTCCACCCCAAAAAGAAAACAAAGGAAGTGGGGGGAGAAAAAAAACACATTACACCCCCTCCCCCAAAGCATTTGCCCACCTTCCCACAGTCAAAGCTGGGGTTCGGGGCTGCTGTCCGCAGTGGGGAGCACTTGTGTGGACTTTGATCTCAGGTTACCATGTGCTTCTTTAAAACCAGACAATGCAGTGGGGTGGGGGTGGGGGGAAGGTTGGAGGAGAAGAAAAAATCAGAAATCATTGACCAGAGGGCAGAAAATGTCCACTGTGGGTGGGCACGCCTCTGCTGGGGCTGGGTGTCCATGGTGTCCATCTCGTTTCCTGGGTGTCGTTTTGTCCTTCTGGGGTCCAATCCCTCCCTGGCTGGCGGCGGGTAGCACCTCACAAAGGGCTGGCCAGGGCCTTTTTCGACCGCTTGATCATGCTGGGGTGGAACTCGGTGTGCCGCCGGGCATGCTTGGTGAGGTGGTCACTGCGCATGAAGCGCTTTTCGCACAGCGGGCAGCGGAACTGCTTCTCCCCGGTGTGGGTCCGGTAGTGGCGGGTCAGCTCATCGGAACGCGAGAACTTTTTAAGGCAGTCTGGCCACGTGCAGGGAAAGGGTCGCTCACCTACAGGGAGGGCGAGGGAGACAGGACAGCGTCAGGACACAGCCGAGCGTGCCAAACGTGCGTACTATCCCCAGCACCCCTTCCCCTGGCTGGAAGTTCGAATCTCCCCAGCACCGCCTCGGAATGCGCCGTGGGTTCTGTTATCTCTTGGTTCAACCAGTGGCTGCAAGGAAAAATGTCCCTGAGAATCTTTAAAAGGAGACAAGACAGACAGAAAAGCTGGACACCAGAAGCGCACTCCGGTAATCCAAACTAATTTAGAGGTGGAGATCTCAAGATGGTGGTTCAAAGCCAGCTCTGGGCCAGGAAAGTCCATGAGGACTCTTCAATAAACCCCCCCCCCCTCCAAAAAAAAAAAAGGCCAGAAAGTAGAGCTGTGGCTCAAGTGGGAGAGCACCATCTTTAAGTGAAAAAGTGGAGGGACAGCATCCCGGGCCCTGAGTTTAAGTCTCAGCATTGACCCAAAAATAAATAAATTAAAATATTTAATTTTTTTCCTTTTTTTTTTTTTTTTTAAATTTCAGAGGGACTATGACTAAGCTACGCCCCCAGCAAGAAATGAAGAAATGTCTCTGTGCAGAACGTAACGCTGAATAACGTCTGGTCATTATTTTCCATATTGACAGGATAATGACTATTAATATAGCATTGACATTGTCAGGTCTAATAAGCAAGTGAAAGATGACTAAAAGTACATCCCTTTTATCCAGATAACTTGCATGCTATATACAGGACTTTGCATCTAAGGATTTTGGTGTGTAAGGGGTCTTGGGATAAATGTCCTGAGGAACAGATCTTGAACAAGGTAATAAAGGTTAAATGACATCATTGGGGAAGGCCTTCAGCCAATGGCTGTGTCCTAAGACACACTGATAGGCAGTTGGGTAAGTTCCTTTGAAGACAGGGAGAAAGGAGCCACCTATAGGGAGAGAGGCTTCAGGCTGAAGCAACTCAGCTGACAACTTGACCTTGAAGTTCCAGCAGGAAGTCACACATTTCTACTGTGTAAGCCATCAGTCTATGGCTCTTTGTTACAACAGCCTAGCAAACTTCATACAAGGAGGAAATGGTCAAGAGCCATTTCTCTAAGTAAGTAAGCGTGGCAGCTTACAGCTAATGGGAATTATGATGATTATTTTCGGATTTTATTCTATAGATGCGGGTCTCAGGATTTACTCAGGAGTCCAAAGGCTGAGTCCTTTGTTAAAGTGCCTGGCGTCTTAGAAGTGAAGACAACAGAGGCCATTGGTCCAACCAACCTCCCCCTTGGAACAGGCATTTCTCTTTGAGATTTCCAGAGCTGGCGATCTGTCTGTAAGAGATGCAGTGTCAGGAAGCACTGCACCTGGTGAGGGAGCTGGGCTGTGCCCAAGCATCGTTGCTGCCTCGCTTTACTGATGTGAAATCTGCCTTCCTGCAGGGGACCATATTCTAAGCCATTCGTGTCATAGCATGAAAAGTATGGATTCCCTCTTCCTCATCCTATCCCTTTAAATACTCAAAGACAGCGATCATGTCTTCTTCCAATCTTCTGTTTTGTAGACGAAACAATCCCAATCTATTCCATACTCCTTCCCACAAAAGAAATAGCATTATGAAAAAAAAAAAATTAGCCACAGAGAGCACTAAGAGCTTTCCGTGCATTATCTCTCTGCATTCTCACAGGATACTCTGGAGAGAATGACCTATATTTTACGCATGAGAAAATGGAGACTTGGATGGTCAGATTGACTTGCTCGGGATCACACAACGAGAAAGCAGAACCATGGTGATGCACGTTGGCAAGCCGGGCACTCTGGAGGCTGAAACAGAAATAGAATTCAAGGCCAACCCGGGCTACAAGGAAGATCCTGTTGTGCTCATTTCGCATGTGGCTAAACTCTCCCTGCAAGATATGCTGAGGCCAGCATGAAGGGTCCCAGTCCTGACCAAGGTAAAGACAAGGCCAGGACCTGTGCCTTACTATGGAAAGCACATATACAAGCAAAAAACAACACACAAAAAACCCCCCCACAAAACCCAAAAAAACCGGAACAAGCCAGTTCAGATAAGAACCTTAATTGCTCTCTTGTGTCTGTCTACACCCCGCTCTGGAACTGCCTGCCTACTCTTCACACCTTTGCAAGCACAACTAAAAGCAGCTGCTTGTAGACATTGGGCACACAGGCTCCCGTTTCCCCAGAACTCTCCAAACACGCCTTTGGAAGATGTGAGGAATGAATATATATATTCACTCCTGCTCCAGCCTTCCTGGAATCTGCCAGCAAGAAGCTGCAGAGTCTGGGAGCTGTCCAGCAGGAGACATCTAAGTCATGGGGTAATTTTCTCTTTTCTTCAACCCCCTTACTGTCTTCACCTGTGCTCATGAGAGAACAGTAAAATCAAATCAACCATTCGAGCCGCTTTGTGATTGTCTACTCCATGAGCAAGCAAAACATGGGCCTAAGGCTCAAACAACCTAGGCAGTCATTGTTAATACGGTAAAACATTCTCTACATACAAGCTGAAGTCTAAACCCTCACTCAACCCTGGCCTGAAAAGCAAACCAACAAATGTTGGGAACTCCTCAAGGTGGATGGAAGCTAGAGGTAGTGATGCACAGAAGATGTTCCTGGGGGATTAGAAAGAAAGCAACAGCGATGCTCTTGCTTTAAAAAAAAAAAAAAAAAAGTCCAACAAAGCCACGAAGCTGAAAACTATACTTCCGCAACTTGTATTGGATAAACATTGCCGTACCCACTGACAGGACTTTGAGCAACCTGTCATGACCCCAATAAGGCTGAGCTTCTTGAGGCAAGGGAAATGTCACAGATGATTTTTGTCTTCGTCATGCTGCAGTGTTTCTAACTGTCCAAGCTTACGTCCAGTCACCCCACGGAACCTGCTGGGGACAGGCTCCAGGACTTCCTGTTACATGAGTACCAAAACCCAAGGATGCTCAAGTCCTTCATGGAAACTAGTTTAGCATATTGACACGTAGCCCAAGTACATCTTATACACTTTAAATGATCTTATATACCTAGCAGAAGGTAAGTATATCTAATAGAGTATACCTAATAGAAGGTAAGTGCTATTTAAATATTTGCTACACTGTAGTGTTTAGAAATGGCAAGGAGAAACGTATGTACAGCTAGTCTTGTCCTGAGTATTTTTGATTTGCAGTCAAATTCTCTACTGGTACAGAATGGTGTCTGTGAATGCATGTATGTGTGTGTATATGTGTGCATGTATGTACAAGCATGTGTTGTGTATGTGCATACACTGATATACTTTATCTTTTTGTACTACAGGTCTGTCATGTCAATCCAAACCTTCTTAGATGTGCTAAATTCCTGGGGAAGGGGCTGGGAATTTGGCTGAGTGGTACAGTGCTTGCTTAGCATGCATGAAGTACTGGGTTCAATTCCTCAGTACCAAATAAACAGAAAAGGCCAGAAGTGGCACTGTGGCTCAATTGGTAGAGTGCTAGCCTTGAGCAAAAGCAGCTCAGGGACAGTACCCAGGCCTTGAGTTCAAGCCCCAGGACTGGCAACAAATAAATAAATTCCTGGAGAAGACTTCTGGGCTATTCTAGAATTGGATTGCACCAAAGACCTTTCTAACTCCACAGAAGCATCTACGGGGGAGAGGGGAGGGATGTTCTAAACATGCTATATTTTAAATATAGTAAGAAAAGATAAAGTGAGGGCATAGAACTCATATAATAAGTCCCAAAGAAGAAAAGAAATTCTCCTTCTTAGATTCCTCTTCTACTGCTTTGTAACATGAAGGCAAAAAAAATGGTACAAAGGCTAGGCATGGTGCCACATTCCTATAATCCCAGCATTTGAAAGACCTGTCTTAGCTAGAAAGGGACACCTGCCTCACCAAAACTACCCTTCTCCCATACCTGCCCCCCAAAAGGCAGAACTCAGTATTTTTCCCAATGCTTCTTAGGAGCCCAAAACTGTCAGAAGTGTTTTGTTGGAGGTATGGTCCTATAGTTTAGTCCATGCATTTGTGTCTTTCAACTGAGTTATAAGAAGAAGGAATTGATTTATCTGAGGAGATCTGTAGGGGAGAAGCATTCTGCTATAGACTAGAATTATAAAGGACTAGATAGTCCCTCTGTGTTAGGAACGTGACTTCTAATGAGTGCATGTAGTTAAGATGATGGCAGACCAAAGCTGATCTGGACAAAAGCCCAAGACCTAGTCTGAAAAATAATGACAACAAGATGGTTAGGGGGGGCTCCAATGGAAGTGGGCGTGGCCTGCCAAATAAACTTGAGGTCAGAGGTCAAACCACAGTACAGTAGGAAAAAAAGTCAATAGTATCATCAGGACTTATTCCTATACAATTCATTTCCAACCTAGTGTATGGCTCATCACCACTCTGTGATCTTTGTCCTTGCTTCTAATCCAGAGGCTGTCATTAATCTGGCATCCTCATCCCTGAAACGATTCAGAGAGAAAGGAGGGACACCCACGGAGAAAATCAAGAGCCAAGAACAGCCTTTGTTAGACTCACTTAGCTTGAATAACTCAAGCTAACAGTTTCTAAGCCTGTAACAAAGATCTGCTTGGAAATGAGTTGCTAGTGTAAAAGCCCAAGGATCATTTTGATTCCTCTGGAATCCTCTGAAAAAAGCATTAGGCACTTTTGGCCACAAGTTGTCTAAACCAGGGGTTAGCAAACTACAGTCCATTTGCCTACCATGAGCCAAGAACAAATGGTTGAAAAAAAAAAACATAAAAAAGTATAATAGCTCATGACATGAGAAAGTTGAATGCAAAGCTTCATGATCAGGGCATGTTGGTAGCTAGCTGACATGGAGGATCGAGATTTGAGGTCATCTTGGACAGGAAAGTTCATGAGACTCTTATCTCCAAAGAACTTCCCAAAAGTTGGAAGTAAAGCTCAAGTGGTAGATTTCTAGTCTTGATTAACAATGCTTAGGAGAAGCACCCAGGCCCTGAGTTCAAGCACCAGGACTGGATCACACATACAAAAACAGAGCTTCATGATCATATATAAAACTGTATTGGAAACAACTCACTGGAGTTCATGTACTGTCCGCAGCTGCCCTTTCTCCTCCACAACAACACTGAGCAACGATGGACTGAGAATGTCTGACCCACAAAGAAGGTTGGCTGACTGCTGATCTTAACCAGAAGATTTGAATGTCTATGTTAGGTTGTACAGAGAGTTTGTAAATTCAAATGTCTCCAGAAGCCAGACACATAATAAAATGTGTAAAATGCGAGGTGTACAGACCACAGGTCATGGTGGAATCCATGGTCAGGTGATGAGGGCTTTCCCACTTTGCAATTAAAAAGCACGGTCACAGCCAGTGGTGTTTGTGTACACGCAGGCTGGATTCTGCTTGGGAACCTATCATTTGCTCCCCTTTAAGCAACTCTTCCAGATGGGTGCTGTTGATACACACCTGTAATCCTAGCTGCTTTAGGAGGCTGAAATCTGAGGACTGTGGTTCAAACTCAGCCCAGGGAGGAAAGTCCATGAAGCTCTTTATCTCCAATTAACTAAAAGCCAGAAATGGAGCTGCAGTTCAAAGTGCACTAGCCTTGAGCAAAAAAACTCAGTGATAGTGTCCAGGCCCTGAGTTCAAGCCCCAAGACCAACACACACACACACACACACACACACACACACACACACACACACACACACACACACACACACACACACACACACACACACACACACACACACACACACGTCTCTTTGCTCGTGGTAATTAACGAGAAACAATAATAAAGTATCAGCAAGAAAATGAAACCACTGAGGATGTTGCTCCACCGTAGAGTGCTGCCGCATGAGCTTAGGAAGCTGAAGGAGGAGAATTCCTGGTTCGAGTCCAGTTCTAGCCATATAGCATGACCCTGTCTCAAGAAATGAGAGAGGTGGGGCGGGGCGGGGGAGATCGGGAAGGAAGAAAAAGAAATGAAAAGAGAAGAGAGGGAGAGAAAGAGAGAGAGGGTGGGAGGGAGAGAGAGAGGACGTGTGATTGCAACTAAGAAAGTATGGAATGGGGAAATCATGTAGAGAGAAGGCTGAACGGAACAGAGATGATGTACGGAGGAGAATGAGAGAAGCCCATGAGTTTGTGATTTGACCTTCACTCCAAGGACTGGGGGAAAACCAAATCAGTTCCTTTCCCTCTTCCACTCAGTGCAAAGGTCCAAAGGGGAGTTAGTCAGTCCTTTTCATACCAAACATAGCACATGGCACCACTTAAGAGATTCCTTCCACTTATCTTCAGTATTAATGAGCGTTACCATCCTCCTAGGAGGAGAAAAAAAATAAGCTTGTGCCAATGCTTTATTTCTGGCCTTCACAGGAAAACACACCCAGAGGCAATGACACAATAAACTCTGCCTTACTGGAGCAGAGCTGTTAACAGCACAAGTTTCTCAGAGTTCTCATTATTTATACACCACTCCCCGCCCCTTCCAGCAACAAGCTAAGCACCTCATGCTGACAGACTCTGTTCAGAGGATAAAATAAACTCCATCTACTGAACTCTGCACAAAATGTGTAAACGGCTTTCTCTGTAGAGATAGACCAGGCCTCAAAATTCTCTTGGGCCTAGAGTGATAAGAGAGAGAGAGGTAGAGCAGGTCTGCTGGCCTGCAGAGAGCTCTATGCGTCTAGAAGGAGCTTCCTCCTTACTGATAAATAAGTAGATGTTATGGTTCAGATCTTAAATGTTCATCAAAGCCCCTTCGTGTTGTTAAAACGTTGATGCACAGATGATGGCCTGATTGCGAGGTAGTAGAACCTTTAGTTAATATTCCTACTAAAGTCTAGATCAGAGCATGCATACCCATTCCTATCATTAACATTAACATTGTTAGGAAATGAATAGTGAATGAATTAGGTAAAGAAGTAACTGATAGGAAGAAGGAAGTTGTGAAATAAGAATTATTCACATCTAGAATAATCTGCTACTTTGGAAATACAACATATTTAGCTCAAAAATCTCCTATAAACTAATAGTTAAGATGTGCGACAGTGGCTCATACCTGTCATCCTAGCTACTTAGAAGGCTGAGATCAGAGGATCACAGGTTTGAAGCCAACCTGGGCAGGAAAGTCCCTGAGACGCTGATCTCCACTTAACCATCAGAGAACCAGACTTAGCGTTGTGCTTCAAAGTGGTAGAGCGCTAGCCTTGAGCAAAAAAGCTCAAGGACAGTGCCCAGCCCTGAGTTCCAAGCCCCAGGACTCACCAAAAACAAAAGTATATTCATAGGTGTAAATATATCCCCGAATGGTTAGGGTTATTTTTAAAAGTTACTCACAACCAGTTAGTATAATCCAAATACTGAATATTTAGGACTGGCAAGAAGAAACCATAACAATCTTGATATGAAAAGGAAGAAGAGCCCCTGCCTGACTGTCTCACATCTATAATCCTAGATACTCAGGAAGTCGAGATCTGAGGACGGTGGTTTGAAGCCAGCCTAGACGGCAAGTCCATGAGACTCCTAGTTCCAATTAACCACCAAGAGCCAGAGCTGTAGCTTAAGTGGTAGAGAGTCAGCCTTGAGCAAAAACAGCTCAGGGACAGTGCCCAGGCACTGAGGTTAAGCCCCAGGACCAGCACACACACACACACACACACACACACACACACACACACACACACACACACACACACACACACACACACACACACGAATGGAAGATTTCCCATGCTGTTACGTGTAAGACTCTGTGGTGCAAATAAGGAACATCTGTGCCCACTCATGTATGAAGTGAACATACACTAACTATAAGAATCTCTTTTTCTTAAGCTTCACGAAATTACTTCTGAAGTTCACCTGGAAGAATATGCCAAACTTGTCAAGAAACTTCTGTGAAAGAACAAATAATAAGTGAGCACTTGTAATATTAGTTATTAAAATGTATTATTAAAGCTGTAATAATTAAGATACTGAGATACTAGCACAGGGGAAGACAAATTGGTGAAGCCAAGCAGAGCTGAAAATAAAGCAAAAAAAAAATCTATAGAGATTTAGTAGATAGTAATGAGAGTATTTCAAATCAGTGAAGCAGAAACTGTTTAACTGTAGATAACAAGAGGTACTAGGTTAAAAAATAAATAAAGGTTCAATTTGGACCTCTACCTTACAGATTTTCACTTAATTTCAAAAGGGCAATAAATATAAATGTAAAATAAATAAAATCATAATGGGGGCTGGGGACTCACACCTGTAATCCTAGCTACTCAGGAAGCTGAGGTCTCAGAATTATGGTTCAAAGACAGCGTAGGCAGGAAAAGTCTATGAGATATACAGTTCAAAGCCAGTCGGGCAGACAAAGCCAAGAGACTATCTTCAAATAATCAGCAAAAAAGAAAGAAAATAGAAAAGAAGTCATAACTCAGGCATAGCTCCAATGGTAGAGTACCAGCTGTGGGTAAAAAATAAAAAGTCCAATCAGAACCCAATGCCTTGAGTTCAAGCCCTAGTACTGCATAACAAAAGAGACAGACAGACAGACCTACACAGAGAGACACACAGAGAGAAATATAAAAATATACTCAAGCTCACAAGTACTCAATATTCACCAATTAAGACACAGGTAAAACAGTCTGTGGGGCTGGTGAAAATAGCCTAGTTTGGCCTTATTCCCACTGATGGAGCTATGTGGAGGAGTGGCACTCAGCTGACTCCAGAGCCATCTGAGAATATTCTTCTGGGGGTAATTTTCAGTAATAGTTAATTCGGTAATAATTAGATAAGGACAGAGAAAGACACGGGCACCAACATTGCTTATAAGATTAGAACTTTGTCACAACTGAAATGCGCAAGAATAAGCAGCTGGTTTCACACAGCATAGTAGATCCATATGGTGGAAGAGTAAGTACCTGTCAATATGGCACCAGACAGCCAATGGAATGAAAAGGTATGAGGTATCTATCTCCTGCTAAGTGAGAATGTCAGGGTGTAGTCTGCGGTAACCAAGTGTGTGCGTCTGTGGAGAGAAAAATCCTAGAACACTATATACAAAATATGAATAATGAACTTTTGTCTGTGAGGAGATAAAGAATAGCTTTCTACTTTCTGTCATCTTCCCCCAATATTTTCTAAGTTTTTCTTTTTTGTGAGTACAAACCTAGGTACCGGTGGCTCACACCTGCAATCCTTGCTACTCAGGAGGCTGAGATCTGAGGATCATGGTTCGATGCAAGCCATGGAAGGAAAGTCCCTGAGATTCTTATCTCCACTTAGCCAGGAAAAAAGTCCAAAGTAGGGGGTATGGCTCAAGTGGTAGAGAACCAGCCTTGAGGTCCTAAGTTTAAGCCATAGGCACACACACACACAAAATTGAGTATTAAAAAAATGAGAAAAGGGACTGGAAAGGTGGCTCAGTGGTAGAGCGCTTGCCTTGTATGCATGAGGCCCTGGGTTCTATTCCTCAGCACCACATAAGCAGAAAAAGCCAGAAGTGGCGCTGTGGCTCAAATGGTAGAGTGCTAGCTTTGAGCTGAAGAGCCGCCCAGGCCAAGTTCAGGCCCCACGACTGCCAAAAAAAAAAAAAAAAAAAGTGCAAATTGCTTTGATAAGAAAAAGTTCTTTAAAAATTAATTTTAAGGGGCTGGGAAGGTGGCTTAGTGGTAGAGCGCTTGCCTTGCATGCCTGAGGCCCTGGGTTCGATTCCTCAGCACCACATAAGCAAAAAGAAAAAACCCAGAAGTGGTGCTATGGCTCAAGTGGTAGAGCGCTAGCCTTGAGCTGAAGGGGTGGTAGAGTGCTAGCCTTGAGTAAAAGAAGCTCAGGGACAGTAGCCCAGGCCCTGAGTTCAAGCCCCAGGACTGGCAAAAATAATAATAATAATTTTAAAAATTAGTATGTTAAAAAAAAATATGAGTTTAAGAGCAACTTGGCTACATAGTGATATCCTACCTCAAGACAAACACATAAATAATGTCCTCTGGTGAGGGCAGGGGATGCATGATTTACCTTTCAAGAAGATATTTTTATTATCTTTAAGTAGTTGTACACAGCACTTGGCATTCAATGGCACAGTTTATGAATACAATGCATCTTGATCGATGTTGACTTGCCTTTCACTGAGAAATTATTAAGACAATTGGGACACTGCAGGTGTCCAGGAGCCAAGAACTAAGAGTCACTGTTTCCTATTCAAGCAAATCGTAAGAAATTTTCTGAACATGCATCTGTTTTCTCATTCCTCTGCTTCTTTCCCCACTTTTTCTATATGAACATGGCCTTAAAGCTGACAGAACCAAGCTTATTTTCCTCATTCCCTTCTTTTTTTCTCCTTCTTCCCTCCCATCTTTCCCTCCCTCCCTTCTTCCCTTCTTCCTTCCTTCCCTGGCTAGATTTACAAACAGTAGTGACAAGGTTACTCAGGCAAGAGTGATAAAGTGGTAAAGAAATACAAAGATCCAATTCCAACAAAGCATGCCTTGGTGGGGCATACAACCTACACAGGCAAGCCCAGACTCCATGCCTCAAGAACCCTGCTGCTCAGAACCATCTGGCCTCCCTCTCCCACAGAACAGCAACATGGACTTGGAGATGCACAACTTGAACAGTTGTTTTTATGCGATTCTCCATCATCCTCAACCATCCTTGGCTACAGAGTCCCACGTTCTCTGCGTAAATCATTTGGAGAAACCCCGGATTCAAAACAAACTAAAAGCAGGGTATGAAGCTCAGTGGGGTTAAGAACTTGCCTGGTATGTGCAAGACCTGGATTTGATCCTCAGTACCACGAGAGAAAAAAAAAAAAAAAAAAAAGAAAGACAAAGAAATCAAAAGCCTCCTGTTCACGGGAAATACCAGTACATCTGTAAATTTCCGACGCATACAGCTTGTTGGCACTGAAAAAATAATCCTGAATGCCATTCCATTCGCAATGGCTCCCAGCCTTCCCTGAATCCCGTGATTCGGGTTCCTTTACTGTTTTATTTGTTGATTCCGCTGAGCCACTACAGAATGTGGATGAGAGGGTTGTTTTTTCACCCTGCCCTGCCTGGTCCCTGTATGTATCTGTGAAAAAGGAAGCAGCTTGTTCCTCATGGCAGGGCCTGAAACAGGAAATGGGTGCAGGTAACATCTGTCTAACATCTGTACGGCACTTCCTCACTCACGACCTTCACTGTGGAAGCAGCAAACCTGGCTACACATCGCTTGTGCCTCTTCAGCCTCAATGGAGTCTCTGACAGCAAGCTGCTGTCCTCCTGGTTGACTGCCAATCAAAGAGGGCAGACTCGGATTCTTAGCCTGACGTGGCTTCTGTCTCGGCTAGAAGCAGTGTAGGGTGAAATGTGGGTCCTAAGTGGGCATTTTTTAAACACAAGATGGAGCTGCCTCTTGCTATACTTTGGTTTAAAAAAAAATGTTTATGTCAGAACGTAGGGTTGAATGTCACCTTATCCATTTTCCAGAGGCCCCTACAAACATACAGGGAGTCCCTGAACCCCCAAAAGATCAGACCCAGATTAGCTGGTTCCCAAGCCAGCGTAGTTCCGCCGCTGCATTTCGGGGAAAGATAAATAATGAATAATCCTCTAAGCACTGAACATTGAACCAGATATAAGCACTTCATGACTAAATGACTTCAAGGATACAGGTTCTTTTTACCACTGGATTTGGGGGTGATTTTTAGGGCCACTGAGTTCTAGACTTGTGTTTCAGAAGAAGCCGATGCATGAGGCAAGTGATTTGCTCAGTCTGCATTTCTAACAAGTTCTCCTTTGATACTGAAGCTGTAGATCTCAAGAGCACATAGTCAGGTGCTGAGGGCTCATGCCTGTAATCCTAGCTACTCAGGAGACAGAGATCTGAGGATCGCCAGATCCTTGAAGCCAGTCCAGGCAGGAAAGTCCATCTCCAACTAGCTACCAAAAAGAAAAACAACAACAAAGTGGACACATATTCTTTGTGGCTGAGGTATGATGGTCTCTGGGTCAGACGTGCACTTTGCACTTTGCAGTGTACAATGGCTTTGTCCAAATAAAGAAGACGTTAAGGTCTCTTCAATGCCCAGTGCTGTAGAGACAGGCTTGGGAAAATGCCCAGGAAAGGCTACTATTGTCTCTTCCATATCACACCTAGAGCCTAAATAACCCCCCCACTTAGGAAGGCCCCCTCAAGTGGGGTAGCTGCCAACAGGAGGGGATCGTGCATCCATGCATGCCTGGAAGATTTCTTCCCTTCCAAATGCAGAGAAAGGAGAAGAGCTACATGGTCCTGTTGGGAGAACACCACTGCAGAAAGACTGTGCTGCAGTGTCTGGGTTCTAACATGTGGAGCCTCATGCAGAAGCCCTCTCCAGCAGAGAAAAAAGTCAGCATGTGGAGTGGGGACAGAAGCAGATGCACGGCAGCCACTGGCCATCACCAAGGGAGAAGGATGACAATGCCACTTGGACAGCCCTAGTATGGTCGCAGCACAATAGGTAAGCTCTCTGCCCACCGAGTAAGAGATCTTCCCCAGAGAAAGAGAGGCAAAGGGGCCTGCATCGGGATGATAACTCTGATTTTGTGAACGTTTACCCCTAAAGCGAGTGACATCTAATCGAGAAGTGACTGAGAAGCCTTGAACTGCCAAGATCAAGTTCTTTCCCAACAGAAGAAATGGAAAGACTACAGAGCCTGATGATCAGATGCCTACTCTCATCTACCAGTTGTATCCTACATGAGGACTCAAGCAAGGCTGAGTGACGCTTTCCTAGCACGGCTTTCCCATCTTCCCCTCTGGGATCCACCCATCGCTGGTACTGGGGTATGGCTGCCACCGCCATAAATCCCACACATGGCTGCAGGGGCTGTGGTGAAACAGTTTTAACCTCTCTGTTCCTGAGTGGAGTAAGACCATTGCTTCTCGTGGTTTAGTGTTTAATCACCAAAGACCACAAGTGCAGGTCTGAGCTCTCAGTGGTCATGAAGGAACCTCCCTGGGCACTTTCCCAGAGGTCCCAGAGGAATGGCCCCCTCTGAAATTCAGGGCCATCCGCCCCCACCCCCATACTGGGATACTGGGAAGATTCAGGTTCGGGGACCAGCCTTGCCCTTGCCCAACTCCTGCTGGGAAGTCTTGGGCAAAGGCTTTGGCTCACCAGAGTAGCATTTGGTGGCTGGTCACAGGTATGGCTTGCAAGTAGAAAGAGGAGCTATTTGCTCGTCGTTCTGTTTTTGTTGGTTGGCTCATTTTGGAAGGGCTTCTTTGTCTTTGACCCAAGCTACCTTCAAACTCAAGATCCTCCTGCCTCACCCTTCTATAGTGCTGGGATTACAAGCATGCATCGTTACACCTGACTCGACTGTACTTATTTTCAGTAAAACCCATACTAATACAAAACTTCAGTAGCATTATGGTAGCCCAGGGATTTAAGTCACTTTTAGGTGTTGTGAAAGTTACTTTGAAGCTGTACTTTGGGCCTTCTATATTTATTAGGGTGCTTTTGTTGAGAATTGTGCACACAGAATACACTGCAGGAACCACTATAGAAACAGCTCATCTTTGTACAATTTGCCCCTTTATCTATCAGCACATAGGGTAATAAAGGCTTGCATAAACATGATTCATTTCTGAGCATCACAATGAACAGTCTAGAGTTCAAATTTGTTCCCACAGGAGGCCTTTAGCTCTTGGACTTGGTGGTGCCTTCTCTGGAGGTCTGTAGGTGTGGGTCTAGGACGCTGCCAAGACCCTTCTGTCCATTCACTTATGGCCCGGTGTTTCAATTAAACCCCGGAGACTGGAGAGAGAGTTGTCATTCCATTTTGTCACCTATTTTGTCAAGTTGCTCTTTGGAATACCTGGCTTGTGAGTCGAACTGGACTGCTGAGGGCATAGGTGTTAGATTTGCCTGTCTGGCATTTATCTCTACTTCTAGGTAATAAATAGCACACCTTAAATTTCCTTTTGCAGCCCTTCTTTCTCTATGAAATTCTAGCTGGTGATCCTATGCCTCCAGCCCCAAGTGGTTGCATTTGACCCAGCCATACCACAATAGTTGATTTCAGGAGGGTAAGGGGCCCCACTTTGAGCTCATTCATAGGGCTTGAAGCCTGGCACTTTTGCTAGAAGCATTGGGCTTGGCACACTATCTTTCTATGGGGCTTACCAAACTGGCGGGATATATCTAGCCAGTTTGAAGCCATCCTAGCGTCCTTCAGAAAGCTTGCCTATAGATGGGGCCTGAGTAAAAGGCAGCAAGGTCAAGCCATAGAGACCCTGAACACCTGTATCCAGTGATACCTGAAGCTGCAGCTTTCACACACATGTCTGTGTCTTGAACTCATAAAGCTCTAATTTTTCTTGAGCCCATTCAAGTTTGAATTCTATTGCTTGCAACCAAGAGTCCTAATAGAGCAATGGCTTCAAAACCGGGTTCCACTTGGATGGAAGCAACTTCTAAGTGACTACACAGATAAGTATGGTCAGAGTCCAAGATTCTGCTGACTTCCCTATTCAAGGTTCATGAAAACAACTTCATACAAGACTGAGGAAAACACTGAGTAGACAGCTGAAAATGGGCCGCTTTGGGGCTAAATCCAAGGGAGCCATGAAAAACATTGGTCTCCTTAGCAGAAATCCTGGGGTCCAGGGCAACAACTATTTGTGCACAACTTTAAGTACATAGAAACATGCTCAGAGGCTGCCAGTGGACGCTTGGACAAGGTTCACTAAGGTACCTCCTCCTAAGAAACAAGAATAACAATACCTTTCTCTCACACAAGATTGCTGGGGTTTAATTAATTAATTAACTAGTTGTCTTTTCTTTTCTGGTACTGGGGATCGAACCGAGGACATTGCACTCGTTAGGCAAGCACTTTGCCACTGATCTACATCCCAGCCCAGGATTGTTGAGTTCTAATATGACACTTATGCAAACCATTTAGCTTGGACCTTTAACACAGAATTCACGTTAGATGCTACTGATATTACTATTACTCACAAAATCCAGTGTCCCTTAGCATTTAGCATACACAACAGTCTATCCATAAGATTTAAGAGAATGAGATGCTTCTGGATGCATCTGGAATTCTAAGCATAACTTCCAGGAATCTCAAGGGCTTGTGGGCCACATTATGCAGATTGTTTTTAATTGTAACAATGCTCAACAGTTGGGGCCAGTAGCTAAAGTCTTCCAATATCTCATGTGAATAAGCCTCACAAGTCATGAACATGTTATTACTGAACTCCATTTCAGAGACGAGAAAACAGAGACTCGGAGAAAAGCGTTGCTTCGTTCTGAGAGAGGAAAGCAGGATTCAAACCCACCTACAGCTAGGGAAGCTGAGAGCTGGCCTCTTGACCTCTCTACTGAAGGTGAAGGCTACTCACATTCGAGTCTGCTAAGGTGGACTGGTCTCTTGGGGTCAGTAAAAGCAGCTCAAACCCTACTCTCCTTTGACCATTGTCCTAGCAGGGCCGGATCCCCGGAAGACAGACACACTGAAGTCTCCATCCCATTTCTCTGAGCAAGGAAGAGCTGCAAGATTCCTTCTAGAATGAAAATGTCTACCACCACCACCTCCAAGCAGGCCTTTGAGATACATCTGACTAGTGGCTCCCGTTTGGGTTCAAGTCCTCACGGGGCATTCACTTCCACGAAGATGGGGGTTCAATTCCAAGAATAATGGTTACACTTCATCCACCACAAATCGCTGAGGCTGGTCATTAATTTTGTCTGCTCGAGCTCTCCTTCCCTTTTTTAAACTATTCTAATGTCTTCACTTTTTCAAAAGACTCGCTCTGTTCAGTCAGGAATTAATTCCATTCTCCTGTTTAAGTTTATGATCATTCTCAATTTTACTTTCATTTGCTTAGGGGCTTGAACCCGGGGCCTGGGCACTGTCCCAGATCTTCTGTTTTGCTCAAGGCTAGTACCACATGAGCCACAGCACCGCCTCTGGCTTTTTCTTAGTTTATTAGAGATAAGACTTGTCAAGTTCTTGTCTGCCAGGATGGCTTCAAACTGCGATCCTCAGATCTCAGCCTCCAGAGTAGCTAGGATTTCTAACATGAGTCACCAGCACCTGACCCTCTCAGTTTTATTTAAAAATAAAAACAAAGAATTAGAGGCTGGGGATGAATGGTTTGATGGTAAGAATGTTTGAGACCCAGTTCCATCCCTAGCACTATGGTATATAAATTTATTAATTAATGCAAAGAGCCAACAACTCTGATCTTAACTGGTGATGAACTGCTTCTGGTAGCTCTAGAACCTTGAGAGTTCAGGTCCAGATTCTCAATTCCCATCTAAGGATTTCAGAGTCTAGCAAAGTTGGTGGTAAACTACAAAGAAAAGGGCACCCTGCAGACACACCCACTGGCACAAAGTGGCTCTGGGCACAAATGCAAATCAATGCCTTGGAAGGCCTCACACAAACGGATGCTTATTTTCTTCCCAGGGATCTTGTATTCATGAATAATGATGTTAGACCCATTATTTGCTGAGGGGACTGCTTGAGGCCAGGACATGTTTACTCTTGGCCTTAATGCACCAAGAAAGGTATCAAAGTTTTCGTCGGAGTCCAGGAAGGGAGATTCAGTGTGTTGTTCTGGTAACCAAAGGCAAAAGCCATGGCTAAACAACTCGACCTCTGCCCCCTTTCGCTTGGTTAATTCCATGAAGCAGCTCTTTTAAGCTCAGGTTAAGAAGAAAGAAAGAAAAGAAAAAAAAAAGGAAACCACAGATTAAAATCATCAGGAGGTCATAGGAAAAGAATCCACAATGAAGGAAGAGCTCCTGAGCATGCACTAACTGAAACATGCCGGAAGTGAAAGGCTTCAGCATCCTCTACTTGAGAACTCCTTCCGGGTCCGTAGGCCCTGGTATGCTGCTGAGGAAAGAGGCTCTGAAAGATGACAGGACAGGCCCAGAGTCATACTCTAGTCATAGCAGACTGGTGGCTCTCAAGTCCCGGAAGTCTGTTCCCAACCCTTCCCAAGATCCCTAAATGTTTAAACGAATGTATCCTCAATCTCTCTAAGAGGATGAGCACATGCTCTTTAAAAAAAAAAAAAAAAAAACAGACAAAATGATGGATGAGATGACCTCTCAAGGTCACCTCCAACCTCCAAGTTCCATCCTTTCGATACTGACAATTGCTGTCACCAAGTGTTTATACCTATGGACTTTCAACCAAAATGTGGGACCAACCAGGGGGCTCCAGGACCACTGATTGAGGATAGCTCCCTTTTTAACCATCTATGGCTTTTTCTGCTTTCTTTTCCCCCTTCTTTTTGTCTCTCATTTGTGTGTGTGTGTGTTGCATAGAAACAGAAAGTGCCTTTGTACCAATTACTAGGCATTAATTTACTCTGTTCAGTGGGCGCTGGATTTGCTAGAGAAACATTAGGGAAGGGTGGGAGGTGAGGTGTGTGGGAGGTTTCTAGCTGTAGAAGCATTGCATGATGCAAGCTCTTTGCCCAAGCTTGAGAACAGATGAGAGAGAGAGAGAGAGAGAGAGAGAGAGAGAGAGAGAGAGAGAGAGAGAGAGAGAGAGAGAGAGAGAGAGAGAGAGGAGGGAGGGAGGGGAGGGAGGGAGGGAGGGAGGGAGGGAGGGAGGGAGGGAGGGAGGGAGGGAAGAAGGGAGGGAGAGAGAGAAAGAGATATCCAGAAGATTTGGAAATCAAGACTAACAAGAACAGCAGAAATGTGTGTTTTACTTTTTTTTTCTCTAATCAAGAATGCTAATGACCACAAGGCATTCAGAAATTGAACTGCTGGGCTAGAAAGCAGGTTCTAATCAGATCACTGTGGTTAGAGGGGCTCCTGGAAGAGTAAGTTCTGGGAAATCATCCACCACTTCTCTCAATGAACTTATTAGGGAAGACCATCATCAGCCGCTTTCCCAATATGTCATGTGATGTTTTCCCCTGGGAATTTCAACTTGGGAATTTCCCACAGACTATGCGGAATGACTGGTTCTTGGGATAGACGTCAGCAATTGAGACAGGAATGCAAATCTGACCCCAAATCCAAGGATTCCACTCCCTTAGGTTCTATCTTTGCATCTGACAGTAATGGGATAGCCCCATTCAGAGGGTGTTGTTTATCTGGAGCCTTCTTTCCCTCCCCAGCGTTTCCACTCCCACCCTCCTTTCCCTCTTCACCATCCACGCCTCTGGGAGGAAAGTCAAGGAAATGACCTGTGTGCACTATAATTTTACTCCAGTTGCACTTTCTGCTGAGAAGCACACATGCAGCCAGTCTTGCAGAAGCCAAGGCAACTACTTAGGCAGTGCTAGAGCAGATTAGCTGCAGACAAGAAAGAAATGAGGGGGGAAAGCTGGGCGCTGGTGGCTCATGCCTGTAAATTCTAGCTATGCAGGAAACTGAGATCTAAAGATCATGAGCCAATCAAGGCAAAAAATGTTTGTGATCCTCTTGTGAGCCTGTAACTGGCCAGCAAAAAGCCAGAAGTAGGTGTGTAGCTTAAGTGGGTATGGCCTAACTTCTGTGCCTAACTTGACAAAGCCAAGTGAGAGTGTGAAGCCATGACTTTAAGCCTTAGTGTATACACACACACACACACACACAGAGGAAATGAGGAAGAACAGGTAATAAGAACAGGTAATGGTCCTACCACAAGAGCTGCCATGGTCTTCCTTCCCTAGGGGAGATTTTAGCTGTAGAGCTGTAAGGCCATCTTTCCCTGGATTCAACCGAGTCTTCCTCTCTTGTTTGAAACTCAAAAGCAAAACTTGTGCAAGCTTAGGAACATATCCCTAAAGCTGAGCTGTCATTGCTCTTTAACAGGACTCTTGAAAGTGAGCGTAGACAGTCCTACTGGGTATGGGTGGGGTGACATCATCCCCAAGGGGGTAAAATTTACTCTTTGGTGAGTGTAAACAATCTTACCTATTATAATGATTTGTGGCCTTATAAAGGGGCAGGTCTATAAATAGCTCGATAATGTTGTGGTGGTATTAAAATTTGATGGGAGATGGGTTGGGCAGTTATAAAATTGTCTTGTCTCCTTGGGGTTGAGAATATGGGGGGGGAAGGTAGAGAAACAGTTACCTGGGTAAACCCCCTTTAAGCTTAGTCATGAATCCAATTTAAGGAAGCATGCCAGGTGTGAAATACCATTCCACATCCCCCTGGGGAGCCATGGGAAAGGAAATGGGCAAAGCAGACTTCCTTCGGGACTACCTTAGTACTTCCCTTCCACTCAGGCTGAGAGGAGAAAGTGACAAGGACTGGGAAATGCTTTTCCTGGGCTGCTGAGGCCTAGGGAGCAAGACTTGGATCTGGGCCCCCACTTGGTATTGGTTCTGGTGCTGGAGAATGAACCCAGAGCCTTGGGCATGCAATGAATTACATCCCCAGTCCTGAGAGACAGTTCTCATCGCATAGCTGATGACACTAGACTCTTCTTAATCCAATAGTTAACTCCAAAGCTAGGGGTGTGGAATGCAATAGGCTTAGGACAACCTGAGTTAGAGTTGGCCAGGAATGGTTGTACAATTAATTTCCAAGTAGCGGATGGCAGCTCCCGAGGGGGGAGATCGTACGAGTCCCTTCAGCCAGCAAGTCTAAGCATCGCAGGAAAATATTCAAATAGCAAAAGGAGAAATGAGCTACCACTTGAGGTTTTTGCACAATAACTGGTAAGCTTAGACTAGTATCCTTGTATTGTATGTTAACAAGCCGGGGCTCCAAGTAGAGACTGCAAACCTAAATGCCAGCAGAGATCACGTAAACGATTAAAATAGGAAGGACATACATCTGTCGGAGGATCTCACACTCAAAGCCGCCCTGGCTGCACAGTGAGACCTTGCCCCCCCCCCCCAGCACAAATTGCTCACTTTCACCCTAAAAAGACAATCTGCAGAAGCCAGAAATCTGGACTTGTGCTCAGATCCTGATTTTTCGATGTTGGTAAGCAATGAAATTTTTATAAACCCTATGTGGGCCACAGCCAACAAATCTGCAACGCAAATTCAGCAGCAGGCCTCCAGTTTGCAGCCTCTCAATCCAAGTCCCTTGCTTAGGCTCTTAGCACTAAGAGAAGGCAGCTCAGTCAGCCTCCACTGTGTCTTTTCTCACAGGACAGTATGGAAAGGGCTGCCCTGGATGAAAGGAAAATGTGTCCGAATGATTCAACTTCTAAAGCTGCTGGTTCATGGAAGGCTCTCTAAGGAAACTAGGGAGCAGAGACTCTCCAGGGAACTGGTGAGTAGCAGGGAATCTGGGGATGTGGCAAGCACCTTGGCTCTTGGGATCTTTACAGGAAGCAGGTAATTCCAGAATGCTAGCTTTGTGTCTACCCTCTGGAACCAGCAGAAACAAAAACAAAAAACCACCGAGATCTAACTTGAAGTTAACTGGAACTTCAGAGGTACGAAACAGGCTCGTCTCTTATTTGGCTTCTGCCAGTATCTAGAGAAGCTAAAGATTTTGCCCAACCATTTCCTGGGATGATAGAGCCACTCCCTTCCCACCCCTCCCCTGCTTTCCCCCAAACGTCTGTGTAAGACCTCTTCCCTCACCATCTCACTAGTTTCAACAACAACAAATGACTGTAGCCTTTAAAACCGGACGAACATTTCTTTTGCTTCTTTTTTTCCGTCATGGACTGTGCAAAAGGGTCTCCTGGAACAGCTAAGCCAACTTGCCTTTTGGAGAATTAACGGGCAGCACGCAAGCATGCACTCAGAAGCAGCCATTTCTATAAATGACTGAGCAAAGCACTCAGCTGCATGGCCCCAGAATGCTGGAAACCCTCCTGTTCCTGAGTCAGACAGGCTCTGGAGCTCCTCAAGCCTCTGCAGCCCTTCACAGCTGCACCACTGGGCAGCTCCCTGAAGGAGAAAATGCCTTTGCTCAAGGTGGCAGTGCGGGGTGGACAGGAGCAACTGAACTCTGGGAACATGGCTGACACAGCCAGGCCCGCCCAACAGCTGTTGGTGAGTAACACCCTCCATGAATACACACTCCTGCTTCACCCCCCCCACAGCCACCCTAAAAGTCACCCAAAGTGGGCACCTGCCTCTCATCAACCTCACAGACACAAACTTTCCAAGTTACTGTTTTAAGTGACAACCACAAGGCTGATCCCCCAGGGAACCTGATTTGGCATTAATCACGGAGGAAATTCAGATTTATTTCGGTGCCAGCAGCCACCTCCACACGAATCTCTTCCAAAGGAAGAGGGTGTGTGTGGAGGGGGTGGGAGTAGGGGGGCAGCGACATAGCCTTTCTTTGAAAAAGCAAAGCAAAACAAGATGGAAAATCCTCCACAGAAAAGAATTTTGAAATGAAAGCCCCCCCCCCCCCACTCCGGGTCACTTTTCCAAAACACCTACCCATTACATCAACACACACGACAATAATAGTAAATCAATCCATCAAGAGCTTCGTGTCACAGGACACGGGGAGAACACATCCTGTGTCATCAGAAAACCAGGCCCAGCCCCAGGGATCCTTCGTGGACACCGTCAGACGTGTCCACAAGCGGATGGATGCCAATGATTCCCGTTCATGTTTACTAGAAACCACCAAGTGGGCAGACTCAACTCCCTGACCCCCCCCCTCCCAGCCTGTCCTGCCCAGCTGGTGTCTGTCTGTCCATCCACTCAGGTGCCAGCAGGCCGCACCTCACTCCATTCTGGAGCCTTGACCTCTGGCTGAGACCACACCTCCACCCGAACCATCCACCTAGAGGTCGCCCGCGCCACCTAAGTCACAAGGAAACCACGCAGCCCTCCCAGCTTAGGGGTAGAAGCGAACCACCCCCACCGCCAGGGAGGAAAACAACAACAACAACAACAATAATAATAACCGTAACAACAAAGACCCGCCATCCGATCCCTCCCCGTCTTAAGCTTTCTCTTCCCAGGTGGAGGTGGGGGGGAGAGGGGAAGGGCAGCAGCCCCACGGGGTGCGGCGGAGTCCCACGCGGGGGAGGGGCGGGGCAGGCCCAGGAGCGGGGCGGGGCCCGGCTCCCCGCCGAGCCACGCACACACACCGCACCGCACCGCACCGCACGGCCTAGCAGGGCAGAGTTTGCCCCCAGGAGGGGGTAGGGAATCCATGAAGGAGCGAGTTCCAAGAATTCAACAGCAGCTCGGCCCACCACCCGGCCCGGGGGGGGGGGGTCCCGTGCGCCCCTGGGGCGCTGGCCGGCCCGGATCAGGGCTGGGGTGGGGGAGTCCCGTGCGCCCCTGGGGCGCTGGCCGGCCCGGGTCAGGGCTGGGGTGGGGGGTCCCGTGCGCCCCTGGGGCGCTGGCCGGCCCGGGTCAGGGCTGGGGTGGGGGTCCCGTGCGCCCCCGGGGCGCTGGCCGGCCCGGGTCAGGGCCGGGGTCGGGGCGCGCGCGGCTAACCTGTATGCACTCTGTAATGGGCTTTGAGATGGGAGGATTTTCCATAGACTTTCCCACAGCCACTGTAGGGGCACTTGTGCCTCTTCTCGGAGGCGTGTTTCCCCTTCGCGGCCACGCCGGGGTGGAGGAGGGAGAGCGGGCTGGGCGCGCTGCCAGAATCCTGTCTCTCCTCGGGGCTGTGGGAAGGACTCGACCCAGATTCGGTGGTCACGTCGCTGTCGGAGCCCAGGTCGTCGTCGGGACTCTCCAGACTGTCGCTGCACACCGAGGGGGTCTGGATGGGCCGGTACTTGTTCAGGTCCAGTAAGCTCTTGGCGATGGTGACCAGCGTGCAGTAATCCTTCCAGGTGTCCCCCGGGTCGCCGTGCTCCTTGGTCCCCTCGCGCTCGGCGGGGAGTCGCAGGCGCTCGGGATCCGGAACGCCCCCGTGCTCCGGTACCGCAGCGCGGTTCGAGATGGACACCAGACACTGGGCGGCCACGAAGTCCATATAGGCGGCCGCGGACATGGTGCGGGCGACGGGCGGCCCCGGCGCGGCCAAAGTTGACGGCGGCTGCGGAGCTCCGGCTCGCCCCGGCCCCTGGCCTCGGACGACTAAGCAGCGGCGCGGCGCGGCGCGGCGCGGTGCGGCCAAGGGGGCGGGGGCGCGGGCGCTTCCGACTCGCAGGAGCGCCGAGGCGACCTCAGCCCCTCATCTTTACGTAACCGGCAGCGCCTCCGCACGCAGCATCCACGGGCCCCGGGGCTCCTCCGCTCGCGCCGCCGCCGCCGCCCTGCCCGGCCCTGCCCCGCGCCGGGCGCGATCCCCCTCCGCCCTCCCCGACGGGCGCGCCGGCCTCGGCAAGCCGGTTCCCCTCTGGAACGCTGCCACACGTGGCGGTCGCAAGTTTATTCCACTGACAACGCCTCCCCGCCCGCCCCCCGCCCTCGGGGCGCAGGGAGAACGCGCGCACGCCCTCGATCGGCGGCGGTCCGGCCAGCCCGCAAACTCCGGGGCGTTCAGGCGAACCCCTGGCGGGGTGGTGAGTCAGGGCCCGGCCGAGCGCCGGTTCTCGGAGACACTTTTCCTCCGCTCCACCGACGGCTTCTGAGCCCCCGCGCTCCGGCCCGTCCGCGCCGTTCCGGCATTCTCCGGCTCGGGAACAGTTTCGCAGGATCCCATCACGTCACAGTCCAAACCCCCTCCGATTGGCCAGCGGGGAGGGTGATTCACCTCTGTTTACTTTCCCTCCCTCTCCCACCCCGCCTCGCCAGCAGCAGGGCCTTTTAGGTGGAGAGGGGGGCGTCCGGAGCCGAGGCGTGCGCGCCAATCCGACTCCTCCGTCCCGCCGCCTCGTGCTACCCCGACAGCCCCGAGCGCTGACATTTAAAAGGGTAACCGCCCGGGAGGCTGGGCTGTGGGGGTGGGGGCTCCTGGTCCAAAGGGGGTTCCAATTCCACCTTGCGGAGCTTTGGGATCCACCTCCCCTAGTCAGTCAGTTGCACTTGTTCCTGTGATTAAGAAATGATCGTAATTATTCAAAAAAAAACCCCAGACAACTCAGCTCCGACTTTCCAGCCCGCAAACAGTTAAGTGACTTCCTGCAAACGCTACAGTCCCAGCAACCAGCCTCCCAATCAAAAGTAAGTTGGTTGACGTCACTGGCCTGGGCTCCGCCAATCAGAAAGGCGTTCCAAAAGCCAGCGCTCCGCACTTGTAAACGCGCAGAGCTCGTAGTGGAAACCGGACGGACACGCAGCTTTGTCTGTTTTGAGTGTGGCTGGGAATAAAACCGAGGGGCGGACAAGGTGCTGAAGAAGTAGAGTGTGGATCTGTCACTTTCTTCGGACACCTCAATAGGTCAGGGCAAATCCAAGGATAAACGTAAAACGAGAAGGCATCATCTGAAAAAGTTATTGGATGCACCATGACTTGGGAAATGTTTGGAAATTCTTAAACAACAACAATCTATTACGCAGGAAAGTCTGGGTGACTCTTATCTCCAATAAACTACAAAGAAAAAGTCGGAAGTAGCCCTAGGGCTCTCAAGTAGTAGAGCACCAGCCTTGAGCAAAAGTAGTTTAGGGACGGTGCCCAAGCTCTGAGTTCAAGCCCCAGGACCAGGAAGAAAAACAAACAGTGTATTAATTATGAGCCATTCATCAAAAAAAAATTTAGAGCTAATAAAAGTTCTTTTTTAATTAATTAATTTTTCTGGTCCTGAGGGTTGAACTCTGGGCCTGGGCACTGTCCCTGAGCTTCTCTTGCTCAAAGGCTCAGATCTCAGCCTCCTGAGTAGCTAGGATTACAGGTGTGAGCCACGGTCGTCGCCTATCTTTAGCTTAGACTTTTTTTTTTTTGTCAGTCCTGGAGCTTAAACTCAGGGCCTGGACTCTGTCCCTGAACTTTTTTGCTCAAGGCTAGCACTCTACCACCTTGCGCCATAGCTCCACTTCCAGTTTTTAGGTGGTTAATTGGAAATAAGAGTCTAACAGACCTTCTTGCCCTGGCAGTCTTTGAACCCCAATCCTCAGATCTCAGACACCTGAGTAGCTAGGATTACAGGCATGAGCCATCAGCTCCCAATTTAGCATGACTCTTTGATACAGTGGTCCTTTTCCACCTTTGAATTTTGCCATACCTCTGAAATTTCTAAGCCTATTTTTGAAGCTATTTTAAGCCACTCTGAAGGAAAAAAAATCTCCCTTCTATACCTTAAAAGAAATAGGAGGCTGAGAGCTGAGGATTGTGGTTTGAAGTCAGCCAGGCAAGAAAGTCTATGAGACTCAATAAAAACTATAAGTCTCCAAATCTTTTGTGCTTTATAACTAAGCCCCCACAGCTTTGTGAAATATTAACTCTGCCAAACAGATTTCTGAGAACTGGAGCCAGCAGGAGGTTCTTAGACTTTGAATACTGTGCTTTACTTGATCAACGATTAGTAGAAGTCTTAGAGTCTGATTAACTCAGTTTGCTTCTTCCTCAGATAGGTTGTTTTCTATTTTGATAGCTGAGACAAGAATTTAGGGCCAGTGTCCCTAGCAGGTGGCATATAATCAACACAATCAATACAATCACTTTTCTTCATGTGAGAAGTACCTTCCTATGGTATCCTCATTTGCTCTTAACCCTTGTTAAGAGTGAAGCTATAGGTGGTTCTGACCTTTAAAGTGGTAGAGGGAAGATATTGTACCTTTTTTTCTTTTTGTGCAGGTCTGGGTCTTTTTTGTATATTTTTATTGTAAAAATATTGTACAGAAGGGTTAAAGTTACATGAGCAAGGTAATGAGTACATTTCCTATTGAGCATTGTTGCCTCCTCCTTTGTTTTTCCCCTTCCATCCCTTCCCTCCCACACTATTCTACCTTTTTGTGAAGGACTTACTCTCTATGCCAAGCCAGAGACCAGGAACCTGGTGGGCACCCTTATAATATCCTGGGCAGTAAGTGTATCCTAGTATGTAAAAGGAAAGCCATCTTGGAGCTTTTGTGCGTTCAAGTATCCTAAATTTTAGAAAACAATTCATTGGAGCAAGGTATGGCAGCACACACCTGTAATCTCAACACTTTGGGGGCTGAAGCAGGAATAGCTAGTTTGAGTCCAGCCTGAGATAATCACTGAGATCTTGTCTCAGAAAAGGAAGGAAAGATGGAAGGGAAGGAGGAAAAGAGGGAGGGAAGGAGGGAAATTCACTGAAGCCCTGAAGAATTTGCCTACTTTATGAATTTTCTGGGACAAAGTCTTTCTTTTCGGCGCACATAATCCCTTGGAAGTTGGCGCCTTTGCTTGTCTCAAGTTGAGCACACATGCCAGATGGATTTCTTCAGGGTCCCTATGAATGTGGACCTTAGAGCTTCCCACACTTAGATTTTGACTGGAATTACACTAGTGAAAAAGACGACTTGGCCTAGCCTGAGCCTAAGGCCTTGGCCTGGATGGCTATAAATATCCTCAGGGTTCACATCAGCTTTGTTGCAGAAAGGGAGAATGCTCTTATCTTTTGTTAAAGATGCTAATACAGGAATTTGAATACAATAAGCTGGGTTTGGGGAACAAAGTAAACCTTTCCCTTTCTCCTTCTTTGCTTTCTTCTTTTTCTCTTTAATTTCACTGAACTCTTAAGATGCCTTCCTTCCTTCCTTCTATCAGTCATGGGGTCTAGGTGGGGTCCCAGAGCTATTTTACTCAAGGCTAGAGCTCCACCTGGATGAGCCTCAGCTGCACTTCTAGTTTTTGAGGGATTAATTAGAGATAAGAATTCCAGCCTCTACTGGCTTTGAGCTTCCATCCTCAGATCTCAGCCTCTGATTACTGTTGTGAGCCACCAACACCTGGCTAGACTCACTCATTTCATTATGAAATAAGGTAAAAGGAAAACAGATTAATTTCACCCTTGTGAAATTCTCTTTCACACTTACAATATCATTGCTGCTTGATTTGATTTAGTACATCTTTTTAAACTCAGCAATTCTCAAACTGTAGAGCACTCACCTTCTCCAACCAGTCATTCCTCTATATTTATGTGCCAAGTAATGAGGGAAGCATGGGAGAATACAGAAAAACAAAGCTCATTGGTGACCCATGAGATTTCCATGTTTATATATATATATGGACTGGATATGTGGTTAGGGGTAGTGAGATCAACAGTAAGCAAGCAAGCAGAGAGAGTATGAGGCACAAAAAATAAAGCCCTGGCACATACTTATAAAATATATATTAAAATAGCACATAACATAACAAGTAATAACTCCTACACTGCAAGTTTTTTTTCTTCGTATTTTCAATAACAAATTTTTCTTGCTGTGCTGAAACTACGATAATAGTTGAATGATTAAAATGTTTGTGCTGGTTTGTCAGTGTGCGCTTGTCTCAATTAAATTTTGGCAAAATGTCCTGAATTAATACGAATCATGCTTAATGAAAACCAGTAATTTGCCAGTAAACTATAGGTTACGCTACATAAATAGAACAAGTCTGCTTTCCCCAAGTTAGTCTTTATAAATATACATTTCAACTCTACACAAAGCAGCAGTGAAGAGCAAGCAAATGCAAAGGACTGTGTGTTTCTAGTTTGTGTTTTCCTCACTAGATTCTGCCCAAGCCCTGGCTACAAGATCCAGCTTTTCAAAACAATGTCTTGTGGGCTAGTTGCCAGCGGCACAAACTTGTTTTCTGTGTATCCTAAAACAGTTACCATTATTGCCTCTAGAAAGAGGCAGTGTTTAGAAAGTGAGCTAGTCTTCCAGTCGATGTTGGCCTCCTGGGCCTCTGGACGAGTTGAGCACTGAGTGACCTCAGTTCACCTGAGCAATGTCTTTATCTGTGAGCTGATAGGATTAGATTAATACACCTGCCTAGTCCCTATGAAACTCCCAACCAAAAAAAAAAAAAATCCCAGGGGAAAAACTGGCACTTGGGTTCTTCAAATAGTACCTTCCTAATGCTCTTCATGGGAGGGAAGGTCATAGCGCCTGAACTCAAATATTTAACCGGAAAGCAGCTATAAATAGACATTTGCTCAAAATCCAACCTTCCTTCCATTTCAAGGTTCCCCCTCCCAACCCCTTCTTAAGCTGTTTGTTGTTGTTGTTGTTGTTTTCAGAATTGGCCTGGAGATGGAAAGAGTCTACTCTTTTTTTTTCCACCCCAGTAGCCACTAGTAAGGCATATGCTGGCCCAAATGGTGCAGGTTCCTGGTCCCCACCCTGGACGCCCGTTCTGGAGTCCTCCTCCCATCTTTGCCTGGGGAAACTGATAGCCTGGTCAGTCCGTTTGAAACACAGATTGCCAGCACAGATCGACCCAGATCCAGGCGCGGACAAGTTCAGGCTACCGTCTCCAGGCGCCTTGTAGGTGCGGGTTCCGTCGATTCTGGCCCCCGCGCCGCCCATCCCACCGTGTGTCGCCCAGGGGGGTGGACCGGGGCTGGGCAGCGCGGCCGGCCTCCAGGCGGGAAGGGACAGATGGCCCGCTGGGGGCAGGGAACCACGTGGCAGACCTCTCCCTTCCAGAGCCCGGCCCCCTTCAGCTTCGGCGACCCCTACCTAGGCACTCGGGACCCACAGATCCCTGAACGAATGGAGAGCTTGGGGAGGGGGGAGGCGGGGTGGGCGAGGCAGGGCTGAAGGAAGCCGACTTCCATCCGTGGCTCCGTGGGACGGTCTGGCAACACAAGTCAGCCACAGCGGAATCGGTCCTTAGGCGGGGGCTGCGGGGCGGGCTGCGGGGCGGGCTGGGGGGGTCTGGGGGGAGGGGCACGGAGGCACCCAGACTTGCACAAGGCCCTGCTTTTACTTTTGCTCCACTTCGAAGCCTCGCGCAAAAACTCCAGTCCTCTCTGTCCTTTGGAAAGCAGAAAGGCCACCCGTTCATGCATATGCAGGGCGGGGCGCGGGGGGGGGACAAGTTTAGCTCGCAGTCTCCCGCCCCCTCCGCGTCCTCCCCGCCTCTCCAGTCCCGCGGCGCAGCTGCGCGCAGCCCCTGGACGTGGGCCTGGGTGAATCAACCCGCGCGCTCGGGGCGGGCCCCGGGCTCCCTCGGGGGGCGGGGCGGGAAGGGAGGGGGCGGGGAAACCGCAGATTGACAGGCGGCTCAGCCACTGGCGGGCCGCGCGCCTCCGCCTGGCATCGCCCTTTTAACAAAGTCTTCCGCAGGCCGCCGCCGCCGGTGGAGGAGGAGGAGGAGGAGGAGGAGGCGAGTTCATCTGAGGACAGCCCCAGTTCTCAGAAATCCCTTCCCTGCTGGAACACCGAGCTCCCTTCACTGCAGTTGAACAAACTGCCCTAGATTGGGGGAGGGGGAGAGGAGGATGAGGAACCCGCCCCAAACTCGTGCGTGGAGCTCCGGGCACCCTGGCCCACGGGAGCTAACCTTGCCGTGCGCCCCCCTTGGCTACCTGGGCGGGAGAGGGGGTGGCCATGGGCGGGGGGGGGGGGCTGGGGCACCTGGCTTGGGGCCTCGCGCCCTCCACGTGAGCGTACCCCCACACCCCCTGTTTCATAACTCTCCCCCGGTCTTCCGGGTAAGATGGGTGTGCGGCGTGCTGGAGAGATCCCCAGCCCCCCGTACCCCCAGCGCCCGAGAGGGAGAGGAAAACCTGCCCTGCGGCCTCCCCCGGGAACACTGCGGAGTAGGGTGTCGAGATGACATCAGTTTCTAAACATAGATCGCACCGCACCCCAACTCTGAGCCCCACGCGCGCGCGCGCGCGGCGCTGCGGTCCCCGCGCGGCGCAGGGGCGAGGCGGGGCGGGGCGGACCGGGCCCGGCCCGGCCGGCGGGCGGAGGTTGGAGATGACTTTGCAGGAATCGTGCCCTTCCTTCTTGGCTGGCACGTCTCTCCCGCGATGCCGCCGGGATCGGGGGCGGGGGGGGGGTCACAGGGTTAGACGACATTCCGGTCACTGCGCGCCCCCCCCCCGCGCGTGCCTTCCACCTTTGGATCCGCTCTGCCTTTAGTTCAATCAACCATCCAACCGGACCGCCCCCCCCCCCCAGCTCTGGTGCCCAGGATCGATCGCGGCCCCAAGGCCCTCCGAGGCCCCGTGCGCGTTTACACCTGGCCCTCCCGGGAAAGGCTGCGTTTCCTGTGCTTGGGGTGGAACACCGTGTCCTTTAGACCCCCCCCCCCCGTCCCCACCTACCGCCCCGTCTCCACCCCCTTGGTAAATATAGCGCTCACGTTTCATCATCTCTTTGTCCAACGAGCGCCAGACACCCCGGCCCGCGGCCCCCGCCGCCGCCTCCCTCCTCCCTCGCCGCCTCGCGCGGTTACCTCGCTTCACCCCGCGCGGGCAGCCAGCCACTCCCGCAGCCCCCGCCCGCGCCCGCCCCGGCACTGCCAGCCCGTCACGCCCTTCCCCCTTCCAGGGTGACCCCTCTCCCCAGCCCTCCCCTCCTGATGTCCTCCCTGGAGAAGGGGGGGGCGGACTGGACAGAGAGGGAGGGAGTTAGACACCCCCTGTCCCCCCCACCTCTCATTCCCCCCCCCCCAATCTGGCTTCCTGACTCCCAGATCTGCCCTCTGGGGTGGGGGTGGAGAGAGCGCGCGACAGCAGGTGACAGGCGACGGAGACAGTTCTGATTCACCCACGGCCGAACCTGCGAGTGGGTTCTTCGGGGGTGGGCGCCTGGTGAGCCGTCTCCTCCCTCCCACCTCCCCTCCCACCTCCCCGGCCCCAGTGCCGGGCGTGGGCTGGCAGGGGTCGGAGAAGAGCCAAGGTGAGCGCATGACAGCCCCCCAAAGTGTGCACTTGCTGCCTCCCCCTCCCGGGCTCGCGGCCACCCTGACAGCCACCCACACCCACCCGGGGCCCGGAGGCGGCTGGCGCTCTCTGAACGCCGGCGAGAACTGGCTCTTTCTGTGGTCTTCTGTTTCTTCTCTTCCTCCTCCTCCTCCTCCTTATCCACCCCCCGGGGGGGGGGCCGAATGGAGCAGCTGGAAAAATCTAACAGCAACAACAAAACAACCCAAACCAAACCACCTCGGTCATGGGACTTCCTTGGACCCAAGCTGTGCCCTGGGTTCGCCTGCGCTGGTGACCACAGGGGACCCTGGAGAGAAAGGCTCAGGGGACAGCCATCCCTCCCTCCCTCCCCGCGTGCCTCTTCCCCGCCCCTTCCACCAGATACCTTCTGATGGGTGTAGGGGGGCTGCCAGGCTGACTTTTTTTTTTGGCCAGGATTCTGGGCCACCCCTATGAGTGGCCACCTGTCCAAAGAGAGGTGCTGAGACAGTTGGACAGCGCGTGAGAACTCTGCATGCAGGAGACTGGCAGCTTGCTTTGCCATCACAGACTGTCCATGCCTACCAGGCTGCCCCATCTGCACGATAGAGCAAGGCTGTGCAGACGGGCCACCCAAACCTGCTCCCAGAGACACACCCTTTTCTTAGGGAGCCCAGCCAGCCCTGGCTTCCCAACAGGAACCATTCCTCCTCCTCCTCCTCTCTCTAGAGGAAGCTGGATGAACAAAGGACACCCAAGGAGGCCAAGAGGAATCCAGCCCTGGTGTTGCCTGCCTGAAGTCCCCCCTCCTAAAAATAAATAAATAAACACCTCTTCACCACCACCCTGGGCTCCAGGCTCCACTGCTATGGTTACCAGCTCTTTGTCCTCGGCCAGCCCTCCTGGTGCACAGAGGCAGAAACAAACAAGGGCATTTTAAGTGTTCTTTTAAATATTCCAAAACACAGCATTGGTATTTGGGAAGCAGAGAAGAGGAAATAAAAAGATCTGACTGTTCCCTGTTTTGTTTTGTTTTTTTCCTCCTTCTTCTTCTTCTGATTCTACCACCCTGAATAAATCCTTACTCTGGGCCGCCTCAGCTGCCAAAAGAGAAAGGAAGGAGGCTGAGGTCAGAGGTCTTGAATTTGAGGCCAGCCTGGGATACATAGTGAGATTCTGGCTCAAAATAAACAAACAAATACCCCCCCCCAAAACAAACAACAAAAAACACGGAAGAAAGCCTAGTGAGATGCACCAGAGTAGAATTGAGAAGACTCAACAGATGCTCTATTTCCCCAAATAGAAAAGGCGCTGCCCCCCCCTTCCCCTTCAACTGCTTTGAAGAACCTGCCATCAGACAGACCCTTTTAATGGCTGTCATCTGCAGGCTGTTTTTGTTGGTGGTGGTGGTCGTGGGGCCTGAACTCTGGGCGTGGGCGCTGCCCCTCAGCTCTTCAGCTCAAGGCTAGCAGTCTAACACTTGAGCCATAGCACCACTTCTGGCTTTTTCTGCTTATGTGGTGCTGAGGAATCGAACCCAGGGCCTCATGCATGTAAGGCTAGCACTCTACCACTGAGCCACCTTCCCAGCCCATCTGCAGGCTCTTCTATTACCTCTCTTTATCCCTCTCTCATCCCTCATTGGTTCAACAATTATATAAACTCAGAGTCTCACCCCTACATCCACTTGATGAGATCAAGGGCCAACCAGAAACCCTCACACCTGAATGACAGCCATTTTTCCTCTACCCTACTGCCATGTGAGTGCTCTACACCTTTGCAAACCAAATAACAGCTTTACTTCTGAACTTTTCACTTCTAACACCCCACTTTCCTTGACCAACACTTCTTTCTTGGCCAGGTTGTTTGCTCAGCTAACCACATTGGAACAAGTATTTGACTCTATTTTTACCTCTAAACTCCTTTTCACCATTCATCTGTCTTTCCCCTTTGACCATCCTCCTCCCAGGCTTAGATTTCACGGTCTATCATTCTATATACTTACACGGCTTCACTTTGCTGGGTCCTGGGACCCCCTGGTTGTATCCAGCTTAGCACAGGAACTAAAGCAACAGTATTAACTATTGCCCCTCTAAATGTATGCTCCTAAATCTCCTGTGGGCTCTCAATACCACCTTCTACAGTCCCTAGTGAGTTTACTTTCCCACACTCTGAAATAACTGAATTGCATCTTAAATACTCAAACATCACATACCCTCGCCTTCCTCATGCTGAGCTGAGGAACTTGCTGCTTAGTTCACTGTGAAAATAAAAGCAAGCTGACAAACATTTCATCTCCCTACCCATCCTTCCCCCTTCGTACCTGCCTCTCTACTGAGCCCACTACCTATCCTGTCCCGTGGGTTTACCATTCTGCTTTACCAAGGCGAACCCTCAGTTCCTCTAGTTCTCTTGAGGCTGCAGTATCCCAGAATTCTGTCTTCCAGCATCTGCATTTTACTTGCCCATTGGGAATTTCATGTGCCACTTCTATATTTTTCAGTCCAGAACTCTCTCTTGAGTTCCACAGAAACAAATCAACTATCTATTCATTATCTCTCCGAATCTGGCCCTAAATGGTCCTCATAGCTCTCCCTGTCTTAGCTAATGACATTCCTATGCTTCTAGTTGCTCAGGCCAAAAAAAATGGATGAATTATCCTCCCCCTTTCTCTCTCTCCCCTCCCTCCCCCTGCCATCCTCCCTCCCTCCCTCCCTCCCTCCCTCCCTCCCTTCCTTCCTTCCTTCCTTCCTTCCTTCCTTCCTTCCTTCCTTCCTTCCTTCCTTCCTTCCTTCCTTCCTTCCTTCCTTATTTCCTTCCTTTGATACCTCTCTACCACTTGAGTTACAGCTCTACTTCCAGCTTTTTGGTGGTTAACTGGAGAGAGATAGGTAGACTTTCCTGTCCAGGCTGGCTTTGAAATGTGTTCCACAGATCTCAAATTCGTATTTAGTTAGTATTATAGGTGTGAGTCACTGATACCCAGCTCCTTCATCTTCTTCTTTAATTTTGTATTTTTCAAATATTTCCAGAACCTGGTCCTTCCCATAACCTTTCCTACTGTCACCTCTGAGTCCTTCGTCATAATTGCTGCAGAGCCTCAGCTGACCTCCCTGACTCCATCTTTGCCTTGGCCTCTGTTCTCAAATGCAATGCTAGAGTCTCTTCTTAAAATGCCTGTCAGACTGGGTGCCAGTGGCTCACGCCTATAATCCTCACTACTCAGGAGTCTAAGATCTGAGGATCACAGTTTGAAGCCAGCCTAAGCAGGGAAGTTGATGAGATTTGTTTTGTTTCGAAAACAAAAACAGAAAACTGGAAGTGGATGTGTGGCTCCAGTGGAAAACTAAGGAAGAGCATGCTCCCTGCATTTAACTAAGCCCCAAAATTATGTACCAAAAAAAAATCAAAACAAACAAACAAAAATCCCAAACAAGCAGATCAGGTCACAGCCCTTCTCTCCACAGAACTCCATAGGGACTTTCTCGTCTGGACTAACTGTGAAGTTTGTCCAGTGGGGGACACGTGCACATGCCATCTTTCTGAGGGACTTCTGGTCCTCATTTCTTCTGAGTCCCCTCCTCTTTGCACTTCAGACAGCGCCTTGCACACTGGGAAACTAACCAATGTGCTCCGGTCTTGAAAGCATGCTCAGAGGCTCTTCCTTTTCCCTTGAAGCCATTTCTCCAAGATCCCAGCCTGGCTCTCTCTCTGCACCTTCCCCAAACAGCCTTTTATCTTCAACCCCTGCTGTTATCAGCAACAATTTCATCCATGCTTTCTGTCTTTTTCCTGCACGTCTTAGCCTCAGTTTCATCCTTGGCCTAGGTTTTCCCTGTGGAAAATGATGCTGGAGGCGACCAGTACTCTACTCACTCACATTTATCACAGCATAGAGCAAGGCTTCTTTCCTTCCCCCCTGTGGGGCTACTGTAAGTCACATCTGGGGACCAATAACAGAAGCCAACAGATAATTGGAGAAGATTGGCTCAGAGTTATAGGGACTCCATTCTTTATAGGGGATAAAGAATGTGTAAGGAAAGTTTGTGTTTTTAAAGTCAGGATTAGCAGAGTGGTTTGATTGTTGCAACCAGTGGGAATCTCAAGGGGGTGTGTTTCCTTGGATTCAGTCATATGCAGAAGGTTGACAGGTGGGATTTGTTAGGAAGGAAGGAGGGTAAGCTGGGTGCTGGATGGGGAACTGATGCATGTAGGCCACCCTGCAGGTTCACGCCACTCTGCTTTATTCACTTTCTCTTTTCAGATGGTCATTAGAGATGGACTTTACATGCTGAAACCTAGTCTTCCACATTTCTTGGATTTTCTGTTGCATGTCTCTAGTTAGCCTGCGTGTCTCCAGCTAGCCAGCAAGCCCCTGACAGTCAAAAGGAGAAAGAATGAATGGATTTATTCCTTGTAATGTAAAACTTCCATACAGATGGAAGCCATGGTGTTATGCAGGGTGGGGAGGGGAGGAGGAGGGGGGGAGGGCAGGGGGGGAGTGTCAAGCTAGTATTCTGGTTCTGGTTCATGCGTTAGTTCTTCGAAATGGACAGATTATATAGCCTTTTAAAAAAATTTCACCTGAAAGCAGTAAAATGTTACCTAATTCACAAGGCTGCTGTGGGTATAAAATGATATCAGTGACATAAAACTCGGAGTTGAAGGCCTAGTATTGAAGGGACAGTGCCATGGTTTTTCATAACATCATGTTGATGTCATGGACTGAAATAGCTGGAGCGTGGACTTGGGGGAAAGTAGTTTATTTGGGAGGTGACTTCAGGTAGCAGGAAGAGAGACACAAAGAAGGAAGAAAAGCCAATATTTGGGGGTATTATTTGAAAGCTCTGCTGTAGAAATACCTCTTAGAACTGTCCATCTGAGCTGGCTGTAGGCTCATGCTTCTGACCCTAGCTACTCAGGAGGCTGTGATTTGAGGATCACAGTTAGAAGCCAGCCTGGGCAGGAAAGTCTCACAGACTTTAGTGATTCTCCAAAGAATCACTAAAAAAGCCTGAAGTGGAGCTATGGCTCAAGTGTGACTACTCTAACTTTGAGCAAAAAGTTCAGGGATAGTACCCAACCCTTAGTTCAAGCCCCAGGACCAGCACAAAGGAAAAAAACAAGAAGAGGGTTATATCATCAGGAACTAGATTTTCATTGGTGAAGGGTTGTTTTAGGACTACGAACTCTTCTTCTTTGCCCCCTCCTAGATTCCTGACTCTGCAGCTTTGAAGAATGCCTGGGAGCAAAAAGTATGTCCTGGAAAGACTCTGGGTGAAGCTTGCCCTCCGTATAAGTATTGAGTGTAATAGAATGAGCGGTGGATCAGAACGTGTGAGGTAGAGAGGTAAGCAAAGCATCTGTTATAGTGCTCGAAGTCTGTTAGCTATTATGGTTAGATTAGATTACTTAACTCAGTACTTCTGATGTTTTACGTGAGAATGAACTGGGAAATTTTATTAAAATGCAGGTTTTGATTCAGTAGGTTAAAAAGGGGCCAGAGTCTATATTTTAACAAGCTCCCGTGTGATGCTAAGATGAATAGTAAAGATTTATTTAATTAATGCACTTGATCATGTTCCTGCTATATTTCAGTGTGTTTGATATTGTTGAAAAATCTTGTGGTAGGCTGAAAATAACTTTCCTAGGATGTCCACATCTCAGTTTCCAAGCTTTGCATATATTGCCTTCCATAGTAAAAGGCACATTTCAGATGTGACTATGTGAAGGATCTTGAGATGAGGTAATTATCTTACATTATCAGAGCAGGCTGGATATAATCACAAAGATCTTAATAAGACAGAGGCTGGAGGCTGGAGCAAAGATGTCTCTGTGTCAGAATATGGCAGTTTTTAGAAGCCTAAAAGTCAGGTGCATGTTCTTCCCAAGAACCTCCAAAGAAATGCAGTTCTACAGACACTTCAGCCTTCCAAAACTGTAAGCTAATACATTTGTGTGATTTTTTTTTTTTTTTTTTTGGTCAGTCACATCCGACCACTTTGAGTCACAGCTCCACTTCTGGTTTCCTGATGGTTAATTGGAGATAAGAGTCTGGAGGACTTTCCTGCCTGGGCTGGCTTTGAACCATGATCCTCAGATCTCAGCCTCCTGAGGGGCTAGGATTACATGTGGTATGAGCCACAGGCACCCAACTATTTGTTTAATTTTAACCCACTAACTTGTAGTGTGTGGTCTCAACAGCTAAGGGAACGGATACAAGCATGAATAAAATGCAGTCTAGATGGGTTAGGTGAGGTTAAACAATAATAGCAAATGATCCCTAAGTCTCAGTTGCTTGAGATAACAATGATCTCTTCGTTGCTCACAGTGCATTTAACCAAGGACTGGCTGAAGAGTCTGTCAATTCAGGGCCCAGATTGATAGAACAGCCACCATTTGGAACACTGTATTTGTAAGTCCCACTTAAATCTCATATGCTGACATCTCATCCTTAAGGAAAAGAGAAAGCACGACTCTCCTCTGTGCCCAGAAGGTAGAGAGCTAGAAATATTTGCCAGTCTACATCTGGTGTGGCTGAGTAAGTCATTATATATAGGAAACCTCTCATATATAACTACTATAAACTCTGGATAAAAGATTAAACCAACAAAATACTTACTCTGGGCCTCTGGAAATGGAAACAAGTGGCCGGAAGAGAAGGTCCTGGGTAGGAAAAAGGGTGAACATGGGTCAAAGGATACAAGCTTTTGCTGATACACTGGACAAGTTCTAGGTATCTAAGGAACAGTATATGTAGTGATGTAGTAGTCTCTCTCTCTCTCTCTCTCTCTCTCTCTCTCTCTCTCTCTCTCTCTCTCTCTCTATATATATATATATATATATATATATATATATATATATATATATATATATGCTGGCATTTTTGGAGTACTGATTCCAGAACCCTTCCTGGATACCAAAATCTGAAGATGCTTAAGTGCTTATATAAAACGATATGGTATTTGCATATAACTCCCGCATGTGTGTGTGTGTGTGTGTGTGTGTGTGTGTGTGTGTGTGTGTGTGTGTGTGTGTGTGTGTGTGTGTGTGTGTGTGTGTGTGTGTGTGTGTGTGTACCAATCCTGGGGCTTGAGGATTTTGCTCAAGGATAGTACTCTACCACTTGAACCATAGCTTTATTTTTCTCTTTGTTGGTTAATTGGAGATGATAGTGTTAAAGTAAGCCCACTAGGTAGGAAGCAAGGGGTTTCAAATGAAGTAAGTGAAGTGTAATAGATTCCATGAAGGTTGCAAATAGTACAATTCTTTTTTTTGGGGGGGGGGCCCAATCGTGAGGCCTGAACTCTGGGCCTGGGCGCTGTCCCTCAGCTCTTCAGCTCAAAGCTAGCGCTCTACCACTTGAGCCATAGCAGCACTTCCGGCTTTTTTCTTTTTGCTTATGTGGTGTTGAGGAATTGAACCCAGGGCCTCATGCATGCAAGGCAAGCACTCTACCACTGAGCTACCTTCCCAGCCCCTAGAATTCTTTTTTTTTTTGGGGGGGGGGGTCTGGTCGTGGAGCCTGAACTCTGGGCCTGGGCCCTGTCCCTCAGCTCTTCAGCTCAAGGCTAGCACTCTACCACTTGAGCCACAGCGCCACTTCCGGCTTTTTTCTTTTTGCTTATGTGGTGCTGAGGAATCGAACCAAGGGCCTCAGGCATGCAAGGCAAGCGCTCTACCACTGAGCTACCTTCCCAGCCCCTAGAATTCTTATATAACTGATTTGTTTAAGAAATTCTATGGGATGGGAAGGTGGCTCAGTGGTAGAGGGCTTGCCTTGCATGCCTGAGACCCTGGGTTTGATTCCTCAGCACCACATAAGCAAAAAGAAAAAAGCCGGAAGTGGCGCTGTGGCTCAAGTGGTAGAGCGCTAGCCTTGAGCTGAAGAGCTGAGGGACAGTGCCCAGGCCCAGAGTTCAGGACCCACAACCAGGAAAAAAAAAAAAAGAAATTCTATGGTACTATGTGTCTTTGGGAATTGCCAAAAATAGTGTAGAGAATTACTCTCACCATGTTGAATTTGCTAAGGACTCCTGTAAAATGTTGACTAGAAGTAGGGAACGTGGGCCTTTTTGCCTTGCTCTCAATTTTATCAGTGATCAAACAGGTAAAATTGCTTTCCACAAAGTTTAAGCCAATTTGAACTACACTTCAGTATGTGGGGTTGCCTAGGAAACAATAAACACTAAGTATGATGCTAGCTGTAGATCTTTTTGTGGATACCCCTTATCAGATGGAAAACACATTCTTCTATTCTTTATTTACAGAGAGTATCATGAATGTGACAAGTGCTTTCTCTGTATCTGCAGAAATGGTCCTATGCCTCCCTGGCCTTTATTATCTCTATCATCTGCCTGTCTATCTATTTATCATTTATTTATTTTTCAGTACTGGGGTTTGAACTCGGGACCTTACACTTGCTAGGCAAGTGCTCTACCATTTGAGCCATACCTCCAGCAGCTTTCTTTTTTTTGTGATGTCCTTTCCATGTATTGACTTAAAAAAACTCATTTCAGTCATATAATACATTTCTCCTTCTGAATGTCATGTTGCATTCCATTCTATTGTTATTTGTCATTTGTGTCTTATAAGAGAGGAATTGTGGGATATGTGGGAATTAGATTGCTCCCAGTGTTCTGCTATGTCAGACAAAGTTGTAGTAGACGACATTTTTGTCTATATCTCTTCCCATGCTACCATGCTAAGGATAGCCTTAGTAGAAATCTTTCACAGTCCAATCACGGAGTCTATGGGAAAAGCTAACTTGAGGATTTCATTATTGTGTCAGCCAATACATCTTCAGGACAATAGAAGCAATGCTAATTTCTTAGACAGAGGACTTCATTTCAGAAATGGCTGTTCTCTTTTGAACATCACCTTTATAATAACAACGAAAATATACAAGGAAACAAATGGTGGTTGTTGCTGGAAGAACTGAAGGAGCAAAAAAAAGGAAAGGCAAATAGTTACTTAAGGAAGTTACTTAAGCAGGTACTTAAAGAAGGGTGGAAATGGGTGGAAGTTGGACATCCAGGGAGAGGGAGCAGCAAGTAGCAGGTTCCAGAGATTGATTTGCTTGTAAGGAGCTGAAGAAGTGGAGATGGGGGGGGGGCAAGAAAGGTGGGCACAGGCCAGATCTCAAAGGACTCTGAATACAATGCCTTTTATCTAAGAGAAATAGCAAGCCATTCAGGTCTTCTGTTCAGGAGACATTAGCTTGACTTGGTGGCCCATACTTATAATCTTAGCAATTAGAGGCTGAAGCAGAAGGGTCATGAGTTCCAGGCTAACCTGGGCTGCATAGTGGCATGAAAGGATACCTAAGATTTCTATTTTATTTTATTTTATCTTATTTTTTTTTGGTCCGGTCGTAGGGCCTGAATTCTGGGCCTGGGCGCTGTCCCTCAGCTCTTCAGCTCAAGGCTAGCGCTCTACCACTGAGCCACAATGCCACTTCTGGTTTTCTGGTGGTTCACTGAAGATGAGAGTCTCACAGACTTTGCTGCCAGGGCTGGCTTTGAACCGAGATCCTCAGATCTCAGCCTCCTGATTAGCTAGGATTACAGACATGAGCCATCAGCTCTTGGCAGTAGATTTCTTCTTTGGATAACTGTGAAAAACAAAATTTTTAAAGGCAAGGATAGGGGACTGTACTGCAGATAAGTTGAATCTGGGATCTCTGTGGACAATCAAGTGTCTAGTAGACAGTTGGATAAATTTCTAGCCATTCTTTCCTCACCTTATATTACTTCATTATAGGTTAGCAACTCAGTTAACTTGTAGGTAAATGCTTTTGTTTTCCTGACAGAGAGGTTCATTTCCCCTTACATGGAATTTATGTGCTTACCTAAACTTCATCCTCCTTTTACATGAAGCATTTCCCCTGTGTCTTCAGTAGAGCATATTTGTCTCATTAATTTTCAAGTTATCTGTTTACTCAATTTAAAAATGAGATTAGATTAGATTATGAGCTCTAGGCAGGATTTGTGTATAATTCATGTCCTCTGAACATAGTAGCCCAAGACCCTATTAAATGACTTCAATACTTTTAAAATTCTGCTATTAAATCAAAAGCCGTTGTATGGAAATAAAAACAACTCTATTCTTTTCATAGGTAACACTGTGCTGCATCCCACCCCAAAGATAGCCAATGATACTCACAGATAGAAAAATACATTAAGGGGCTGGGAAGGTGGCTCAGTGGTAGAGCGCTTGTCTTGCGTGCATGAGGCCCTGGGTTCGATTCCTCAGCACCACATAAGCAGAAAAAGCTGGAAGTGGCGCTGTGGCTCAAGTGGTAGAGCACTAGCCTTGAGGTGAAGAGCTCAGGGACAGCGCTCAGGCCCCACAACCGACAAAAAAAAAAATACATTAAGCTGGATGTGGTGATAGATGCCTATAATCTCATCAGTTGAGAGTTTGAGGTAGGAGGATCATGATCTGAGGCCAGCCTTAGCTGTATCATAGTGAAACTTTGTCTCAAAATAAACAAACAAGAACCAGCAACTATGAAAAGGAAAGGAAAGAAAAAATATATACCAGCTGAATAATGAAATGACTTACGTAATAGCAAATCAGAAGTTAATTTATACATAACACATTAATTTTTTATATTTTATTTTATTGTAAAGGTGCTGTACGGAGGGTGACAGTTACATGAGTAAGGTACATTTCTTGTTGAATATTGTTACCACTCCATTGTTGTTCTTCCACTATCCCTTCCTTCCCCAATCAATGGTTTCTTGTAGTTACTTTTTCCTTCTTTCTTTCTCGTTTTCACTGAGAGGAGCTGAGAGGTCACTGTCCTTTCCAGTATATCCTAGGATCCTGTTCCATGTCTCTCCATAAAGACAAGGCTTTCTTGGTTTCTTTCCCTTGTGTGTGTGTGTGTGTGTGTGTGTGTGTGTGTGTTTGTGTGTTTCTAGAATGGGTTCAGTTTAGAGTATCACCTTCTTCATTTTAATTCCTGAGTTGTCAACAGGAAGGTGGCACATTTTTTCAAGGGCCAATATGGTGGAACATTTCCACTGTGTAAAAGAAAATACAAAAGAAAGACAAATAGGCGGAAATATGTGGCGGAGTCCTCTGCTGGCAGAAAGAAGCCCATGCTGATGCAAGAAACCTGGGGCCTGGCAGTCATGTAATGGTGGAGGAGCTGGGATTCAAAGAGTAGCTAAGTACACAAACTGGAACCTGGGTACATTCTAGTGCTCATTCAGTGCATGCTGGGTGCGGTGAGGGGACTAGCTCATTTGAGTCCTCTCTGGCCTGCATCGTAGAATAATTCCAATGATTGTACATCATGGATTTTGAGGACTCTGTGTGTGTGTGTGTGTGTGTGTGTGTGTATGTGTGGTGTTTGGGATTGAAGTTGCTAGAACCTAATGCATGTTAGGCAAGCATTCAACCCCTGAGCTATATCCCTGTCTTTCTTTTCTCCCCTGTCATTCTGTGTCCAAGGCTGCCCTTGACTTCATGATCTTTCTGTCTCAGTCTCTGAAGAGATGGGATTGCAAGTGTGCAAGCTCAGCACTATGCTGAGCTTGGAACCGACTTAGTTCCAGAGACTGTTGGTTTACCAGGCAAGGCACAGGCTGCTTACTTAAAGATTGGGGACTATGGTGGTCATGGGAGGATTATAAAGACTTGCAACAGTGTAAGAGTGAAAAAAAAAAAAAAGGAAAGGTCCAGAAGAATTGTTTGTTGGTATACTTTTGGGAATGATGGGGTGTACATAGTGCTTCGCATGTTTTTCTTTTTTTCTTTTTTGTTGGTCGTGGGCCTGAACTCTGGGCCTGGGCGCTGTCCTTCAGCTCTTCAGCTCAAGGCTAGCGCTCTACCACTTGAGCCACAGCGTCATCTGCTTATGTGGTGCTGAGGAATCGAACCCAGGGCTTCATGCATGCAAGACAAGCACTCTACCACTGAGCCAACTTCCCAGCCCTGCATGTTTTTTGTCTGATGGAAGAAGGGTAAACTTACAGGTTTTATGGTAACAGCCTCTTTGATTATGCAGTAGAAAGGCAGAAACAAAGTGAATGGTGAGTAATGGACTTTTTCACACCACCTTTTACCTTATTCATTCATCATGACCTCTTCTTTCTCACTAAAATATCTTTGTGTGTGCATGTGAACTTGAACTCAGGGCCTTGCCCACTATTGCTTGTTTTCTTGGCTTAAGGTTGGTGCTCTACCACTTGAGCTACACATCTCTACTTCTAGCTGCTTCTTTCTTTCTTTCTTTCTTTCTTTCTTTCTTTCTTTCTTTCTTTCTTTCTTTCTTTCTTTCTTTCTTTCTTTCTTTCTTTCTTTCTTTCTTTCTTTCTTTCAATTTGAAAATGCTAAACACAGAGGGGTTACAGTTACATACCTCAAGCAGAGTATATTACCTTTTGGACATTTCCTTCCAGCTTCTTGCTGACTAACAGAATGTAAGAATCTCATGGACTTTTGTGCCTGAGCCGGCTTTGAATCATGATTCTCAGATTTCAGACTCCTGAGCCGCCTGTGCTCAGCTACCCAAAGTAGCTTTACAATTCAGAAATGTGAACTTCTAAGATCCTAACAGTTTGACTTAAAGGAAAACAATTATTTTTTCCTAGTTTTTTGAAGACCTGTGTCTTATTGTCAGAAGTCAGGATTAGTGTTTCCTCTCTCTCTAATATATAATATATAAAACATAATATATATAAAATGTGTAATATGTTATATACAATTTTGTGCTATATTGAAGCCGACCCTGAGATGGGGCCCCAGCTGGTACGATTCCATTTTGAGCTTTGCCTTTGTTTTAGGGATTTTAGACTCTACTGCCCTAGTTCCCGGAATGAAAAAAATGCATCTGGTCCCCTCCCCTGAACAACCTAACCCACCCTTGATTGTTGAGTTAAAGGCTGACGCATAAAACAGATAGGTTGTAATCTGGCTCCAATTGGCTACACCACTTCTTATGGTAAACCCTGCCTTTTGCACATGCTTATGGTAAACTCCGCCTTTTGCCCACCAAAAGGTTACTAAATTTGTGTGTCATTTTAAAACAAGGTGATAAGCTGGTTTAAACAGCCATGACAGACAAACTGTAACCTCATTGGCCACCTGTATGTGTAGTCTGGTATGACTGTACAATCCCATTGGTCACCTGTGCGTGACCAGGCTCGACCTCCTGGATTTTTCCTTTACAAACCGAAGAATGGGGGCCACTCAGGATCCCAGTATCAGCTCCCCAGCCTGTGCAGTGTAGGAACCTTCTCAATAAAGTTGCTTCTTTGTTAACAACTTTGTTGCGGTGGGCTCTGTCACTCCGGGAGACTAGGTGGGCTTGCCCGCCTGAGTAGGGGGGTCTTCCTACAATATTACATAATATGTTATATGCTATATTATAAACTTATAAATTATATAAATAATTATAAAACTATATAGAATATTACATACTCTCTAATTAAATAATATATATTATACACAAACACACACTCATATATTTTTGCGAGTATTGGGGCCTGGGCACTGTCCCCGAGCTTCTTTTGCTCAAGGCTTTACCACTTGAGCCACAACTACGCTTTTACCTTTTTGCTTGGTAGTTAATTGGAGATAAGAGTCTCAGGAGCTTTCCTGTCCCAGCTGGCTTCAAACCTTGATCCTCAGATTTCAGCCTTCTGAGTAGCTAAGATAACAAGCATGGGTCACTGGTACCTAGCTTAATATTTATTTTGGTATAGAAACAATTGGTCGCATCCCAGATCAACGGTTTTGTCCAAGAAGAAGGTGCACAGCACTTGCTTGGTGGCTTTACAACTAGCCTCTCCTCGCCTCTCACCACGTGGCCACACACTCATCATTTGGAATGCGTATTCCCGGTGAGTTCAAGGGTCAATTGATCTTTAAAAGTTTGTTTTGAACATTTTGAACACGTGTTTACTGAACAACAGTTCTGTCTACTTTTCTTTGACTGGAAACCACAGGACAAGTGATTCAAAAGGACAAAGAGATCGTTAAGCCCCGTGTCGCGAGGGGTCAATCTGTGATAGTAGCTAGCCACTGCCCCAATCTTTTGGTCAGGCATGCAATTAGAGGCAATATTGAGAAAACTGTCCTCTACTTAAGGGGAACATGTGGACCTAGATCGAAGGTTACTGTGCTACAAAGTGCAGGCTTTGAATTAATGTCTGGCACATTCTTGCCCCTTGCATGAGTATTGTTTCCATGTAAATAGACAAGTTTGTGTCTTGAGGCATGATATAAAACTAACATGGACTTCTGGCAAGATTGTATTCCAGACTTCTGCATTCATTACTTACTTTAATGATACTAATGGTAGGCAAAATATAAAATGAAAAGAAAGAAATAAACATAGCTATCCTAAAAAAAGATAAGTATTGGCCAATCAGACATGGAGGAGAGAGATGAGGAGCGTTGACAAAGCTGTCCTCTGGGCTCTTGTGGGTTTCGTGCTCAAACAGAAACAGTTAAGAAATTAAGTTCTTTGCCACGTGGGATGGCACGGGCTGTAATCCCAGGGCTCTGGAGGCTGAGGGAGGAGGATTAAAAATTGAACACCAGGGCTGGGAACGTGGCTTAGTGGTAGAGCGCTTGCCTAACAGGCACAAAGCTCTGGGTTTGATTCCTCAGCACCACATTAAAAAAAATGGTGCTGTAGCTCAAGTGGTAGAATGTTAGCAAAAAGCAGCTTAGGGATGGTGCTCAGGCCCCAAGTTCAAGCCTCAGGACTGGCAGAAAAAAAAAAAGTTCAAGAATTGAACACCAGCCTGAGCTGAAATAGTAAGACACTGCCTGGAAAAAAAAACAGAAAAAGAAAAAAAGAAACTGGAACCAGTGGCTGGCCCAAAATGGGGTCTAAAAGTGTCCAGGGAATGCCAAGAGATGCATTGTTGAAAAGCAGGTAGTCCTGGCTCACCACATTCCATGCCTTTAAGAAGCCGAAGAAGAAAACAGTCCCTGCTTAGGTGGTAGAGGTAAGGTAGCCAAGGAGGGAGGGAAGCACATAAACCCGCTTAGCTAGGACCCAAACCAAGCCACCCACAGCAGCAGCAGAAGATTATTCTAGGACATCTGTCCTGGGATTAATAAATCCCAGTTGTCAGTTATGAGTCCTCAGATCTGGGCTATGAACTGGTGATTGCAAGATGGCAAGATTAGAAGCAGAAAGGAGAGAGAAAGAAAGTAACACAAATTCCTATACAAGTCAAACTCTAACAGTGAATTTACAATGAATAGGAGAGCTGAGTATGGTGGTCCATACCTGTAATCTCAACACTAGGAAGGCTGGGGTAAATGGATTATAACCTGTCTGGTTGAGGTCATGACTCAAGTGGTAGAGCACCTGCCTAGTGCAAAGGCTCAACTTCAAACCCCAATCACCTGGCAATTTAAAAACTATAACTTTAGGGCTGGGAAGATGGCTCAGTGGTAGAGCGCTTGCCTTGCATGCATGAGGCCCTGGGTTCGATTCCTCAGCACCACATAAGCAGAAAAAATAAAAAAGCCGGAAGAGGCGCTGTGGCTCAAGTGGTAGAGTGCTAGCCTTGAGCTGAAGAGCTGAGGGACAGCGCCCAGGCCTAGAGTTCAGGCCCCACGACCGGACCCAAAAAAAAAAAAAAAAAAAAAAAACTATAACTTTAATGATGCTATTCACAGGTAATTTTCTAGACAAGTTTAAATCTTAAGAAAGATAATTCTTTTTGCAACAACTACCAGTAGGATAGTAAAAGACATGAAGTGAATTCATTTCATAAATCAAGAAAAACCAATAGAATATAATGTCAGAAATAACATATCATTGCTTTTGCCATTGTATCATTAAATATGAGTTCTTTGGTCTAGTGCCTTAGGTCACAGAGAATGCAACAGACAAATGTGAATGGCTGTCACCAGAGATTATGACTGACAACCCACAATCAGAATCAAGAAGGATGAGCATGTAATTATTCTAATTAAATGAGAGAATATATTTGTTAGACTTTAAAATGTATTCATGGTTAAAGGCCAATTAGGAATGCTTTAATATATAATGTCTAAGAATTTGTAACAAGCATATTACTAATGGTAAAATTCTAGGAGCTTTTCTACTAATGTGAGAAATAAGTCAAGAAAAGTTCTAGCTAATGCAATAAGACAAGAAAAAGTAACTAAAGGTATAGGCTTGGGAGGGAAGAGACAAAGTTTTATTTTTGTTTGTTTGTTTGTTTGTTTGTTTTTTATTTTTGCCAGTCATGGGGCCTGAACTCTGGGGCCTAGGCACTGTCCCAAAGCTCTTCAGCTCAAGGCTAGCACTTTAGCACTTGAGCTACAGTGCCACTTCCAGCGTTTTCTGCTTATGTGGTACTGAGGAATCAAACCCAGGGCCTCATGCATGCAAGGCAAACACTCTACCACTGAGCCACCTTCCCAGCCCAGAGGCAAAGTTTTAAACACTGCAGATCACAATAGTCTAAGTAGAAGTATCTAAGCACACAAATAGAGCTAATAACAATAGGTCAGAATGCTGAAGCTAAGCTTTTTGGAAGACTTAGAGAAATCAAATATTTTGCTATCAATCATTAATAATTAGCATATGTAATTTTAAATGATTACATCAAAATATCAGACAAAAAATTATAAAGTACTTAAGTTTCAATATAGGTGCAAAAATATTAGGGAGAAATTTATAAAAGTATTTCAAGGAAAATGAATGAAGATCTCAATAAGTGAAGACATAAATAAAATTTCATAGACAGAATGAGTCTACACACACACACACACACACACACACATTGGCCAGTACTGGAACTTGAACTCAGGGTCTAGGCACTGTCCCTGAGCTTCTTTTGCTCAAAGTTAGCACTCTACCATTTGGGCCATAGTGCCATTTCTGGCTTTTTATGTATTACTAATGAATGCTTCATGCATGCTAGGCAAGCTCTCTACTGCTGTTACATTCCCAGCCAATTCAATATTTTAAAGGTGTTCATTAAATGAAATGAATCTCTATCTATAAACTATCAACAAAGCATTGTTTTGAGATACCTTTGCACAGCATCGATTTAGCTAAGCAGGGACTTGATTATACAGACTTCTTTTTGTTAGCTGGTCATAAGAAAATTCTACATGAAGATTGAAGGTAGAAGTGGTTAGTAGCTACTCTTTAGGGTCCAAAGTGCAGCATAATACAGGCCAGTCACATTGCAATCCATGCAATAGCAGTTGGATAAGCTGTGGGGCTGCTTGGTGGTAAAAGGTACAGGTTTATCCTTAACCTTGGCGTGTAGCATTGTCAAGGTTAAAGACAGGAGGAGATGGACACAGGCTTGTCCTTATGGGCTCCTAATTGCTCTTGCTCTCTATCATTCATCTTCTTTTCTTGTCTGAAACCAGACAGGGAAAGACTTTCTCTGCAGACTTCAGATCTGACACCAGACACAAAACCAGCAGCCTTATATAAATGCTTGACTACCTCTCACAACTGTAGACATCTCAAACCCTATAATAAATCCCTTATTCTTGGGGGTGGGCTTGGGAGGGAAAAGCTGGGACAGTTTGAGGAACGGGGTGACTTATGTAACTGTAACCCCTCTGTACATAACTTTTACAAGCACAATAAAATTTTTTTAAAAATAAACTCCCTCTTCTGTACTGCTCATAGTGATTCTGGATTTCTGATCAACCTACTACTAACATTTTGTAGAAATTCATAAGCAGATACACAAATTCGTTTGGAAATGAAGAAGCCAAGAAGAAACTAAATGAGTTTTAGAAAAAAAAATAGAGAAGAAATGAGGGGGTAAGACAGAGGATTTCTTTGTAGATATCAAGACTTATTATGCAGCTATTTAATCAGATACTATGCTGTTTGATTAATGAAGTAAAAAGTCTAATTAAAAAATAGAGTCCAGCCGGGCGCTGGTGGCTCACGCCTGTAATCCTAGCTACTCAGGAGGCTGAGATCTGAGGATCGCGGTTCAAAGCCAGCCTGGGCAGGAGAGACCGTGAGACTCCTATCTCCAATAAAACCACCAGAAAACCGGAAGTGGCGCAGTAGCTCAAGTGGTAGAGCGCTCGCCTTGAGCTGAAGAGCTAAGGGACAGCGCCCAGGCCCAGAGTTCAAGCCCCACAACCGACAAAAAAAAAAAAAAAAAATAGAGTCCATAAAGACACCCCCAAAACACAAAATTATGACATAGAATCAAAGGGGTATTACCAATCAATAAGGGAAATAATGGACTCTTTCATAAACATGGCTGTGGTAATTGGATATCCATATGAACAAAAATTAATTTATATGCCTACACCCTGTCATACACACCAATGCACTGTAGAATAATTAAAGATCTAAATATGAAAAGAAACATTCTAAAATTAATTGATAGGAGGGCATCTCTCAGGATAGGGAAGAGTTGCTGTTCAAAAACAAACAAATTGCCACCTTAAGTGAAAATCTCATATATTTGAGTATATTGAATGAGAGAGAGAGAGAGAGAGAGAGAGAGACAGAGAGAGAGAGACAGACAGACAGACAGACAGACAGACAGACAGACAGACAGGCAGACAGGCAGACAGGCAGACAGGCAGACAGACAGAGAAAGACTCTTAGATGATAAATATCAAAAGCAGAATTAAAAATACAAAATGCATTTTAGAAGAATACTTTGCACTGTACATAATTAGCAAAGGTGTGGCATCCAGAATATACTAAGAAATTCTGTCAAGACTTGAGAAACAACCTACTACCAAGAAAGAAAAAAGAAGACTTCAAACAAGAAAATGACCTGAAAGGCTGAGCGAAGAGGAAAAGACAGGGAGAGGTGCTAGTTGTAACACTAATCACAGAAATGCAAACTTAAATAAAAGAAGAGATGTTATCTTACACTCATCAGCTGAGTGAAAACTAAGAGTTACCATTAGTGAGAGTGTGGCAAACAAGGAACCTCCCACATAGAATTGGTAACATAGACTGGGAGCCAGTTCAGAAGCAATTTGGTACTCTCAGTGGAAGATATATGGGTCCTATCACCAGGCATATGCCCTGCAGAAACTCTGACAAAGATTTCATTACAGTATTATAACAGAAAAAATGAAAGCTAAAATTCTGTCAAAATAAGAAGGAATAAATAAAGTGAGGGATATTTACAAAAGAGAAGACCAAATAGTGGTCCTGATTTTCAATCAGTGATTAAAAAAATTTTTTTAGATTAATTATATTAATTAATTAGTTATTTTGGTTGTGGGGCTTGAACTCAGGGTATGGGGCTCTTTGTGTTCAAGGCTAGTACTCTACCACTTGTGCCATAGTACCACTTCTGGTGTTTGAGTGGTTAATTGCAGATAAGAGTCTTTGGGGACTTTTTCTGCCTGGGCTGACTTTGAACTGCGATTCTTAGATCTGAGCCTCCTAAGTATTTAGGATAACAAACGTGAGCCACTGGAGCCCAGCTTAATTTAACTTTTTAATTGTTATTATAAAGGTGATGTACAGTTACATGAGTCAGGTAAAGAGTATATTTCTTTGGCCAGTGTCACCCCTTCCTCACTCCACTTAATGGTTTTAAATTTGCTTAACGTCTGAACAGTTAAATAAATTGCACTTACATATAAAATTATGGATACATCTCAAAGGAAAAAAAGAATATTTAAATACATGTTTTTAAAGAAAGCAAATTTTGCTGGGTGCTTATGGCTCCCACCTGTCATCCTAGCTACTCAGGACACTAAGATCTGAGGACTGCAGTTGAAAGCTGGCCCAGCCAGGAAAGTCTGTGGACCCTTAATCCCATTAACCACCCACAAGCTGGAAGTGGAGCTGTGGCTCAAGTGATAGTGCACAGGCCAGCAGCAAAAAAAGCTGAGGGACACAGTACCCAGGCTCTGAATTCAGCCCCAGCACTGGCACATAAAGCAAGCAAGCAAGCAAACAAACAAACAAAACAAGTTTCAGGATTATGTTCTATCTTTTAATCAAATTCTAAAATCCTCCAAATAGTTGTAATATTTTTAGGAATACGTGGTAAATGCTAAGAATATAAAAAGGTGCATCACCTTTATGATAACAATAAAGTAAATTAATTTAAAAATAAATAAATATTCATCTAAAAATAGACACATTGCAGTTACTTCTCAGAGAACAGGATCAGGGAACGTTCTACATAAGACCAAAAATTAATCATGAAGATACAACATAATATCATATTTGCACATGTTAAATCTGCATGGTAAAAACATTGGTTTATGTTATTTTTGTTTGTTTTGCCAGTCCTGGGGCTTGAACTCAGGGCCTGAGCACTGTCCCTGAGCTCTTTTTTTTGCTCAAGGCTAGCACTCTACCACTTGAGCCATAGTACCACTTCTGGCTTTTTCTGTGTATGTGGTACTGAGGAATAGAACCCAGGGCTTCATGCATGCTAAGCAAGCGCTCTACCACTAAGCCACATTCACATTCCTTATGTTATTTTTTTGTAGGTTGACTTTTTTTTTTGAGATGGAGTCTCTTTGTATAGTCTAGGTCTTCCTGGCTTAGCCTCCCAAGTTCTGGGTTTGTAAGTGTATACCTGGCTGTGATTAGCATTTTGTTTTGTTTTTTAACAATAAAAAGGGTAGGGCTGGGAAGGTGGCTCAGTGGTAGAGCGCTTGCCTTGTATGCATGAGGCGTTGGGTTCAATTCCTCAGCACCACATAAGCAGAAAAAAAAGCCGGAAGTGGCGCTGTGGCTCAAGCGGTAGAGTGCTAGCCTTGAGCTGAAGAGCTGAGGGACTTCCGGCTTTTTTCTTTTTGCTTATGTGGTGCTGAGGAATCGAACCCAAGGCCTCATGCATGCAAGGCAAGCGCTCTACCACTGAGCCACCTTCCCAGCCCTGGAATTTCAACCCTGTCTAAGGCATTCATTTCTAAGGACTGGCTTTCATTAACTCATAAGATGAGTTGGAACTGGAACAAGAGAGTCTAGGAAGAGATAAAACAGAGGTTCTCTAAGGGGCCGGTGTTCACCAGGGACATTATTGAATGCTCTTCAGCTTCTGTCCCTCCGTTCTCAGTGTTTGCTGTGTCAAGGGTTTGTGTCTCTTCCCACCAGGGCATCCTCATGAGTGCAAAGTCTGTACTGGGATTTTGGATTAGCTGGAGACAAAGAGAATCTAATGACCTTAAAAAAAATCATGTCTTGCCATTAGGCAAAGTTCAATAAATTATACATTGAAGTAGCCCCACTGGGGAGGGGGAGACCACCCTTCCAGCCCAAGTTATATGAACAGGGGTTTAAGGTGTCAGGGTGCTCAGATTTCATACAACCGTGGTGGATTTAAATGGGAACGTTATACAGAAGGGGGGATGTCTTGGCAGTGTTATTTCAGCGGGTACTTCTCACTTCCCAGCAGGCTTTTTGTCCTCTCAGTGTCTTATAGTACCTCTGCTGCGTGCGATGGGGCAAGCATCACCTCCGATGATCTCTGCCAGGTCGTGGATGGAGAGACGGCACATGGACACATTAACTGACTCTTCACATTGCAGGCCACGGTCAAGTTGCTATTTATTCTCCAGGACAGCATCTTCTCCTGGACTTTGAGTGAGAACTCCTGGACTCCACTGCTGAAGGAGGTACAGATGCAGACTTTTGGTGACTGAGCCACCTTCACGTTCTCTCTCAATGCCTATTTTCTTACTTTATGTCTAAACAACAAAAAAAATGTGTGTGTGTGTGTGTGTGTGTGTGTGTGTGTGTGTATGGATGTGTGCTGATTCTGGAGCTTGAATACAGGGCCTAGACAGTGTTCTGGAGTTTGAACATGAGGCCTAGACAGGATCATTGGGCTTTTGTGTTCCAGGCCAGTGCTCTAGTACAAGAGCCACAGCTGTACTTGTGGCTTTAGCCACAAGCAGGTAAGAGTCTCACAGACTTTTCTTTTTTCTTTTTTTTTGTTGGTCGTGGGGCTTGAACTCTGGGCCTGGGCGCTATCCCTCAGCTCTTCAGCTCAAGCATAGCTCTCTAACACTTGAGCCATAGCGCCACTTCCGGCTTTTTTCTTTTTGCTTATGTGGTGCTGAGGAATCGAACCCAGGGCCTCATGCATGCAAGGCAAGCACTCTACCACTGAGCCACCTTCCCAGCCCAGGCTTTTTTCTTTTTTCTTATGTGGTGCTGAGGAATTGAACCCAGGGCCTCAGGCATGCAAGGCAAGCACTCTACCACTGAGCCACCTTCCCAGCCCTTTTTATTTTATTTTTTATTTTATTTTTAAAATTAGAAATGATGAGTAATCATTGAGCCACAGATAAGGGAGTTCATATTATATAGAATCATGGAATCTCTAGGTCAGGAAAGGACAGGTGGTCTAATTTTGTCTTAAAGGGGAATTAGTAGGGGAGTTAAAAAAATAGAGAGAGAGTGAGAACTGGTATCTCACACCTATAATCCTAGCTACTCAGATTAGAGGATCAGGGTTCAAAGCCAGCCCAGGCAGGAAAGTCTGTGAAACTCTTATCTCCAATTAACCATCAGAAAACCAGAAGTGGAGCTGTGGCTTAAGTGGTAGAGTACCAGCCTTGAGTGAAAAAGCTAAGAAACAGCATCCAGACCCTGAGTTCAAACCCTAGGACCAGCACAAACAAACCAAAACCCCACAAACAACAAAAACCCAACAAAACAACAACAACAAAAATAGTCTACGTCCTCGTCCTTAACCTACTATAATAGAGCCAGGAATTTTAAAAGCTTGGAGTGGTTATGCACTCCTCTAACCCAAAGGGAAGTTGAGGGAGGAGGAGAGTGAGTTCAGAGCCAGCTTTGGATTACACGACAAGTTTGAGGACAGGCTAGACCATACAGTAAAATCTTGCCTCAAAAAAAAAAAAAAAAAGAAGAAGAAGAAGAAAAGGGGCTGGGAAGGTGGCTCAGTGGTAGAGTACTTGCCTTGCATGCATGAGGCCCTGGGTTCGATTCCTCAGCATCACATAAGCAGAAAAAAAAGCCGGAAGTGTTGCTGTTGCTGAAGTGGTAGAGCGCTAGCCTTGAGCTGAAGAGCTGAGGGAAAGTGCCCAGGCCCAGAGTTCAGGCCCCATAACCAAGAAAAGGAAAGAAAAGAAAAGAAAGGAAAAGAAAAGAAAACAATTTGTGCATGGGTGGTCCTATGCAGGTTTAGAAACCACAACTTAGGTAGAGCCATTCCAAAATGCTCCGTTACCAGGATCTTATCTACAATGGTGGATCTTATCTACAGAGGTCCAGTGTAAACTAACAGGCAACAAAGTCAGGGATAAAACCCCTTCAGAGCAATGGAGCAGATGGGAGATGGGCTGGATGGTGGTATTTTGTACCCTGGACTTTGTTTTGGCCTGTGAAGTCTAGTGCTTAGATAGGAAAGTTGGAGAGAGCTTGAGTGGAGCCAGGCTTGGTGATCTGGGCCAGCGCTTTCCCCCACTTGAGCCTCAGTTTCCTCATCTTTAGAATGAGGATGTAGACTTGTTGATCTCGAAGTTGCTTCGAGGCTCTTTGAACAGGTTTAGCACGTAGCTTTTTTGGCGTTAACATGCTATCGTTGTTAAGCCGTCTATACTTATTGTTTTGTACTGTTTTCCGTGGGTTCAGTGCTTGTCCTTTGGAATCTGTTGCCAGCCACAGGCCTTCTTGAGCTGCCTTCAGTCTGTGCCCAAGTGTGCTCAGCACCTGAGCCTTACAACTCTGATCATCCCCAGACGATAGGTCTGTCATGTCAGGATAGAAATGCACCCTCCAAGAAGGCCTCTTGCCAAGAAAGGGGCTGGAAATCCGCACGGCGAAAGGGTTGGAAGGAAGAGGCAAGTCAGTGTAGCTCAGAGGGGGTTAAGTGTCCAACCAGACATCGCTGCTCAGGGTGAGAGTAATTCTATCTGCTGCCTGCCATTTCAGAAGGTGACCAAAGAAGGCTCCAGCAACTGGCAGACACGGTATGTTTTCCAGTTACCAGGCTCACCTTGCTCGTGGGTCATGGCTGCTTGTTGGCAGGAGAAGCCTGTAGTAGTTATAGTTGCTGGCATCAGAGCTGGCTACTGAGGCCCAAGGCTGGCCAGAGAGAAGAGACTTAGCAAGGAAAGAGGATCTGCAGCATCACTTCTGTGGCCAGACAAGAAGTAAGCGATCACCATCGCTGGAAAAGAACCAAAGAGAACAATGTAAGTAGCGAGGGCCCATGGCCGGGAGCAGAGCAGTGAATTTTTACTAGGAGTCTTTATTTATTTATTTTTCACTGGAGTCCGGGTCAAATGAGGGCCCGATGGAGCGGAACACACTGCCATCCTTGCCCTTGGGAAGTTGAGGCAGGAGAGGATCAAGTTCTAGGCCAGCTTGGGCTACCGAGTGAGTTCAAAGTCGGTCTGAGCTAGATCCTGAGATGCTCCCTCCAAGAAAACACAGAAGCAGCACAACAGCCCGGTCAAAGGAGGAAATAGTAATTGAGCCCAGTCAAAACCCATGGAACTCAAACAGATGGAGCCATTTCCTGTTGGGCTGGTAGGCAAGTTCTTCCTCTATACAGATAGACTCATCTATCTACAGAAGCTAGTGTAGGAACGAAGGCAGCTGAAGTGGCATTTGCTGTGGGCTTAGATTGACATTTGAACATGACTTTGGAGATGGGAGTGGTGGACAGATCTTCCAAGAGACAAAATTAGCAGAGGCAAGAGGGTGCAGCAGTGACTGGCGTATTTGAGAGGCAGAGAGAAAGGTGGGGCTGTGGAGGATACACAGATGTCCTGGAGGAGACAGAAGGTTCTAGATGGTGCGCAGTAGCTGGGCTAGATGGCGTAGGAGTGAACGGGGGAAGGAATTAAAGGAGGCTCCCATTGAAGAGTCACATTCATGGCTTAGACATCTTTTCCTGGAAGCAGAAAAGAGGACAAGGGCAAGAATAAAACGGAACCATATGTTAGGGGACCACAGCAGAGCCTGGTCATTACCATAGATCTGGTAGTTGTGCGGTGTCAGGCAGTGTGTGGTACCAAGAAAGGAAAGGTCATTCTTGGTTTTCTCATTCTGGTAAGTTCCAGGCTCCCCTTTCCCACCTACACTCAGTTGGGCTTGGGTGAGATCCACCTATCTGTTTTATTAAGTCATGTGACAATAACTCAGAAGCTGGGAGCCAGTGGCTGATGCCTGTCATCCTAGCTACTCAGGAGGCTGAGATCTGAGGATCACGGCTCCAAGCCAGGAAAGTCTGTGAGACTCTTATCCCCAGCGAACTACTCAGAAAAAGCTGGAAGTGGTCCTGTGGGCTCAAGTGGTAGAGTGCTAACCTTGAACCCAAAGAGGCTCAGAGACAGCACCCAGGCCCTGATTTCAACAACAACAACAGACTCAGAAGTAAAGAGACTGGGGAAAACTTAAAATAATGAGTGAATTTTTAGAATTCTCCATAAGGAGTATGTAAAGGTAACTGGCAAGTTTTTTTTTTAAAGGAACTGTGTATTAGTTAGGGAATAGCTGTTAACCATGGGGAAATACACATACATATGTACATATACTTGTCATATATATTATATGTGCATACAACATTGCAGCAAATTGCATACCCAGTGGGAAAAATGTGCATAATAGAATTTATAGTTCACTGATTGATCATAAGGCAAGCATCCACACAACCATTCCAAAATAGGGTATGTTTCTATCACCCCTGGAAATCTCCTTTGTGACATTTTATTCCCAGGGGAACTATTATCCTATAGAAGTATTTTTTAAAAAATGATTTGCAAGGCACTATGAAATAACAAGCAAATACTCTTTTATTTCTTCTCTTTTCCAATTTTGGCTTTTGGTTGTTTTCTCCCCTAATTTCTGTCCCCCACCCCGACCCCTACCCTAGCTTCCTAATTAAGTTGAGTTTAAGTATCCTAAAACAATCACTGGTTCCACCCATACAGTAGTAATACAGTTACGATCTGGGCTCTCTCTTGCTTTAATCATGTCTATATAAGTTCAGCTGTGGTTGTTGATCAATTAATCACCTCTGTAACTTTCTGCATATACAGCCATGAGTTTCCAGAAAGCCCATCCATCTTAAGAGAAGAATTTGCTTTTGTTTAAACAATGATAAACTCTCATTCCTCCAACCATTTAAAGGGAAGCAAGAGAGGAGAGAGAGAAGAAAGTGAAAACTGTTAAGCCAGGGCATCTTCACATTGAAGGATGGAGGTTCTGGGCATCTCTGTTCATCCCTTTTCTCAAAACAGCTGTTGTTATTGTTGTTTTTCTTTTTAAGCACATGGTCATCTCACTGGCTCCATCCACCTGTGTTACACATGCTTCTTCTACTCCCAGGAGAAGAGAGTTACACAGAAAAAGGATCTGCTCATGAAAGACCAGCTAACCCACCTGTCTGACTAAGTACACAGGGCCACGTAGAAGAGGTTGTGTAGGTGATCCATGGAGCCAGGTGTGGTGAAGACTTGGAAAAGTGGGAACACTAAGAGTAGAAGAGCTGCCTACATCTACCATCCTGGAAAAGGACCTGGCCTGACATCTCCAAGTTCACTTCGAGGGTTACGAGGGTCACCGAGGGTGTGCTACACTTGACATTTTCACAAATTGCTCTGTTGTAGGTTTTTTTTTTTAATTTTATTGGTTTATTCCAATTGTTGTTCCAGGGACTTTCTGGCAACCAAGTTTTCCAGATTGGCTTAGAATCCCTCATTAATTGAGTCAAGTTATATATATATATAAAAAGAGGACTGCTTTGAACTCTTGCCTGTTTGAAGGATGAACAAATAAATTCCAGGCAGGCACACCATAGGAGAAAACAAGAATGAGGCTCACACGTCTGAGTTTACTGGACAGAACTTGCCTGCTCAAGTGTTAGGTGCAAGGGGTGAGCTGTGAGCCCAGGGAACCCGTTCTGAAGAGTGAACAGATGCTGAGAATTGGCTTCCTCCTGGGCCCTAAGGGAAGAGGCAGGCTGGAGGAGAATTAGCAGCAGTCGGAGCTGTGCAGATTAACAGCATCCCAAGGACCCAGGTAAATTCACAGGTACCAGTGATCCCCTGTGTTTACACTTCACACCAACTCTCCGCAGAGGCTTAGCTTAGGAGAAGCTTGGTAAGAGGTCTCAGTGAGACAGCGGGCTGTGATACTGTTTTAGCTCAGTTTATAGAGCAAAGACTATAAAAGTTAAGTAACCCAAAGGAGTCCTAGGAGAAGGGTCAGCAGCATCAGAATGTGTATTGCTGTTGAAACACATTTTTTTTTTTTGGTCTCACGTTTATTATTTAAAAGCTATGGCAAAGGCAGCATCCACAGAACACAATCTTTGACTTTCATGACATGTACCTCAATAGTATAGTTAAAAAAAAAAGTGTTATATCAACTGTCAGGTGAAATGGATTTCTATCATTTTCAATACAAAGTATGTCCAGATTCTCTTTCTTTAATAAATAATACTTCTCAATGGTAGGTAGAAGACCAAACATACCTCTTAAAGCTCTTTAAAGATAAGGGTTCAGGGTTGGAGATGTGGCTCAGTGGTAGAGCACTTGCTTAGTGTACATGAGATCTTGAGTTCAATCCCTAGGATGACAAAATAAAACAAATCCAGCCCACTTGGGAGGCTGAGGCAGGAAAATTTCAAGTTCAAGGCCAACCTAGCTATATAGCAAGCCCTTGGATGAAAACAAGCAAAACAGCATTATTTTATTATTTAAGCTTTTTGAGATAGGGTCACCTTATGTAGCTCAGATTGTCCTCAAACTCAAAATGCTTCTGCCTCTGCTTCCTGTGTGCTGGGATTGGAGGTATATGTAACAATATCTGTTCATTATTTCAATAAGTAAAATGAATAAAATAAAATCAGGGTTCAGTACTTTGTTTAGCAGATGTTACTAGTAGCAATGAGAAAATAGTGTACTCACCAAACTTGGGAAGATTGTCTCAACATGTAACCTGGAGAGTGGGGCAGATTGAGGAAGGGGCCATAATTAAGATGGATTTAAAAGCTATAATCATCACATGCAAGTAGAGACCTTGTTTGGATCCCGATTTGAACAAACCACTGTAAAATGAGACAATTAGGGAAATATGAATATCGGCTTGATATTTGATGCCATTAAGAAATAGTATGATTTCAAAAGTTTAAGCATAAGGATATTGTGGTTTTATATCTGTCTGTCAGTCTGTCTGTCTGTCTGTCTCTCTGTATCTATCTATCTATCTATCTATTGCTTTTGGTTGTTTATATTGTGACTTGTTTGGGAGATTAGGTCACTCTATATAGATTGGCCTGGAACTTAGCTCTGGCTTTGTTTTTGTAAAAAAAAATTGTCCTTTAGATCTACGTATGCAGATGAGGCATTTATAGGTGAGACGGTGTATGAAATTTGAATGACCCAGTGGGCCAAGATGGGGATTAAATATATAGCAGGCAGAGAAGTGAGAGAAGAAATAGAATGTTCTGAAGTGTTTGATGGTTATTGATGAAGATGATGATGGATACAGGAGTGATGGATTCAATATACTTCTCTACTTTTCTGTATTGATGATTTCTGTTTGCAAAGGTAAAAATGAAAAAGAAATCTCAGTTGGTGCTTACATCTTGGCAGGGAAGGGAATGGAATTGGTATTGAGGTTTTCTCCTCAGGTTGTGCTTACAATTTTACCTTTGTTATAGTTACAATCAGAGAAACCTCATTGGTCTCTCTCTCTAATCCCTATTCTTTGATTATATGATTCTGAAACATTGTGATTGATTGATAGGACTGCTCATCATAATCATCAGAGTTGGTCCCACATCAGGGCTGGAGAGAGCCAGAAAAGGAAGAGAGTACTTATTGACACAGAGAATATATATATATATATATATATATATATATTTGCTGGTTGTGGGGCTTGAACTCTGGGCCTGGGCACTGTCCCTCAGCTCTTCAGCTCAAGGCTAATGCCCTACCACTTGAGCCATAGCACCACTTCCGGCCTTTTTCTGCTTATGTGGTGCTGAGGAATCAAACCCAGGGCCTCATGCATGCAAGGCAAGCACTCTACCACTGAGCCGCCTTCCTAGCCCATACAGAAAATATTTGTAAGTTGGGTGGGGGCCTGTGAGAAAGCAGAAGTCTATGTTTAGAGCACTTGTAGAAACATGAGTAGGGACTGTGATTATGACCTATACGGCAAAGCTCATTTTACAGACCTAATATCACAAGCTCAAAAAATAATTTCAATCTTTAGCCTTCAAATTAGCTATAATGAATACTGATACAACTATATTAGTTATCTATGCTGTGTAACAAATAACCCTAAAATTTAGTGTCTGAGAACCAGAAACATGTACTACCTAACCATTTCTGAGGATCTGGGCATGGCTAAGTAGAATAGCTCTGGTCTGGGTATTTCACAAGTCTGCAATAAAACTATTGCCCAGGACTGCAGTTGAGAAGGGTAACTGGGAAGACTCCTGTTCTAATTTCATTCATGTGGCCTCAAATATGCTTCCCAGGTCGCTCACATGGGACTTTCCCTCAGGCCACCTCGTGCTATGACCCTGGACTTCACCCAGAGAGAGAGAAAACCAAATGGGAGCAACATATAGAAGCTCCAGTCCTTTTAGGCAAGCATTGAAAGTGATGACCCATCTCTCCTTGTTTTAAAAGGGAGTCAATAAATCCAGCCAGGGTGATCAACTCATACCTCCCCCCCCCCCCCGAACCCCACCCCCCAACATCCCTTTCCAAGGACTTTCTTTCTGTTAGCACATCTTGTCCCACATCTTTGGAGCTCTCTGAAGCCTGGGTAAATCAGCATGCTGACTTACCTCAATCCAATCTACATTGTAAGGGATGGGATTATGTCTTTGCATACAAAGAAGTACATCTTGAAGACTCCCCAATGCAACCATCTTTTAAAGACTGACCTCTTCATTTTTTAAAAACAAGGCCTGAGAAGCTGGGAGCTGGTGGCTTGCGCCTGTAATCCTAGCTGCTCAGGAGGCTAAGATCTGAGGATCATGGTTCAAAGACAGCCCAAGCAGGAAAGGCTGTGAGATTCTTATCTCCAATAAACTACTCAGAAAACCAGAAGTGGCACTGTGGCTCAAGTGGTAGAGTGTTAGTCTTGAGCTGAAGAGCTGAAGGACAGCACCCAGGCCTGGAGTTCAAGCCCCATGACCGACCAAAACAAAACAAGGCCTTAGAGCCATTCATGGTTTATGTATCAGAATGTGTGCCTCCATTTCTAAAGATATGATGAAGCCTGCTAAGGAGAAGTAAATAAACATGTAAGCCAATTGTAGACATAGAATTTATTGAGGACAGAGGGACTAATGAGTCTTAACATACCTATTTTTTCTATCCTTTTATTACTCTAAAGCAAGTATTGGTATTTAAATACTAATTGGTATTTTGTTTTGATTTCTCATCAGATTTAAACCAGCCAGGTGCTGGTGGCTCATGCCTATAATCCTGGCTACTCAAGAGGCTGAGATGTGAGGATTGAGGTTGAAGAAGGAGGAGGAGGAGGAGGAGGAAGAGGAAGAGGAGGAAGAGGAGGAGGAGGAGGAGGAGGAGGAGGAGGAGGAGGAGGAGGAGGAGGAGGAGGAGGAGGAGGAGGAGGAAGATGAAGAGGAGGAGGAGGAAGAGGAGGAAATCAATGTTTAAGTATAAAAAGATTGTTATTTATTACAGATGCTTAGAATTTGCAGTAAAATGAGGATGAAAAGGAAATCATCTGAATATGTTTGTTGATTCCCAGGCCCTTTAAAAATATTTTTATTGTTAAGTAGTTGTCCAAAGAAGTTATAATTCCGTAAGTCAGGTTGTGAGTACAATGCATATTGATGTCACTCCTTCCATCATTCTTCCTAATTATTCCCCTTCCTATCCTAGATCCTCATTTTATGGATGCTGTTTTGTGTCTGACATAGCAGTACTTGTAGTATACATGTATTACTCTACTCCTTCCCATTTCTCCTCCTGATCAATAGTATGAGCTTCTATCTTATTACAAATTCTTCACTGGTACTCTGTGAATGGCTATGTTTTTTTTTTTTCCAGTTAAATGGATAGTCTATGGTTTCCTGTAACATCTCCTATGACTTGGTATTTTAATGATTTTGAATTTTAGTACACTTTTAACTACTTTGACTATTTTCAACCCAGATTTGTAGTCAATCCTTTTGGTTTTGACGAGAGGGAAAAACCCATTCATTCATTCATCCATTCCACAGATAGCCCGTGCTGTGTCCACTCTGCCCAGCACTGAGGACATAGAACAGAGCAAGAAGAATTCGTTTACTGTTTGTGTCTCAGGCAACTTGGAGGCTGTGGTTAGCAACATGAGGTCTATTTCTTTTGTCCACCACTGTGGGCTCTGTGCCCCTTCCCTGGGCTCCAGGAGTGCCTTTTGCTCACAGCTATCTGACCTCTAACATCGTGTGCAGGGCAAGATTTTTTCCACTGTCCTCTGAGCTCCTTGAGGGCAAGGACTCTGTGTTTGTTCAATCTTTAAAAATAAATAAGAAAGGCATTGATGTCCTGGTTAAGAAAGCAAGATTGCTGTTCTCTTAGGGCTTCCAGTCAGCTGGAGAGACAGAATGAGAAAAGCAGACACAAACAAACAGGGCCACGGGTTGTGTTAAGTGTCATGGAAGGAGGTACAACAAAAAACGTTAGGAGGTCTCTCTGAGGAAGGCGATTGGAGCTGCAACCCGAAAGAAGAAGATTAGGCATGCAGATGAGGAATTGGGTAAGAATGTTCCAGAATAAGAGAATAGTGTGCAAAGTCCTGAGGTGGGGCACTTGCGAAGCTGAGTTATCAGGATGAAAAATTTGAAGTTAGGTTGGGTTATGAAATGAGTTCGGTGCCAGCCTGAGCCACTATGTCTCTGTCTCAAAAGAAAAGAAAAGAGTGTTCCAAGGTAGTAAAGTGCTTAGAATGCTCGACGAATGGAAAGGAGACAAGGGGTGAGAAAGGGGCAGTGGGTTGGAAGTGACAACAGGAGTGATGCATGGGCATCGTGCTGGACTTTGTAGGGAAAATTGTTTCTCATTCTCAAGACAATGGCCTGTCAGGGTCAGGACATAGGTGCACAAGACACATCACATGAATCTGATTTCCAACAAGGTGACGAAGTCAAACTTGTAGCTTCCGTACACGGAGGCCATATAAGGAAGTTTCAATAAGGAAGTGGAGAATGAGCCAGGTGCCGGTGGCTTAGGCCTATAATCCTTGCTATGCAGAAGGCTGAGATCTGAGTTCAAAGCCAGCTGGGGCAGGAAAGTCCATGAGACTCATCTCCAGTTAACTACCACACTGGAAGTGGCACAGTGGCTCAAGTGGAAAAGCACTAGACTTGAGGGGAAAAAAAAGGCTCAGGGACAGTGCCTGGAATTCAAGACCCAGGATTGGCACCAAAAGAAAAAGAAATAAAGAAAGGAAGGAAGGAGGAAAGAAACAAAGAAAGGCAGACAGACAGAAAGAAAAGCAAACAGACAGACAGAAAGAAAGGAAGAAAGGAAGGAAGAAAGGAAGGAAGGAAGGAAGAAAGAAAGAAAGAAAGAAAGAAAGAAAGAAAGAAAGAAAGAAAGAAAGAAAGAAAGAAAGAAGGAAAGAAATAGAAAGAGAGAGACATGGAGAATTGATGCAAAGCAGTAAAGGATGAATTGTTCCAGGTTTCACTGGGACAGACTGGGGCCTAATCCCTCTGGGAAGCTCATGGGCTAGTCTATAACATGCCCCTCAAGTCATCCCCCTTGAGAAGTGCAAGAACTGTTATCTTACTTGAGATTTTACATACTCTGCCTTTCAGCTTCCACTGGAGATCTGACAGAGGATGAGGACAGCTGGCGGGGCAGGCAAGTCAGCAAAGTAACTTCATAATCAGAGGCAAACTTGCAGAGAACGTCGGTTGTTAGTGAGGTGAGTGAGGCCCAACGTGGTTGGGGGCAGTTGTGTGTTAGGCTAGGAGTCAACGATTCTCCTTAAGTTCTTTGGGTGAACAAACTAGAAGACCAGAATCGAACGAGGAGCAAGTCAGAGACCATTTCATGGGTTTGGGTGAGAAGTACTGTGGGGAGGAGCTGGAGAGAAAAGAGACTCTGGCTTCATGTCAGGAATGGCATCGATAGCCATTGTAACAGTTTGGACATGGAGCGGGAACGAGAGAGGGGAATGCAACAGGATTTCTGGTTTGAGTGTCTGAGCAGCTAGTTGCTACTGACTTAGGTGAAAACTTGGAAGAAGCTGGGATCAGCTCATGTGTTATAAATGGCCTCCAGTGGTACAATGATGAGACTTTGCCTACACTGCTGGGTGAGAGCTTAGGAAGTGGAGTTCTGGTTTCACTCACAGGGGAAGACGGTCACGTGTGGGTGACAGGAGAGACAGGGCCAGGGAGATAGATACTTGAAGGAAGTTAGCATCATGGTGGACTGGGGACTCTCTAATAAACCTAGACAGGTAAATGAAGTGGGCTGGGAAGTTGGTTAGTAACAAGATGGCGGCATGGGGGGGTGCGGAGACCAGAGATTAGGGGACCAGAGAAAGTGATCTGGAAGAATAGGAACACCATGTCTGGTTCTACTCACTACCCTCAGCCCTTGGCACATAATAAAAGCTTATTGTTTGTGATTCAACTGAAGTTAATTGCTTAGCTGTAAGTGGGTCTTGGGTTATGTTTCTTATCTCTGTCTTTGTTGTTGTTGTTTTGGTTCAACCCTTTTTTTTTTTTTTTTTTTTTTTTGCTGGTACCCAGGCTTGAACTCAGCACCTTGTATTCCTGCTTGAATTATTTCATTTAAGGTTGATGCTGTATCCCTTGGACCACATCTCCACTTCTGGCTTTTTGCTAATTAAATGCAGATAAGAGTCTCTGCTCATTCTGGCTCTAAACTGCAATCCCTAGATCTCCGTATCCCGTGTATCTATGATTACTGGCATGAGCCACCAGTACATGACTTGAATAGTATTTTTAATGAGTCCATTTAGCTTCTTTATTCAATTTATTCTTCTTGGGGGTCAGCATGTAAGGAAATGTCTGCCGCTAGTCCCTGGTGTAGTATGGACAGTATTGCTGTGGACAGTCTTGATGTCACTTTAGGCTTGTGGGAAGTTGGACAGACTGTGGACTGATCTTGGAAATTTTATCCATCCATCCATCCATCCATCCATCCATCCATCCATCCATCTCTCCATCCATCCAATAAGCTCTTTTTGAATGCCTACTATGTGCCTAGCCTCAGGTTCTTGAGATAACACAATACATGGACGAGTGAATTACTGAAAAGTTTTGTTCATTAGGGAGCTACAAATAGCACCTGAGTCTCTGGATGTGAACTTTTTGGCTGTCTGCCCTTTATATATAGTTATATTGAGACGAAAAGAGGGAGAGCCTTTATTCTTTTGCCTGCTGCGTTGTTTTAAATTTTTATCAAAATGTACAATGCTCAGAAGCAGGCCAGGCAGAAAGAACTCTTTCTATGGTGTCTAAAAATGTACAGACCCATCTCTCTAGGAGCTGTTGAGGGTCAGCAGGCATGCCCATAAAGGTGGTGGTGGGGCAGATTCTCACCCATTTCCCCCCCCCCTTTTTTTTAGGTCATTTCAGGTTATTTATCATTATTATTGTTATGTTAGGTTGGTTTTATCTACCACTAACCCTTCTTCAGAATTTGAGTGATCTTTCATGAGAGGCAGGTAATTTTAGTTGATCGAATCCGTCATTGATTTTTGTTTTACCTAACTATACACCATCCCAGGCACTTCATGATAGAAGGAATCTTTCCTTCAGGTAAGGCAACCAGATGCTCACAGGTCCTTTCTCTTCAGGACTTTCCACTGTTGCATTCATCTGGTTGAAGCTGGAAGGTCTCAGTATGCAGTGAACACTGAACATGTGGTGTATGACAGATGCCCAGCAGAATCTGAACTCAGATTGTTTTTTGTGTGTCTATATGTGTGAACTTTTGCTATATAGCCAGCGCTGACCACAGATCCACCCCTGAGCCTTCTCCTTCAGCTTTCCTAGTGCTGGGATTACAGGTATGTGCCACCATATTTAGCTTGACTCTTGGATTCTTATGAAACCCATTAGTGTGGGATAAGATGGGGTGTTTATAAACACCGAACTTCCTACTTTGTTGATACCCAATGGAGATGTTTATTGATGGAATGCACGCGTGAATATGAGGGAAAGACAACTATAAGACCCCCAAAGTGTGCCCTAATGTCACCTCATTTAATTTCCCTATGAAGAAAAAAATGGTCATCTCTACTCACTCCTCATAAAACAAACTTCTGTGATTTGCTATGTGTGGGTCTTCCCACACATCACACAATTCTCCTGCACAGTCTAGCTGTGCAGCCTGTAATTCAGTTCAGTCCTGATACTATTTACCTGGAGATAGCAGTGCGGTAGATCCAGAGTTAAAGTCTCCATCTTATGAGGTTGCCTCCACTTCCAATTCCAGTTCTAAGCAATAGGCCTGGCCTCTACTTCTGACCAGCTAACATGAAATTGAAGTTCTCATTATCCTTCCTTGGGCTTGACCAATTTGCAAGTAGGGTTTACAGAACTCAGGGAAACAATGTATAGACATTAATTTGTGGCAAAGGATCTAACTAAGGATGAACAGCCAGGTGTCCAGGTGAAGACAAGACACAGGGAAGGAGTCTTCTGTTGGAAACTAGGGTCTTTTAGTCACCCCAGGCCACCTCCTGGGCATAAAGTCTGGCGTAGTAAAAACAAACTCAGAAGATATTCCAGATACTCAGGACATTCCTAGGGTTTTAGGAGCCCTGTGAAAAGAAGACTATTTCCTATATTTGCTTTTGTCAAAGTTTTAGCTTCTTTATTTACTTCTTTGTGGTTACAGTTTTTGTTCTGCTTTCTAATTCAGTGTTCCCATTGTGACCTTTTCCTTTCTGATCAGTTAACTTTACTATTGGTGGTTTTGAGCTCATTGCCTTTTGAAGAAGGCTGACTCGTGACAGTACTGTCATGTAATATCATAAAGTTAATATAAGTAGCATGATGATATAATAGGAATGGATTATTCTAAGGAAAAATATGTTATTCTATAGAATGATATTCTATAATGAAGTAAGTATGAATGTATAACAATATAACATAAAACTTTGTATCATCTCCAAGTTCCTTTGTAAAGGATTTTTCCCTGCAATAACTCTTATTCATGCCTTTCCCATGTCATCTAATTCTCTCTCCTGAAGACCCTACATTTTGTGTGTGTGTGTGTGCCAGTGCTGAATCTTGAACTCAGGGCCTTGTGCTGTCCCTTGGTATTTGTGCTTAAGGCTAGTGCTCTAGCCCTTTAACCCTGAGCTCCACTTCTCAATTTTTGGTAGTTAATTGGAGAAACGAATCTCATGAACTTTCTTGTTTGGGCTGGCTTTGAACCAAGATCCTCAGATATCAGCCTCTTGAATAGCTAGCATTACAGGCCACCAACAACTAAGTCCCCACTTTTTTTTTTGGCCAGTCCTAGGGCTTCAACTCTGGGCCTGGACACTGTCCCTGAGCTTCTTTTGCTCAAGGCTAGCACTCTACCACTTGAGCCACAGTGCTACTTCTGGCTTTTTCTGTTTATGTGGTGCTGAAGAATGGAACCCAGAGCTTCATGCAGGCTAGGCAAGCACTCTACCACTGAGCCACCTTCCCAGTTCCAGTCCCTATATTTTCATCTGACTTTCTATCAGCCTCTTCTTGCCCGGCCTATAGTTAACCACCCCCATTTTTCATAAGGCCTGAGAAAATGCTGGAGAAAGAGACTGTTGGTGTATGTTATCTATTCTCATGTTATTCCTTTACCTTGAACCCTTTCTTCCAAAGTAGACTTCATATACTTGGGAAGATTGCATAAGAAAGCAGGCTGTGTACCCCATTCCATGTATGGAAGTACCCTCTTCTTTCCCTGTGCATTAAGCAAAGGTGTAGAAGTTCCTCTGAGCAGAAGTCTGCCCTGAGCCAAATTCACAACATAAACTTTTTTATTTGTCTGTCGTGGGGCTTGAACTCTGGGCCTGGGCACTGTCTCTCAGCTCTTCAGCTCAAGGTAGCACTCTACCACTTGAGCCACAGCACCACTTCCGGTTTTCTGAGTGGCTTATTGGAGATAAGAGTCTCATGGACTTTCCTTCCTGGGCTGGCTTTGAACCGTTTGATCCTCAGATCTCAGCCTCCTGAGTAGCTAGGATTACAGGCCTGCGCCAACATCAATTTTGAGCATGCGGATGGGCTTGGCACTGTTGGGTAGTGACTGGGAAGGGAGCAAGAGTGGACTAGCCAATCACCCTTCCCAGTGTCCTAATGTCTCTGGCATAAGATGTCATCTGCAGGATTGGGAGAAACACCTATCAGACAGGTGAAAGGTCAAGTACAACCAGAATCGTTATAAACTAGAACTGTGTCTCTTAAGTCTTAACATTGACCAAGCTCCCTCTGGAGAGTGGGCCCCACCCCTATATGACTTACATTTGATTTGATTTTCTTACCTCTTAACTTGCCTATCCCCGGGGAAGCATGATAAATAAGTATTTATCAGCTCTGTTGGCACCGTTGTATTATTTACAATGCACTGTTAGAATTGTGCATGTTTGGAGAAGCTGTTGTGCTCACCACAACTCCATGCTAGGAAGATCTGATTAGAGGTCCTTAAATCGTGTTTCCTAAATATTTACTTTGGCCCTCTGTGTTTTCTTTTCTTTTCTCCCAGTTCCTATTCATGTGAACGCTTCACTTCCTCCCAAACCAGTCAAATGGCTTGGTCTAATGGAACCCAGCAGTTTGCCAAGCTTGCCTTGTAGAAGAGGCCCTTCGTAGTCCACACCTGGTGGGAACATGAGCGCAGTCATAGCCTTTGGTGTTGTCAGGCTGGAAGGAACATTCCTAAGGTGGGAGGCGCCAAGGAAACCGTGGTGGATGGGCAGTTTGTTATGTTTCCGTTTTCCAGGCAGGGTCTTGCTACGTAGCTTAGGCTGACCTCTAACTAGAGCTCCTTTTGTATTTGCCTCCTGCATGCTGGAATTACAAATGTGTGCTCACCACAGGTGGACTTTCTTTTTCTTTTTCTTTTCTTTTTTTTAATTTAAACTGGGATTTGAACTCAGGGTCTCATGCTCTTACAGATTGCTTGCTCATGTGTGGTGTTCTACCATTTTAGTCATGCCTCCAGTCCAGCATTTTACGGATTCTTTTGGAGATGAAGTCTTGCAAACTTCCCTCTCTAAGTTGGCTATGAACTTGGATTTCAGTCTCCTGATGAGTTAGGATAACAGACATGTGACACTGTGGCCCGACTTTGGATGGACATTCTGGAAGGAGAGGGCATATGTCTTCTAAGTCCTTGGTAATGTTAGACTCAAACTCGAGTTAGAATGGAGTTAGCTTAGTCCTTCAGTAACATGTATTAGCTTCTGAGACACAGAGTAAGAGTTCTTAGTACTATTATTATCAATAATCAAATCTACTCAGTGCTCATGGCCAGTCTCCAAGGACAGGAATCATTGTGTGTAATTTACAAAGGTAAGGATATGACCAAGATTCAAGTTCTAAAGTTAAAGTAGACTTTGAAACTCTTTTTTTATTTTGTGAATGACTGGTTTAATTCAGAATAAGTGACAAGATATTTCTGTTGCCTTCATCACATCACTTCTTTTCTTTTATTGTTGCTGTAAGTAAAGGTGGTGTGTAGAGGGGTTACTGTTTTATAGGTCAGGAAATGAGTACATTTCTTTTTAGACAATGTTATCTTTTCTTTCACTCTGTTTTTCCCCTCTCCATTTCTTTGAATGGACTTTTAAGTTCTTCTTCTTCCTCCCCCTTTTGCTTTTATTCCTCCTCCTCTCCTGCTTCTGTTGCTTCTGCTTCCTTGTTGTTGTTGTTATTATTATTTGTGCTTGAACTCAGGACTTGAGCTCTTGCTTAGCTTTGTTACTCAAGGATGTGGTCACTCTACCATTGGAGCCACACCTCTACTTCCAGTTTTATTTTGTTGGTTAATTGGAGGTAAGAATCCAGATATTAGAGTCCCAAGTTGCTAGGACTACTGCATTAATCACTGGTATCTGGATTTTTATTATTATTTTGTGGTACTGTGTGTGTGTGTGTGTGTGTGTGTGTGTGTGTGTGTGTGTGTGTGAGAGAGAGAGAGAGAGAGAGAGAGAGAGAGAGAGAGAGAGAGAGAGAGTGTCTCACTGTGTATTCTGGAACTCATGATTCTCTCACTCACTTCTTCCTCTGAACGTTGGGATTACAAATATATTCCATCATGCCCAGCTCCCACACAAGTCTCTCTCTCTCTCTCTCTCTCTCTCTCTCTCTCTCTCTCTCTATATATATATATATATATATATATATATATATAATTTATTTATTTATTTTATTTTATTTTTTTGGTTGGGCCTGTGTCTTGAACTCAGGGCCTGGGCACTACCCTGAGCTTCTTGTGCTCAAGGCTAGTGCTCTACCACTTGAGTCACAGCACCACTTCCATTTTTTTGTTTTTGTTTTGTTTTTTTGAGTAGCTTATTGCAGATACGAGTCTCACAGACTTTCCTGCCTAGGCTAGCTTTGAACAGCAATCTCAGATCTCAGCCTCCTGAGTAGCTAGGATGACAGGTGTGAGCCACAAGTGCCTGGTTACAAGTCACTTCTTAACTATGCATTTTAGCAATCAATTAGCAAATGTCTGTGCTTTATACTTCAACACCAAAGGGAATCCATGGAAAGCCACACACAGACACTTTCAAATGCTTGTTTTAGCCGGTTGTTTATTTCCTAATCCTCGTGTTGACAATGTGGCAATGCCAGTGAACTTAAACTCTCTCTCTCTCTGCTCTCTCATCACTCAGCACGGAGCAAGTGGGCCAAAGGTGAACCCCCAGAAGGCCACTGTAGGAAAGAAACAATTGGGGTGATTCATATCTTAGAATATTGAACAGTATGTGAGCGCTGAGCAGTTATAGATGATTGTAACTCAGATTTCTCCTCCTTGTTCCTCTCTTCTTGTTCTGTTTAAGGTCCCATGCCTATGTCATGGTAGTTATTGCTGATTCAGGTAGGCAGCTAAACTGTGTATCGCTCTGGAGAATGTACAGAGGGGACTTAGCAAGCACTGTCTGAGGTAGCATTAGGATCGTAGTTCACTGGGACACTGGGAATCCAAGTGGCCAGGCTTTATCCTCACTGATGCCAACTTCAGAACTGCGTTAACTGCCACAGGGTCTAGTGACAAGAGGGAACATGCTCCACATTTTCCTCTCTTCTCATTTGGACACTGTCACCTGCTCTGGAGGAGAATTCTTATGGGTGGTGTTGAACTCAGGGCCTAGAACTTGCTCTATTTGCTTGGCTGGACTTCTACCATTTAAGCCACACATCCATCCAGCCCTGTTTTTGTTTTTTGTTTTTGCTGGTTCAGTTGAAGATGAGATTTCACCGATTTTTTTTTTCCTGCCTGACCTTCCCTTGAATCTTGACCTTCCAAGTCTCATCGTCCTGAGTAACTAGAAACCCAAAGTTGAGCCCTAGCGCACTGCTGGGATGACTCCTAAAGCCCTGAAATTTCTTGATGATTTCACAGCATCTCTGAGATCAGCACAGGCAAGTTTGCCTTGAAATACTTGCAACAGTGATTTCTGTGCTAGATACTGACTTTTTGGAATTTCCTGCTGGAGCTCTGTTTGGGTGGAGTTCCCCTTGGAAGCACCAGAGTTTTCCTGTTTGTGCAGTTTGATGTTCAGAACCTTAAATAAACTCTGCTGTTTGGTGTCCAGAACAATAACAACCCAACAGCTCTTTACTAAGCACCTACTACGAGCCTGTCACTGTGCTAGCAGCTGGGGATGCAATGGTGACCTCAGAGGCCCTGGTTCTCAAAGAGCTCTCAGTCTGGTCCAGGACACAGATTAGTAAACAGGCATCTGCCTTTCACGTGGTAAATACCATGACGAACAAAGTACAGAGTGTTAGGGACAGGAGGTGGGGGTGAATCTAACCTCACAAGTACAGGACTTGGGGTTAGGGTGCTGAGTACCCAGAAAGACTTCCCAGAGCCTGTGCAGCTAAGCTATATGTTAAATAGAAGAGCTCGAGTTTTGCAGAATCTGTTCTCAATTATTTGCGAGTTCATTCGTAAGAGCACTTCCAAGCTTTTCTTTTTCCCCCTTTTTCTTTGTTGCAATGGTTTAAGTAGCGGTGCTCCTGTTTTCATTGCAAGTTAATGCTGAAGGAAGGCAGGCAGACACTGGGTGTGTAGGCTGCTGGACAGAAGGTTTGAGATGGGGAAAATTTGGCTGGAAGGAGGGGAAGGGACAAATGGGGTCAGGCAAGAAAAGAGGAGCTTTCAAAAAGCTAGCTCTTTCTGGGGGGAAACTTGATTATTTGACTTGAATTGTATTTTTGGATGTTAATTTGACTCGATTCATATTTCAGAGGCACCAAAACACATTCCAGCGCCACTAGATGTAAATGACTTGTGGATTATTTATTCTCTTTCTAGATCCTCCTTGTCATGGTTTCCCTCCATTAGTTCAAATAATAAAGACAAACATCTTGCCAAAAGGAAAAATAGGAGGTGGGGATGGGGAATGATACAAAGGCTTCAGTGTGTCTGGCTAGCTGGAGTTTCTTGCTGTTAGTTTGGGATTTACTTTTGATCTCTTGGTCAGGCAATGGAATGCCTATTTATTTTAAAATCACTTTATTGAAGTATAACTTACATGCAATAAAATATACTCTCTCTAAGCATATATTTACAAATGTTAATGCAATATAACTGCTTTCAAAACTGAGACACAGTCATATTCAATTTTCAAAAGTTCCTTTAAGCCTTCTTATTCTTCCTTCCTTCCTTCCTTCCTTCCTTCCTTCCTTCCTTCCTTCCTTTCTTTCTTTCTTTCTTTCTTTCTTTCTTTCTTTCTTTCTTTCTTTCTTTCTTTCTTTCTTTCTTTCTTCTTTCTTTCTTTCTTTCTTTCTTTCTTTCTTTCTTTCTTTCTTTCTTTCTTTCTTTCTTTCTTTCTTTCTTTCTCTCCTTCCTTCCTTCCTTCCTTCCTTCCTTCCTTCCTTCCTTCCTTCCCTAATTCTTTTCTTTTCTTTCTTTCTTTCTTTTTTTTTAATGCTGGGCCTGGGCCTTGAATTTGGCCAGGGTGCTGTTCCTGAGACATTCTCTGCTCAAGGTTGGTGTTCTACCACTTGAACCACAGCACCACTTCTGGCTTTTTGTGAGTAGTTTATTGGAGATAAGAGTCTCATAGCCTTGGGGCTGGGAAGGTAGCTCAGCAGTAGAGCACTTGCCTTGCATGCTCGAGGCCCTGGGTTCGATTCCTCAGCACCACATAAGAAAAAAGCCGCAAGTGGCACTGTGGCTCAAATGGTAGAGCGCTTGCCTTGAGCTGAAGAGCTGAGGGACAGCGCCCAGGCCCAGAGTTCAGGCCCCATGACTGGACCCCCAAGAAAAAAGAGTCTCATAGCCTTTTCCTGCCTGGGCTGGCTTCCAACTGCGATCCTCAGATTTCAGTCTCCTGAATAGCTAGGATTATAGATGAGCCATTGGAAACCAGCAAGTTGCCCCTACTTCTATCCCTGTTTTCTTTACCATGAATTAATTTTACCCTTTTCTAGAAGTTTCAATATATGGAATGATACCTTATGTCTACTTTTGAGTCTAAATTTTTTTCTTTGATATTTTTGAGATTGATTGATTGATTGATTTTTTGGTTGGTCCTGGGGCCTGAACTCTGGGCCTGGGTGCTGTCCCTCAGCTCTTCAGCTCAAGACTAGTGCTCTACCACTTGGGCCACAGTGCCACTTCCAGCTTTTTCTGCTTATTTAGTGCTGAGGAATCGAACCCAGGGCCTCATGCATGCAAGGGAAGCACTCTACCACTGAGCCACCTTCCCAGTCCGAGATTCATCTTTTGAATATCTATATATTAATTTCTTTTTCATTAGAATGCTGATATTTTTCAAATAGCAGATGATTGTTCAATGGCTTAGTGAGATCAAAAGATGGAGGAGTCACCCTCTGGCCTAAAGAATCCTATTCACTTTCCCAGGAAATAAAGGCCTAAGAATGACATCAGGTTAGTAGGGATCACATGGGTTTCTGAGCCCCAGCAGCTAGGGGAACAGGGAGAGATGCAGCTCTGGTGAATGATCGACTATATTACAGAGGATGACAGAGCTATTTGCTCAGTTCTGTTCGAGTTCAGCAAGATGTGACAATCCTGGGAAATAAAAATATATATTGCTCTATTTATATGGGTGTTTGTCTCCAGAGACATGGAAGGGAGTGGTGGAGAGAAGGGTTTCCTGAAGGATCGAGTAGGCAGAGATAAGTGGGCAGAGTGGACCCTGTCCCAGGTCATGCTGATGTGCCAAAATAAGTAAAAACAACCATGAAAGTCTTATCTATTGCATACTTACTGTGTAGGGTGCTGTGCTAACTCCTTCTGTATGCTGATTCATAGAACCCTTTGTACCTTAACCCGCCAGCATTACCTTACGTCCTGGCTCCTATCTGCCTGTCTGTTGTCTTTACCTTGTGCTGTGTATCTGGCCACCAGCTCTAGGCCTCTTGGTCAAGAACATTCCTTGAGCTACTTAGGACCGTGCTGCATCTCAGCCTGGACAGCAGAATTCTTGAGACTTCACTCATCACTAAAGGGTCCAGGGAAACACACGCTTCCGGCTCTTCATTCTATGGGGCTTTGCTTGATTCTTCACTTTGCTTGACCCCTTTCTCTTCCCAGTCCCATTTCCAGATTGTTGGATAAGTCACCTTCCCCTGAGTTCTCACTTCAGAAATGTGCATACTTGTGCGCGCGCGCGCACACACACACACACACACACACACACACACACACACACACACACACACACACACACTTGAATTCTTGGACACTTGAATTTCACTTTCTTAAGCAGTGCTTCTCTGACCTCTTCATCAAGTCAGGGTCAAGTGTTGCACTTGTGTTCTCAAAGTCATCTTTGTCACCCTTTGTCACTATGATCAATTGGTAATGGTCTGTGTGACTGACAACCATCTCCCTTTTCAGATGGCTGGCTCTAGGATGTCAAAATCCATGCCTTTTTTTCCCCCCCTCTTTTTGCTCTTAGCCTTATCTCCAGCACCCTGGCGTAGTTTCTAGAGCATAGTAATTGCTCAGTCAATGTTTATTGGCTGAAAGAATGTCTTAAAGTACCACCTTTAGAATACCATCAATTTCCTTATAGGTGCTTACTTTCCTCCTGGGTACTTTTCAGCCTTTCTGGGCATAATGTATGACCCCGGCGAGTGACGTGAGGTCTCTCGGCCACTGCTACGGTTCTTCCAGGTATTTTAGGAAAAGCAATACCCAGGTTGAGGTGACAGTATTTCTTGAGGAGACCAAAATTCAGTGTTGATGGTAGACTTAAATCTAGAAACAGGAGAAAGGTGAACCGAATCCTAATGCATTTTTTAAAAATTTAATTTTATTGTCAAGGTGATGTATGGAGGGTTTACAGTTATATACGTAAGGTAGAGAGTACATTTCTTGTCAAACTTGTCACCCCCTCCCTCCTTTTTCTCCCACTTTCCCTCCCCCCTCCAATGAAATTTTTAGGAGAAAAATGAATTATGTTTTTATGAAGTACAATGTGATTTCAACTCACTCATATTCTGAATGGAATACACATTCTTGGATCTTGCTCCTCTTCAACAAAAGTGCAACAAAAGTTCTGCTTTCTCCCTGGGAGGCTGATAAGTATCTATTTCCTTTTATTCTTGCCATGGTAATTGTCTGGCTATATGAAATGTACACCCTGCATTTGTGGAGAGAAGGGAGCCATGAATGTGTATGAGATTATTGAAATAAATGCTGATTGGGTGATTTCCCAGGTGGACAGTTGAAATCTACACAAGCACACATACTTGTTCTCCACACTCAGGATACCTTGGGTTCTGCTCAGTAGAGGTAAAATTGCCGAGTTGACAGTTGCCTGTAAGTTAAGAAGTATGTTTTTAATAGTCACAAGCTTTCTGCTTCTCTTTGTTGCTGTCTCAGGCAATCTTGTACTTGCTGGGCTCAAGATTTGTAGGATCTTGGCACACAGAGAGGTGGTACTTAGCAGCAAGGTAAATATTGGTCAGCATAGCCTTAGAAAATGTCATTTTGAGATCTACCACTTTTCCTATCAGTAAGCTAATAGGAAATCAATGAATTCACCAGATTTTTAGCCAAATCACAACCAAGTTTGTTTGTTTGTTTGTTTGTTGGTGTGTGTGTGTATGTGTGTAATGTAAAAGCTAGGAAGTAAATGAGGGTCAGTAAAATGCTGAGTAAATAATCTGCAGGTAAATATAGGCTTCTTCTGTTCGTAAAACCTGATGGTTGAATTAGATGATTGAATATGCCCCTCCTGATTTTATCCTCATGCTCTTGTCTAATGATGTTTGCTCAGATTGTGCAGTTAAACCAGGCTGATCCGCTCTTGGTATCTTTGCAAGTGTGGTTCTTGGAACCTGGGACTGGAATGTGTTGTAGGAATCCAAGTAGAATGGGGTTATTTTCTAGTTTTTGAATACCCGGTGTCAGGATCATATTTCATCTTTTAGAGAACTTTTTGGTTTTTTTTCCCATATTGTGTTTGAACTTAAGGACTCATACTTGTGCTTGCTAGGCCCACACTCTACCACTGAGCCATGTCCCAGGCCCTTTTCCTCTCCTTTATAAACACTTCCTTGGCTAACTCTTTTGCTCTTAGAATGAGCCATTTAATCTTATACAAATCTGATTGCACAGATCTGTTTAACAAACCATGACTGGGCTCTCGAATCCACTTGGAGGCCATAGTCAATACTTCATTGCCACCTATTTGCCCACTTGGGTTCTCCCAAAGCATCACAGAAATGTAGAGTTTACTGAAATGCTCACAAGGGAGATCAGTGGAGGGTTTACACTCAACACCACACAGCCAAATTTCATATAAATTCCCAGCCACAATCTCCATCCACTCCAAGAGCCTTTCCTTCCTCTTCCAGCTGCCTGATCTCTCCACTTCTTCCAACCCTCCATTCTCTTCTTTCTTCCAGCTGTGCTGGCTGGCTTCAGCCTTCTCCATCTCTAGATTCCTTAGCACCATGCCAAGCCTATTTATCAATTTATCCCGCTCAACCCTCAGATCTTTTCGTCATCATCTTGTTTCCTTGAAGTTCTAAATTCTGCTCATCAAAGTATCTCTTTGATATCAATCTCTTTTGGAAGGCAAGGATATTATAAATAAGCAACACATTTATTCTCCTGCTGAAGACTGGAGCAAGTTAAGGGCCGAATCGAACCTCATCTATCTTTGCATCTTGTGTGTAAAGGATTTAAAATATTGGAGGCATAGAAGAAGGAATAAAAGACAGACAATCACCACTGATTATAATCCACAAAGTACCACTATATCCATAGTATTCTCCTGATTAAAAATCTTCCATGCTCTTGGAGAGCTGCCGTTTCCCCCTGATTCTAGCACTCTGCTTGGTTCAAGCCCATGGTACATACTTTTACCTTCAGGCTTGTTCACCCAGATTGTTCTTTCAGGCCTGGAACAATCCATGTCTGATGATGGACACCTTATTAAGAGCTAAAGTGGATGCAACTGATTCTTTTCTTTTCTTATAGGCACATCTAAGTTCTTCCCACTCTTTAATGCTTAGCAAAAAATCTTTTGCTTCATGACTTCTCCATCCTAAGCGAGAGATTCCTTCTCTGTTGAGTTCTTAGATAAAAGGCTTGACTATCTCTGAGAATACTGAATTATTTGGTCTTGCATTGTTGTGTGGAATTTGGGGTACAAGGCTCTGGGACTGTCATTATTAGAGATATCACTGAATTTTTCAGGTTTTCCTCCTTGTCAGACTTGTGGTAGGTTTCAAATTAGCCTAGGTTCTTGTATGGGTGAGGATTCGGGTGATCATGACGGGCATGGGGTGAAGATAGAAAATAACTTCGGTTGTGTGAATTCATTAAGATTCAGAGGTTTATTTGTTTCTGCTATACAAGATATGCTATCTAGACAGACTAGAATTGCCTTGAAGGCAGTGTTATGCTCAACTACTCTTTCTGGGCCCTATGGAACAGAGCTTAGCTCCTCATGGATGTTCAATAACCATTGATGATTGATGACATATACTGAGATAGAGAAAGATATAGAAGACTAGAGAGTGGAATTTGGTATGAGAATTTAAGGGCTTCGGTGGGGGCATGGCTCAGGTGGTAGAAAGCCTTCTTAGCAAATATGTGGTCCCAAGTTCAAACCCCAGTACTGCCAAAACACAAAAACAGAAACAAAAACACTCTGAGATTTTAGTTACTAAGTAACTGAAATAAAAGTGTAAGATGGTTCCAGGAAGGCTTAATGAGATTCTTGCATATAAGGGGGAAGAATATTGTAATGAAAGAAACCTGAGCTTTTAAGCAGAATGGATCCGGGTTCAAGTGCAAGTGTTATCATGTCCTTAGCCAAGGACCTTCGGCAAGTTATTTAAGATCTTTTGAGTTTTAGTTTCTTCATCTACCTACCACCCAGGATTATTGTGGGGATTAAATAAAAGAATATATTTAAAGCACTTGGCACATAATGAATGATCAGCAAACATCACTCCCTCAAGTCTCTTTTCCCACCAGATGTGTGTGGGTTGGTGCGAAATCTAGTTTAATTCTCCAGGAACTCCTTCCCTTCATTTACTCCCTCTGGGATCTCAGTTCCTTGCCTAGTCCTTGGATTTATGTGTCTTGATCCTTCAGATTTCCTCCCCTATGTTGGCTCTGGCCTTCTGAATTCACGTGTGACTGGCTGGACTTGGCATGAGTCTTTGGTAGAGGACTCCAGACGGGGCATGCTGTTTCTGAGACCGTCTCTCAGTGGTAGAGCCAGAGAGTGAAGAGAGGCGATCTCCATAGGGAAGAAAGAACTCAGAATATTTCACTGAGCAGTTCCAAGGAAATCCAACTTGGCCTGAGCCTTAGGTCTTCTGGCCTGTGATTGGTTTGCCTCTTGAATGATGGGATCATGGCAAAGATGGCAGGAGGGAAGTTGTGAACTTATCTTGTGGTGGTGGCTCAGAGCCTGGTGCTTGACTGCACTTCTGGCCCGGTCTTTGGTCACTTGAGGACTTAGTCCTCAGGGCCACCCATCACCTCCTGCCCTGGTGTGTAGCAGAGCTGTACTGTGGCATGCTCGGCTCCTCTAAAGGTGCTTGTGTAACTTGTTTTCCCAAGCCCTGGCAAGAGTTCTGGTCCTGAAGTGAGGAGGAGTTGTTTACATTCTGGAAGAGCGCTGTCTTCAATCAGGCAATTGCTTCTGATCATCCATCCCTTGCTCCTGACCACCCACAGGAGAAAGGTGAGGCAGCTTCCTGGGGACGAGGCTTTGCTGCCCTGGGGCCTCGGGCCAGGCACAAAACTCCAGGCCACGTGCAGCTGTCCAATAGATTTTCACTAAGTAAATAAGCAGTGGAAACACGGGTTGACGGAACAATCCTGTAGAGCACAGGCGGGTGGAGGTTCTGTATTGACAACCTGTTAAAAGCTTTCTCTGACCCCGGTACCTATGTTAAAAATTACAATGGTTACGATTGATGAAATAACCCATTCTATGCCAAGCAAAAGCACCTATTATTTCCTTAAATTTCATATTAGGCAATAGTTCTACGAACGGGTATTCTCTTCCTACTTCACAGGGCTGAGCCCAGGGACGGATGGACACGAAGTCTTGGAACTTGTCTAATGTCACGGTCACGTCCTGTCAAACAGGGTCTAAGGTCAAGCATCTTGGTTCGTCTTTCTCCACACGATGCCTCACACCTCTTACTCTCCACATCCTACCATAGAGCAGGATGGGGTTACCTTTAAAGGGAGCTGGAGATAGCCAGGCATGGTAGCTCCTACCTGCAGTCCCAGACTTGGGAGACTGAAATGCGAAGATGGAGCATTGGCACCAGGATTGCATCAAGAGGTCCTCTCACAAACAGAAACAAATCACTAATGACTTAATTAAAACTAAAAGAGGCCTGAGGCCCAGCCCACTCCCCTGCTGAGCAGTTGTTTGTAGCTTTATTATTTTATTTTTTAAAATGATTTCTTCCTTTTGCAGAAAGACTTGACTTGAACCCAGAGGGAGCGCTGGGAGAGGCAGCTCCGTTCCAACCATCTGCAATGCCCTACGTCAAAACGTCCACCTGGGTGTAGAAATGGCCATTGGTCTTCCCAGCTCTCTACAGACCACACTGCTTGCCTCTTTCTATCTATCTGTCTGTCTTCAGTCTTCTGGTTTCAATGGCAGGTTTTAAATTTTGCTAGGAAAACCTTGCTTCAGGTATGATTTTATTATTTTATGGACAGGTGTTATTTTATTCTTTTATGGACAGGCCCTGGAACCAAATAAGCATTCAGTGTGTATTGAATTGCACGCAAATGCCACCAGGAGCATGACAGAGCTTTGGATCTGGGAGATAGAAAAGCTAGGAGGTGAAGGTGGGGGTGGGGGTGGTATATGGGGTGGGGACAACAATGAACTTGACTCTAACATGGGATCTTCTCCCTCCCTGCCTCTTTCCCCTTCCCCTTCTTAGCCCAAGTCTGGGCAGTGGCAGTGAATTTAGTATTACTGCTGTCATCTGATTACAGTAACATCCAAACAGATTGTACAGCACCAGACAATGCCAAGCCAAAGTGCACGTGCAGGGGACTGTTTCCTTGGAAATGCTTCAGCTGTAATTAAGAGAGAGAGAGAGAGAGAGAGAGAGAGACAGACAGACAGACAGACAGACAGACAGACAGACAGACAGACAGACAGACAGACAGACAGACAGACAGACAGACACAGAGACAGAGACAGAGCCACACACCTTCCTCGATCTCTCTGGGGAGAAGTATTAGCCACTGACTAGGAGTGGAGGAAGGTCATCCGGGACTTGTGACCACCTTCGCAGCCCACTGCACAGAGAGCCTCTGACAGCCCAGGGATTCCAAGCCAGGCCCCCGGGGTTGGCCGGGGCTGCTGCTGCTGCTGCTGCTGTTGTTGGGTTGCAGCTGAGATCAGCCTGTTGATCTTGTTTTACACAGAGCAGCCCTGCCTGTTTTGCCGAGTACAGAATGTTCCCTTCTGTGAACTGAGCTTGAACTTTTCCAGTCCACTTTGTTTGAGGAAACACACAGACACAAAGGAAAAAGACAGGGAAGATAACCCTTGAATGGTGGAAATCGTGGTGTTGCCTGCGATTTGGGCTCAGGCCATGTGCTTTTTGCTGCTGGAAATGGGAAGAAAGAAAGAAAGAAAGAGAAAGAAAGAAAGAAATCTAAGCATTACACTTCTTGGAAGAACAAAACGCCTGTGATGTCCTTCCTTTAAGACAGGACTTGGCACGGGCTCTGGAATTAACAAGTCTGTCACTGTCTCTCTTCAATTTCTTTTTTTTCCTCCTCCTTAGGCATCAGAGAAACAACAACAATAAAAGCTGTTTTCCTATAAAGGAAAGAAAGATAGGCAGCCGAAGCCTGTGACTTCTTGGTTTTTCAGGTTATCTTACTTTTATAAATCGTGTTCCCCAATTTGCTGTTAGGCCTGGAGAGAATTGATAACAGGGACTTGGGGTTGTTCAGTTCACCTCCATACAAATGACCAGGCAGAGAGGCTTTTAATGCGTGGTCAGGTGGCTTGAAACTTCTCTTTAAAACTGTCTTCATCTTGTCTCACCTTGAGGGTACCAAAGGGTTAGAAGGCTGTGTAGATGGCCAGAGTGTGGGACTGGCTACATTATACTGGTTTTCTAAATCATCATTCTTTTTTTTTTAATTTTTAGAATTGTTTTTTCTTATGATCTTTTAGATGTTGTACAGAGGAGTTGCCATTTAAGAAAACAATTTATGAATACTCTATATCTTGATCAGTGTCACCCCTTTCAATATTCTAACCCAGCCCTCCTCTACCTATTCCTTCCCTCACTCTTTTTAAATTTTGTAGGATATATATATATATAGGATTATTATTATTATTATTATTATTATTATTAATTTTCTTTACTTTTCTATTTTTTTCCATCCCTTCCCATCTCTCTCCTATCCCCCCCACCCCCCCTCCACTATTATTATTTTTTGTCAGTTGTGGGGCTTGAACTCTGGGCCTGGGCGCTGTCCCTCAGCTCTTCAGCTCAAGGCTAGCGCTCTACCACTTGAGCCACAGCACCATTTCTGGTTTTCTGGTGGTTTGTTGGAGATAAGAGTCTTACGGACTTTCCTGCCCAGGCTGGCTTGGAACCGTGATCCTCAGATCTCATCCTCCTGAGTATCTAGGACTACTAGCTACTCAGGTGTGAGCCACCGGATCCCGGCTCTATTGGAGTTTTGCATTTCCCCCATCTTCTCTTCATTTGTCTATCTTTTTTTCCCTTGGTTCTACCCCACCCCTTTTGAGCACCTGCTTCCCGGCTTTATTTTACTGAATGTTGTTTACCTTTCTAAGGAATTTCGAAATTTGAGATCACCCTTGAACCCATCATTTTTCAGATAATACATTTGTATATATCTGTATACCACCCAATATACTTACTTATAAGTTTATGAGCCCAATCTAGCTTCTACATATAAGGGAAAGCTTGCATCCTTTGCTTTCTCTGGGCCTGAACTTACTTCACTTAACATATTTTTTCCAAGTCTTTCCGTGTATTGACAAATGGTACAATACCATCATTCTTTTGATTCTAAGAGATGAGGCCTTACTATACTGATCAGGGTGACCTTGAGCTTCTGGGCTCAAGCAATCCTCCTATTTCAACCTCATAAGTAGCTGGGGCTACCACACACTTAGGTATACTGTTACACCTAGGTGATGGTGATGATGATGATGATGATGATGATGATGATGGTGATGATGATGATGATGATGATGATGATGATGATGAACTTTTTGGGGATTTGAGCTCAGGGTCTCTAGCTTGCTTAGGAAAGCAGTAGAGTGCTTGATCCATAAACCATGAGCTTCCAGGAGCCATGCTTCTATCCCTTTTGGCTTTAGTTTGCTTTATGGATAGGGTCTCACACTTTTGCTACAGCTGTCCGGGAAATGAAATTCTCCCGCTTCCATCACATGAGTAGCTTAGATTATAGCTGTTTACCTCCCAAGATGGTCTACTTTTTTGAGACAGTGATCTAGTAGCTGGGATTATAGGTATGAGTCATCACATTTGGCACTATTTATTATTATTATTTTATTACTATTATTACTATTATTTGTCAGTTGTGGGGCTTGAACTCAGGGCCTGGACTCTGTCCCTGAGCTCTTCAGCTCAAGGCTAGTGCTCTACCACTTAAGCCACAGTGCCACTTCCAACTTTTTCTGTTTATATGGTGCTGAGGAACCAAACCCAGGGCCTCATGCATGTGAGGCAAGCACTCTTCCACTGAGCCACCTTCCCAGCACCCCTATTTATTATTTTTTATAATAATAAATTATTTCATTTGAACTAAAAGCATATTCATTTTAAAATTGTCATTGAATGCTTTCCATGTTTAAGTTAATGACTAGGATCTTGGGAGATGAGGAATACATGTTCACTGCATTCAAAGAAATTATTGTCTATATCTATATCTATCTATCTATCTATCTATCTATCTATCTATCTATCTATCTATCTATCTATCTATACAGTGGACGGTGGAGTTCTTCTTTTCCTCCCCACCTCCTTCTCTGCCTCCTCCACCACTACTACTTCTCCTTCTCCCTCTCCCCCTCCCCCTCCCTCCTCCTCCTCCTCCTCCTCCTCCTCCCCCTCCCTCCTCCTCCTCCTCCTCCTCCTCCTCCTCCTCCTCCTCCTCCTCCTCCTCCTCCTCCTCCTCCTCCTCCTCCTCCTCCTCCTCCTCCTCCTCCTCCTCCTCCTCCTCCTCCTCCTCTTCTTCTTCTTCTTCTTCTTCTTCTTCTTCTTCTTCTTCTTCTTCTTCTTCTTCTTCTTCTGCCGCCTAATTGGGGATAAGCGTCTCAAGGACTTGGGGCTGGGAAGGTGGCTCAGTGGTAGAGCATTTGCCTTGCAATGCATGAGGCCCTGAGTTTGATTCCTCAGCACCACATAAGCAAAAAAGAAAAAAGCCAGAAGTGGCACTGTGGCTCAAGTGGTAGAGCACTAGCCTTGAGCTGAAGAGCTGAGGGACAGTGCCCAGGCACAGAGTTCAGGCCCCATAACCGGACGCCCCCCACCCCCCAAAATAAAAGAGTCTCCAGGACTTTCCTGCCTAGGCTAGCTTTGAACCTCAATCCTCAGGTCTCAGCCTCCTGAGTAGCTAGGATTACAGGTGTGAGCCACCAGTGCCTAGCTTAGCCTCTCCTTTTGTCAAGAGATGATGGGCTGAGTTTTAGACCATGTGATATTCACAGGGAGAATGTTCTTGCTATTTGGAAATATGAAGAGCTAGAGCAGTTCAGGATTTAGTCACAGAGAGAAAAAGCCTTGGGGGTAATCGTGGTAAACACTACGCTGTCTCTTGAGAAGAGAGCCGAGCATGCCATTTATAGACCTGGGAAAGGAAGCCCACGTTTGACCTTGAGAGGTGGCTGTATATAATGAATCCCAGAGAAAGAGAAGCTGAGAAATTAAATGACTCTTATCAGGTTGGGTGACTTACTTAAGTTGAATCCTCTAACTCTTTAGCACAGAACAATGAGCTGTGCAGGCCTGAGACTTGTTGGTATCTGTCGATGGAGGCTTTCTTCCTCCCACATCCTTGAAGGTGTGCTTCTTAAACTTTTCTCAGAGTTGGACATGAACCACAGTGAGAAATGCATTTTCTCTAAAGACCCAGGATATCTATGCAGACATACTTGTAGGACAAAATCAACGGGGTTTCTGGAACAATAACTGCTTGGTATCTTCCAAATTAGTATTTTTCTCTTCTATTTTATTCGTTAAAAAAAAAAAAGAAACTGCTAGTTGGCTTCATTAAGTTGGTACTGCAGCTGCAAGTGTTTCAAAGCTACATTTTGCCAGACAGTGGTTAAGTTAAAGGATGATGGCTTCTGACATTCCACTCTCCCTCTAGTGGTGGGAATCTCTCAGTAGAGAGTGGAGCTGAGGTAGCTCCTGGGTCAGTTGAGGAGCAGTTGAGAGGTGCTCAGTTTGACTCATTTTATTTTTTTAAAATAATTTTGGGATTTGAACTTGGGGCTTGGGTGCTATCCCTGAGCTCTTTTGCTCAAGGTTAGCTCTCTACCAATTTGATCCACAGGGCCACTTCCAGTTTTCTGGTGGTTAATTGGAGATAAGCTCACTGACTTTCCCGCTCTGGCTGGCTTCAAACACCATGCTCAGATCTCAGCCTCCTGAGTAGCTAGGATTACAGGTGTGAGCCACTGGCACCTGGCTCTCTCTCTTTTTTTAAACGTAAAAACTTGAAACAGTTATTATTATAAAGGTAAGGTACAGAGGGGTCTCAGTTACATAAGTCAGGTAACAAGTAGATTTCTGGTGGCGCAATGTCACACCCTTCCCTCCTCTCTCCTAGTTTTTCCTTCCCATCCCCACCCACAAGGCATATACTTCCTTTTCAACATAGTGTCTAGTGAGTACCCTTTATCCCTCCATGTCTGTGTACACCCTTACTCTCCAAAAGACACATAAAGCAAGAAGACAGAAAGAAAAGGAAAAAATAGCAACAAAGAAAAAAACCCTCTTGTTTCCATTTCCTGGAGTTTATTTCGATGACTATTATCTTCTATGATCAGAGGCACATAGGCATGGCGCCTTTGTGTTCTTCCCTCCCCTTAGAGTATCCTTCTTGGTCCCACTGGAGTCCTGCACAGCTGATCATATCCGGGTATTCTATGTGTTTCTTAGCAAAGCTTGCTCCAGTTCTCTGTCCTCTGTACAGCTGTTCTCAGCGGAGCGTTCTTCAGTTTACGAGCATCAAGTACAGGATACAATTTTGGGAAGTGGAGACCGGTTGGGTGTGGTAGAACAGACCTTTAATCCCAGCATTTGGGAAATTGAGGCTGGAGGCAATCCTTGGCTTACACCAGGAGACTTTGTCTCAAATAATGTTAGGGCTGAGGATGTATTCAGTGATAGACGCCAAAAACAAACAAGCAAACAGAGAGACAAAACGCAAAGCCAACACAAACAAAAAGTGAAGGCAGATAAACCAATAGGAGCCCGGAAGCCCAGTGGGCGGGGATAGTGAGAGGGTGGATGGGCTTCTGGGGTTGGTCTGTGACTCTGGTCACTTAGGAATTCATCACCCGGCCTGAACTCTGGGCTTCCACCTTTACCCCAACCCTCCAGCCACCCTGCGGGTCCTCCCACCCCAGGCTTCACTCTCCAAGTCAGCCCTGGCATCATCTTCACTCTCTGGTTTTTGCTGGCACTGTTCACTCATCCTGCCCCACACAGAATTCCTCCTTTTCCTCTCCAAGACCCAATGTCCCGCTAGGACCCACAGGGGAAAGTTCTAGCTTGGCAGCCATCCCAGATCACAATTGCCCCACCCTGCCCACGTCTCTACAAGAAGCTCAGGCTGGCAGCTTTTCTTTCCACCCCTGGATGGGTGGTGCCTCTCTGATCCTAGCGCTGTGCTGTGCATCTTCTCTATCCATTCTTTCTTAGAGCTTCCCCAGATTCTCTTCTGTCTTTCCACACCTTTGCATTATATATTTTTCGTTTAAGAATATCACCAAACAAGCTGGGCGCTGGTCTCATGCCTGTAATCCTAGCCACTCAGGAGGCTGAGATCTGAGGATCGTGGTTCAAAGCCAGCCCGGGCAGGAAAGACTGTGAGACTCCTATCTCCAATAAACCACTAGAAAACTGGAAGTGGTGCTGTAGCTCAAGTGGTAGAGCGCTCACCTTGAGCTGAAGAGCTGAGGGACAGCGCCCAGGCCCAGAGTTCAAGCCTCACAACCGACCAAAAAAATTAAAAAAGAATATCACCAAACAATGGAGAATATTTAAGTGGTCATGTCATGTTTTATGCCTTCAGCTGGATTCATTCATTCATTAAAAAAAAAATGATTGTTCAAATTGCTGGTTAAATTCCAGACATTGGAAATCAATTCAGCGATGAAGAGGAGGGTAAAAACAAATGTCATAACTCCAGGATGCCCAGACCCCACCAGCACAGTGTCCCGCAGAGCTGTTGTTTTTGATACTCAGTGTCCATTCACCTGCCAGGAAATATTTCACTTATTTATTTACTTTCCCACTGAGGGGGTGGGGGTGGGGGTGGGGGTGGGGATCAAACCCAGGGCCTTGCACATGCTAGGCAAGTATTCTACCCCTGAGTCACATTCCCAACCCAACCCTCCCCTCCCACCCAGTTTTTTTTTTTGGGTACCTCTCCCCTGAGGTAAGTGTAAGTGGACCAGGAGTGAGAAGTCCAGGAGAGAGAAGAGGACTTGTGCTAGAGGCCAGGCTAGTGAGTATTGGATGAGAGAGGGGATCTTAATGCAGTTGGTCCCATGGGAGTCAGTCCCTGGTTCTTTCTTGCTAGAACTATCTGGGGTTGCTAAATAGGTAGGCCATGAGCCTGTGAGTACCGTTATCACCGCTTAGAGAGGGCCCGATTGAATGGAGCCAACTCGGAGAGTTGAGGGGTGGAGATAAACAACTTCACAGCATCTTTTGAATACTTCAGATCCAGCCAATACGGTAGCTTAAAGCCAGTTCCATCCCTTTGGGTTAGGTCAGTTTCAGTTGAGCTTCTTTAACCCAGAATGCAAAGTGTTTGGCCTGTTGATGACAACTTTCATGCTCCATGCTTAATTGCAAGTCAATAATGGTTCTGACACCTGTCTTGAAGTAGTTCTGCAGAACCTAACTGGCCTAGACGGATTTCTTTTTTTCTTTTTTTCTTTTTTTCTTTTTTTCTTTTTTTTTTGTTGGGTCTGGTCTGGGGCCTGAACTCTGGGCCTGGGCGCTGTCCCTCAGCTCTTCAGCTCAAGGCGTGCGCTCTACCACTTGAGCTACAGAGCCACTTCTGGTTTTCTGGTGGTTAGTTGGAGATGAGAGTTTCACTGACTTTCCTGCCAGAGCTGGCTTTGAACCACGATCCTCATATCTCAGCCTGCTGAGCAGCTAGGATTGCAGGCATAAGCCACCGGCGCCCGCTGTGGATTTCCTTTTCTAGCACAGGTTAGCTTCAGGGTCAAGATTAAAGACAGTCAAATGGTTTCCCAGGTCACAGTGAGCACTGACTTTTCTTGTTGTTGTTTGCTTTGTATCCTGTCCTTAGTGCCTTGCCTGAGTTCTTATCCTTCTCTTCTTCCTCCTCCTCCTCCTCCTCCTCCGCCTCCTCCTCCTCGTCCTCTTCCCCCTCCTCCTCCTCCTCCTCCTCCTCCTCCTCCTCCTCCTCCTTCCTCCTCCTCCTCCTCCTCCTCCTCCTCTTCCTCCCTCTCCTCCTCCTCCTCTTTTTAGAAAAACTTCTTGTTTCCATTTCCTGGAGTTCATTTTGGTAAATATTAGTTGATATGATGATCAGAGGTACATAGACATCGCACCTTTGTGTTCCTCCCCTGAGAGTATCCTCCTTTGGTCTCCATGTGGGTGAATGTCCAGAGTCCTGTATACATTTATTATGTGCTGGTGTATTTTAGATCTAGCTTCTGCATATGAGAGAAAACAAATGCTGTTTGTCTCTGATATTGGCCTACTTCATTTAACATGATTTGTTCTAGGTCCACCTATTTCCCTGCAAATGACATAATATTGTTCTTTCTAATGCTATTGTGTCTAGGTGCCACAGTTTTTGGACACTTATCTATTGTAGGGTGTCTGGGCTGTTTCTGTATCTTGGATGTTGTGAATAGTGCAGCAAGGAACGTGGGTGTGCAAGTGTCTTTATGGTATTCTGGCTTGTGATATCCTCAATGGATGCCCAGGGGTGGTACAGCTGGGTCATAGGGAAAGTCTATGTGTAGTTTTGGGGGGAACTTCCAGAATGCTGTCCAGAGTGGTGGTACTAGTTTACACTCCCCAAGTAGTTTTCTTTGCAGCCTTGCTTGAGAGGAGGTGGGACTCTGTGCTGAGCAGGATTTACGGTAATGTGCTCGTAGGCTTACAGTGGACTTAGAAGCTGTGTTTTGCTTGAGGTGTTGAGTAGGTGACAAGGAAAGGAAACTGACTATCATCTTCCATTTAATGATGCCAGCATGTGGGTGGTGGCTGCTGAGTGCGCCCTTCCTCTGTTCTCTGATTAATTCTTATAAATGAATCACTCTATCAATCAGTTGACATTTAATAAGTACCAGCTAGAACCTACAGACTAAAACTTTCTGTTCATTCCATACACGAACTTAATAAGTGGGTACCAGTGACTCACACCTGTAATCCCAGCTACTCAGGAGGCTGAGATCCAAGGATCACACTTCGAAGCCAACCCATGAAGACAAAGCTGAGAGACTCTTATGTCCAATTAACAAGAAAAAGCTGGAAGTGGAAGTGTGATTCAAGGGCTAGAACAACAGCCTTGAGTGAAAAAGCTTAGTGAATTATGGACCTGAGTTTAAGTCCCAGCACCAGAACACAGACATAGACACAGACACACAGACACAGACACACAGATATACACAGACAGACAGACAGACAGACACACACAGTGCTTTTGAAGCCTTGAAGTTACTTTGAGATCTAATCCAACAGAAAACAACAACAACCTTTTGGTTCCCAATTGGAGACGTGATCTCCACACTTCATTTAAGAAATGACCGAACAGAACAATCACGTGTAGGAATCTTGGAACACAATATAGTATTCATCTTCAGCCCCGGCGGAAGGACTAATCAAACATTTCTAAGTGAGTAGTAGGAATATTTTTTCTTTTCCTCCAATATTTAGCCTTGGATTCTTGGAATATTGTGAGTCCCCAAAGTTGAGGCTGGAAAACATTTTTAGATACTTTTAACAGAACAGGTGATGCCTTGGATTAAGTGACTGTCTCACCTTAAATGTCCCGAGGCTGCCTGAGATGACTCGTTGTGCCTGTATTTAGTCTCAGTTAAGGCCACTTGTGGATTCTCCCTTGGCTGAGACCAGGGTTGGAACTTCTCCAGTGGAAGGTGTCCCTGTTGCTTAAGTGCTGCTTCTGCCTGAGGGGCATTTTGCCTTCTTTAAATAAGTCTTCATCCTGAGAAAATAATTTTAGTCACTTTCTGACAACCTTGATTACAGAGGTCCGTTCAGAAGTAAGACTGATATGCAGGAGGTGAACAGGTAACAGGCCTTTTTATAGCTAAAAGTGGAGACCTCACATACCTGTAAGCTCAGCAGGGGGGAGACTGAGAATCTTGAGTTTGAAGCCAACCTGGACTACACAGTGTGACCTTTTCTCAGAAAAGTTCGAAAAAAAAAAGAGAGCTATCTTAAAAGAGAGCAAGAGCATTATTTAATTCAAAGTTGTTAGGAATAAGAGTTTCCATTTCCACTAGTTCCATAAATAAAGCTCAGGATCCTTTTTGAGAAAGAATAACACCTTCCCTTCTGCATATGTCCCAGGAATCATTAGACTTCAAAGATCTGGCAAGAACTTTATTCTTCTAGTCAGGAGTGGGAAAATGGTGAGCTTGCCTCCCTTTTTCCTGGCCTCCATCAAGCTTGAGAAGTTAGTAATTTCAGGGCACATTAGGGGCAGTGTACAGCCTTGGGGACACAATAGAATCAACCCAGGAGTAAGCTTCCTTGACACTTGGGGCTTACATAAGCAATTCTAAAGTATATAGCCTCGCACCAGAAACTAAAAATCTCCCCAAGAACTGATAATGTGCTGTAGTTGTATGAGCTGATCAGAAAATAATGCAACAACCACCACCACAACACACCTAAAAAGAAAACATAGATTAAAAAAAAAAAGTCATCATTACTTAGCCCTGACTTTCTATATGCCACGGAACAGTGAATTTTAAACCTCTTTCTATCTCTTCCTTCTCTTCCTACTGCTTCTCTTTCTTCCTCTTTCTCTTCCTTCTCCGTCCCCTCCACCTCCTCCTCTTCTTTCTCTTCCTCCTCTTTTCAGTGATTAGAATTGAACACAGGCTTTGTCATGCTAGACTCATTCTCTACCAGGGAGCTACCTCCCCAACCCACAACCCCGAAATGGCTTCATTATGACTTGTGGGAGTCTTTTGCTTGTTGTTTTGATTGGTACGGAGGAAGTTAGCACATACATCTCACCTGCTCTAGGCAATTGTATAAACTGAATAAGATGACGGGCGGTGGCGAGATGGCCACCTGTGTGTAGGCAAGCAGATCAGTGCTGGAGGAGACAGGTGCCCAATACACAGCAAGGAGCTGTCAAGCGTCCACTCTCACGGGAACTGTGGACCTAACTCTGGTTGGTTGGTTGTTGACAAATTAATCTTTCCGTGTGTTTGATGGGGGGGGGAGAGGTCAGACATTAGGAATCCCGTGCAGTTTCTCAGTTGTGAGGAGATTGAATGCCAAGGAGCGCATTTGCGCAGTAGATCCATGGGCCGCCATTTTGTGATTTCCAAGCCTGTATGGAGATGACGCGTATTCCAATCAAGCTGTTTTACTTTAATAAACCTTTCCCATGCCTATGTCTTACTTTTACTCTCACTGTTTTATGTATTGACTTTCTCCTCCAGGGCCACTCTGCTAAACAAAGAAGAGTTCCTGAGAGGACTGGAGACCAAGTCAGTGTATTCTTTTGGTGTTTCCTAAGCCTCCAGGAGTGAAAAGGCCAGGTAGACAGGGAGTCTGGGGAAAACATGCTGGGCTTAAAGGACCCTGATCTACTCCACGATGTATTTTTGGGGCCTGGAAAATCCTTTGAACTCTTCTGGTGGGCGGGGTTGGAGACCGTGGGACTGGTTGGAGCTAGAAGAGGGGGAGCAATGTCGTGGAGGAATTTGGAATGTTGGCAGAGTTCCTAACGCTTGGTGGCTTTGCCCCTGTGCAGCAAATGACATCAAGGTTGAGATGCAGGTGGAAGGTGGTAGGACCTCTGAAGGGAGTCTGACAACTCTCCTGGAAGAAGGAAGTGCTGAACGCCAGACTGGAGTAAGGCTGCTTTGTGCAGATGCTCTTAGAAGCTGGTAGGTTTGGGGATGACATTCTGGCTGTAGAACCAGTGGATATAGTTGCTCCGCTGCTTCCTCACGCTCATCACTGTGGAGTATGCCAAAGAAGAAGGACAAATATCAGAGGAAATGGAGAAAAGCCATTGTTTGGATACAAGTGTCTTTAATAAGGTCCAGAAGTGATAAGAGAAGCTATTAAAACATGCAGGATGTAAAACTGATTTATGTGCACACTGCCGCACAGGAAGGTTGTTTTTCTACATTTTTCTTGGAAAGAATCCTTAGTTCCTCTTCCCTCCTCATTACACAAGACAGCTTGTGATGCCCTCTCCAGTGTGGGGAACAAATTCCTCAAACAAAACAAAAAGAGAAACCCCAGAAGCATTCAAGAGCAGTTTCTTCAGATTTAATGACACCATTGCATCTTAGGATCTAGAAGTAAATAGAAAACAGAAAAGAGAACTGCAGTAAATCCTAACCTGGTGTGTCACCCTGCCTAAGTTTATGTGTTTTGGTAGATCTTTTCTTTTTTGTTTTGTTTTGTTTTTGGGTTTTCTTAAAGTAGGACACATCTGGGTCCCATCAAGATCTCTTTCCCAAAGTGAGCAAGCATGGAATGAATGAGCATGAGCAATCGCCACCGTCACCAATTTTCCGTTCTTGTCACATGATCTGCTTGGTCTTCCTGTTTTGTGCTGGAAGCCAATAGAGTCATAACATGTTAGAGTAGGAAGGGAATATGTTGATGCCTTTAGTTCTGTCCTCTTCAATTTGCCAGCCCAGAACAAAGGCCCAAAGAATCAGGAGACTATGCCCAGGGCCACATGCTCAAATAGTGGCTCTGTCGTTCTTGATCTTACCCAATTTCTACCCCTTATTTCTTTTTTCTTCACAGAACTGCAATTTGGGGCTCTGTCCCTTCTCATGGTGACTCAAAGAAGCTGGTCCCACTTTGAGCTCCAGGATAAACTTGTGTCTCATGCATAGGGCAAAAGAATATCATTGCTATCAGATGCCCATTCCTTTCCCTTCCCTTCCCTTCCCTTCCTTTCCCTTCCCTTCCCTTCCCTTCCCTTCCCTTCCCTTCCCTTCCCTTCCCTTCCCTTCCCTTCCCTTCCCTTCCCTTCCCTTCCCTTCCCTTCCCTTCCCCCTTCTCCTTTCCCCTTTCCCCTTTTCCCTTCCCCTTTTCCTCTTTCCCCTTTCCTTTTGTTTCCTTCCCATTTCCATCTCCTTTCCTTTCCTTTTTCTTCCTGTGCCTGGACTGGGGTTTGAACACAGGGCCTGGGTGCTGTCTCTTGGCATATTTTTTCTTTTTCTGAAAGCTGGTGTTTTACTGTTTGAGCCACGGATCCTGGCTTTTTACTGGTTAATTGGAGCTGAGAGTCTCATGGACTTTCCTCCCTTGGTTTTGAACTGTAATCCTCAGATCATAGTCTCCTGAGAGGTTAGTATTATAAGCATGGATTCCAGACATGAGCCACTAGTGGCTGGCTCAGGATCCTTCTTTTCATCATCAGGCTGTAATCAGCTGTAGATGTACAACAAAATAAGAACACAGTTCCACTTCTACTAAGTATAGGATGTTTTTCATTATATTGCACAATGGCCTCACAAGGCTCAGCAGGACAGGGTACTCAATGGTAGACATCTGGGTAGAGGGGCCTTTTCTAACTTTTCCAGGCTGCTGAGTAGAGCTGGTGATTCTACGGCACTGATGGGATTCCTGTGGCTCTTTCTCTGGAGACTGGCCCTTCTGCCAGTCCCCAGTGCCATAAATGGTGTTGCCTTCATCAGCACATGGCTAATGAGACAGAGGAGGAAGAAATTACCTGAACTAACCAAGATGGTTTAGCTGTAAGTGACAAAGATGCAACCCAAGCTGCCTAAATTTAATAAACAAAAACAAAACAAGACAAGACAAAACAAAACAAACTTACATAAGCACTGGCTGGGGTATAGCTCAGAGGTACAGTGCGTACTTTGCATGCTGAGGCTCCTGAACAAGATTAGGGATGGGGAGAATATGAATAGACTCAAGCAAACAAAAAGCACAGACATGTTACCCCATCCAGAGGTTCAAATAACGTCACTAGGATCCTGCTATGAGTCACTTATAGCTTCTCTACCACTATTATTGGCTTCATTGCCTCATTACCTATGGGAGCAAGATGGCAGCCACCAACCCTAGATATACCTTTTCCATGTTCAAGACCAAAGGAAAAAAAAAAACGTGGGGCTCTTCCTGTCCTTTCCTTCTGCACATGTCTCCTTGTCCCTTGTTGCTTCTGGCTGGGTCATATGCTCATTCTTGGATTAGTCACTATGGCAGTATTCAGAATGGGCATGCCTGAGTTGTATAACCTTCCCTGGGCTGATGGATGTCAACTGAGATTGGCAGCTGGTCCCAAGAGGAAGAATTACTGCTCTGTTACCCAGGAGACAGGTGAATTGGTGCTGGCTGCTTAACTCAGTACCTGAATGTGTAGGCTTTTACTTTGTTTTATTTTACACTTTGTATTCGGTAAAGAGTAGAGGATTGGGGATTTCAGTCCTAGCCCTTTGGGTTTCACTCAGCTCCACAGTTATTATATAAGGAAGAAAAGCTTGAACCAGGTGTGGCTCTGGGGCTTGAGTGAGATTCAGCATAGGAAAGCAAGTGCTTTTTTTTTTTTGTTTTTTAATGTGAAGGGCTCAACAACTGTTGTTATTGTTGTCGCTAGTCCTATTATCTTTCTGAATTTCTCTCATTTATCCTCTGACTATGGTGCAAGATTCAGGCAAGATATGAAGAGTGAATGCACCATTAACAACTAGAACAAATTTGGCCAGGGTTGCTGTGAGCATGCATAAAGCCAGAAATAAACCTGTCTTTCTACCTCTGGGCAAAGCATCCTCTAGGGAACGAGGCTTGGCAAATAGCCTCCCCTTCCCTCCCTTCCCTTCCCCTCCTCTCCCCTCCCCTTCACTCTCCTCCCCTGCATGTTCCCATTTGGAATAGTAACTATAAAAAAAATCTTCCTAAAAGATCTGGAACCAATTTTTGGAGCCATCTTAACTTCCTAGAGGTAGGCTCTGACTCATCTTCATTTTTTCCTGTTGATAAACTCTCCATATTTCTTTACCATGTTGTGAACCCCCAAAGCCAGATTTTTTACAGCTGCAACAAAGGGCTCAGCCAATCAGAGCACTGGTTGGAAACCACAGGACTGGGAAAGATGACATTGGGAATTGCCTAACTAGATGGGCCCAAAGTTGGTGTATTAGTTACTTTTGCATTAGTTGTGACCACAATACATAAGAGAAATAACTCAAACTTAGTTCAGCTCATGGTTTCTAAGACTTCAGTCCATGGTTACTCAGCCCCATGTTTGTTTGTTTGTTTCTTTCTTTCTTTGGTATTTTTATATTGTAAAAATGCTGTACAGAGGGGTTACAGTTACATGAGCAAGGGAATGAGTACATTTCCTATTGAGCATTGTTGCCTCCTCCTTTGTTTCCCCCTACCATGTTTCTGTGACTGTGATGAGCTGGCCCAGCATCATAGAGGTTGGAGCATATAGAAAAGGAGTCTATTCATTTACTTGTGGCATGCGGGAAGCAGAGAGTGGAAGGAGAAGGGACCAGGGACCAGGTATCATCTTCAAAAGCCTTCTTCCAGTGACCTCCTTCTCCTAAAGTTTCGAAAACCTTCCAAAATAGCTAGGGAGCAGTCCTCCAGCTAGAGACCAGGTACATGAGCATGTGTGTATAACAATTGGTTTGAATGGTTGTGTTCTTGTCTTAGAGACTCAGGTCTTGTGATCTAGCTACCGCACCTTTCCACTTTTGGGCAGTGCAGAATACTGCTCCCATTTGCTGCTATCCCTGTGGCTTTCTTCAACCTGCCGTACATTTGTAAAGAACCCTACGCTCATGCTAGGCTGTAGCTCCATGCAAAGCGTTTGCCTAGTGCAACATCCTGGTTTTGACCCTCAGTACCAAATAAAGAAAAGACAGAGAAGATACAGTTGAAAAAGAGAATCCTACCCTGTGAAACTTCCTCAAATTACCCCTAAGTGAGGATTTCATCTATTTCTCAGTGGGGTTGTATGAGTCATAGGGCCAATCACTTTGATCAAGGTCTGTGAACTTCTTCTCTTTCCTATCCCAAGGACAGTTGGCTTTCTACATATTCTAACTTATTAAAATATGCATCTGTGGGGTTAAAAATATAATCTCTTGTCTTGAGTTAACGCCATCTCTTCATCTCTGCTCATGAAGGGGAATACAAGGAGGAGGGTACAGTTTATCTTTTCCAGCCTGCTGAATTTACCAGGTATTTCTGGTGTGCTGGGAGGAACAGAAAAATAGAAGGGGAAAGGCCACATCTATAGATCCTCACTACTGCTAAAGTCGTTTTGCTTTTCTTGATCACTAACATCCCCAGCCAACGCGGAGATCCAGCCAAGTTGCTACTGGACTGGGATGGGTGGGGTATGTGATGCTACCACCAAGTCTAGAAAACGTAGAGCAACACAGGCCTCCTGTGTGTCCACCCCAGGTCAGCACAAGCTCTGCTCATGCATCTCTCAAGGACTCAGATTCATGGGGCAGATTCTGTAGCAGAGGGAGCAAGTGCTTTTAGGCCTTGCTGTAGGACTTAAATATTGGAGAGGGCCTTTCTATTTCATTGGCTAGAAGTAGCCAAATGGCTTCACCCACACCAAAGAGATTGTCAGGGAGAACAATATTGTCCTGTTCCCGGAAGGGGGAGCTCTGGAAATATTTGAAAACAGTGCCGATGAGCTGATGACCCCCCCTTCCCCCCCTCCACCGCCCACCCTCAGCTCCTGCATGTGACTTCGGAGGTCCTGGGGTTGTCATTCTCCAGCAAGGGAGCATTGACACATCTAATGACTCTCTTGTCCCAACTCTCACATCACTGAAGTCCACTCCATGGACCTCTACTCCTTGTAGACCACTCTTGGGTGACAAGTAACAAGATGACTGAAACCCAGCTTTTGCTCCTCCTCCTCCTCCTCCTCCTCCTCCTCCTTCCTCCCCCCTCCTGCTCCTTCTTCAGAAAATGATTATGGTAAAGTATATTTAACATGAAATTGATCAGTACACTAAATTTAAAGTATACAATTCAGTGGCATCAACACTCTCTAGTGTTTGAACATTTTCATCACCCCCAAAGAAACTGTACCCATGGAGTGGACACTTGATCCTCCCTCTCTTTCTACTCTCGCAACCATTAATTTGCTTTCTTTCCATATGGATTTGGATCTTTCATACAAATTGAATCACATAATATATATATATTTTTTGGGGGGGTGTATGTGTGTCTTTAAACTCAGCTACTGCTTGAAGTGTCCTCATGATCCATGGGTAATTTTTCACAGTGTTTTGTAATGGTGGCAGTGCCCAATGCCCTGCAGCCCTCTCCCCTTGCTTTGGATTTCTTTTTGTTCTTGGCTCACAAGGAACTCAGCATCAGCTGCCTAAGCAAGGGTTGGGGTGGTCAGCCTCTCTTTCTTTCAAATCCAAGTCTTCATGGTAGAATCTCTTGTGGTCCCTTCTCCACCTTGGTGAGAATGTCCTGCTGAAGCAGAAGTTATCTGGGGGTGGGAGAGATGAAGAGGAAGACGAGGTTTGATTCTGATGCTCAGAGTCTCGGGCTAGTTTTTCCCGGCTTCTCCATCTCTCCCTTCTCAGTGCTCCAGTAGCTTAGTTCATGGAGATTGGATGACAGCAGAACTGCAGTTTAAAGGGCTAAAGGACTGGCATCAGGGTCTATCTTTGTCTTGTGTTCTTTGCAAGTCCTTTAGCTGCTATTGTTTCCAGGCATGGACTTTTTGTGCCATAACAAGAAGGGCTGGATTTGACATTTTTCTTACTTATACATTATTTTGATAATGCTTCTCATCTATCTGTCTGTCTGTCTGTCTATCTATCTCTATCTATCTGTCTGTCTGTCTATCTCTATCTGTCTGTCTGTCTGTCTATCTCTATCTATCTATCTATCTATCTATCTATCTATCTATCTATCTATCTATCTATCTATCTATCTATCTATCTATCTATCTATCTATCTATCTATCTATCTATCTATCTTTTTTTAAAATCCATTGTGGGGCTTGAACTCAGGACCTGTGTGCTGTCCTTCAGCTATTTTGCTCAAGTCTAGAGCTGTGCCACTTAGAGCCACAGCTCCATTTCTAGTTTTCTGGTGGTTTATTGGAGATAAGACTCTCACAGCCTTTCCTGCCCAGGCTGGCTTGGAACCACATCCTTAGACCTCAGCCTCCTGAGTAGCTAGGATTACAAGTGTGAGCTACAGTAAAGGCTTCTTATGTATCTGAGTGCAATCAATTCCAAACTCTGGCCCCGGCATTCAAGGCCTTCCACAAACTAGCTCCAGTTTAACTTTATGGCTTGCTCTTTTTGCCACACCCAACACAGATTCTTTGTAACCTTTGGGTTGGCCTGCAAGCCAAATGATCCCAAATGTCCTTGCTTAGTTTTGGTTGGAGTCTTTTGTACATCCATACTATGTGGAAGGCTCTCTCTTTTTCCCCTCTCTCTCTCCCCTCCCCCTACTCTCTGAAACTTTTCCCATTATCTCCTTTCAACCTGTCTGGTACCCCTTACTCTCTTTCCCTGGGTCTCTGCAGCCTTGGATGTATGTCTATTGCCTACTAAGGCTGGTCACCCCTGGCATGTTTATGTCCAGTTCTGTCTGGAACAGAGTTAATCCCCAGAAGATTGATATCTGCAAACTCACCTGCCCACCCCCAGTCCATGTCTCCTGGGTGAGGAAAACCAACAAAGCATCAGGGAGGCTAGCAGAAGGCAATGCTTTCTGATCGTTGCATGAGAAGTTAGGAATACATCTCCTAGGGATGTCTGACTAGCTTTTGCTGTGATTGGCAATTGGCAAGAGGTGGCTGTGGATCGTCTGCTAGGAGTTATTTCAGTTGATCCAAGTACGTTCTGTTGTTAGCTTGTTTGGGTGGAATATAGGGATGGGATAAAAGCAAAGTGCCTTGGGAAAAGGGGATGGAATAAAAATAAAAAAGCAAATCAGTATCGGGGGGAGGGAAGGGGATGGATTTAGGGACCTTAAACCTTGGGTGAGAAGAAGGAGGGTTCAACCTTTTGCTGAGTGGCTCCATTATTTCTGTGTTCTTCACCAGGAGACACAGCTTCCTCAGGGCTCAGGGCCTACCAGGACAGGTGAAAGGCAGCCAGGCCAGGGTGCATCTGGGTTGGCCATCTCTGTGCTGTGTGGCGCTGGGCTTGCCTTGTTTTTCTGTTTCTGGTTTAGTTTCTTTCGGTGGGAGGGGCTGCCTTGTGCCTTGGAGGAATTGTTCCAAGTTCTGGAGAAATGCCCAGAGGCCTGGGGCTAGTGCCACGTCCTCAGAAGCTCGACCTTTCTCACAGTGGCCCATAGCTACCCTAGCACTTGAAGTTTCCGTGAGCCACGTGGGAAGGGGACATGCCTCCTTTTGGGAGCCCTTGGTAGACCTTCCTAAATAAGGCCAGGCTGGCAGCCTTCTCTTTGAGGCATTCTGGCTTTGTGGGAGTGGAAACAGAGGCTGAGCACAGGGGGTCGGAAGGATCACTGTCTTTGTGAAGGCCTGTCATCTGGCTGGATACAGGTGAGGAGAGCCTGATCTCCCCATGTTATCTCTGCCCTCGGTCCCATTCAGGAACACTTACTCACCTGGGCCTTCTAGGATGCGTCCTGGCCCCTGAGCCTTCCCTTCTAATTCATTCTATCTGCAGCTGCTGCAGTCATTTTGTTAAAAGTCCTTTCTTGGGGCTGGAGATGCTAGCTTGTGTACCCTTCTCAATGGTCGGAGTTCAATCCCTACCACCATAATAAATGCTTTAAAAAGAAAAGTCTTCTCTTCACCTGCCATTCCTCTACTTAAAAACCACTAGTGGAGGGGACTGGGGACATGGCTCAAACAATAGATTGCTGCCTAGTATGTATGAGATCTTGAGTTCAAACCTTAGTCCTTCCTTCCTTCCCCCACACCAAAAAACAACAACAACAACAACACAAAACCCTGTTTTTAAAAAATAAAACAAAGAGCTGGGTATTGGTGGTTCATACCTGTAATCCTAGTTAATCAGGAGGCTGAGATCTGAGGATCCTGATTCAAAGCCAGCCTGAGCAGGTTCAAAGCAGCCTTGAGCAAAAAGAGCTCAGGGATAGTGCCCAGACCCTGAGTTCAAGCCCTGCTATGAAAGAAAGAAAGAAAGGAAGAAAGAAAGAAAGGAAGAAAGAAAGAAAGGAAGAAAGAAAGAGAAAGAGAGAGAGAAAGAAAGAAAGAAGGAAGGAAAGAAAGAAAGAAAAAGAAAAAAAAAGAGAAACCAAAGAACTAGTAATGGGGTCGAGCTAGAGGTATAGCTCAGTGGCAGAGTGCTTACATGCCTAGATTGCATGATGTTCTGGGGTCCATCCTCAATAAGGCATGTGCATGCACATGCTCAAACACACACAGACACCCAGACACACAGACCACCCCCAACCCCCCCACACCCACACCCACCCACACCCAAACCCTCCCCCCACGCGTGCACACACACATGGAACAAAGGACTAGTTTGTGCAGCCAAACTTCCTGTAGAGAGTGCCTTCTGCAGGGAGTCTGGACAAACCTCCCCAACGCTTCCACTCCACTGCCCCTCCCTGAGGGAAGGCTAGAAGAAGGAAAGGATGGTGTGCTGTGGATCTCCTCATGCCAGCCCCACAGCGGGACCCTTGGAGTGTTGGCCCCAAGCTGACCCTACCTCGTTGCATCCTTTGTGCTGGAAGTTTCCTTTGGACCCTTTGATATATGTACTCAAGTGATCTAGAAAAAGAAGGTTCTAGATGAATCCCCAGGTGTGCAATAACCGGAAGTCAGCGGTGGCCCTGTTGGCCTCTACTTCTCCTTCCCTCCTTGGCAGAGGTAACAGATACATCTTGGACCACTTAGCCCTGAAGAGGCCTCGGAAAGTTTTTTCAACCTGACCCCAGGCAGCCACTTTCAATCGATTGAATGTGGACAGTGAGATTAAAAAGAGAAATCCGTTTGTGTTTCCCGGGCCTACCTCTGGGTAAAATGTTAGAGCTTGTGGAGATTGGAGAAGTCATGGATGGGACACTAATGTGGCAAAGAACTGACTTGTGGTCTTTCTGCCTTATTTCTATCTACTCCTAGCTCTTTTCAGGATAAGGCCTTAATATATGTGTGTGTGTGTGTGTGTGTGTGTGTGTGTGTAGTACACACACACACACACACACACACACACACACAGATTGAGCCTTGGGCTTTACCACTTGAGCCACAGCCCAATCCTGTGTTTTTTTTTAAATCACTTGTGGGACTTGAACTCAAGGTTGGGCATTGTCCTTGAGCTTTTCTGCTCAAGACTAGCACTCTACCATTTTGAACCATGATGCCACTTCCAGTTTTCTGGTGTTTAACTGGAGATAAGAATCTCATGGACTGTCCTAGGTGGGCTGGCTTCGAACCATGGTCCTCAGATCTCAGCCTCCTGAATAGCTAGGATTACAGGCATGTGCCACCAGGGCTTTGTTTTGTTTTGAGACCTGGACCAATAATTGTCAGGGTTGACCTAGTATACAAGATCCTCCTAGTTCCTTCCTAAGTAGCTGAGATTGCAGGTGTACCAACACCCCATTGATCTACCTTTTCCCTCTATAAAAAATGTAGAAGGACAGTAGATGAATGGATCAAGAAAATGTGGTATACATACACAATGGAATTCTATGCCTCCATCAAAAAGAATGGCATTGCCCCATTTGATAGGAAATGGAAAGACTTGGAAAAAATTATATTAAGTGAAGTAAGCCAGGCCCAAAGAAACATGGGCCCATGGTTTCCCTTATTTGCAATAACTAGTATTTGTCTGAGACAAGCAGAAAAGGTCAGATAAGTTGATGTTAGGCGAAATGAACCCCAAGATAAGTGGTTTTTTCTTTCTTGCTAATGTTTCTAATGTATTTATAAGGTGATTTTTTTTGTTGCTTTGTATGTCCCTCCCCTACGGTATAACCCCTGCTTTCACTGTATTTGATGCTGGTATAATTTGTGGAGGGGAAGGGGAAAAAAAAAACCAAATTGTTTAAATAGGGATACAGGTGAACCCATTGCAACAATGAGATGTACAAGATGCTATGTTGAAAAATGAATTTTACAACTTTGGTGGGGGTCGGGGAGTGGGGGGAAGTGTAGTTGTGGAGATGGGAGGGCAAGGATGGTAGGGGAAAAACAAAGGAGGAGACAACAATGTTTAATAAGAAATGCTCATGTAGCTGTAACCCCTCTGTACGGTATTTTCACAATAAAAAAAACATTTAAAAAAAGAAAAAAAATGTAGAGGGAAAGCTCAGAGTTGAAACGGACTTGGAATTGCTGGCAGAGACAGTAATTTGAACAAACACAACAATCACAAGGAAAACCTTTCCAAGTTCAAGAGCTGAATTTGGAGCTTCAAAAGCTTGGCTCCTAAGGGGACTCAAGGCTGAGCAATGAATATACAAGCCGGGAAGAGTTGTCCTAGAAGGAAAATTGGTGCAGAGAGGAAAAATACCAACTCCTGTTCCCTGCATGTCTCTGGGAGAGATGTGGGTGAGGAGGGGAGGAGACCCAGGTGAGACTGGGAAATGGAGGGCAGAGGGGACCTGACATGGTAGAGAGGAAGCACTGGGAAACTAAAGACCTGAAGTCTATAGGTAAATATGGCAGGAAGCACAAAAGCAACCCTAAAGACCACAGAGCTCCTTCCCACAATATCATGGAAGCCCTGAAGAAATGGGATTCTACAGAATCCTGAACCTCGGAGGCTGCATTCATGTCACTGAGCAGAATGAGAACTGAAAGGGAAGGTAGCGTTAGTTGCAAAAAGTAATGAAAGGTTTGTTTCTCCCTCCCTCCGTCCTTCCCTCCGTCCCTCCCTCCCTCCCTCCCTCCGTCCCTCCCTCCGTCGCTCCCTCCCTCCCTTCCTTCCTTCCTCCCTCCCTCTTCCCTCCTTCCCTCCCTCTCTTCTTTCCTTCCATCCTCCCTCCCTCCCTCCCTCCCTCCCTCTCTTCCTTCCTTCCTTCCTTCCTTCCTTCCTTCCTTCCTTCCTTCCTTCCTTCCTTCCTTCCTTCCTTCCTCCCTCCCTCCCTCCCTCCCTCCCTCTTCCCTCCTTCCCTCCCTCTCTTCTTTCCTTCCATCCTCCCTCCCTCACTTGCTCCCTCCCTCGCTTGCTCCCTCCCTCCCTCCCTCCCTTCCTTCCTTCCTTCCTTCCTTCCTTCCTTCCTTCCTTCCTTCCTTCCTTCCTCCCTCCCTCCCTCTTCCCTCCTTCCCTCCCTCTCTTCTTTCCTTCCATCCTCCCTCCCTCCCTCCCTCCCTCCCTTCCTTCCTTCCTCCCGTCCTCCCTCCCTCCCTCCCTCTTCCTTCCTTCCCTCCCTCTCTTCTTTCCTTCCATCCTCCCTCCCTCCCTCCCTTCCTTCCTTCCTTGCTTCCTTCCTTCCTTGTGTCTTGCCTATAACACAAAATCCTCCTACCTCAATTTTCCAAATGTTGAGATTACAGGTGAATGTCACCATGCCTGGCTAATAAAAGGTACATTTGAGGGACATCTTAGTTGGTATTTATATGTACTCCATACAGGCACTATGTAAATTATGATAGAAGTTGGCATGTTCTAGCTCTTTGGCATGCCATAAGTAGCACTCTGCTCATTGCCAGGGCTCCTGTGTCTGAAAGCTTGATCTGACCTTGGCTATTGTCCTGTATGAAGGAAGGGCTGTGCCTGGAGAAGGTTCATGGGGTAGGGGGCATCGTGAGAGAAGAGGGAGTGTTAGAGCCATACAATGTGCTGTAGACTCTGGTCTAAAATACACAAAGCTCACAAAAGATTTAGTCCAAGTTGGTGTTGGAGCTCAGAAAACAGTACACCAACCTCAAAGAATGGAGACTGAACTAAAGGAAGAAGCTCAGGGTGTCTGTCTGCCTCCTGCCTCTCCCTTGGCCCTGTCTCCTCACCCCGTTCTCCCCAAAGTTCAAGGAGAGACTTCCTCCTGAGCGTCCTTCCTGGACAGAATGCCGTTGTCATGAAGTCTTATTAATCAGGAAAGAATAACCAACCAGAAAGAGGAGACTAAAGGTCTCTTCCTCTCCTCTGTCCATAGCTTGTCACCCCCTTCTAGGACACACAAGCCTGGCCTATCCCAGCCTCTATTTCTCTCCAGGGCTTGGGAAGTTATTTAAGGCTCAACCATCTGGCCCTTTTCACCAGGCTTGCACTCTTGTGCTGAGATTTCTCTTCTGTGTATGTTAATGTCTGTGTCTTTCCTCCTCTTTTGGCAGTTCATTCCACTGAAGCTTTAGAGGACCACAGTGAAACTTTGCTGCTGCAGAAGAGTTCAGTGGATTATTCATGAAGTCTGGAGCATTATAGGTACAGAAAATAGGCCCATGCCAAATGGGGTTAGAAAGAGGAAATGCTATGGCAGCGCTGCGCAGAGTGATTTAGATCTGTAATTTCAACTTGGGAGAGTAACATTGGGAGGATTGAGGTTCCAAGAAGTAGGAGCAAAGAGTTCCCAAGACCAATATGTTGTGGTATGCACCTGTCATCTCAGTTACATAGGAAGTGTACATAGTCACATAGGAAGTGTACATAGGACTGTGTCCAGGCTGGCACAGGGGGGAAATACAAGACTCTATTTGAAAAATAATGACAGCAAAGTGGCTGGGGGAATGTGGCTCAAATGGTAGAGCGCAAACACAAGTCCTTGAATTTGAACCCAGTACTACTAAAAAGGAGATATCATGGCTCATCAAAGATAATACATCTCTGAGGTTATTAACCCACTGAGTTGGAAAAAAATGCCTATTTTTAGGATGCTAGAGATCAAATATAGGACCTTGCATATATGAGGCAATGCGCTATCCTCACCCCTGGAAAGTTAAATGTGTTTAAGAAGAGATCAATTCAGTTTTCTTAACCTTGACATTATTGGCTTTTAGCTCCGATCTCTGTCACTGTTGTGGGGGTGCCTTGTGCAGTGTGAGATGTTGAGCAGCATTCTGCCTTCTATAATTCACCGACACTACCATCTCCTCCCTTGTGTAGACCTCGGGTATGAGAACCCAGTGCATGTCATTTGTCTCTGAGGATAGGGGGCAAAATGACTTCTAAATGAGAAAGCTATTAGGTTAATGGTTCCCAAAGATGGGTCATGCAAATAGAAAATGAGGTCAGTAGTTGAAGAAGTCTGGAAATGCAATGAAATCAGAGCATTTTATTTTTAGGACTCCTCAGGTCTCCAGTATGCCAATACTATGGAGGAGATTTTTGTGTCCTCCCCAGAAATTCATATTGAAATCCTAGAGGACCAGGTGACAATAGGAAGTGGAGTCTTTGAGGGGTGATTGAGGGGTGAGGGCGGTGTCCTCATGATTAAGATTCTTGTATGGGAGATTCCCAGAACTCATTTATCCCTTCATCATGTGAGCAAATAGTAGCCATCTATGAACTGGCCTCTGCAGACACTGAACTATGAGAAATACATTCCTGCTGATTAAAAGTTTGAGTAGTTTATAATAATTCTTATGTAGTTTTATCTTGGTTTGTTTGATCCTGGGGCTTGGACTCAGGGCTTGGGCACTGTCCCTGAACTTCTTTTGTCAGGGCTAGTGCTCTACCACTTGAGCCCAGTGCCATTTCCTGCTTTTTCTGAGAAGTTTATTGGAGATAAAAGTCTCCTGGACTCTCATGTCAATCCTCAGATCTCAGCCTCCTTAGTAACTAGGATTACAGGTATGCGCCACTGGGGCCCAGCTATATTTAATAAGATTTCTACCCAATATATAATATCTAATTTTATAATGCTTATAATATTTAATGATAGCTATTAGCCTGAACTAGGTAAAGCAGCTGTCAAAGGACAACATTACAATGATTTTCATTTTTTTCTGTTTTTTTCTTCTTTTTTTTTTTTATTGTGAAGGTGATGAACAGAGGGGTTACAGTTCCACAAGTCAGGTAAAAGTACATTTTTTTTTTTTTTAAAAACAGTGTTACTCTCTCCCTCATTTTCTCCCAGTTTTTTTCCTTCTGACCCTCCACCCCTCCAAGTTGTAGAGCTCATTTTCAACATAGAGTCTGGTGAATGCCACTGCTGAATTTGTTCCCCTTTGTCCCACATTTCTGGGCTTTCCCTTACCCTCCCCAAATCAGATAAACTTACAAGCAAGACAAAAGGAACAGACAGCAAAACCTTCACATATAGTAGCTGAGGCTGGTCTAAATGCATAATCCTTTTACCTCAAACCTCCCAGCTTCTAGGACTGCAGGTGTGCACCATTCTATTCTGCTTAATTGGCTGAATTTTAAATTCTGAACACTTCATTCTGTAAAATCAAATCAGGACCAGAGCAGTGGTTGGTTTTACAGACAGAAAAGGACTAAAGAAAGAAGACAGACAGACAGACAGACACAGACACAGACACAGACACATAGACACACACACACACACACACACACACACACACACACACACACACACACAAGTGGATGGGTCTTTTCAAAGCTACTTTGTTTTAGAGGTGGGACTCAGAGGCTGAACAATAGGGAAGTAACTGATTAGTTAGCATCAGATTCTTTGATTACTTCTTTTATGTAGGGATTAAAATAGAGGGAACTTCATTGTCACTGGCTGAGATTGTCCTATTTGGGACATTTGGTGGTCAGCTTTTTAATCCTGTTTCTCAGAAGGTCAGATAAACAGCTTAGTGATATGCAATTTTAGTGTGAGTAAATCTATTTTGATTTTTAGCCTTGTCTGTGGAGGTCTAGTGCTGGAGCTTAGATTAAAACAATAGCCTCCTATAATTTCTATGTAAGATAGCCATTGTACACATTAACTCTCTCTCTCTCTCTCTCTCTCTCTCTCTCTCTCTCTCTCTCTCTCTCTCTCTGTGCATATATTAAACATGCACTCTACCATTGAACTGAACTGTACCCCAGCCCTGAGGTACATTTTTTATCTCTAAGAGGCAATATATTGGATAAGGATGCAATAACTGTAAAACACCAGGGTAAATAATAGTTAACCTAGCTACTTGTGGGTGGGGCTGAGAATAGAAGGGTCAGGCTTTGAAGCCAGCTCTGGTAGAAAAGTTCATAAGACTCCATCTCAATGGGAGAGGCTGGGGGCGGTGGTGGGCAACTGTCATCCAGCTAGGAAGCTTAAGATAGGTGTATTGTAGACCAGACACATACCCAGATAGGAAAGGAGACCCTATCAGAAAAATAACCAGCACAAAAAGAACTGGAGATGTGGTTTAGTGGTACAGCACCTGCTTAGCAAGTGCTAAGCCCTGAATTCAAACCCTAGTAATGTAAACACACACACACACACACACACACACACACACACACACACACACACACACACACACACACACACACACACACTAAACATATCATTAGTACCTTGCCAGATAAAGTGTTTGCCAGATAGGTTGTTCCTTATTTCAATTCTCCAAAGTAGAAACAATGATTGCTTTTTATAGCTGAGAGAACTGAGAGAGAATTAAAGTATTTCCCTATTGTCACACAAGCAACTGACACAACTGACAGTGAACATGGGATTTGAACCAATTTTGGATTCTTGGTTATGTGTGTGTGTGTGCACATGTGCGTCTTGGAACTTGAATTCAGGGCTTGGGCACTATCACCGGGTTTTTGTGCTCAAGGTTAGTGCTATACCACTTTGAGCCATAGATCCACTTCTGACATTTCTGATGGGAAATTGGAGATAAGAGTCTCACACACTTTGCTACCCAGGCTGGCTTTGAATTGAGATCCTCAGATCATAGTCTCTTGAGGAGGATTATAGGCGCGAGCCACCTGTGCCTGGCTTGGTTACATGTTCTGTACTGACCCTTGAATTTGGAATCATGCTGCTACAATCAGAGGTATGTTCCTTCTGGGTCACATGACTCTTGTATTTAGGGTTTTCTGAAGAAACACTGTCAGATAGCACCACGTTTGCCAGTGTAAATGAAGACCTCAATGGAAAGATATTGGCTATCTTTGGAATAATGAAGAAAATATATTTTTATTAGAATTCTTGAGTAAACATTGTTTTTCCTTTCTAAAAATGAGATTCATGAAGCTGTGTTGTTTTATTTTTTTCCCTTGGTTGCTGAGAAGATCAGATCCAATATTTCTATCTTGTGTGAGATTTTGCCCTTTTCCATTAGTTCTAAGTTTATTGGGCATGTGTATTGTTTTAAGTTTATTGTGTGTGTGTGTTTGTGTGTGTGTGTGTGTGTGTGTGTGTGTGTGTGTGTGTGTGTGTGTGTGGTTAATATTGGGAGTTGAACTCAAGGCCTTTGTACTTGGTAGGCAAGTACTCTGTCACTTGAGCTATGTTTTCAATGTTCTCTCTTTTTGCTTTCTTTTTTGCTGATCCTGGAGCTTGAACTCAGAGCTTGAGTGCTATCCCTGAGCCGCTTTGTGTTCAAGACTAGGGCTCTACCACTTGAGCCACAGCACCACTTCTGGCTTTTTCTGTTTATGTGGTGCTGAGGAATCGAACCCAGGGCCTCATGCAGGCTAGGCAAGCGCTCTACCACTGAGCCACCTTCCCAGCCCCACTTCCAGCTTTTTTGAGTAATTTATTGGAGATAAGACTCTCACAGGGACTTTCCTGCCCAGGCTGGCTTTGAACCGTGATCTTCAGATCTCAGCCCCCTGAGTAGCTAGGATTACTGGTGTGAGCCACTGGTACCCGGCTTGCATTCCTCTCTTATATGTACTTTTATTTTTTTTTTGTCGGTCATAGGGCTTGAACTCTGGGCTTGGGCACTGTCCCTGCACTCTTCAGCTCAAGGCGAGTGCTCTACCACTTGAGCCACAGCGCCACTTCTGGTTTTCTAGTGTTTACTGGAGATAAGAGTCGCTAGGACTTTCCTGCCCGGGGTTGGTTTTGAACCGTGATCTTCAGATCTCAGCCTACAAGAGTAGCTAGGATGACAGGTATGAACCATCGGAGTCTTGACTCTTCTACCCAGGTTGGTTTTAAAGTTTGATCCTCGGGATCTCAGCCTGGTGAGCAGCGCTGAGAGTCTCCAGGGCCCAGGCAGGTGCTCCATTTTGTTTTCTAGTGTGATTGCCCCAGCCTGGCTGACGGGAAGGTTTAGTAATTGATCTGAATCCTTTGCCTCCAGACAGAATGCTGAGCCTGAGCAGGGCAGGCAGACCGTAAGGCACATGGGTTGACTTGTCTCTTCCTGTCCCCACCTCTTCTGATCATCCCATACTCTAAGGTCCTTGCAGCCTCAATTGCATTTTCACTCCTTGAGTCCAGCTTTCAACACAGTGCCTCAGACACTTATCCTCATGGCGAGATATACGCCATTCCAGGCCTGCACAATTCTTTTTGAGAAAATTCCCTTAAAGTCAAAAATGTTCAAGTTCTGCAGCTGTGTACTGCATTAGAAACTCAAGATCCCTGTGCGTGATGGGTCTTGTCTATAGCATCGTTCTGGGCAATTTAAAAAGTAGCAGGTAGGTCATTTGGGGATAACACTCATTCTAAAGATTCATCCCAGTTTGGATGGTACTAATTTTAAATCAGCCATTACTAATGGATATTAAAAATAGAATATACAAAACACCTAGAGCAAATATTATAGCTTCTAAAAAATCCGCTTTAACTATACTGCGCTAAATGTGCTTCTGAGCTGACATTTCTGTGCACACACAGTTAGTAGCTGTAAATATTACTCTAGGTTCAAGATCTTAATACAAGCCAAGGTGCAGACTGCTTTTTTTGTGGGGTTGGGGAGTGAGGAGAGGGAATGGTTTTAGAGAGTGGCTCAGGCAGAATTCAGCTCTGAAGTAATCATTAGTAGCCAAGTGTTGGTGGATCTTGCCTGTAATCCTAACTATTCAGAGAGCTGAGGTTCAAATGATTGAGGTTCAAAGCCAGCCTGTGCAGAAAAGTCTGAGACACCCCCTCTCATCTAGTGCTAGAGCTGTGGCTTGTGGTAGACTGTGTGTCTAGCAAGCATGAGGTCCTGAGTTCAAACACCAGAACTGCCAAAAAAAATAAACAGTCATTACATTCTCCAAAGTCTTGCCTTGGATTCTCTGCCTTGGAATATATGGTAACATCAATGTTTATCATACATTCTTTTCCTTTTGATGTTACATAATAGATTTTCCTCATCTCCATCCATATATAAGATCACAGTTTAAAATTCTTTCATCTCAGGATTATTTTTGTTACTTAAGACTATGATCAGATTCTTTTTGAGCTCATTTCTTTCTTTTTTTTTTTTGGGTCCAGTCGTGGGGCCTGAACTCTGGGCCTAGGCGCTGTCCCTCAGCTCTTCAGCTCAAGGCTAGTGCTCTACCATTTGAGCCACATTGAGCTCATTTCTTCATTTCATCTGAATGTTAGAAAATGGCCAAATGATAAAGGAATGTATTGGACCATTGATTGATAGTCAGGTCTTGTATCTTTCCTTCTTTTAAGTGGAAGGAATCCTGACTCTTGCATGAGGAAGCCACAAATGGAACTAAATTATGCTGAGCAAAAATAAATGCTTTTACTGAGAATTTCCCAGGAGTTTTCGTATTTTTGACTCCTGCTCACTAAATCTGGAAAAGATTGAGACATTATGAGAAGCAGAGGAACTGATCTGCCTTTTTTAGACCTTCTTTTAAGAATCTGTTTCATCCTTTTTCATGCTATATGAACAAGATATTAAAAAAAAAAAGCAACAACAAAACTTTCTGATTGAAAAGTCACAGACTTTGAATGGTAAGTTCCTGGAATTTGTCTTTAAGCTTCCATTTAAATATAAAGCTCTCAAATTTATATTTTCTAGTGCTCTGAATAATGTACAGCATATGGAAATGATAAAAATAAACATCTCACTGATTTTTTTTGCAGCTCAGACTGGCCTGGAATTTATGATTCTCATGAGACAGACCTCAGGGCTGAGATTATAGGCATGCACCACTATGCTCAACTGAAAAGTTCTTTTCCTTTAAAAAATTTTAAATTGTTATTATAAAGCTAGTCTACAGAGGAGCTACAGTTACATAAGCTAGGTTGGACAATGTCAACCCTTCATTTACATCTTCCCAGTTTTTCCCTCCATCCCAAGTTTTATAGTTCATTTTCAACATAGTGTCAGTGAGTACCACTGCTGCCATTTGTTTACCCTTTGTCCTTCCATTTCTGTGGCCCTTCTTTACCCTCCCAAAGACAGAGACATGAACAAACAAGACAAAAATAAAAGTAAATGGAAACAGCAACCAAGAACAAAAATCTGGTTTCCATTTCCTGGAGTTCATTTTGATAAATACGACTTTGTATGAACAGAGACACAGGAATAGTGCCTTTGTGTTCCTCTCCTAAGAATATCCTTCCTTCCTTCTTTCCTTCCTTCCTTCCTTCCTTCCTTCCTTCCTTCCTTCCTTCCTTCCTTCCTTCCTTCCTTCCTTCCTTCCTTCCTCCCTCCCTCCCTTCCTCTCTCCATTCCTCCTCTCCCTCTCCCTCTCCCTCTCCCTCTCCCTCTCCCTCTCCCTCTCCCTCTCCCTCTCCCTCTCCCTCTCCCTCTCCCTCTCCCTCTCCCTCTTCCTTTCCTCCCCTCCCCGCCACTTCTATTCCAGGGCCTTGAATATAGGGCCTGGGCGCTGTTCCTGAGCCTCTGAATATAGGGCCTGGGAGCTGTTCCTGAGCCTCTTTGTGCTCAAGACCAGCACTCTAGCCACAGTGCTGCTTCCAACTTTTTCTGAGTAATTGATAGGAGATAAGAGTCTCCTGGACTTTTTCTGCCTGGGTTGGCTTCGAACTATGATCCTCAGATCTTAGCCCCCTGAGTGGCTAGGATCACAAGGCATGAGCTACCAGCACCAGGCAAATATCCTTTTTCTTAATCCTCTCTTTGGTCCTCACAAAATGCAAGTTCCCAGGGTTATTCAAAGTCCAGGAAGGCATCAATAGAACTCTGGTGGAAAGTACTTAACATCAGAAGGGGATGGATTTTGTTCCTCCTTATAAATAGGTTGGACCCTTTTATGAAGGGATAGATATTATTGAGATATTGAGTTAGAGTTGTTTATTTTAAGAAAGAAGAAGTGGTGAAATGATCTAAACTATTGGATGGGTCAGCGTCACTAAAAATGAATGTGCTGCTCAGAATCATTTAGAATGTTTAGTTGTTGGCAGTGATGTCAATCCAAGAGTGACCTGGTAAGCGACAGTGCTTTATCTGCATCTTCCTTGGTACCATAAAAAATGTTTCTCTGTCTCTTTTGCCACATATAAACTGATAGTTATACCTAGAAGTTAAGTCAGATATTGGCTGAGACTTTGGCACTGTGCTATGTGTCTTTTTCATAGGGTTGGAAGCAGCCAATGATACTCATTGTCTAGGTACATCATCCACTCATTAGAATTGCAACATGATAGCATTCTCTGTTTGCCTTGCTTTATTGGCTGGAATGTATCAGTGAAGAGAAACTTACTCAACATAAACTATTTGGCTGCCTTGACATGTGGGTCCTGTGGGAAATAAAAATGGATAGTTGATTTTTTTTTCTGATTTATTCCTTTCTGATAGACACATTTGGTTCCCTATTATTCTTCAAAAACAAAAGAAAACAAGACAGCACAGTGATCGTGTTACAAAAGATCGCTATAAACATATAGATACATGCATCTTATATTTCTCAACCTGCTGCAGTTTTTATCTTTATTGATGGCTAAATGATTCCATTTGCAGATCAGTAGGTTGGTTCCTAGTCCTCCAATGTGATCCCAGTGAGCTCTGCTACTTTCTTCACTTGTTGATAGAATATTCTATGTTCATCTCTCCAAGGAGACTCACTTCCTTGTGTTGGAAATATTTAGATGCCACAATCAAGGGTCTGAAAGAGCTCATTAGGACTAAGTTTGTCATTGTTTCTAGGTGTTTAAGTGGACAGAGGTAGAAAATTTTATTTAGTGTTTTATTGTCCTCCTTTTTTTTCTTCAGTATTGGAGATCAAACCTAAGACCTTATAGATGTTAAGCATTCATGTTAACCATTCCTTTACAGTCCCCAAACCCCACATTTTACTTGCTTTTGTTTTGTTTTGAGACAAAGTCTTGAAGATTGTTTTTTGCTTTATTTTGGTTATAATGGGATTTGAACTTAGGAAAGACATTCTTGCTATGGAGCTCAGATTGGCCTACAACTCAGTTCCTCCTTCGGGGACAACAGGTGGGAGCCACCATGCTCAGCTAGGTATGTATGTATGTATGATTTTATTTTATTTTATTTTTGTGCAGGTCCGGAGGCCTGAATTAAGAACCTGGAGACTGTCCCTGAGCCTTTTTTTGGTTCAAGGCTAGCACTCTATCATTTTAGCCATAGTTCTACTTCCAGCTTTTTGGTGATTAATTAGTGATAAGAGTCTCATGAGCCGGGCGCTGGTGGCTCACGCCTGTAATCCTAGCTACTCAGGAGGCTGAGATCTGAGGATCGAGGTTCAAAGCCAGCCAGGGCAGGAGAGACCGTGAGACTCCTATCTCCAATAAACCAACAGAAAACCGGAAGTGGCGCTGTAGCTCAAGTGGTAGAGCGCTTGCCTTGAGCTGAAGAGCTGAGGGACAGCGACCAGGCCCAGAGTTCAAGCCCCACGACTGACAAAAAAAAAAAAAAAAAATTAAAAGAGTCTCATGGACTTTTCTGCCAACATCTTCACATCTCAGCTTTCTGAGTAGCTGACAGGTATGAGCCACATGTGCCTGGTATAGCAATGTGCTTTCTAAAGATAAAATATGCTGTGAACTCAAAGCAAGACTACTAATTACAGATTGCTTTATTCTACCACATGCACACACCAAAATAACAATGATCAGTACTCTAGCTAAAGTAATATAGAATTGTTCATTTCTGTGGTTCTGCCACCAACTGGACGCATGTTAGGTTTATTTGCTTTGTTTTGGTTCTGACTTTAGGGTTGTTTTTATAAGCATGTAAAATGTATTTCCATAATTAAATGGCTAAAACAAGACATTGAAAGAAGACTAGCTCTTTCCTGGTGCCCTTGTATCTTTTTCTTCTATATTCTTCCCTAAGTGTTTTACTATTCCCTTTGAAAAATATAGGGGATGGGCTTATATAAGCTTAATCATGTGGTTCTTGCCTGGCATGTGAGAGGCCCTTGGTTTGATCTCCAACACCACAATGATAAAAAAGTAAAAATGATGAATAAAAAAATAAATGTCTGTCTGCTTCTATCCTTCTTTTTCTTAGATGCACTATAATAAATATACCCTGTGTTCCACCCCCCCTCCTACCTGCCTTAGCTTCACTATGTAGCTAAGGCTGCCATTCAACTCTTGATCTTCCCACCTTGAGTGCTGGGGTTATAGGTGTGTATTACCACACCAAGCTTCCTTTTTGTTTTTTGTGTTTGGCAATCTATTTTAAGATCATTCCTTAGTAGTATATATATAGAGATATCCTTCATTCCTAAATGTGTATGTTTTCAACTGTGTTCATGGACTATACAGATCTTAATGCTTTAGGACCATAAAGGGAAAACCTAAACCCTTTTAGAAGTATATACCAATATCTCATACATTATTAATAGGAACGTTCATTGAGCAATCACTTTGAAGGGAATTTGGTAAAATACAGAAAGGATAAAAGTGTATTCGCTACAACCCAGCAATTCTCTCACTAGAGAAACTCTTAATGTTAAAAGCTGGCATTGTCATAGTAGTATAAACTGCAAGAAAAAGCCAACTAAGTTTTCATTATACAGAAAATGAATAAATCAAGTTCTGGCACATTTACATATCTGAACATTATACAACAATTGAAATGATTTTACTACATAGTAATGTAGATTTAAAAAATAGCTGGTGCTAGTGGCTCATGCTTGTAATCCTAGCTACTCAAGAGGCTGAGAACTGAGGAGATACCATTTCAAAGCCAGCCTGGGCAGGAAAGTCTGTGAACCTCATTATCTCCAGTTAATCACAGAAAAAGCTGGAAGGGGCACTGTGGCTCAAGTGGGCAGAGTACTTGCTTTGAGCAAAAAGAGCTCAGGGACAGTGCCAGGCTCAGAGTTCAAGCCCCAGGACCAGAAAGAAAAAAAATGTACGTGCATATATACAGATTATATTTTGATATTTATATATTTATATTAAATTATGATATAGTTTAAAACATAAAATCGGGTATATGGAAATGGTATACAACAAATTGATGTGAAATTTAAACCTACAAAATAATATTATGGATTGGTTCTGATTATATAAATCGATTGTGGGAGTCTTCAGCTATGAAAAGGATGAATTCGCACCAAAGATGTTCTGAACTCATGGTAATGGGAGTGAAGAGTAGTGCTTTGGGGATCCATGGTGTTTGCTTATTTCTAAATCGTGTTCTCTCTGTTTCTCTGCTTCTGTCATGCATTGCCTTTTGGTTTTCCCTCAGGACTGATCTTCTCTCTCGATTTCCACTCTGACTTGTCCTTGTGGAGAAATACCAACAGGTAAGCCTTGAGCTTGCAAGGCACCTTGCTCCTTGGAGGAATGGGAGGAAGGCAGCACTGGTAGACCCTAGTAAGAGAAAACCCCAAGGGTATATTTATTTGATCTCTGCAACCTTCCAGAAGGAAGAACATTCTTGCATAAACATGCCTGATCTGTCGAAAGTATGCTACCCATGATCCTGAGACTGCAAAATATCTGTGAGAGTTCCTGTAATGTGTAAAGTGCAAATTTTCATCACAATGGAAGGTAAACAACAGGAATAATAACAAAACGTCTAGGAAATATAGTGCCAAAATATAATGTAGGAACTACAATATTATGGGTTGAAATTGCCTTGTATTTTGAGATTGGGGGCTACTGGACATAAATTGGAAGATTTTTTTTTTGTCCGTCATGGGGCTTGAACTCTGGGCTTGGGCACTGTCTCTCAGCTCTTCAGTTCAAGGTGAACACTCTACCTCTTGAGCCACAGCGCCACTCCCTGTTTTCTGGTGGTTAATTGGAGATAAGACTCTCATGGACTTTCCTGCCAAGGCTGGTTTTGAACCATGATCCTCAGATCTCAGCTTCCTGAGTAGCTAGGATTACAGTTGTGAGCCACTGGTACCCAGCAAACATATATATTTTTTTATTTCAGATTTTTTTGAAGTTTTATTGTTGTGCATATAAATAAGTAAATACATGTATACATTATATATACACATTACTGAACAAATTTAAACATTTAAATATTGGGAGCTTTCCCATTTAAAACTCCAGATTTGCTGGGCGCCAGTGGCTCACACCTGTAATCCCAGCATCTCAGTAAGCTGAGATCTGAGGATCATGGTTCAAAGCCAGCCCAGGTAGGAAAGTCCATGAGATTCATATCCAATTAATTACAAAAAGTAAAGCGGGAAATGGAGCTATGGCCCAAAGTGGTAGAGCATTATACTTGAGCTCAAAAGCTCAGGGATAGCGCCCAGGCCCTGAGTTCAAGCCCCAGAAACAACAACAACAACAACAAAAACTCCCTCCAGGTTTAGGGCCACCACAAGTTCACCCTTTTAGCCTGGGACAGAGGCCGCAAGTGCTCCCCCTACAGGTTAAGGGAGTGTACTGTTGCTCACTTCAGTCTGCCTAACACGGGTCACTTGCTTATTTGTGCTACTCACCTAAGCCTTGACTCTCAGGTAGATTATGCCTAATTGGGTGGAAGAGAATGGCATTTCTTGCTGATAATAGCCTTTCCTCTCCCTGAACAGTATTCCAGATGCGGGTTCACAACTGTGCTCAAATTGAATCTCAGAGGACTTGCGTGTTAGGGCTGCTTAGAGCCCACCGTCCTTCTTCAGACCTCTGTTTTGCTTGCATTAGGGTTGAACTTACGATGGATTTGAAATGACCATCAGAAGTCCCTTGAAACTTAGCTGCCTTGGTAGCAGGACTGTGGCCCTAGTGCTTGTTTTGGGCCCTACATAGTCATACAAAATGGCTGAGTGCGTAAAGCAGAGTATACTGGATAATCAAAATTAATTTTAACCATTCGGCATGCAGACTGCACTCTATTATTTATAACATCTACAGCAATAATTCCCCAAGAAACTAAATCTAATTAAGAATTCTTGCTCATTATCTAGCTCAGAAATAGATTGCTATGAGGCTCTTCCATGCCGACTGCAGGGGTGGGGCTGGGAGAGTGGGCATTCCCTAGCTGGTCTCTGTAAGGAGAAGGAGAAAAAGAGTCTCAACGGTAGGTTCAAATAGGACATTCAACCAGAGGCCTCCTGTCTGCAGGGCGGCCTCTCCTGGGAGCCCCGTTCAATGCCATAGGCAGAGGATTCTCCACTGAGTCAGTGAGGATAGAAACTCAGATACAGCAGATAAGGCTGCAAGTAGATACTGGGCCGGCAGAACCGTGCATACAGCTGGAAGTTTTCCATAAAGTTTCCATAATGAGTTCCAAGGAGTTCTGGGAAAGAAGGCCCAAGGGATCTCTACCCATGCCCAAAGATTGTGCAGTTTCCTTCTGATCTCCGCCCTTCACCTGCCACATGTTCCATCAGAGATCATTTCTTTGTATCCTGGCAGTGTTCATGCTACATATCTTAAAACTGAGGTCTTTAGGAGAAGCCTTAAAGCATTCAGAGTAGGTTTCAAGCTCTTTCTTATGTATGTAGTCATGGGGTTTCATTTTATGAGTGGTCCCCAGGAATTGCAGTGGTTTAAAAGGTAAGATCACGGGATACCTTGTGGGGAGGAGTTAAGGGAGACCTTTCTAAGGTTCTGTGAAGTCAGAAGTACGCTCAGCATAATCCTGTTTGCTCTCACTCTCTTAGGAACACGAGCACGGGGGAGAGTTCCAGAGGCTGAGAGGCATGTGATAATAACACAAGCCTAGAATGAGAAGTAGGGATAAGAACCCAGCTGCCTGCCATTACGCCAAACACTCACGAGGTTTGCAAACACACCACACCATGCTATTCTCACTAAATGGTTGTTTGCTTTGGAGTTCTTGATGATTTGGGAGACTGTAAAGAATCCTGAGGCTAAGTTATGTGGGGACCACTTCTCTGCAGCAGCGCTATTCTGCCCTTTATCATGGAGAGAGCAGATGGTAAGAGGCCCTCAGGGGAGCGGAGGGAGATGGGCTCAGACTGAGGAGAAGGTAGCCTTAGGAAATGAAAGGGTAGCTGGAAGATTTTGGGGTGGATGGGAGGCATCAGGAGAGGCTGAGATTTTGGGGTGCATGGGAGGCATCAGGAGAGGCTGAGACCCTGGGAGAATGGCTCTGTTTTCCAGAACTGGCAAGTGAATATTATGGTGTAAAGGCGGAAGCCAAGACATGACAAGAAAGGAGACATTTGAGCAAAATTGCTTAGCAATGTCGTGATCTAGGCAAATGGCTCCCCTTGGCTAAGCTTGGCTTGGCTGTGAAACAAGAACTACTTTAGAATCTTCCAACTCACGTGGTGACAAATAATGGATAACTATAGTGATAGATGTAGCTGAAGATAAAACAATATGTAAGATTAGCGAAGTTTGCATTATTTGACTTATTTTATTAATTGAATTTATTTATTTATTTTTTGGTCAGCCGTGGGGCTTGAACTCTGGGCATGGATGCTGTCCCTGCACAGTTCAGCTCAAGGCTTTGCCTCTTGAACCACAGCACCACTTCTGGTTCTCTGGTGGTTTATTGGAGATCAGAGTCTCACAGACTTTCCTTCCTGGGCTGGCTTTGACCCGTGATCCTCAGATCTCAGCCTCCTGAATAGCTAGGATTACAGGAGTGAGCCACCGGCGCCAGGTGAATTTGTTTGATTTTGAGGCCTAGCCTCACTGTGTTTTCCAGGTTGGTCTTGAATTTCTGGACTCAAATCATCCTCCCGCCTCAGCCTTTTGAGTCCTGAGAATACAGATATATTCCACCATGCCTTGTTATACCTTCACATTTTTTTCTTGCCTTCTAGGAGCTTCTAGGACCCATGCTAGGCAAGTGTCTACCACTGAATGATATTCCCAGTCATATGTCTGATTTTTTTCTTTGTTTTCTTTTCTTTATGAGATAGGGTCTCACTATGTATGTAGTTTGTATGTGGTTTGGGCTAGCCTCAAATTCACAACCATCTTCTTCAGCCTCTTGAGTGATGACTGATGAGATTATAGCTGTGTACCACTACACCTGGCCCATATTTGAATTTTTTTTGTTATTTGTGGGGCTTGAACTGGGCACTGTTCCTGAGTTCTTTTGGTTCAAGGCTAGCGCTCTACCATTTTAAGCCACAGCACCACTTCCAGTTTTCTGGTGATTAATTGGAGATAAGAGTCTCCTAGACTTTCCTCCCTGGGCTGACTTTGAACTGTGATCTTCAGATCTCAGCCTCCTATGTAGCTAAGATTATAAGTATGAGCCACTAGTGCCAGTTATTTGATACTCGAGTTTTAATGTGTGTGTGTGTGTGTGTGTGTATGTGTGAGTGTATATGTTACAAGGGCTGGAATTCAGAGACTTTGGCTCTTGCATGGCTTTTTTTTTTTTTTTTTACCCCAAACTGGTGCTCTACTACTTGAGCCACACTTTATTCTTCATTTTTGGCTTTCTGCTAGATTTATCTTCCTGGGCTGACACTGAATCACGATCCTAGGATCTTAGCTTTCCGAGTAGCTAGGATTGCAGATTGAACCACTGGTGCGAGCACAGCCTTGATGTCCTTTTTAAAGTGGTCTACCACTATCATAGAGTGGCTGGAGGGAGAGAAGTCACTGTGAGTAAAGAAAGGTAAAGAACCACTGGACGCAGATGATCTGATAATGCTCTTTCCACCTCAAAACCCCTAGGAGTCTAAAATGCAGTTTGATTCCTAACCTGTAGACACATGCTTTCAAAGGAAAATGTAGCAACTATTTTCAAAGAGATTGAACTGTTGTGACTTGCTAGCCATAGACCTGGTATTACTTCTCAAGTCTGCCACCCATTTTGTGTATCATTGAGCAAGAGGTATAATCCCTCTGCGAAAGGGGTGCTGGTGGCTCACACCTGTCATCCTAGCTACTCAGGAAATGGAGATCTGGACATAGCAGTTCAAAGCCTGCCCAGGCAGGAAAGTCTGTGAGACTCTTATCTCCAATGAACCACCAGAAAAACCAGAAGTGGTGCTGTAGCTCAAAGTGGTAGATCACTAGCCTTGAGCAAAAGAGCTCAGGGATAGAGCCTAGTTCTGAGTTTAAGCCCATGACCACCACCACCACCACCACCACCATCACCAACACACACACACACACACACACACACACACACACACACACACAAGAAAAGGGGGACAAAATGCCCATTGCAGAGGGCTATGGAGTGAGAATCTTTTCTGAGAAAGTGGTTGCTTGGTGGTACTGCTGTACCACCACTCTGAGGGGGTGCTCGTTTTAGTTGAAGAAGTCATTTTAGTTAAGACACGTATCTAGTTTTACTAACAAGTTCCTACTTTGGCCAGGTGTCACGATTGCTTGGATAAATTTATTATTATTAATTTCCTTGGTGTTGGTTCTGGGGCTTGAACTCAGGGCTAGCTCCACTTTTGGCTTTATTGGTAGTTAATTGGAGATGAGTCTCATGGACTCTTCGGCCTAAGCTGGCTTTGAATGGTGATCTTCAGATCTCGGTCTCCTGATCAGCTAGAATTACAGATGTGGGCTATTGTGATCTGGCTTGGATAATTTTTTTTTTTTTTGCCAGTCCTGGAGCTTGAACCTAGGGACTGGGAACTCTCCCTGAGCTTCTTTTTCTCAAAACTAGTACTCTACCACTTGAACCACAATGCCACTTCCATCTTTTTCTGTTTACATGGTACCAAGGAATCAAACCCAGGGCTTTATGCATGCTAGGCAAGCACTCTACCACTAAGCCACATTCCTAGCCCTTGGATAAATGCTTAACTTCTTTCAAACTAGACATCCTCACAAGATTGTGAACCTAAATTCTGGTTAATTGTGGAAGGAAGGGCAGTAACCATGAAAGATAAAACCCAGATAAACTACCCTCCCAGCCTTCATGAATACTTGGTTTCCTGTAAGTAGCATGTCCTTTTGCAGAAGTAACATTTTGTCTTGCTGCTTTCCTCTCCTCTCGAGTTAGTGACCTCATTTCTAAGTGGCACCCCAGTATCCTGAGTCATATTAGTGAGGAACCATACATCAAGCCAGCCAGCTGGCACCCAGTATTCAGTAAGTGCTGCTTGCCTTCTCTTTTTCAAAGGGGCAAATAGACAATGAAAACATATGTAAAAAAAAAAAATCTGCCTTTTAGGGTAGCTCTCGGGGTAAGGCAGTACTACCTTGTAGGGGTGAGGTTCCAGAACCTCTGGATAGATAAAGGATTTGTGGTTCTGCAGTGTGAGCTAGATAGGTCCAAAGAAGCCATTTTGGGGGCCTGTTCTTTCCAGGCTGCCACATGGAATACATCCTCACTCACACCTGCTCCCCTGGGCCGCTTCCTGGGAGACATGATGAATGAACCACAGCCAGGCAAGGCTTAGTTACCCATTTATCATCTCTTGGCTTGCTTAGTGGAGCCATTGCTTTCCAACAGGTGAGTTGCATGAGATGGATTGCTTGGTGTCAACACAGTAAGTAATGGGATGTTGTGGTCATTCTTCTGTGAGGTAGAAAGGGGAAACATTTAAGCTTTTCCAGCAAGAGTAACAGCAAGCTCAGGAAATGGACAGTTCTGGTCCCAGATTCTCCCTCTCATATCTATCTTACTAGCTTTAAAAATTACTACCAAAAAGAGCCAGAAAAGTGGCGTTTGTCGGTTTACTTGGCAGAAAAATGTTTGGAGAAAATAAGCATGATGGCAATTAAACATTACTTTGCCTAAATGAATATGATACACCTTCTGAAAGATTGGAATTCCTAGGTTTGTTCCATTAAATGAGTTCCCCTTGTGAAGAGAAGAATAAAGCTAGCTAGCTAGATAAGGATAACAATTATCAAAAGGATTAGACTCAAGTTAATACTGGGACATAAGGTGACTAATCGCTCCTTCCAACTTCTTTTTAAAGTTAAATTTCAAGATTAGGAACTTTAGCTGGGACTGTCTAAATCTGCCTTCTTTCAAATATAGGAGGGGCTATATAAAATCTGTCATCCTTTAGAATGGTAAATATCTAAGATGGGTAAAGAATGACAAGCAAGTCTGGCAAAAGGAAGTCCTGACAGTTACCTGGGTTTGGAGGTGGGTCTGAGGATTGTCTAAGGATTAGGATGACATCTCAAAAAGGATTAAATCCTCAGATAGAAACTGACATTTTAAGTCTTTAACTCCAATTTCTTTCACCAGGGAACATTAGATATTTCTCTCTCTCTTCCATTTCTCCTGACTTTTAACTTTGTTACACTAAAATAAATCCTGCTAAGAGTGACTATTCAGCAGCCCAGAGACCAAAGAGTTACAGGAATCCAAACTCCAACTTTGCATAAATGTGGAGAGGCAGAATACTGGGAAAAACAGAGGTGTTGTACCTCAAGAGATCTAGGCTTGACTTGGGTGCCATTTTTTTTTTTTTTTACTAGATAAGTGACCTTGGACATAGTTTATATTATGCTGAGCCTTAGTCTGCTCATCCAGTTGGAGATAATAGAATCATCCTTGTAGAGCTGTTTTGAAGATTAGGACTAATGTATGTAAAGCTTCTTGCAATTAGAGATACCTAATAAAAGGTAGCTTTGATGATAATAATGCTATCTGTGCAGATAAATTCAGGTTAAACTAGGCCAAGTTTAACCAGAGCTATTTACCTCATAGATTTGCCTGAAAGTAAAGCTTAACATAGCATATTCTTTGAAATTTCATCCTTTAGTGTGACTGAAAAATTACTAAGTTTGGGGAGAAGTTAACTAATTAGTTGACTGACAACATATGTAGTCATAAGCTGCACAAAGAACCCAGAAGAAGGCAGTATATTGATAACTATCAAAGAAGATGAACATATACAGATTATGTCAGCATAAGCTCAACTACAGATACCATATCACATGACAGAGATACTAGAGGGTCCATCAGAGAGTTTTTCTCAAATAACTTTGGATCATTGAAGGCAAAATTTCTGCAAAGGGGCTACAGATACCTTAGAAGACAGTCTTAGAAAGGCACAGGTCCTTATATCATTGAATCTGCCTTTCCTTAGAAAGATTCACCTGAGCCAAGCACCAGTGGCTCACACCTGTAATCCTAACTACTCAGGAGGCTGACATCTGAGGATTGTGATTAGAGGCTAGCCTGAGTAGAAAAGTCCAGAGAGTCTTATCTCCACTAAACTACCAAAAAAAAACCCCACAAAAAACAAAAGTATAAACACTCACCCCAAGAAAAACTCCAAAAAAACACAAAAAACCCCCCACAAAACCAGAAGTGGTGCTGTGAATCAAGTAGTAGAGCACTAGCCTTGAGCAAAAAAGAGCTCAGGGACATGGCCCAGGCCCAAAGTTCAAGCCCCAGGATTGGCAGGGATGGGAGGAAGTGGAGGAGGGAGAAAAAGCAAGGTATGTGTGATATAAAACAGATCACCTTTTATCCAATTTCAAATAGCAATTTACAGCTTCGAATCTGAATTCTACAGTTCCCATTGGGAGTAGGTTTTTTTCTTTTGAAAAAGCACAAAAACCACTAATCATGATAAGAAAGTTAAGAAGATACATTCATAAAAGTCTCATAATTTAAAAAGTCAAGTTACTGAGAGGATGAAGATACTGACAATTCATGTAACTAGCAAAGAGCTTACTTCCAAGTTATGTGACAATACTTCCTAGAAACCAATGCAAAAGAGACATAGGCAATTGAAAGCTAGAGGAAATTCAAGTGTCCAAAACAATAGACAATATGCTAATTAGTAATCAGAAAAATAAACTTTAAAATACAATGAAACATCATTATGATTCTCTTCAAAGGCTGTTAAATAGACTAAAATAACTACTGACAACATGGAGTGGAACAAAATGTCATCCACAGTGGGAAGGACCACAGTGGGAAGGAAGATAATTTGGTATTTTGCAAGTTTGTATAATCCACTAAAGTCGAAAAAACACATACTATATTAACCAAAATTTCAATCGGAAGTAGGCTCTCAATAGAATTTTTATTATTGTTTTAAATAGCTCAAACTGGAAACAATCTAAACTGTGGGGAAATTATACATGGATATTCTTTATGCCCGTGAAAATTATCACACTATAGTTTCTCTCAGCAACAGTGCTAACATTCATGCACATACTTTTGAGAATAAAAGAACTCTGGTGCCAGTAGTTTATGCCTGTAATCCCAGCTACTCAGGATGGTTTGAAGTCAGCCCAGGCAGGAAAGTCCATGAGACTCTCATCTCCAATAAACCTCTCAGAAAAAGCTGCAGGTGGCGCTGTAGCTCAAGTGTAGCCTTGAGCTCAAGGAGGCTCAGCAGCAGCGTGAGTTCAAGATCCAAGGATGGGAACAAAAAAAAAAAAAGAAAGAAAAATCTTAGTATTAGTCAACCTACCTATAGAAAATCAGACTTGTTAAGCTTTAGGTTTTAAGACGAGAGGTCAAGAAGAAAGGATATGTAGTGTTATGGTAAACACCGTTGTCTGCTGTGGTGGTAAATTCAAATCTTGGTAGTTTGGAGTCAGCTACCCTGGAATGTTTACTTCATAGAAATCACCAGATCCTCTCTGGGTGTTAAACATTGACTAGAATGCCAGTGCTTATGAGTCACAATCATGTTTTATTGTCGGCAGATGTGGATAGTTATCTAGGCAGCCGGAGTTCAATCTTCTTAGATGCTAGAACTCATTGCATTGATCAGCTAGAGCTTTAGTTGTGTGCATTTTCTTGTATGTGTTCTATATCATAGTAGCTTGGTTATTTTTTTTCTCCCTCAGACATCTAAAATATATTCCAAAAGGCAAGAAGAATAAGTTTATTTAAAAAAGAAGCTAGTGGCTCCCAGCACTCAGGAGGCAGAGGGAAGAAGATCACAAGTTCAAGATCAGCTTGACAGACATAATAAGATTTGGTCTCAAAAACCAAACGAACCACCCACCCAACGCAAACTACAGCAAAAATGAAACAGAAAAACCCCAAGCCAGGAGAAGAAAGCTTGGGGAAACGGAGTCCAAAGAACCACCTTTATTTGGAGAAAAGGATTCTTGCCTCAAAGCATGGGGCTTTGGGAAAACAATGGTGTCGGTTCTCGAGTTTGTGAGACGACTGATACAGTTGTTTTGATTCACAGAACAATTGTGCATCACACTTCCTGAGGTGAGATGAGTGTTTGTGTGTGACCCAGGGACTGAATGGGGAAGACCAGGGCTGGCCACGCTCGGCTCCACTTGCCACAGGCTCGTGAGCCTCACAGCAGGCTATTCAGGGAAAAGTGACAGCATCCCGACGTGGACCAAGACAGAGCACTGTGTGGTCTTTAACAGCAACACTGCCACAACAGGAGCGATGGCGGTGCTGAACAGATCTGACCTAATTCTCGGCTCACCTGAAGGTGAGGGTAAGACTGATCTTTTGGCCCGAAGAACTCCAGAAGAGAGGAGACACATCTGTGGTCATTGATTTAGTGGAGGCTGTGTGAGGGGCTATGAGACCATTAAGGTGGGGAAGTGGTATCATCAAGTGGTCTATGGTTTACCGGGCTGTTTTGTTATGAATTAGACATGTTAAATGTGTTGTTAAACTGAGCACCTGTGGCCCACGCCTGTCATCCTGTATACTCAAGGAGGCTGAGATTAGAGGATTGCAGTTCGAAGTTAACCAGGGCAGAAAAATCTGTGAGATAATTAACTACCCAAAAAGCCAAAGTGGAGCCATGGCTCAAGTGGTAGAGAAATATGCCTGAAGAAGAAAAAAAGTGTAGGGACCAGTACCTAGGCCCTGAGTTCAAGCTGCAGGTCTGACACACACACACACACACACACACACACACACACACACACACACACACACATCTTTTACATTGTAAGGACCTGATGGGATCCACCATTGCCACTGATCAAAGGAAGCCTCACTACTGTGCACTTCCTGGCAGGATGCAAATGCATGCAAGGCATTTGTACATGATTCTTTCCCAGTGAGTCTCATAAAGGCTTCAGAACATACTCTAATGGGTTCTAAGGCATTCAGGGAACAGAGGAGCATCAACCACACAAATTCAGTCAACAAGACAGTTTCTTGAGCTCTTTTAAAAAGCCAGTGTCATGTAAACAGTGCATGTGCAGTTGCTCTGGTCTAAAGGCCTGAAGAGCTAGGTCCATCAAATGGGATGGCTTAGAAAATAAACATAGCTGCAAAAGTAAATTTGGGAACAGTTGTAGAATTTGGTTGTGGACCGGATCATAGACCATCTTGAGACTTAAAGATTGTAGTCATAGAATGCTGTTGTTCTTAGAAGATTGATGATGGATAGAACTGAAGTGATTTGGTGAGTATAGTTTATTTTCAGAAGGAAATGCACATACACAGAAAGAAAGTGAACAGAACAAAATTTTAATCACTGTGGATTAGATAGAGGGTGTGTGGGGGTTTGGGTTTGTTTCCTACTTTTTAGCTTGTTGTTTTTTTTCTTGTTTTGTTTTGTTTGGTGCTAGCCCTGGAGCTTGAATTCAGGGCCTGGACTTTATTGCTGGGCCTCTTTCTTTCTGTCTTTCTTTCTTTCTTTCTTTCTTTCTTTCTTTCTTTCTTTCTTTCTTTCTTTCTTTCTTTCTTTTTTTCTTTCTTTCTTTCCTTCCTTCCTTCCTTCCCTCCCTCCCTCCTTCCCTTCCTCCCTCCTTCACTCCCTCCCTCCCTTCTTTCTTTCTTTCTTTCTTTCTTTCTTTCTTTCTTTCTTCCTTCTTTCCTTCCTTCCTTCCTTCCTTCCTTCCTTCCTTCCTTCCTTCCTTTCTTTCTTTCTTCCTTCCTTCCTTCCTTCCTTCCTTTCTTTCTTCTTTCTTTCTTTCTTTCTTTCTTTCTTTCTTTCTTTCTTTCTTTCTTTCTTTCTTTCTTTTCTTTCTCTCTCTCTCTCTCCTTCCTTCCTTCCTTCTTTCTTTCCTGCCTTCTTTCCTTCCTTCTTTCCTTCCTTCCTTCCTTTCGTTCTTTCTTTCTTTCTTTCTTTCTTTCTTTCTTTCTTTCTTTCTTTCTTTCTTTCTTTTTCTTTCTTTCTTTCTTTCTTTCTTTCTTTCTTTCTTTCTTTCTTTCTTTCTTTCTTTCTTTCTTTCTTTCTTTCCTTCCTTCCTTCCTTCCCTCCCTCCCTCCTTCCCTTCCTCCCTCCTTCACTCCCTCCCTCCCTTCTTTCTTTCTTTCTTTCTTTCTTTCTTTCTTTCTTTCTTTCTTTCTTTCTTTCTTCCTTCTTTCCTTCCTTCCTTCCTTCCTTCCTTTCTTTCTTTCTTCCTTCCTTCCTTCCTTCCTTCCTTCCTTTCTTTCTTTCTTTCTTTCTTTCTTTCTTTCTTTCTTTTCTTTCTCTCTCTCTCTCTCCTTCCTTCCTTCCTTCTTTCTTTCCTGCCTTCTTTCCTTCCTTCTTTCCTTCCTTCCTTCCTTTCGTTCTTTCTTTCTTTCTTTCTTTCTTTCGTTCTTTCTTTCTTTCTTTCTTTCTTTCTTTCTTTCTTTCTTTCTTTCTTTCTTTCTTTCTTTCTCTTTCTTTTTTTTCTTTCTTTCTTTCTTTCTTTCTCTTCTTTCTTTCTTTCTTTCTTTCTTTCTTTCTTTCTTTCTTTCTTTCTTTCTTTCTTTCTTTCTTTCTTTCTTTCTTTCTTTCTTTCTTTCTTTCTTTCTTTCTTTCTTTCTTTCTTTCTTTCTTTCTTTCTTTCTTTCTTTCTTTCTTTCTTTCTTTCTTTCTTTCTTTCTTTCTTTCTTTCTTTCTTTCTTTCTTTTTCCCAAAAGGATATCGCTCTACCACCTGAGCCACAGGCCCACTTTCAGCTTTTAGGTGGTTAACTGGGGACAAGAGCCTCATAGACTTTCCTGCCTGGGCTGGCTTTGAACCGTGATCCTCAGATCTCAGCTTTCTGAGTGACTAGGATTACAGGTGTGAATCAGCAGCAGCCAGCTATGTTTTATTGTTGTTTTAATGCTTATGTGTGTTTGATACTTTTATTTATTTACTTTTTGTTGGTAGTGGGGCTTGCACTCTGGGCCTGGGCACTGTCCCTGAGCTTTTCAGCTCAAGGCTAGTGCTTTCCCACTTTGAGCCACAGTACCACTTCTGGTTTTCTGGTGGTTAATTGGAGATGAGAGTCTCTCAGGCTTTCCTGGCTGGCTTTGAACCATGATCCTCAGATCTCAGCCTCCTGAGTAGCTACAATTACAGGTGTTTGAGAATTTTATCATAAACTGAGAGAAGCAACATAGAAGACTACAGAGGAGTGAGTTGGTGTCCAGCAACCAGAGATGAAGATTGGAAGATTCTCTAAAAACTAAGAGATGTGGTGCCATGTATGTGTGGAGCAGAGCTCATGGTTCAACAAATAGAAATGTACCCTATTCACTTAGGATATTGACTGTGACCAAGAGCTAAGCATCCATCCCACAGACTCACGAGAGGAAGGTCCACTGGCTTGAACATGGGTAGCCTTGCTATCGGAGGAGGTGGAGGCTGAAGGCTGATCTTCAGGCAAACCGGGGGTGATGGACTTCATTTGCACGTGGAGGTCCTCATTGGGAGCTACTGGGACTCTCAGGAGATATGAAGGAGTCACAGCCTGCCCCTGTTTTCTGCATCGGGAGCAACGGGACGTGCTCAGCTCCGAATCTTTCTTGCCTCCATTGCATTTGTGCAGCAGCTGCTGTGGGGGACAGGCCTGTGCCTTCTGCTTATAGAGCAGAGCAGCCAGGGTGGCTCAGACAGCTGACAGCTGCTCTTTTCTGCCACACCTCCACAGTGACTGCGTGGTGTATTTTCCACTTTGGCAGGTGGTATGTGGAGACCTAGGGCAGTAGAGCTGGCGGGGCAAATGACTCTTAACTTGTGGTTCCCGGGGCCTTCCCTAACTGTGGATTAATCCTCTCCCCAAAGTTTCCTAGCTCTAGGTCAATCCTGATAGGTGGTTATGGTTTGAAGCAATTCAAGAGACATTGATCTAGCCTAACCAGCCAGCCCCCCCTGAACAGAGAAACTGAGGAGCAGACAGGGGACCAGAGCAATCGTTAAAATTTCTGGAATGTCTGTGTAGAATTATAGAACTGACCTGGTTTTCTGCCGTTGCAGCCTGAGCTAATGGCCCTGGAAAATTGGTTGAATGAAACTGAGTCATAAGGGAGATTTCACCAGCAGACAGAAGCCCCAAATAGCAAAGACGAGTCTAGTTAAAATCCCCATGAAGAGACCCGAGGTGAACAGCAGCTCTGTAGGCCCCAGGAGCTGCTGGCATGGGGGAGATCAATCAGGTTCCATCACCTGGGCTATTTTCAAAATTGGAGGGAAAAAAATGTCAGTGTAGAATATGGATGTCAACGTACTCACCTCTTTACCTGTTCTTTGCTTCATCCTCTATCACTTCTGTATCAAAACAAGGAAGAAATGGTCTCTTGGTAGAAATGAAAAGAAAGAGATGGCTCAGTTTTCTTTCTGGAACAGAGAAAGCACTCTATTTAATGAAGCATCGTGGTGTTTAACAAATAGGACAAGACACAACAGAGTCTTTAAATTAAAATGGAGAGGGCCAGGGGTAGGGATGGTAGGAAGGGGGAGGGATTACAAGCAAGGACCATGGTATAGAAATAGTGTTGGAAAAGCTTCAGGCATCTGGGTATTGAATGGAAGGAGTCTGCCTTCTTCCAGTGGTGAGTGACTGACTCTGGGTTGGGAAGCTTGCTATTTTCTTTCAGTCTCTCTTATTCATGTGTCTTGCTGATGCTTGCTTGTAAGCACTTGTTGACTAAGCCAGTTCTCACAGAGCATTCTTGCTAGATTCTTCCCACCATCAAGTCAGCTCTTTGGACACATTAAAAAAATTACTTTATTGTTATTATCAATGTAATGTACAGAGGGTTTGCAGTTACATAAGTCGGGAATGAGTACATTTCCTTTTGTACAGTGTCTTCTGTTCCCTCATTCTCTCCTTTCCACCTGTCTCCACTAGAGAGTTATATAGTTTATTTTTGACACAGTGTCCAGTGAGCACCAGTGTTGTGCGTTTTCACCCTTTTTCCCTTGAGTTCTGTGTACCCTGCCGCCTTCTCAAAGGTAGACACACTAATAAGCCATATAGAAAGAAAAGAAAACAGAATCTACAACAGCCACCACAAAACTCTTGTTTTCCATTCTTGGAGTTCGTTTGGATATACATAATTTTATATAAATTTAAAGAAGCACATAGGCATTGTGTTTGTGTTTCTTCCCGAAGAGTATCCTCTTTTGGTCTCATGGTGTTTGAATGTCTAGAGTCCTGTATAATGTATCATATCCCAGTGTATTTTAGATCTAATGGTTCAATATCAGAGAAAATATGTGCTATTTGTATCTCTGAGCTTGGCTTAACTCACTTAACATGATTCCCTCCATCCATTTTCCTGAAAAAGGCACAAGATTATTCTTTCTAATGTCCATGTAAAATTCCATTGTGTGTGGCTACCACATGTTTTTGGATCCATTCTCCTGCTGTAAGGCATCTGGTCTGTTTCCACATCTTGGCTATTGTGAATCATGAGGCAATGCACATGTATGTGCAAATGTCTTTATGGTATCCTGGCTTGTGGTGTTCTGGGTAGATGCCTCGGCGTGATGTGGCTAGATTGTAGAGAAGGTCTATGTTTAGTTTTTTGAGGAGCCTTCAGACTTCTGTCCTGAGTGGCTGTGCCAATTTACATTCCTACCAACAGTGCAATAGGATTCCTTTGTCCCCACATCCCCACCAACACTTGTTGTTGTTCAAATTCACATTGTTGCCCATTCTATCTTGTGTGAGATGGTATCACAGGGTTGTTTTGATTTACTTTCCTTAAGGGCCAGGGATGATGAACATTTCTCCTTGTGTTTCTTTGCCATTCTTACCTCTTCTGGGATTTTTTTTTTAGCTCTGCCCTGTTGCCCATTTAGTGCCGATTTATTAGCTTTGGGAGGGCTTAGTTTCTTGAACTCCTTGTATATTTTGGATATTAGGCCTCTGTCTGATATATTGCAGGTAAAGAGTTTCTCCAAGTCTGTTGGCTGTCCTTCTGGTTTAGTAACTATGCCTTAACTGTGCAGAAGCTTTATATGTTGATATAGTCTCTCACCTATCTGCTATGCCCTTGGGACCCTTTTCAATAAGTTTTTACCTATACCCATGAGTTCTAGCATTTCTCCTACTTTCTCTTACAGTAATTTCAAGGTTCAGGTCTGACATTGAGGTCTTTGATCCACTTTGAGTTGATATGAGTGCATGGTGACAGAGATCCACTTTTAGTTTTCGCCCAGTTTTTCCCAACACCAATTATTGAAAAGGCTATCTTTTGTCCACTGTGAATCTTTGGCTCCCTTATCAAATATCAACTGCCTGTAAGTATATAGTTTTGTTTCTGGGTCTTCTAATCTGTTTCGTTGATCTTCAGGTCTGTTTTTGTACCCATAGTAGGCAGTTTCTGTTATAGTTTTGTAGTAGAGCTTGAGGTCTGGGATTGTAATATCACCTGCATTTTTTTTTTTCTTAGAATTGCTTTGGCTGTTGGAGGTCTTTTGTTGTTCCATATGAATTTTTGGATTGTTTTCTCTATCTCAGTAAAGAACGTCATTAAGATTTTGATGGTGATTGTATTGACTCTGAATATTGTTTTTGGAAATATGGTCATCTTCACAATATTAATTCTACCTATCCATAAACATGGAAGGTATTTCCGTTTCCTGATTCTCTCTGATTTCTTTCTTCAAATATTTACAGTTTTTGCTGTAAAGATATTTTATTCCAAGTATTTTTGTTTGATGCTATTGCAAATGGAGTTGTTTTCCTGATTTTCCTTTCTGTTTGTACATTGTTAGGATATAGAAAAGCTACTGATATTTGTGGGTTAAATTTGTATCCTGCTACTTTGTCATGGTGGTTGATCAATTCTAGGAGCATGGAGATGGAGGCTTTTGGTCTTTTAGGTATAAGATCATGTCATATACAAATAGGGATAATTTGTCTTCTTTCCCCACACGAATCGCTTTTATATCCTTTTCTTCCCTGTTGCTCTGGCTAGGAATTCCAAAACAATCTTGAGTAGGAGTGGATAGAGGAGACTTCCTTGCTGCGTTCCTGGTTTTAGAGGAATAGGCTTAGTTTTTCACCATTCTGTATGATGTGAATCCGTCCGTGAATGCATCAGACCTGGGCTTTCCCTTGTTGGGGAATTTCTGATTCCTTCCTTAATTTCATTGCATGTCATGGCCTGTTTAATTGGTTTAGATCTTCTTGGTTCAGCTTAGGCAATTTGTATGTCTTTAGGAATTTATTTTTACTAGCTGTTCCATTTTATTCAAGGATAGGTTTTGGAAGTAGTCCTTCATAATGATTTGGACTGCTTGGAGTTTTTTGGTAACGTTTCCTTTGGCATCTCTAATTTCGTTTATTTGAATCCCTTCTCTTCTTCATCAAGCTAGCTAATGCTCTGTTAATTTTTTTTCTTAAAGAACTAGCTTTTTGTTTTATTGACTTAATGTACTTCGTCTATATTTCATTTCTGCCCTAACATTTGCTATCTCTCTCAGTCTAGTAGTTTTGGGCTTGGTTTGTTCCTGTTTTTCTAGCTGATTTAGTTTCATCGTGAGGTTATTTGAACTGTTTTTGTTTTCCATATGTGTAGAGTTAGAGTATGAATTTTCTCAGCACAGCTTCTACTGTATCACAGAGGTTCCAATGTGATATATTTTCATTGTCATTGAATTGTAAGAACTTTCTAAGTTCCTCCTTTATTTATTTGGTGACCCATTTGGTGACAACTAGTAGTGTACTGTTCAGTCTCCATGTGCTTGAGTGTTTTGTACAGTATGTTTTATTGTTGAGAACTGGTTTAATTCCACTCTGATCAGATAGGATGCAAGGACTTACCTTGGTCCTCTTGTAGTTGCTTAGGCTCATTTTGTGTCCTATGATATGATCCATTTTGAAGAATGTTCCATTGGCCATGGAGAAGAATGTGAGTTGGGTAGTTGTTAAAGTACTCTATAGATGTTTATTAAGTCCACTTGGGTTATAGTGTCATTTGATTTAGAGGCTGCTTTGCTTTTTTTTTTTTTTGTTTGGTTGACCCGTTCTTCGGTGATGTGGGGGGTGTTAAAGTCTCCCACTATTATTGTATTGGGGCCTATCATGTTCTGTAAGCCCAAGAGTATTTGTTTAATGTATATAAGTGCCATTCCTTGGTACATAAATATTAACCATTGATTTCCTCTTCATGGATCATTCCCTTTACTCATATGTATTACCTTTCTTTTCTGAATTTAATGAAAAGTCTTTAAAAATCAGATACCAACATAGCTATTCCTGCTTTCTTTCAAGATGCATTTACATGAAAGATTGTTTTCCTTCCCCTCACTTGTCTTGGAATTTGTGTTTATTTTTGACTGTGATGGGTTTCTTGGAGGCAACAAATGGTTGGATCATTTTTTTTTTAATCCAATCTGCTGTTCTATGTCTTTTGGTTGGGGGTTTGAGTCTGTTAAAGTGTAACGTTACTATTGAGAAATATGTCGTGTTTTCGGTCATTTTCTTGTTTTCCTGTAGTTTGTTTCTTTCCTCCTCCTGTATTTATGAAACTAGTTTTCTAATGATTTTTGCTTAATGTTGTGTTTCTTTGACTTTGATCGTTTTCTTCAGATTGTATGTTTCCATTTAGTATCTTTTGTAGTGCTGGTTAGTATTCATAAAATCCTTTAATTTTTGTTTTAGTTTTAGTTTTGTTGTGAATTGTGAATATTAGCTTTGCTGGGTACATCAGTTTGGATGGGCAATTACTGTTCATCGCTTGAATTATACCACCCTAGGCTCTCCCTGCAGTCAGAGTTTGTGTGGAGAAATCTTTAATAATTTTGATCTTTCCATTGTAATATAGTTACTTTGATTTTGTTGCATTTAGAATTCCTTGTTTTGTAAGTCCAGAGTTTTCACTACGATGTGTCTAGATATATTTCTTCTTGAATCCTGTCTACTAGTAGTTCTGTATGCCTCTACCAGAGGGGCAAGATTCTCCCTCTTCAGATTGAGGAAGTTTTCTGTTTTTATGTTAAATAGGTTTTCTATGCCTTTAGTTCTGAATTCTTCTTTATCTATAGGTTTGATCTTTTGGCAGTACCTGCAAATTCTTGAACTTCCCTTTTATGTGATCTGAGTGTTTTTTCCTATGCCTTTGACTTATTTTTTGTTCCGATTCGTCTGATTTATCCTCAGCTCCTGATGCCTTATTTTCTACTTCACTTATCTATTACCTATCCTTTCAACTGTGCTTTGCAGTAGGGGGATAGATCCTTTCATGCTTCTAAGTTCTTTGTTGATGTCAATTCTCAGGATGTTAATGTTGTCTTTTAATAAGGTGTGCAGCATTTCTATCTTCCTCTCCATGTTTTCTTGGGCATCTTGTACATTCTTGGTCACTTCCTCCTTATATTCTTCTATTTGTTTTTGGATGTGCTCTTTTAATTCACCATCGAATTCATCATTGCTTCAATTGTCTTTTTGTTCTCCATCTCTTCTTTGTTCTCATTAGAATCCTTCCTTGGATTGTTGTTGTCTTTTTGAGATTTGCGTGTTGTCCTTATTGCTCATGAATTTTGTAATCTTTTGTTGTGATTTGCATATTTGGGTTCAGGGACTGTAGGAGTCATTCAGATTATGAATTATGTTCAGTGTTAGTGGCGTATGAGTCACTGGATGGATCTCTGTCTGACTTTGGGTTTGGCTACTTCTCACATAGGGTGGTGTAAACAGTGGAATGGGTGTTGGCCAGATGCTAGGGCTCTGTGGTGAGGTCACATGTGGTGAGATAGAGTGATCTGATATCTTGGCCTGGGTTTAGGCCTGGTGACAGTTTCCCACAATATAGGGCACAGCAGTGTAGCAACCCAGCTGGAATCTGGGCCTGGGGTAGGTGGATTCCTGCAGGGCAGGACCAGGATGTCTGGTGTTTACTTCCCACTGGGCAGGAGTCATGCTCTAGTGTCCCCACTGTGTTTGAGCACTGGAGAGGGTGGATTATCACAGGGTAGTATTGGGAGATTGTACTGGCTGACTTTTCGCAGGTCAGTTACTTTCCACTGGTGGAAAGTAGGTCTGGGCCTAAATTATGCCCAGTGGCTGCTGGACCTTGTAGTTCTCTGGCTGGGTGAGTGGGGATGGTGTTGTGTCTTGGTTATCTTCTGCAGGTAAGGGGTGGGAGAAAGGGCTCCAGCCTCTTTCTCCTCTTCTAGTATGGCATCCCTTCTCAGGCAGGAGGAAGATAGTCCAGGCCAAGTACTCTGGGTCACCACCTATGATGGTCTTCTGTGGGAAGGGTCCCTACTGGAGTACTTATGGTTCCTGGTGTTGGTTTTTAGCTGACTGGCAGTGTTGTGGTGAAAGTTTTCTGTGTCTGGATACGGCACTCTCACATTTCTGTTCTGCAACTCTGGATCTTCAGCTGTGTTGCTTTCTGTGCTGGACAGCATGATCGCATGGCCATGCTCTGGGGGTGCTGGTTGGGGCTTGTGGGGAGGCCACTTTACAGTTTTCTGTTCTTGTGTGTACTAAGCATATGTTCTTCTTCATTCTTGTGACTTTCTATCAGCTTATATTTTCCTTGTCATTCTCTTGAGGTGAAGTATGTTTTAGGATCCTAAACTGATTTGCTATTGATACTGCACCATCTTCCCCAAGTCTCTGTGAGGGACATCTGTTGGATTTTATACATATATTTACTGCTACTAAATTGGAAGTTCACTGTGGGCATACGCAGACAGAATTCCACTGGGGATGATGGTGGAATATGTTGGTAGGTAAGCATTTTTGGCTCTGGCCCCTTAAATGCTTTTCAGCTCCAATCCAACTTCAGATTAAAGGTCTATGTAGCTCTGCCTTCAATTTTGTGTCTGCTTGTTACTCTTTGAACCAAGAACTGCCATTCATTCATTCAATGTATCACTCATTTGTTTCATAGGTCATATATGTGTTCACACATCCATATGAAAGATATTTATTGAACCACAATTGCCATATGTAATGGTGCTCCCATCCAAATATTTGTTGAATCTGCAATTGAGGCACAAGACCTTGAAGTCATCTTGAAGTTTTCCCTTTTTTTTTTGACTTGTATCTACTCTTACTCTGTAGTTTCTATCTAAGTGTGGGTTCTCTATTTGACCAGTTTTATGGCCCTTTTACCTCTCCCATCTAGTCTATCTGTCTCCATTTTAGCCCTGTCCATCATTTGTTTTCTTAGTTCATCTTTAGTTTTCACCTAGTTCAAATTTACTGAACTTACCTCTTTCCATCGAGGACATATTGGTACATGCTGCAGCCACAGTGAGTCTGTCATTTATTTTCCAGTACTCTAGTGTTATTTTCATGCCAGTTTGACTTTTCTTAATTATGTTATACTATTTTGTATTGAGTACTGCCCCTTGGACCTCTTTTCTATCTTAAGAAGCTATACTCATTCTTCAAGAATGAGTGCAAATTCATTATGGGATCTTTAAGTTCATATACCATCTCTTCTGAGAGGTCTTTCTGAACTTTTCCTCAACTCTGCTCTCTAGTTATTGCTAAGTTGAATGTACATTGAAAGTACACCCTTTACTCTAGGGGATTTTGTCTATAAAGTTTATTTCTGGTGCTTTGAAGTCTGATTTGTATGTGTATTTAACAGATTTCTATGAGGTGGGGAATTTGCTAAGGCCAGGAACTGTCTGCATTTGCTTTTTTTTTTTTTTTTTTTTTTTTGTTTTTTTTTTTGGGTCCAGTTGTGGGCCTGAACTCTGGGCCTGGGCGCTGTCCCTCAGCTCTTCAGCTCAAGGCTAGCACTCTACCATTTGAGCCACAGCGCCACTTCCGGCTTTTTTTCTTTTTGCTTATGTGGTGCTGAGGAATCGAACCCAGAGCCTCATGCATGCAAGGCAAGCGCTCTACCACTGAGCCACCTTCCCAGCCCTGCATTTGCTTTTTTAAATCGATTCCATGAACAGGTACTGAGTTAGTAACTAGGGATATGCCAAGACTCACCATCTGGCTGGGGGTGGGTGGGACAAATATCAGTATCATGTAAGGTGACAATTGTTATGATGGAGGATAGATGCCAGGTTTCAAACATGAGTTAGAAAATAGGTTCATAGAGGGAGATATGGTTGACTTATAGTTTGATAAGTATATTGCCTTGTGTTAACTTCTAATCTTGCATCCTTTCAGCATGTCCCCAAACCATAGTGTCTTTCTTTAGTTAAACTAAATGAGGCAATGGTGCTCTCCTGCCCCAAACCTGGCAGAGTATCTTACAGTATGTGTCATTTTGGTATTTAGATTCTTGTGGCTGTAATAATACAAAGTACCAACTTGATTTGTGTGTGTGTGGTGTGGTGTGTGTGTGTGTGTGTGTGCGCGCGTGTGTGTGTGTGTGTGTGTGTGTGTGTGCTGGTACTGGAGCTTAAACTCAAGGCTTCATTTGAACCACACCTCCATTTCAAGCTTTTTCTTTGTTAATTGGAGATGAAAGTCTCACAGACTTTTCTGCCAGGGTTGGCTTCAGCCTCCTGAGTAGCCACAATTATAGGCATGAGCCACCAATAACTGGATTTCTTTTCTTTTCTTTTCCTTTCTTTTCTCTTTTCTTTTCCTTTTCTGCCAATCCTGGGGCTTGAACTTGGGGCCTGGGCTCTGTCCCTGAGCTTTTATGTGCTCAAGGCTAGCGTTCTACCACTTGAACCACAGCACAACTTTTGCCTTTTTCTGAGTAGTTTATTGGAGATCAGAGTCTCACGGACTTTCCTGCCCAGGCTGGCTTTGAATCGTGATCCTCAGATCTCAGCCTCCTGAGTAGGTAGGATGACAGGCGGAAGCCACCAGTTCCTGGCTGGCATTACTTTCTTTCTCTTTAAAACTTGGGAATGAGAAGAAGATGGGAAGAGTTCTTTTTGCTGCCATAATAAATCACTGAGACATACAGGTTAAAATGACACAAACAGTTCTGCATTTGTGGAAGTCAGAAACCAAAAGTGAGTGTGAAGGAACTAAAATCAATATGTCATGAGCGCTGCATTTCTCTGGGGACTTGAGGAGAGGGAACAGGTTCTTATCTTTTCTAGCTTCCAGAGGATCCTGTGTTCCCATCTTCCAAGTTAAAGTTCCTTGCTCCAGTCTCTGCTTCTGTTGTCAATTAGTATGCTCTCTTACTCTGGCCCTTTTGCCTCTCTCTTAGGAGTATGTAAGTGATTCCATCAGACCCACCTAGGTAATCTCCTTGTCTTAAGATCCTTGACTTAATCTCATCTGCAAAGTCCTTTGTGCCAGGTAAGATAATATGCACAAGTTTGGGACATTGGGATGTGGACATCTTTGGGGAACAATTATTCAATTTGTCACAGGGGGGATTTATTTTAAGAGTCCTGATGTATCTTTAGAGAGCACCTAACGGTGGGACTATAGCTATGTTTCTGGAAGAATCTAGAATCTTTATATGTCCTGCATCTGCTCCTATCTTCAAGTCTATATTCTTCCTCTTTCTTGGCAGACTGACTTCCTCTGCACCTCAGCCAATGTGTAGGAACACAATTGCTGACAATGCCTGTGCTGTGAATCGTGATTTCATTATTCGGCAATTGCCCCTCTTTTATCTCCAGCCCAAATTCTCAAGGGCAAAACTCTGATTGGCACTTTTGGGTCAACACCACTTTCACCAAACATGTAGCCAAAGTTAGAGCAGTAGCCAAAAGGCAGAACTGTTCCCCATGGTAAAATGCCAGTGAGAAAAATTTCAAGGGAGACTCTGCTGAGCATACACGGAAAAATAGTCCCTTATGCAGAACAACTATTTACTCACCAGGAAACTGGAAAAGTTGTGTTTCAGATAGAATGTACTAGTATTTAGTATTCTTTAAATAGTGGGAAGCCAGCAAAAAATGTATTGTTTTAAGACAAGGTCTTTCTACATAGCTCAGTTGGTCCGAACTCTCTATCCTCTTATGTCCTTCTATCAAGGGCTGGGATTACAGATATGTAGCACCATGTCTAGTATGTTAGTTTTGCAGTGTTGTGACAAAATACCCAAGACGAGCAACGTAAGGGTGGAAATATCTTTTTCTTCTTGTTGTTGTTGGTCACGAGGCTTGAACTCAGGGCCTAGGTACTGTCCTTGAGCTCTTTTGCTCAAGGCCTGAACTCGACCTCTTTGGGCCACAACTCCACTTCTGGTTTTCTGGTGGTGAATTGGAGATAGGAGTCTCATGGACTTTCCTGTCCGGGCTGACTTCACACCATAATCCTCAGATCTCAGCCTCCTGAGTAGCTAGGATTACAGGCATGAGCTACCAGTGCTCAGGTGGAAGGATATATTTTGACTTATGCTTTTATAGGATTCAGTCAAAGATTATTTGACTCGGTGTCTGAGCCTGTAATGAGACAGAATATCATGGAGCTGGAGTGTGTGGCAGAGGTTCTTCACCTCATGGTGGACAGGAAGGGTAGGGAGCAAGGGGGCAGGGACAAGTACACTCTTCAACAATATGCCCTAGTCATCTGCCTCTTGCAATTAGGCACCACTTCCTAAAGTTTCTAGAATCTCCTAAAACAGCATGACCAGCAGCTAGGGACCAAGTTTTCAATACATGAGCCTTTAGGAGGATGGGGGAATACTTCATATCCAAGCTATAACAGTGAATCAAGAAAAATATTTTGACTTGAGCTGAATTGTGAGTTATATTCATTTTTTTTATCATCAGGAACCTGACAATCAGTTTCACTGTACTTCCCCCTTTTACATGACAGTGTTTTTGGGGGTCCACATTTTTGGGGGTTGGTCTGGTCATGGGGCCTGAACTCTGGGCCTGGGCGTGCTATCCCTCAGCTCTTCAGCTCAAGGCTAGCACTCTACCACTTGAGCCACAGCTCCACTTCTGGCTTTTTTTTTCTTCTGCTTATGTGGTGCTGAGAATCGAACCCAGGGCCTCATGCATGCAAGACAAGCGCTCTACCACTGAGCCACCTTCCCAGCCCGGGCTTCTCATTTTCTTAAGTCACTTTCTTCTTATCATGGAAATAAAGTTCAACTTGTATGAAATTATGAATACTGCTGTATATATTGTTACATTTATGTAATTCTAGCAGTCAGGAGGCTAAGACAGGATTTTGAGTTTGGGCCTCAGCTACATAGCAAGGGCATGTCAACAAACAAAACAAAACCAAGCAACAGATGAACCCCTTCTCCATCAAGAGCAAGAGAACAGTAGTACAATATTGCCAATGTCATTCAAGTGTTCAAAAGATTAGGTGAATTTGAGGGATAATTATACTTTCTAATGGCTCTCCAGGGTGAGTCCTCTGCCCTGGTCAGGCTAGTTTCCTACCTTTCTCCAGGTATTTGTCTCACTTATTTCATGGCTGAACTTTTGTTTTACCTAGGAGTCTAGCCTTGGAGTTACTTGACTCTGTCCTGTTTTGTTTAGTTCTTCCTATTCTTTTAGGCCCTGCCAGGCTACGAATGTTAATTCTTATCTTTTAATTCTGAGAATTTCTAATCCTGTTCTACACAGTATCTCCGAGTAGATTATGTAGTCTGTTTTCCTACCCCCATGTGGGTAATCACACATACGCTGTCTCCGTGGGGCCATTTTGCTTCTACTTGAATGGTTTTAATGTTGATGAGCTAAACTTAGGTTGCTCATTCCCATTTTTTCAACAGCTCTAATTAAATAAGGAAAACATATAATTATCTTTTTAGTCATGACTGTCTTGCCTTTTTAATAAAAAAATTCAGTTCTTCTACTGGAACAAAGTAGCTGCTCAAAAGGCATTGATTATATTTGTGCCTAAAATTATAATTTCATGACATTAGCAGTTAAACTGTTCCTACTAATTTTATGTCTTAAAAAAATTGAACTTCTCCCTTGGTTGGAAGAGACAGCTTGCCGTCTTAAGGCTCAAGAGTCTTGAGATGATGTTTGCAAGAGGTTTCTCAACAGAAGGAAAGATCACCCTTCTGGCTGATGTCTCATGACATCTTCTCTCAGGACACTTTAGGTTACTATTACACAGTATTTGACTTTTTGAAAAAACAAAGTTGTATCATATACTTTTTGCTACTTTTTGAAATATCCTTCCAATTTTTGCATTGTGTGTGTGTGTGTGTGTGTGTGTGTGTGTGTGTGTGTGTGTGTGTGTGTGTGTGTGTGTGTGCGCGCGCATGTGCACACACACACGCACCAGTGCTTGGGCTTAAACTCAGGGCCTTCTGCTGTCACTTAACTTTGTTGTTCAAGGTTGGTACCCTACCATTTGAGCTATATCTCCATTTCTGTCTTCTTGTTGGTTAGTTGGAGATAAGAGTCTTTCAGAGTTGTCTTCCCAGGCTGGCTTTGAACCACTATCCTCAGATCTCAGCCTCCTGAGTAGCTAGGATTGCATACATTAGCACCTGGTCTCCAATTTTGTTTCTTTTACTATTCCTATGTATTACATCCATATCTATATGTCTGGCAGGGGTTTTACAAAAATTGGGATTACATCATAAACATGGCTTCATGTTTCCCTCTAAAAAGACTTAAAAGTTACCAGTAATATCTTTTTAGGTGATTATATGAAGAGATACTATTTTAATGACTCTACAGTGTGGTACAGTTATTTGTCTTTTTTTGCCTTGCTCAGCAATATAGTATTTCCAATTGACCTTGAATTTTATTTCTATACCTTAAATCTACCTGACAAATTGATTCAGTGTTATGGGTTGATTTTGTCCCTTTTCCAATGCATCTGTCAAAATCCTAGCTTATGTACCTCAGATGAGGCCATCTTATTTGGTAATATGGTCATTGGAGATGTAATTAGTGATGGTGAGTTCAGACTAGAGTGGGTGGTCCCCAAATCTAATCTGATTTGTGTCTTCATCAAAAGAGAAATTTTGAGACAGTGTATCTGCAGAATATCATATGGACATGAGGGCAGAGCTCAAAGCGATGTCTCTACACGTGGAAGAAAGGCAAAAACTACCAGAAAACATGACAAGCAAAACAAGATCATGGAATGAGTTCTCCCTCAGAGTGAAGGAACCTTACTGACTCCTTAACTTGAATATCTTCCTTTGTTTTTTTCTTTCTTCTTCTTTTTGTTTTTTGGTCAGTTGTGGGGCTTGAACTCAGGACCTAGGCACTGTCCCTGAGCTCTTTTGTTCAAGGCTAGCACTTGACCACTTGGGCCATAGCTTTACTTCTGGATTTTTTTTGGGGGGGGGGAGAAGATTGGTTAATTGGAGATAAGTCTCACAGCCTGGCTTCAAGCCACAGTCCTCAAATCTCAGCCTCCTGAGTAGCTAGGATTACAGTGTGAGCCACCAGTACATGGTTTAAACTTGGACTTTTAGGCCCCAGAATTGTGAGATAATAATAATACATTTCTGTTGTTTAATCACCTTGTTTATAGGGCTTTTCAAGGAAGACATGGAAAATTAATACACTTACTACAATATGACTTTTTAATACTGGACACAGAGAATATTGGAGCAAAAGGTTATGAGTCAAGTGATGACTGTTTGGGATGACCGTGAGTTTATTTCAATAATATGTTGAAGGACAATAGCTTGAGGAAATGATTTAAATGGTAAGAAAGTAATGTACAGACTATGTAGGCAAAGGCTAAATAAATAACCACTGATCAGGTAGGGTAAAAAAGAAATAATTAGCTAGTTACTGGTGGCTCATACCTGTAATTCTCAGGAGAGTGAGATCTCAGAATTGTGGATTGAAGCCATCCCAGGCAGGAAAATCCAAGAAACTCTTATCATCAATTAATCACCAAAAAACCAGAAGTGGAGCTGTGCCTCAAGTGGTAGAATACTAGCTTTGAGAAAAAACAAACTCAGGGACAATGCCCAGATCCCATTCAAGCCCCAAGATCACACACACACACACACACACACACACACACACACACACACACACACACACACACACACACACACACACACTCACACACTACCACCACCATCACAGAGTACAGACTAGAGATGTTTTCATTGTCCTTTTCATTGGACTGCTTTTACAACCCTGGTTGTAGCTCTAACTAGGAAGAATCAGCAATGAGCCCTATCCCTATAAATACTTCAATTCCAAATAATATAGGAGGCAGAATTGTGAAACATGCCTACAGGTTTTGTTTGCTTGTTTCTGTTTGTTTTGGACACAGAGTCTCACTATGTCCCATCTCTCTTTCATCCAAAAAGTTGATAGTCTGAGTCTTTCCTACTTACAAATTCTAGAGCTGCTGCTACCTCTTTATATCTTTCAGTATGGGGGTATTGGGGAAGAGGCACTCAGGTTTCAGTGTAAATAGGACCTTGCAGTCCCTGAGAGAGGGAAAGCAGAGGCAAGAGACAGTAAGAAGTGGTAGGGACTGTGAAATGTTTGGGGAATGTATCTTCCTTCCAAAGGAAAACCACACTTCAGATGATTAAATCTTCCGATATTTCAAGAGATGTCATAAGTTTACAATTGATGTAAGAAATCAATTACTTTTTAAATATTTGAAAGGATGAACACATTGTTCTAGGCCACCATGCCCATTTTCTGCTAATTAGATTTGATTCATAGGCAAATAGTTGGTAATGTCTGATTGACCAAAAATCAATACTTTTTTTCCCCCTTATGTCAGTTGTGGGGCTTAAACTCAGGGCCTGGGTGCTGTCTCTGACTCTCTTTGTGCTCAAGGCATTCTACACTCGAGCCACAGTACCAATTCCGGTTTTTGAAGGGTTAATTGGAGATAAGAGTCTTATGGGGACTTTTCTGCCCAGGCTGGCTTCAAACCCTGATCTTCAGATCTCAGCCTCCTGAGTAACTAAGATTACAGGTGTGAGCCACCGGTGCCCAGCTAAAATAAATAATTTTATGGGGCCCTACGCAATCATTTCTAGGAAGTTCCAAAATTCTTAACAGGGTGGACATCTTAGGATGGTGAAGATCATATGAAGACAAATAAGTGCACAAGGCCAAGTCATATTTTAAACTACTGAGATTTTTTTATTGCAAAACATTGGTTACAGAAATTTCAGAAAAAAAATTTCCCATGGTATCTACCAACTTCTGCTTCAAATTATATATCTAAACAAACAAGCTCAAAGTGCATTGTGATTCCAGTAATAGACTTTTAAAAAAGGACACTTCCTCTAAGAAATATATATATACACATATATGTATATACATATATATTCATAGTGTCAAGAGATATGCAAACTGCTGTCTATCCATATGCAAAGAAAGAAAAGATCTATATATAGTTAGCACACCCAAATTCAAAATTATATTTATAGGAATTCATTAAAAAATGGTAGCTGAGATATTTCCCCTCATTATAAACTATGGTTAGACAAACAAGAGAGTTTATGTGTTATCTTATGAAATGGCTATGAGTATAGTATACTGCTTGGGCTGTTTTATATAACAGTAGCAGCAATATAAACTCAGGTCAGATGGTTTGGTGACAAGAAGTAGGTAAGTCTTCATACAATGCTACCGTACCTTCCTCTGAGTCTCACAACAATCCTATGTTTGGGTCCAGAATGAGGTGGCTAACAAGTATATACATGCATGTATCATTCAGCAGAACCAGAGTAATCCCAAATGGGTGAAGTCCTTTTCCCAGCTCTTAGTTCTCAGTGTATTTGATTTCACACATCAAATGTTCACTGTCAGAATCCAGACACTCATCTGTTGCTCTGAAGTGGAGGCTCTAAACGATTGTCTATGGGAATTCTACCAGCAGATGTACATTTGCAGCTAGCACAGGGTTTGAAGACCTGGATTTGAAGGTCTTTGTAGCGGGATGCATATTTTCTCATGCCCTCCGCATCCTGCTTCTGTTGTCTTCCACCAGGCCCATTCCCATCATGGTGTCCTAAATCAGGTCCCTAGATTGAGATTGCATAGACTGGGTCTGATGTGTGCGAAGCTGGTGGAGAGGTGAGGGACTCTTGTGCAATTCAGCTAGGCAAAGGATTAGATGAGCCAGCAGCAAACGCCAGCCAAGTCGGAAGCATGGAGTGGAGTTAGAAGAAAGCTAAGTTAAAGTGAAGGCTCAGCCTGGGTTACAGTCTGAATGTGTGGCTTTTTATTCCCCCGAGTATTTGCTATTTCCTCTAAGTTGTCTGGGTCCATGGGTATTGAGGTAATGGAAGTGAGGGTCTGTAGATCTCACAAAAAAAGGAGCTTGTGTTGGACCAGGAAAAGAAGTGAAGGGGATGAAGAAGGCTACGTCCCTCAGGCCTGAGGAAGCTGAACTCCCCTCGACATTTGATAGTCCTGAGCAAGGTGTCTCTCCTAAAGAAGGCTAGGGTCATGGCTGGCAAATGCTCCACATAAAACCTATAGACTCTAGAAAGATGCATGTCTTTTTCACATTCCAGCACCCAAACACTGTGCAAAAATATGCGCTGGGCTGCATGCTCTGGGTGGCCATTTATTCTAGAATGTTAAGAAAAAAAAATATTAACCTCAGTGGTTTTGTTTATTGGCATGCGGATCATGGGGCCACATAAGCCTGCTCTTGGACAACATATAGAAATTGTCGCACTGTGTTATTACTAGTGCTAAGTGCAAGGAAATCATCAGAGCAAAAGCAACACCAATATCCTCTGAAATAAATTTCATGTTAGCAAGGAAACAATCCTGTTTCATTGAAACCAGAACCAGTATCTTCTTGGATTGAGTTCAATCTGACACAGAATGGCAATTTGTCAAAGGAAAAGAAAGCTTAGGTCAAAGCAGGCTGAAGAAAAAAGTTACCCCCATTTGTTTGGGTCATTTACAAGGCTCGAAAGGCACTAGCTGCTTCTTTCCAGATGTTGAATGGCTTCTAAGAATGGGGTGGGTAATTTTAAAGAAAACGTTCTTCGGAGACATCGGGTACTCCATCAGATACCCAATCATTACCTCCCCTCTCTAGGCCAGGCTTACCAACAAGGTAAGAAAGCTATAAGATGGGGAGAGAGATTACATGGTGTATTTCGAGGCCACTCACTTCTGGTGGTCTGCCCCATCTCAAAGAGACTGTTCATTTGCATCTGAGGTTTAGCAACTTTGCACCCAGCAGCCCCAAAGAATCATAAATGTGTCTTTCTTGTATCACAGAGGCCCTAACACCTAGGTCTTGGGAATTCAAAGTCCCACTGGCTTGCTCTGCCTGAGTCCCGAAGCTATGCAGCTTGTGTATGGATGCTATATTTCACACTATTTGTTCAGAGCTTTAAAAAAAGATGGGAAAAAATCCCCTTGGTTATCTGTTTTTAATTTTTAAAAACGGAACATTATCTCCAGTGTAAGAAGCTCAACAATTTGAATGAGTTCCTTACCGGTTTAAACATCACAGCAGGCAATAGCAAAAAGTTAAGTGCTTCAGAAAAGTCAGAAAAGAAATGCAGAAGGCAGTTCATGCAATTTTGTGAACACAAAATTAAGACTGGGTTTGGAGAGAGACCACTTCATTTCAGTCACATTGTTATTGGTAAAGGATAGTGAATTATATAATGCAATATCTAGGCCAAGTATATAACCACCTACACACTAGCATCACTTTATCAAGAAACAGCAGAGTGTTACTGAATGAACATATTTATAAGATACTGTACACTGCTTCCACATTGGGGCAGCAGTTGTAAACAAACAGCTAATTCAACTGGAGTTTAAAAATGTGACTTTTAAGTTCGTCTGTCATACAGTCTTTGGCATAACATGCCAGTTCATCTTTCACACAACCACAATGTGCCTATCAGAGCTGGCAGGACTTTGAAAGGACATACAGAGGCTCACAGAAATATTTTACAGTGGTCTGAAGAAATGGTCAAAAAACAGAAAGCCAATCAGGAACAAAAATGCCCCCTTCACGAGGATGCTAAATAACATGGAATTGAGAACATAATGAATTCTTGCAACATGTGCTTCTTTATTGAATGTTACAGATTTAGAAATGATTATAAAGCCATCCTGTAACGTTCATTAATACGATCACATGCTACAACTATTGCTGGGTTAAACACAAGGTTACATATATGTTTACATGTGTTCTATAATACAGCATTGCCCAACATACTGTATAGTATAGTCTACAGATATAGCATGATGGATGACTGGATAATAGTTATTATCTTTAAGGAAATCAAACAGCCCAAACATTCAAGGTGACTAGATTGAACGGCCTCTGAAAGAGGAAAACAAGTACTATCCAGTTATCTACCATAATATCTATAGGAACCATGTTTTAGAATACATTTGCAACATTCAGAAGAAACACATTTTGTGTTTTTAAGAATACATTTCTCCCACTGCATTATTCTTACATATATATAGACATATATATGTAAAAGGGGAGGGGCTTTCAAAGTGCTGAACAATAGCCTGATCCTATAAGCATAGATTAAAAAATTCCAGTCCATAAAGTGCTGTTGATACACAGTTTGGCTTGCAGAAGTACACAAATTAGCCATGACAATTGTACTCTAGCATTACAGCTCTCCATCCAAAGCCGTCAAGAGGGGGTTGGGGTGTCTCTAACTATAAAGTCTATGGGTTAATCAGGAAACTGCTATGGTCGTTCTCCTAACACATCCTTAATTTCCTTTTTCTTTTTTGACTCAAAGGAACAAGCAACTTGGAACAAATCATTACATATATTAGTATATAAAAATTGGCACCTCCGAAAGCAGATGATTAGACTGAAGCTCTTACTTCTCGAGCTCTATATTTATGGTCCTCGATAGCTTGCTGCTCTAAACTGCTTAATTCACAGAGGCGGGTCATGAACGTCCCCTCGATTGGGGAACCTCGAGGAACACAGGAGCTCAGCATGAGCTGACTGTACAAGGCCACAGAATCAATGTCACGATGGTGTGCAGAGAACCCAGAAATGGCAGGGGAGGGGAGATGGGGTTGAAAAAGAACATCCACACATGTGCACAGGGAAGAGATGGCTTGTGAGAGTCACACAGTTTGTGTCTAATGTCATTTTAATTTGGCTTGTGTATTTCACACACGGCATCCAATGTGTGATCATTTAATTGTCATGCACAATCACTGAGCCAGGTAGCCACAAGATCAGTTTCCTAGGTGGGGTTCTTTTCTCTTCCTTTCCCTCCTTTGCAGTCTGTTCCAACACGTCCCTAGAGCTGCTTGATGTCCTGCTCTATGGCTAAAGAATAATGGTTTCTAGCTCCTTCTTGGGTTCCTCTATAGACACTCTTAGGAAGCCTTTGGCTTTGAGTTGACCTCCCTACTTACAATTCATCCAAACTTTAGGACCAAAGGGCATTGGACTAACCACATCTAGACTAAAGAACAAAAATAGCCTGACCTTGGTTCAAATCTGGTGCTGAGACGTGGCCTTCCTGAGAATCACAGAGAAATGGTCTGATGATGTAAGGTACCTGCTACAACCATACTGATTACGGCTGAAGATGATTCCCTTATTGTCAATCAATATGGAATGAGAGGATCACGAACCCTTTACAGTTATACTACAATGTCATGTATATGTGCAGAGTTTTCATCAGATCCTCACACGGACTCATGCCTCAAGGAAGTTGAAAGATGATTTATTCTCAGATTGATCATGTGTCTATCGAGAGGAGAATCATCAATGTGGGGTCAGTAAAGTGGAGCTATTTCTTGAGCAATTGTAAATGAAGGGCTTGGGTGTTACTAACTCATGTAAATACCAAGGAGCAAAGAAGGAATCTTTACATGATCTTATCATTCTTCCTATATTGAAAAGGTTGTTCCTTAAAAAATAATTTAAAAGCTAGAGGTTTTTCAATCCATTTTATTGATTTTTACAAAATGAGACATTACTTGGCGTCTACAACTACAACTAAAGAGCCAGGTAGTACCTTAGACTGGAAACATGAAATCATTTTTCTTAAAGAAGTCTTTTATTCCTTTAAAAATTTCAATGACCCAAAAATGAGAACCTAAAGAGTTTGTGATCAAGATTCCCCCCCCCCCCCTTTCACTTTTTTCTCTTCTACTTTTTCTTTTTCCCTTTTTTGCTGGTCCTGGGGTTTGAACTCAGGGCCTTGGCACTGTCCTTGGGTGTCTTTATTCTCAAGGCTAGCACTCTACCACTTGAGCCACAGTGCCACTTCTGGCTTCTTCTAAGTAGTTCATTGGAGATAAGAGTCTCATGGACTTTTCTGCCTGGGCTGGCTTCGAACCACGATCCTCAGATCTCAGCCTCCTGAGTAGCTAGGATTATAGGCATGAACCACCAGCTCCTGGCTAAGATGTGTTTATTCTAATTTAAATCTATAATGCTAACTGGTTTAGAATGGCATGTGTATTTCGATTGTAAGTGGGTAATAGTTTTGTGTAGGAAGAACCAGCATACCATGGGTGTCATTACACTTGAGTTCCTTCAGACAAAAAGGGGCCAGACACAGGCGGGTGGTGAAATCATTTAAGCAACTCATTTGGTAGAAGGAGAAGTTAAGGTGACAGATTAAAAAAAATCGTAATTGCAATAGTTGGTCTAATAGATATAATCAACTTTTTCAGTGGATATTAAAAATACCTCCAGGTGGTAAAAAAGTCCAAGCCTCTTAAGAAAGCTCTCTATGTCTGTTTATATACTACATATAAACATGTGTCTCTGTGTAAATGTACATGAATGTAAGCAGCATATACTATAGAACTCTTTATATGCTTTATTTGCTTTCTATTTTGATCTAGTGTATCTCTTTTTTAATAGCTCTGTACATAAGAAAAAATATTCATGGTATGCCTGCCACGGATGGCTTTGGGTTGATACCAAACTCCAAGTCATTTCTAAGGTTATTTATGGTTTTGAAACTTCCTTAAAAAGTGCTTTGGAACATTTCCATAGAAAAGATACCAGCCCTTGAAAAACTCCAATTTAAATTTATGCTGCGCTCAGCTTAGATGGCAAAACTCTAGGTATGAAAATATCCACACTCAACCATGTGTCATATACAAAATGACATGTGACGAGCAATTGGCAGTTACTCATTGAAGGTGCTGAGGACACGGTGGAATCATGCAAATGGTGAAGGTCAGAGAGCAGCATCACACACATAATGAATGGTGAGAATATGACACTATCTCACATGGCAGTTTTAGGTTCATTTTACCCACTTAGCATTTTAAGTTCAATATTATCTATGCATGAGGGAATTCACTGTGGACGGGTGAGATAGAAAATAAATTTAAAAATATAAAATTATTTAATTACATTCATCCTGAGCTTGCTTGACTCTACTGGAGTTGTCTAGAATAAATCACATGACTTTGTTTTTTCACATCAACACTTCATTCATTTTGATTGCAAGACCAAAAAAAAAAAAAAAAAAAAGGCATTTCTGTTCCCTTATTTTTTTCACAAAAAAAAAAAAGAAAAAGATCAAACAGTTGTGGCACCAGAAGTGAATAGAGGAGAGACAGGTGAACTTTGACTGTTACCTTGTTTTTTTCTTTATAATGACCAATTACAGAAGTGTTGGCCTGAGAAGCATGTGAGGCGTTAGGTAGAACTGCTTTGCTGCCGGTTTATACTGAATAAAAAGGATGCTCTTCATCAGTCACCAGTGATGGAGCCAATGCGAAAAGAAAACAGAATTGAAGTTTAGAATATCTCATTTTGTATGCTGGCTATTTTATTTTATTTTGCAATTCAGCCCTGTATTCTCAACTCTTGATAATGAGTAAAAGAAAAAAAAAATCATCATAATCATAAGATGCCTCCTGGCATGGTGAGTGTTTGAACCCCCTGGAGCTCATGGTTTTTCTGTAGTAACTGGCAATACACCTTCACCTCTACCTTTGCTACTCCCCTATCTTCCCCTCCCTACCCAACAGGTGTGAACATGCTTTAACTCCCCTTGTGTTTGGCACTGGGTCTGAGGCCCAGAAGTCACCTTGGTGGGAACATCTCCCCAATGCATTGCTTTGTTTTGTTCAGTTAAGAATAAAGTGAAATGATTCAAGCAGGATGGGTGGGTGGGTGGGGGTGAAGGTCTTGGGGGGGGGCGAGAGGTGACATTTGGGGAAGAATTTTCGGGCTAGCTTCTTGAGCCTCCTGCAACACACAGTAAGAAGATTTAGTTGTGCTTGCTTTCGAAGCTGTGGAAAGCTGATGTTCTGGACAGTCTCTTCATGGACAGGCTGTCCCCTCGGATCTCGGGCTTTGAGGACTTACTCCTCTGGAAGGGATTTCGTAGGCTTGCTGTGTTCCGTTGCCTGTCGAGCTTGTCACTGATGGAGAAGCTCTTCCTGGTGTGTGCATATGGCGCGCTTGGCTCCTCTGCTGAGTAGCTGTTGGCTCGCTCTATCTTGGGAACTGTGATGTTGTTGGCCAGGGTTCTGTCGGAAATGTCACCCTCCTGGGAGGCCACAGCCAGGGCAGCCCTTCGGCCTCGAGCCTCCTGCTCTTCACTGTCAGAGCTAGGGTGACTCAGTTCTGCTTCTCGCTCGGGATGACAGCATGTTAAGTCCTCCACTTTGTCTCCCAGACCTCCTCCGGAGAAGGTGGCCCTGTCGGCGATCGCTTGCGGGGCATGGACGCACCGGGTGTCGATACAGTCCGTAATGCTTGTGTATTCTGCTGTCTTCATGGGCACCCCAAAGCTGGCATAATAACTCCTTGAAGGGGAAAACATAAAGCTGTGAGACTTCACCATGGGGGCCTCTTCTAGAAGAAAGGGCGTGGTGGCCAAGTAGCGGCTACTCTTGGAGCGCTCAATGGTGGGACCTGTTGGGGGCTCCGAGTCCCAGGGGTTTTGGCATTCTGGAAGGTGGGTGTAATCTGAAGAGAAAGATCTAGTGTCTATGGAGGTGATGTCTTCGAAATCGATGCTCCGGCTCGGTGGTCTGTCTGTGGGTGCCAGGGTGGCATAAGCACTGCTTGAAGGGGCTGTGGAAGGTGCTGGAACGGAAAAGCTCGGCTCACCCAGCCCGAGGATGTTCATGGAACTGTCCAGAGGGTCTGTGTCACAGTGGAGCTCGTCCATGGCAGACACGTAGATGTCTATGCACGACGATGGTCTTCTGGAATCTGGAACAATGGCCAAGGTGTTTGCAGGGGCTGTAGGAGTTTTAGATTCTTTTGCTACTGAATGGGAACTAGTGGCCCGATGTAGGCTCAGGGACCTTTCTTTAAAGATACTTTCCAACTTGTCTAGACCACCTTTGTCTTTCATATTGACTGAATAGAAAGAATGGCTTCGCATACGGGGCATTAAAGTTGGAGAAGTTGGGGATATGGTCTCCTCACCTGCAGGGTCTATACTTTCTTGGAGCTTGAAGGTGTTTCCCTCCTGGCTGTTGAAGCTGCTCTGGCGGACGATGTAGGCCGCATCGGTGCAGTCTGAGGAGGTCCTCGAGCGGATTTTGTTGGACTCCGCTCGCTCCAGACCCGTCAGGCGCTCCAGGGCTGTGGCCATACGCCCGATGAGGTCCTCAAGCTGCGCCAGCCGGATGTCCACGGTCTGGAGCGAAGCCTTCATGGAGTGTTCGCGCTCGTTGACTTCCTCCAGCCGCATGGACATGTTCTCCACCCTGTGTGAGGGGGAAACGAGAGTCACTCAAGTTGGCCTCTATAAGAGCAGAGCGCATCTAAGGTGTGCTCAGACCTCTGGGAGCTCTGTGTTTCGAGAGCCATCCTAGATCTGTTGGCCAAGGAAAAAGTGAGGGGCGTGGGCAGACAGAGGGGATGGGGAAGAGAGATCTGTGTGTGTGTGTGTGTGTGTGTGTGTGTGTGCAAGAAATGACTTCTGAGATGACCAGACCTAGTGATTTTATTTTTATTTTGAGAAAGAGGTAAGTTGCCTTGCTCAGGCTGGTCTTCAACTCTCTGACTCAAGTGATGCTCTTGACCCAGCCTCCAGAGTTGCCTGAATTACAGGCGTATGACCGTATCTGACTGACTTGAGTGGTTTTTAATCTCTCTGGTGATAGCATAGCCTAGACACTGGGTCAGTGCCAGAAGAGTACCAAAAAAACCAAAAAAGACCAGTTTTGTTCCTTTTTTAGTTCTTTCTGGAAGCCAGTGTAGACAAGGTTAATATTCTACAGAGATGAAGGTGTTTCTCTAGTACACATGTGTGTCTGTGATCTCCTTTCCACAGCCTCTTTCCCCACACCCCGCCTGCCTCAAGCGTAGGATCCAGGATCATAGGGAAAACTAGCAGGTAAGACTTGGACATGAGACACATTAGATGATGCAAGACAGGGTGTGGTTTGAGGGGTTCAACAGGAAAAAGTCTGCAGGGACAGCTAGGAGGAGTCTGATAGGAGCGCTAAGAGTATAGTAGCATGGTTTGAGGGAATGGGAAGAGGAGAAAAGCCTAATATAATCTATTCATTTTTGTTGCCACTGTTTTGAGTTTAGAATTTAGTATTTATGTATTGTTTTGTGCTCAGCTTGGCTTCTAACTCACTATGCATGGTCTAGGTTGGCCTTGATCCTGAGTCCTTCTGCTTCAGCTTCCTGGGTGCTGGAATTACAAGTGGGCAACATAATTACCAGCCTGAGGAACTCATCCAGGATAACACTTAACATTCCTATGGCTTAGAGGTGGAGTGGAATGCAAATCTTGCCAAAAGCAATCATGATTGGTGTTTTCCATTTGGGTATATTTAACTAGCACCTAACTGTCATTTAGGTCATGGATTTAACTTGTAGGAACTATAAAGAATAATAGGTCAGGAGTCAACATGATGTTTGTTCAGTAAGGGACTGCTTCCCTTAATCTTTCAAACATTTTCTTGAAAAGTTCAGTGTAAATAGTTATGCATGCTAGCTGTAAATAGGCCTGAGGAGTCACCAAGTGCTTTGATGGTGGCCACTCAGAACTGATTTTTACCAAATGACTTAGGAGATACAGTGGATCAATTAGGATGCCTAAAGAGATAGAAACTTATCGTGACTATGGGAATAAAAAAAAAGCATTATGCAAAATAAAGACTTTCAGTGGGAAGAACACTTTATTTAGCTTTCTTCTCTCATCTTTCCACACTTGGAGTGACTCACTTCAGAATAACTCAAGACGTGATCATATTAGGGCTCTGGAAAGATGGAGATGATATGTGCTGGCAAGCTGGGAGAAACTTTTAGCGTTCCTGATGTCAAATCTCTGTTTTAAGGTTGTCTAACGTACAGGGAGTGATGCAGTATTCTATATTCTATATGGATTTGTACATGGGTAAATTCAATCTATGGCTCTATCCAGAGTTTTGCGTATTATGTACACACTGACACATGTCCCTTTCTCCGTCCCTTAGTATTCTTCGCCCTTCCTTCCCTACCCTTTTCGAGAATGCACAGGATAAATTATGCCACTTGCCATACCGCTCAGGAAGGACATGTGAAATGGGCTTTATATCTCCCTCATCTCTGAGTTGGTATGCCCCATGCTATTTCTGCTTTATTGGTTGCAATTTCGGTAGTAAAAGATTATTTGGGGGCTGGGAAGGTGGCTTAGTGATAGAGCGCTTGCCTTGCATGCCTGAGGCCCTGGGTTCGATTCCTCAGCACCACAAAAACAAAAAGAAAAACGCCAGAAGTGGCACTGTGGTTCAAGGGGTAGAGCACTAGCCTTGAGCTGAAGAGCTGAGGGACAGCTCCCAGGCCCAGAGTTCAGGCCCCACGACCGGACCACCCCCCCCCCAAAAAAAGATTATTTGGGGGGATATAAATGTAAAACACCCAACAATGACCAAAGTAAAAAAAAGCAAACTAACCAAAAACCAAAACAAACCAAAACAAACAGGCAGAGGCCACCAAAATAGCATGAGGCCTGGGCTTAGGTGTTTGGGTTGGTAGTGAGGTCATGCAGATTAAGTCCCATTATTCTGGAGGGTGAGGATAATTCCCAGGATACAGAGAAGGGTGGGGAGCGTGCACTCTGTCATAGGCTGTAGGAATCACCCTGGCTCACCTCAAGCACTCTGTTTGAGCACGCGGTTCTGAAACCACCCAGAGTGGAACACGGCCTCAGAGACAAAGTGGTCTGGAAGGATTTACAGACATGGAGCGAGGCCCCGGTGCGGGTATCACAGGTCTTTCTTGGCTTTCTCTGAAGGAACTGCTGACATGGTTGCAATATATCTACACGTGCTGGTGTCTGCCCCTCTTCACTGCAGTTTCTTAGAGTCAGAGCCTTCCTGGTGGCTTAACACTCCTTCCTACCGTTCTTTACTCCCAAAGAGCACTTCAAAGGCCCATAAGACATATGTTTGTGGAAATATATCTGAGCAATGGTAATGGGTCCATGTGGCACAATTTACTGGGAACCACCTGGCTATATGTCTATTAATAAACAAGCCTCAGAACGAGAGAGACATTTTCAGATTTGCAGCTCCTTCTTTTGTTTGCCAGAAAATTACTCCACCTCCTATCATCATAAAACGCTCTATTTTGTGGTGACAGATGTGTGTAAATCTGTGCATGGCTGTCAACTGTATTAATATTGGCTTGGTATCTATGGATCCATATGGAAATATATCTACTTACCTGGACTTCATTCTTTAATGAAATAAAGAGCTAGGGACCAAAAAGTATATACTACCATTTATGTGATTTCTGAAGAGTTTGTAGAGACTATCTGAAGTAGATAAGCAAACAAAATGGTATCTCATGAAAACTAGAGATGACTGTTTCCATTCTTAAAAGCCTGAGTCATATTGGCTCTAGTAATCAAGCGGTTATATTTTTCTACACTATTTTTAAATTGCTTCTGGCATATTTATGTTGTAAATGATTAAAATGCAAAGCTATACCAATGCTTTGTGACTCTTGAGTATTCTTTCAAACAGCAGTCCCCAAGTGCTGGGTTTCAAATGCAGTAGCCTGGAATAAAGTTTTTATTAGTCTACAGAAAACATGAAAAGTGGGCTGGGAATGTGGCTTAGTGGTAGAGTGCTTGCCTAACATGCATGAAGCCCTGGGTTTGATTCCTCAGTACCACATACACAGAAAAAGCAGAAGTGGTACTGTGACTCAAATGGTAGAGCGCTAGCCTTGAGCAAAAGGAAGCTCAGAGACAGTGCTCAGGCCCTGAGTTCAAGCCCCAGGACTGGCAAAAAAAAAAAAAAAAAAGAAAAAGAAAAAGACAAACATGAAAAGTGAGAAAAAAAATGTAAGAGCATTTGGCTATCACAGGCTTATTACATTAAAAGGGCTCTCCCTCCCTTCCCACCCCCTCCTCAAGTTAGGAGATTTTTCTTAAAGCCCTACTGACTCTTAGAACTATTTGGTCAATATAACCACTGAGTAGAAAAATTTGCTTGTATTTCTTTGTTTTTACATTGTTCAGGAAGAGGGAAAAACAAAATAAATTTTTTTTGGGGGAAACCCCAAACCCTTGATGATTATTCTCATGGATTTCTAAGACGTTTGCTGCTGAGAAGATGCTCAGTGCTCTCAACGAAGCCCAAACCTATTGGCGAACCCCGAGACAGGCTTGGCCTCTCACTTTGTGACTGAGGCAGATCCTCTTTCAAGTCTAAAGTCAACCCTGTTTTCAATTTGCCAACCCCTTCCATCAAGGAGAGCAACTGCTACAGCCTTCTGGAGAAGTTTTGGGGAATTTCTGATCTTTAGATATGCTGGCTAATAAGTCTGTCCTCTCAGAAGATCCATAATCTCTTGGACAATAAAAAAAAATTAGCCTAAAGGTGTCCTTTTCCGGCGGGGGGGGGGGGGCGGGGAGTGTGGGGACTGTAACTGGTAACGATGGTTGCAGAAAACCATATCTGTGAGAGGCATGTGCCATAGAACAAACCTTTCTGATGTCACTCGAATCCTCTCATCGTTGGATGAGTTAAAGCGATCATCCTTTTCTCTGAAATATTCTTCTATACACTGTTCTTCAAAATCGTGTACTTTTTTGAGTTCATCGTCGGTGATGAAGAGTTCTGTGGGGGGGGGGAAAGGTGAATTATGAGGCTGGAGGTGATTGCAACTCACCTGTGACATTCATAATGAAGCTAAGCAAAGGGCCTTGGAGTCTTGATTAAGTCTCAAATAGATCTAATACTCAATGAGGCAATTCCTCTCACAGTTTCCTTTCTTTCAAGTTCAGCTCAGTACAAAGCATATCACGGGAGCTGGTTAGAATCACACATCAGAGAAGAAAAGCTTTAGCGAAAGAACATGCCTTAAAGGCTCAAACAGGCTAGCAGGTGTGGTGCACAGACCTTGTTGATTGACAGACAATCCTTTTGCAGTATGGAAGCAGCAAAGCCCACTTTGGGACAAGAAACAAAAGGGGAAGAGAGTTTTGCCTTCCTGATAAAATGGAGATTGTGGTTGCTTCTCTCTGTTTTTGTTAAACCTTCTTTTCTTTTACCCTCTCTAGTCCAGGCTGGCCTTTGATCTGCTCAATCTTCTTGCTTCAGCCTCCCAACTGCTGGGATTACAGGCTTGTGCAACCACATCCAGCTCACCTGCCCTTCTATTCCCGATCTTAACAAAATTATTATTAAATAGGTATACAAAGAGGTTACGATTCCATAAGTCAAATCTTTTCCCTATCTTGAACATAAATGTGATGACTGGACATGTAATGATTATTTTTGTGGCTATAAAAGAAGATAGCACAATAGAAATAGCTGAATCTAAAATTAGAACTCTGGATCTCTGGCTGCAACAGCCTATTGTTGATTTCTGGCCTATATATCATCTCCGTGATTTTTGTTATGTAAGGAAAAGGAAGCCTTATTTCTTTGCTGTTGTTATTCTGGTTTTCTGTTAAGTGAAAGTAAATGTATTCACTCTGGATACAGCGGTACCAGGATCCCAGTGGAAATGTGAGCCTTTTACCTGGTTTATAAATTGGGATTAAGTTAGGAGAGTGGCTTCGGATAAACCATGAATCAGTAAGTTCTTTCCTGCGCTCCTGAGATGGTGTGGGGATTGTCTCAAATGTCTGGAGCTCTGAATTTTAGCCCCTTGCTAGCTCTTTTGTTTTCTGAGATTGCTTTCACTAGTTCTGTGGTATCATGGTATCAGTATCTTAACTTGCTGGAAGCATGGTATAGATACAACTCTGAAAGCGGATGAGGGTAAAGAAAATGCCAGAAGTTGCCAGAAGTCAAATCACTTTTTTCAAATATGGCAGGTTCTTGAAGTGAGGAAAATCCTTATCAGTAGAGCATGCCTGACACTGAGTCAGGAAGTTACATAAAGCCTTTGGCTTCAGGGAGAGGAATAAAAGAGGAGATAGAGGGGGGAGAGCGGGGAGGGGAAGAAGGAAAGAAAGAAGAGAGAGGAGAGGGGAGAGAGCAGAGAGAAAGGAGAGAGAAGGAGAGGAGAGAGAGAAGAGAGAGAAGACAGAGGAGAAGAGGAGAAGAGAAGACAGACAGAGGTGAAAGGAGAGAGGAGAGAGACAGGAGAGGGGAGAGAGGAGAGAATAAAGAGAGGAAAGAAGAAAGGGAGGAGAGAGGGGAGAGAGGAGAGAAGAAAGGGAGGAGAGAGGGGAGAGAAGAAAAAGGAGAGAGAGGAGAGAGGAAATGAGAGAATGTACAGACCCCTTCCCCCCCCAAAGACCAAAGAGAACAATCTCCTTTCTGCCCTTGATCTAGTAGAGCAGCAGAGATCCAAAACAGTATGCTGAAGCCTTTATCTGATGGCATCTTAAGCAAATGCTCCATTTTACTTCTTTGGTTATATGTAAAGTTCTTTAAAAAATATTTTAGTGGGTGCCAACGGTGCATGCCTATAATCCTAGGTACTTAGAGGAAGCTGAAATCCAAGTATGGTGTTTTAAGGCCAACCTGGAGTAGAAAAGCCCATGAGACTCTTATCTTGAATTAATTACCAAAAAGCCAGAAGTAGAGCTGTAGCTCAAGTGGTAGAGCACCAGTAGACACTGAGTTAGAGCCTGAGTATTGACATTAAAATCTATCTATCTATCTATCTATCTATCTATCTATCTATCTATCTATCTATCTATCTATCTATCTATCTATCTATCTACAAATTTAAAAGACCCATCAATGTGTCACATTTTACAATGCAATTTTAATCTTACACTTCAAAGGACTTGTTTACTGAGGCTCTGCCAGGACTTGGCAATGTCCTGGGATGTTTTAATTAGTAGGACAAGTTGAACCGATCGTCCTTTTCTCTGAAGTACTCCTTCATGCACAAGTCCCAGATGGTGACAAGCTCCCTTTTCTCTGATGTATAAATACCAATTCAAAGCCCCCCCTCCTCCTTGTGCTTCACCAGTTCCCGCCCAGTCACAGATCGGAAAATCTTTCTCTGGGAAATCTGACACTTGGCCCCTCCTTGCCATGTGTCTGGAGACCTGGAAATACTTTTAATGCGACGTGGGTGATAGTAAGAAGTACACTATGTCCCATTCCCACCTGTGAAGTGGGCCCTGAACGCTCCTTCTTCCTAAGCTGTCTGAATAAGCAAGCTTCATTGTAAATGGTTCTGGCCCCTGAGTTAACAATTCAGCATGATGTCATTCATTACAGAGCTCTCTTTCTGCTTCCGTTGGATAGTCTGGGTTCTACCTCTGCTGGCCGAGAAGTCAGGGCTTAACGCATAGGCCACAGGAAATCCCGCCCCCACCCATCTCCCTCCAGCTTTCCGTGTGCCTAATTTTGTATTTCAGATTACCATCTGAAATTTTGGAATTTTGAGTGCTTTCCGACTCTGATGTGAATGTGTAGAGAGAGATTGGCCATGGCCATTCAGGGAGATCGCTGGGAACTTCAGGCTCAGAGAAACAATTGATTAAGGGGCTTTGGTTTTATGCCTTAGATATCTTGGCATCCCATAGGGGGAAGTAGACTCCTGGGCTACAAATCCAGGCTCTTGTTCATAGACTTAATGTAGGAGGCGACTCAACACATTCGGATAACCACAGTAGCTTGTCAGTGTAGGGCTGGATCCCCAGTGGTTCCTAATGAGCGTTGGTGCCTAAGAAGTGTTTAGAAATCTGCAGGAGCAACTGGTGCTTAGTGTGTGGAGGTGGATATGGCACATCTCCTGCCATGAGTGGAACCGTCTCACACGGTGAGGGGCCCGTTCTACCCCAATGGCTTTGAAACTTCCTCTTAGAAATACTGAGCTAGAAGGTGGGTGGGGAGAAAGTCTTCAGTTTTCTCCTCTGAAAAATAGTAAAGCAAGACTGGTTTCTTTATGAGTACAAAAACAATCACAGCCCCTGAGGCTGAGGAAAATGTTTTAAGACTTGAGAGAAACGATCACAATGGACATGGAAAAATCAGACAATCACTGAAACTCCACTCATGCCGCAGTGCCTAAAGATGACCCGCAGTGGGCTGTGTCAACATGATTGATGGATTTGGGTGATGGGATCTCTGAAAGGGAAGAAGCTTAGGAACTGGAAAAGTGTAAAAAAAAATCCTCTGGTGATTTTTTTTTTAATTTTTTTTTTGTGCTGGAACTGGGGCTTGAACTCAAGGCCTGGACACTATCCCTCAGCTTTTGTGCTCTATGCTGGTACTCTACCACATGAGCCCTAGCTCCACTTTCTTGTTTTCTTTTCCTTTCTTTTCTTTTCTTTTTTTTTTTTTTTGGTCCGGTCGTGGGGCCTGAACTCTGGGCCTGGGCGCTGTCCCTCAGCTCTTCAGCTCAAGGCTAGCGCTCTACCACTTGAGCCACAGCGCCACTTCCGGCTTTTTTCTTATGTGGTGCTGAGGAATCGAACCCAGGGCCTCAGGCATGCAAGGCAAGCGCTCTACCACTGAGCCACCTTCCCAGCCCCTTCCTTTTCTTTTGGTGATTAATTGAAGAGTCTCATATACTTTCCTGTTCTGGCTGGCTGTGAACCTCGATCCTTAGATCTCAGCCTCCTGATTCGCTAGGATGACAGGCATGAGCCACTGGTGCCCGGCTGGTGACTGCTCTTTATGTCACCAGGAAGGATGTGAGGCTAATAATGCTCAGCTTCTTTCAGCAACTGGCTTCCTTCCAGCCCCTGTCCCACGCCCCATGTCCCCTCTAGGTTGTCAGAGCCTGTGTGAAGTCTGCAGAAAGCAAGGGTGGCGGTGGACCCGTGATTCCGCAAGCTTGCCTACAGGAAAGCGCTGATTTCTGACTGTAAGGGGAGGGGGAGAGGGGTGTCACTTGCAGCTTACTTAGGCCATAGTCCCTTTCATCTGGGTCACTCTCGTGTTTCCTCCATCGGCAGCACAGGTGCTGGAATATCATGGTCATGTGACTGAAGATGATCAGCGGTGGAGGCAGGACCGGCCTCTCGTGGAAGGTCATGATGAGCTGATACCGCTGAAATTTCCACACTTGGTTGGATATCGACTTCACCTCAAAAAATGTGTTGCTGAAATAAGCCAGAGAGAGGTAAGTGACTACATGCACTCCTGTCCGAAGCATGGGTTCCCTCCACTGGACTCCCCCAACTGCCCGCATCCCTGGAAGCAGGCGAGGCTCACTTAAAGACAGCGATAAGGAGGTTGACCAGTAGGATGTTAGCCACTAAGAGGTAGCAGGCCATGATGGCTGGCACGATCCATGCCCCTGTCTTGCAGGGCGGCAGCTGGATGATCTTGCCGTCTTCTCGGGTCTCATTCTGTCCGCAGGGAGCTGGAGGAAGCAATACAGGGCAGGAATGAGAATCGTGGCTACTTGACTAACAAACAACAAGACTGGTTCGAATGAGGGCTTGGGATGGAAGAAAAATGCAGCCATCTCCAATTTGAAAACAAAAACAAAAACAAAAACAACCAAACAGCAGCAGCAACAACAACAAACACCAAATTCCAAAATGCCAAGGTGACAAATGAGAGCTTGGTGAATTGTACAGAGAGCCCCCACTCCAGAGGGGAGGCAGGTTGACCTGTGTCCTCAACCTGTCATCTGGCTGGAAGTGGTGGCTGCAGCTATCTGCTTTGTCCCCTTAAAAATGGCAAGGGGCATTTGATGTCCCGAGAACACTTGCTGAGAGCCGTCTTGGGCTCCCCCAGATGAGGTTCCTTTCGAAAATGTGCTATGACAGCACAGGCAGGCTATGGATCGATCGGGAATTAACACCAGGGCACATGCTAATGGCTGTGAGAAGCGGCTGAAGGGTTTGAGGCTAACGATTTGCTGTCTGACTGTGGGAGGAACAGGCAGGGGCAGTAGTGCTTGTCACTCAGTACTCTTGCTCCTGATGGAGCAGATTTCATCAGGAAGGAAGGGGAGGGATGGGCGATAGGTCCAGGAACCACAGAACTCACAGCTACCTGCTTTGTTTCTAGCATCCTTTACGGTTGCCCCCTCCCCCCCCAAAGGTGCTTTTTTCAGGGTACAGGGAACAAAACCTAAAGGCAGTGACTACAGGGGCAAATTGGGGGTGGGGATGTGGAGGTGAAGAGGAAGGTGCTATATGGGACTGGGTGAGTGTAAGTACTGTTCGAATGAGGCCTTTGTGGAGTTTCCAGGTAAATGCAGGACCCCTCCCTCTGCAAGGGTGGGGGGGAGGACTTTGGTAAAGCTGTCTACTCCTACATAGTGTGGTTCCTGAGGGGGATGGTGCCCTCAGGTGCTGGAGTAGGTGTGATGACCCTTACGCTCCAGCTGTCTTACAAGCTGGCCTTCCAATAGAGCTTTTTGGTATCTGTGAAAAAGACTTAGGCCGAGGGCAGTGGCAGGAGGGCCGAGGGCTCTGTAGTGGCCACAGGATGCTGAGTTTGCAAAGGGACTCAGAATCCTGGCAAAAGAGATGGACTGCATTCGATAGCATTCTGATTGCTGGGCTGTTCTCTATGCAGGGACCCTCCATCCTAGCTGCCCAGGGGTCCCTTGGAAGCTTACAAACAAAGCCTGTGCAGCTCTGTCTCTAATAGTTAGAAGCAGAATCCCCCCGAGAGGCCCCCGGGTACTGGCGTTTCTTTTGAAACTTCCCAGCTAATTCCCAAGCTGAGCCCACTGAGCAGGAAAAGGTACACAGTTCTCGACATCTTATGAAGATCCCAATATAGCTGCTCAGTCTATGAGGGTTTTAACCACATCAAGGCCACAAGACCTTGTTTTGCTGGCCAGCACAACATGGCCAAAATGATTCCTTTGGTTCTGCATGCAAGAAGATCAGACGTGGGAATGAGGTGTTCACAAGGAGCTGGGGTCTTTTGTTATTGGCACTTGGGCTTACTAATTACCCAGGAAGACTCTGTAAGAGAATCTTGTCATTTCTTCCCTTGGAAGGAAAAATCTAGTGACTGGCTGCACTGGCTAGAATAAAGTCCAGACTCTGAAGGTGACTGGATCACGGCCATTCTTTTACCACTTTGCATCTTTCCTTCTGGGTGCAACTTGGGCTGCGTTTCTTGCAAATCTCAAATGAAATGTCACATTGCCTATTATTCATTGATTAGGAGCCAAGTGTTTCTGTGGCTGCCCCTGGACAGCTTGGTCCCGCTCCTGTGCTTCCCCTGGGTAATTCCCATTCATTTCTTAGTGTCCAACTTGCTTCTGAAGCCCACCTTGACCCACTTTCTACCTCTTCCAGCCAAGGCAGAGCAGGCCATTTCCTCCTGAACCCTGCACATCTGCTCATGTTGCACTCCTGTTGGCATTCTATGAACCTGTATCTTAGAAGAGATTCCCAGAGGGAATTCCTCCTAGGATTTTCCATCTTTCGGATACACAGAGTGTATCCATATATACCCGTACACGATTAATAAGTGAATAAAAGAATCCATTCAACAGATACACTTCTCACACTCCACGGGTTCATTGATGAGCTTCCCTGTTCTGGGGGATTGCTGACTCTCTCCCTGGGCCTTTACAGAAGCCCTATCCTTGGCTTAGCCAGCAGGTTTGACTGCATCTGAGGATCTCTGGTGTGTACTTGCCCACAAGCCTTGTGAAGCTTGTGTTCAGTGAGTTCCTGCTGCACCCCTTTCCTCTGGCCCCAGTCACCTGCTGAGATGGTTGCTACTGTGTTCTGCCTTTTCCTCTCCTCCTGCTCAGATCTCTATGGGGAAGTGAATGCCTGGGGTCCTTCACCAGGCTCACACAGTGTTGACAAATGCAATCCTGGGCTCCGCTGCTTAAATCCATTGTGAGAGAGGTGAAGCCAGCTTGGGGGATGCAGAACTCACCTGTGCTGCTCTTTCTGACCCCATGTTTTGTAAGAATCCATAAAGACTCTTTCTACCTCCCAGTGGGAAGGGGAGTCGGGGAGAAAAGCAGGTACAGTTTCCACGGTTTTGAAACCACATTGTGGACATAGCTAATTCTCTTGGGTTCTTCTCTTGGATTCCTCAGCTAGTTAAAATTTAGATGAGCCTAATGTCTTTATGTGACATTTCATTTGATGTGATTGGCTCTGGGGATGTCCTGTTGATTGTTATTCTAGTTTCCACTTTATCTTTCAGTAAGTAGCATTCATTTAGTGACTACAACCTGCATCTACAATCAGGACTTGGGTTAAAACTCTAAGCCTACCATCATCACGTGACTTGATGTTAGCTTACTCCACAACCCTCATCTTCCTCACCTATGAAGTCATAGTACATCCCCTAGGGGGTAGGGAATGTTCAGATGATTCCAGGGCGTAAGACATCCAAAGCCCAAGGCTCCCTATCTAGCCTGGACCACTCAATCCATGTAAGCTTACATGATCATTAGTACTGTTATTTTTGTAATTAGTGGACTTCGGTCTTTTCAGGTTGTTCTGCTTCTCTATTTTGCAATAACTACTTCTAACACTTACTCTCTACACACATGTATTGGACACCATATAATAGGTCCCAAGCACATGGAAAATCGAGGATGCAATTCTTGTTAAGGAGCTCTCAGTTCTGTAGAGGATACAGAGAAGGAACGGAGCGCTGCATTACTACACGGTGGTCTGAGTTCTTGTGGGCGACTACCACACAATTCTGGTAGTAGAGACAGCCTGAAGAATATTATCTAGATTCTATAGCAAGAAATGCAGCATAAGCGAATTAGATGATCTTTGTGACAGTGATAATGATAATAATGATGGATTATGCAGAGACGGTGCTCATTTGTAATGTCAGCAAAGAAACCATGGATATCATATGCAGCAGTTAAATTGTTGAATAGTGTCCTGTAATGGCTCCTAATGATGTCCTAGTTGTAGATATTTGTCTGCATTCAGAAGTGCCATGATTCAAACTGACTACCACTGATGAAATCGAACTGGATGTCTCCCAGCCCTGATGTGCAGTAGATTTCAGCATGAAGGATCAGTTATCTGGATTGATCAGACATATGGTGCCAACTAGTTACCAAGACCTGCTCAGGCAGATGCATCTGAGACAGCATGTCCTTTCCTACTTTTGGGATTTGTCACTTGAGGGATTTTTCTCCTAGTCTTCCTGAAAAAGTCAATGCAGTCACCACTAACTTTATCAACTCCTTCTTGGCTGGTGTCCATCAGTGCAGTCACGTATGACTTTCTTTTCTTTCTTTCTTTCTTTCTTTCTTTCTTTCTTTCTTTCTTTCTTTCTTTCTTTCTTTCTTTCTTTCTTTCTTCCTTCCTTCCTTCCTTCCTTCCTTTCTTTCTTTCCTTTCTTCCTTCCTTTCTTCCCTCCCTTCCTCCTTCCCTCCCACCCTCCCTCCCTTGCTCCCTTCCTTCCTTCTTTCCTTCCTTCCTTCCTTCCTTCCTTCCTTCCTTCCTTCCTTCCTTCCTTCCTTTCGTTCTTTCTTTTCTTCTTTCTTCCTTTCTTTCTTCCCTCCTCCTCCTTCTCTTCTCCCTCTTCCTCCTCTCCCTCCTCCCTTTTCCTCCTCCTTTTTCTCCTCCTCTTTCTTTCTTCTTTCTTCTGGTAAGGTCTCACTATGTAGCCCAGGCTGACCTTGAACTTGAGACCCTCTGTCTCAGATTTCTGAGTAGTGGGATTACAAGTTGCACAGCCACATCTTTCTTGAAGCTCAATTTTCATCTAGTTGGGGTCTTGGACTCAGAAACTCACAACACAGACTAGATCTATTACAAGTTCGGGAGGGTACATATAAGAATAGAGAATGCCTCAACTCTGGACAAGTACCTATATACAGCCATCTTCCTCCTAAGTGAAGACAGCTTGCTTTAGAAAGAGAACCTGTGTCAGCTAAGTCAAGGATCCTTAGGGTAGGGTAGAGGCACAAGAGGGAAGGAGATCTCTGTGTGGTTATAGCCAGATTTGAAGGACGGAGCCTTTGGAGACTGGAATTCCCCGTGGTGGTGTATTTATGTGGGTCACTTTGACACATCCCAGGGAGGGAGCTGGGAGTGCCATCGCTGCTAATTGTGCATTCCGAGGTAGAAATAAACAATTGGCTCTGGAGCACACTGACAGGCTATGCAATCTGGCCAAGAGTATGTGGATGATGGAACCAAGCCCTCCTTTTCTGCACACTTTGTGGAAGATTGGGAACATAGCCTTCTAGTGGCTGGAATTTTCTTTAGAAATTATTGTGACTAAAGAGGCTGTGTGTGTGTGTGTGTGTGTGTGTGTGTGTGTGTGTGAGAGAGAGAGAGAGAGAGAGAGAGAGAGAGAGAGAGAGAGAGAGAGAGAGAGAGAGAGAGGGAGAGAGAGAGAGTGAGAGTAAGAGAGAGAGAGTGAGAGTAAGAGAGAGAGAGAGAGAGAGAGAGAGAGAGAGAGAGAGAGAGAGAGAGAGAGAGAGAGAGAGAGAGAGAGAGAGAGAGATCTCAAATGTTAGGGCTTTCTTAGCAGCACAAGATCCTGGGTTCAATCCCAGCATTGCAAACAAAATCAAACACAAAAAAGGAAAGCAAAATGACTCCCAATACCCCCAATACCCTAACTTAAAACAAGGGTCAGCAGCATCCTCACTAGCCCACAGACTCCCAAGGGGTAGGATTTTGTCTCTGTTGCTCACAAATACTAAAACGCTCTAGAACACTGTGACACTGTGTGTTGCATAGGAGATTTAAAAAATAGCTGCTAAATGGCCGCAGGCAGAATATCACACACTGCACATACCTAGTCTGCAATGCCAGACAGCTCTGTAAGTTGTACCTGCTGCACTTCTTTAGGCCAGTGTCTGTTTCCCTATTTACCCTAAGATCTTTATCAAGTACCACTTCAACCTACCAGTATGGGATGGCTTTTGTGACAGCAAAAACTGACAGAAGGAAAAATAGTTGTGGATTTTTTTGTCATTGCCAAAGTGAAAGCAACACGCTTATGTAAGTCCAGAGAAAATCTCCCTTAGAGTGTGGTTGTGTAAAACCTCCACAACAAACCAGCTACAATACCCCCATCCTGTATCCATGGAAGAGATTGCTAGTTAATTCTTTGTTTCCCTTTGATGCAAGATGTAACCGTGGAATCCTTCCCTAGAAACAAACAGCAATCAAACCTTCTGAAAGTACAAACCAACCAAGCAATCACAATTGATTCGAGACAAGGACTGTTTCTCAGCCTATTTAAAAGAGGAATGTGAGACGTGTGTGTGTGTGTGTGTGTGTGTGTATGTGTGTGTGTGTGTGTGTGTGTGTGTGTGTGTGTGTGTGTGTGTGAGATCATCTGTCCCTATTCAGGCTCCCTCTCAAGTCTAAAGCGCCTGATGAATGCCTGACCTCTATCATCTCAGAGTTGCTCAGAAAACAAATAGGGTCAGAATCTGACAATTGGCTTATCCTAAATGCTGATATTTCTAATAAGGAGGTGCAGTGGGCTTTTCATACACCCATCCTAAGCCAAACCCATTGCCTATTTAGAAAGGGAACTTTAAAAACATAGGTCCCATGTTTTCCCTTATTTGCAATAACTAGTATATGTCTGGGACAAGTAGAAAAGGTCAAAAGCTATGTACATATGACCAGATAAGATGATGTTAAGTGAAATGAACCCCAAGATAGAGAGACAAGTGTTTTTTTTTCTTTCTTGCTATTGTTGCTAATGTATTTATAATGTACCATGTAATTTTTTTTGTTGCTTTGTATGTTCCTTCCCCATGGTATAACCCCTGTTGTTACTGTATTTGATGTTGGTCTAATTTGGGGAGGGGAAGGGAAAAACAAAATGCTTAAATAGGGATACAGGTTGACCCATTGTAACAATGAGATGTACAAGACAGTAGGTTGAAAAATGAACTTTACAATTTAGGTGGGGGGGGGATGTAGTTGTGGAGATGGGAGGGAAGCGATGGTAGGGGAAAAACAAAGGAGGAGGCAACAATGCTTGGTAAGAAATGTACTCATTACTTTGCTCATGTAACTGTAAACCCTCTGAAGAGTATTTTCACAATAAAAACTTAATAAAAATGTATGCATCCTCAGAATGTGTGAATCCTACTTCTTCTTGTATTTAGTATCTTCAAACATGAAAGATGGTGGAGATTTGGGAGCAATCATCAGTGGAAACTGCACCACGTACCATCCTCCACGCTAGGCACTTTACATTTCCATTGGATTTAGGCTACCCATAGTCTCAGTGAGATATGCATTGACTTCGTTTTACAACAGACGAAACACGTGCTCAGGGGTGCAGTAGCTTACCCAAATCACCTGGCCAACAAGAGATAATGCCAAAATTTACCCTAAACTACTGAGTTCCTTTTTTTGTGTGTGTGTCAGTAGAATTTGGCACTAAACATGCCAATGCAAATGAGATAAAAATGGGGGTTGTTGATTTCCTCTCTGCTCCTGAAACATGTCTGAACATTAGTGACCGCCTCTTGCATGCTTAAATGCAAGGCCCCAAACGTTACATGTAACTATTGCAATGTTTTGACATGCTAGATATTAGTATCCTCATTTTACAGAGAAAGAATTGATGTTCAGTTTTGGCTTTCTCAATATCTCGGAGAATAATAGGAAAAAAAGAGTCTGGATGGTCACACAAGCCTGAACAACCACAACAATCTAAGAACACTAGGTTCTAAGAAACCTCTCAGTTATGGACACATACAGTCAAAGTTTGGTAGATGCTTCATTTTGTGTTGTTCAACTGACACAAGTAATGGGGCTTGAGTTATTCAGATGAAGTAACAGGTCTATGGAATACTGTAAAGAGGTTGTGGAAAAAAATTAGGTTGGTATAACAGCTATCAGGTCCCAATGTCCTCCAAGTTAAAATAGTTGGTGCTTTATATAATATCATTATATAATATTCAAAGAAATAAATATTAAATATTTACCTAATGTGCAACCCTCTCGCTTCCCAAAAAGAAGTGAAATTAAGCACTGAGGCCAATGTTTGATTCAATTGATGATATCCTTAAAAGAAAGATGAAGAGTATTTCTAGAAGACTGTCTCTTGCTTTGGGGGAAAGCTTACTGCGAACCACCAACAATGGAATGAAGGGCGTAGGTGAGTATTTGGCTACATGTATCCTACTTTATTTTTTTAAAGAAAGGATTTTCAACTAAAAACAATCCATCTTGGAAAGGTAAGAAGGCAAAGAGGATTTCTCCCTCTTTTGAAAATCCATATGGTTTTCCATGGAGGATTTTAAAACAGGATTAGCACAGCCCTGGTAGCTTACATTCAACGTGAATTCGATTTAGATAACTCTGCTCTTTGGCCTTCTCCTAACACAATAGTCTCCTTGGTGAGATACTAGGAGAGGTCTTCTTTTGTATGGCTACATATTTCCAGAAATTTCCTTATCTAAGGGTCAGTATGTGGCTCCCTGTGTCTGCTCATACTGGAGGTCAGAAAGATCAGTGGTAACTGAAAGCCAGGTAAGACTGAATTCTTAGTCAAAAGCAATTCACCACCTTCCTCCCCCGACTTTTTCTTTCCTTTTTCTTTTTTAATGTGTGTGCCAGTCCTGGGACTTGAACTCAGAGCCTCAGCACTGTCCCTTAGCTTTTTTTTTTTTTTTTTTTGCTCAGGATTGGTGCGCTACTACTTGAACCATAGCCCTACTTCTGGCTTTTTACTGGTTAACTGGAGATAAGAATCTCAGGGACTTTCCTGTCAAGGCTGGCTACAAACTTTGATCCTCAGACCTTAGCCTTTTGAATAGTTAGGATTCCAGGCCTAAGTTCCTACCAGTGCCTGGTCAGATCTTCCGATTTACTCTGTGGCTTACCAATTTTCCCTCCCACTATGCTGATCAGGAATGACGTGCACAAAAACAGCTACTGGAAAATATCAGGAGGCCTTTGGTCTTCTCTTAGTGAGTGGAAGGAGTTGGAGCATGGAATATGGGTTTTCCTCACAGGGTGGTATGCCCACTGCTCAGAGAGTCCCCATGATTTTAGTCCAAGTTGAAACAGCAAGTAAGAAAGTAACAACCCTCCTCTTCTTTCTGACTCCCTCTCAAGACTGTCATTTGAGGAGAATGTTTCCTTCACACTTCTTCGCAGTTCCGAGCCTCCCTTTTTGGTAAAGTCTGGGCAGACCGAGGCCTCAAGAATTTGGCAAGAATTTCTTAACAATGTACTGTTTTCAGTCTGTTTATTTTAGGATTATTGTCTCTTTTTGTTAAATCAGACTGAGCTTTAAAGTATGGCCATATATATATATTATTATATGTATCTATACACATATTTTAATAAATTGAGCTTTGAAAACTGAAGCAATTTAAAAAACTTCAGAGAATAGAATGGAGTTACAGCATAGTGAAGGGGCTAAGGAATGGATTAGCTATTGAGAAATACTAAATTAGATGACCTTCAAACTTCATCTGTTTCTAAGATTCCATTACTTCTTGATTCTAAGATGAAGAACAAGTCTTAAATGATTCCCAACCTGGCATCAGTGATAGAGCCTTCAGAAACATCTTAGCTTATTATAAAGGTGATGTACGGTGGGGAGGAGGGAATTGTAGTTACATAATCAGGTAATGAGTACATTTCTTTTTAAACAATGTCCCCTCTTCTCTTGCTTTCTCCAAGTTTTCCCTTTCCATCCTCACCCACTAATTGTATAGATCATTTTCAACATACTGTCCATGAGTATCACTGCTGCATTTGTTCACTCTTTGTCCCATTCTGTGCCCTTCCCACTTACTCTCCCAAAGACAGACAAACGGTAAAGAAAACAAAAACAGCAACAAAGGAAAAAAAAAACCTCTTTCATTTCTATTTCTTGGAGTTCATTTTGAAAAGTATTATTTGATATGATCATATGCATATAGCTATTGAGCCTTTTGGATCTTCTCCTAAGACCATCCTCCTTTGGTCTCACTGTGTGAATGTCTACAGACTTGCATAATTTATCAGGTCCTAGTGTAAGTGTATTTATTCTTTTGTCTTTTACCATTCAGTGTGTTTACTTGTGGATTTATAGGTACATTCTAGTTACCACAACTGAGGGAAATCATGCAACCTATGTTTCTTTGGGCCTGGCTTACTTCACTTATTATAATTTTTCCAAGTCTTTCCATTTCCTTACAAATAGTACAATGTCCTTCTTTCTGATGGAAGAGTAGAATTCCATTGTGTATATACACATTTTCTTGATCTATTTGTCCATTGAGAGGCATCTTCCTATTGTATATATCTAGCTTTCCCTAGAGATATTATTTGCTAGGCATTTTTTTAGAGAGTTTGAAAAATCCAGCTGTGATAGTCTATCATTTTGTTTCAGGAATTCATATCAGCAAGATTTTGTACAAATCTTGCTGGGGAAAGATACATATGCATAAGAGTATGATGTACATGTTAATGAGTTGACTCCCATAATAAAGAAAATTAATTGCATGAACAATTCCCATTACTCCCCTCTGTGGGTATCTAAGCTTCTCTGCCATGTGATTTCAGAACTTCCCTGACAGATCAGGTATGATCTACTCTCTTGCCCCTGGACTCTGAGCTTGGCCATGTTGGTTACTTTGGTCAATGAGGTATCAGACCCTGGAGAAAACCTTTGAATGTCTCTGTTTCTACTCTTCCACTTAGACATTCACCCTGACAAGAAGACCCTCTACTACCCAGCTGAAGTATCTGCTCCCAGATGCTCTGTTATCTGAGTAGCAGCTGCTCTGGGTCAGCTGACATTAGTTGTCTAGCTAGCATGTGACATGCTTAACAAAGACCAGAAGACCATCTAACCAAACTCCAATCTTGTGAGCTTAATAAAATGCCTATGGCTGTAAGCCATGGAGTTTGTGGTGGTTTGCCTTCAACTTCCCTGACCATCCTCAGCTGGAAGCAATACCATATCCTTTAGGATGAGAAAGCCCTTTCCCAATTTCATTTACCTTCACTGCCAATTCAAGTCAGATTATTGGAGCAGATCCCAGCATTATCTAAAAAAGAAGGATTAGGTAAAGGAAGGCTAAGACTATTTGTATTTAGAAATTAATTTGAGGAATAAAGACTTCAGTTAAATGAAGGCCTGATAGAAACAGAGCATGTTAGTCAATAAAAAAATACTTTCTATTGGCCATTTTGACCTCTTCTTCTGAGAAGTCTCTGTTGAAGTCATCAGCCCACTTATTAATGGGGTTGTTGTTTCTTGAGGGTTTAATTTTTGAAGATTTAATTTTTTTAGCTCTAAGTATATTTTGGATATTAGGCCCTTATCTGCTGTATAGCTGGTAAAAATGGTCTCTCATTCCGTGAGCTTTCTGTTTAGCTTGTTAGCTATGTCCTTTGTCAAGCAGAAACTTTTAAGTTTGATGTAATCCTGTTTATCAGGTTTTTCTTTGATTTGTTTGATTTTTGCTTATAAAGTTTACTTACAAGATCACTTACACGTCTCGGAACCGCAGTGCTGCCCCAACCCTTCCTGTAAAAGTTTCATGGTTTCCAGTCTTACATTAAGGTCTTTGACCCATTTTTAATTGATGCTGGTGCAAGGTGTTGCATGAGGATCTAGTTTCACATGAAAAAATGCTCATCTCTGGTCAACAATACTGAGATATTACCTTACCCCAGTTAGAGTGGATATCATCAAGAAAACAAACATGTTGGTGAGGATGTGGCCAAAAGGGAATTTGAATATACTGTTGGTGGAAGGGAGGCTTTTTCCACCATTCTGGAAAGCAGTATGTAGGTTCCTCAAAAAACTAAACATAGAGCTCACCTAGGACCCAGCAATGCCACTTTGAGTCATTTATCCCATGGAACCTAAACAAAATTACAGTAATGCTATCAAGGACAACCACATTCATTGCAGCACTATTCACCAATGCCAAGATATATGGAATCACCCCACATGCCTTCAATGGGCAGATGGATCAAGAAAATGTGGTATAGATACATGATTGGATTTTACTCATCTATTAGGAAAAAATGATATTGTATCATTTGTAAGGGAATGGAAAGACCTGGAATAAATTATAGTAAGTGAAGTAATTCAGACCCAGAGAAACACAGGTTCAAGGTTTCCCTCATTGGTGGTAGCTAGAATGTGCCCATCACTCTATAAGTGAACACACTTAGTATGCAAGCAGTTACAAATGAATTAACAAGTATAATAGACTCTAGGGAGAGCTCAAATAGTATACTCTTGTAAAAAGGCTAGTTCAAAGTCCAACAATATCAACACCAGGAAATAGGGGTAGTGGTGGGGCCCAGGGGAGGGGGAAAGGAGGGAAAGGAGAGGAGAATGCAGTCAAGAATTCATTGTACATACCACAAGGTATATATAAGACTCATAGTCTACCTTTTGCTTTCTTGCTCTCAATGTTTTTCTCTAGTTGTATCATTAGCACTTTAGAAAGCTGCTGGTTAGCCAGAAGTCAAAATCCAGCTTGCTGGGACTCTAGAATTGGGACAGGGCTGCTGTGATGGGAGAGGGACTCCTAGATGGCTTGGGAAGGAATGAAAGGCTCATACCTGTAATCCTAGCTACTCAGGAGGCTGAGATCTGTGGATCCCTGTCCATGACATTCTTACCTACAATTAGCTAGCAAAAAGCCAGAAGTGGAGGGAGGGCTCAAGTTTTATAGCACCAGCCTTGAGCAAAAAGGTTGAGGGACCTGAGTTCAAGCCTCAGTACTGGCAGGTAGGCAGGTGCACACACACACACACACACACACACACACACACACACACACACACACACACACACAGTATTTAACTTTCCATTTGACTACACCTCATCAGCATCATTACGCATTCCTTCTGAACTCATGGAGATTTTTGTGCAGCTGTTACCTCCATAATCATTCTTGACAGTGGCGTGCCCATGACAACGATCAAGTTGCAATGATTCCATGCAGAGCTGCTGGGGGAAGGAAGAGGCCCACATCACAGTCCCATGACTGCAGAGGGCTGCTCCGGAGGAGGCCCACTAACTCAGCTCCCATGCAGCTCAGAAAGGAACGTGTTTGTTGTTTGCAGGAATGGGGTTGCATGTTTTATCTGCCATCTATAGATCTTTAGCATATCTGTGTTCTTTAGGATATTTGAGGAGGTAATTGCATCCAAAGGGCTTGTCCTTCAGGAGGCAGAGACAGGAGGATTGTGTTTGGAGGCCAACTTGAAAAATGTCTGCAGGATGGTGATGTGCTTATAATTTTGGCTACATGGGAGTTGGAGATAGCATTGCAGTCTGAGGCTGGCTGGGGCAAAAGTATGAGATGCTATCTGAAAAACAAACTAAAAGCAAAGCGACTGGGGTTGTGGGTCAAGTGGCAGACAATATGCCTAGCAGGTGCAAGGTCCTGTGTCAAGTTCCAGTAAAGAGAAGGACTGTTTCCTAATGAACAAAGCAGTATTGTCAGGGCTGCCTGGGCCTGGAGGTATCTGTGCAATGAGCCAGATTGAATATCTCCGCCTGGATGCACCACACGGGACACAGGTTATACCAACTCTACAGAAATGATCTGTGGTTCCCATGGACTCTCCCTGGATGGTGCCCAAGGGGTAATATGACATTCACAGATGCAATCAATAGAGCCCCTCAGGTTCAAGGATGCATCTGTAAACAAACACAACTTCCCGCTGACATTATTTACAGATTCCCTGGCAAGTGACAATGCACGAAATCCATTGGTACTCCCAGCTCTGATCTGCTGGTGTGATTCCCTTTCGGTGTCCTTCAATCCCTCTTCTGCCTCCCACGTCCCTAGTTCTGTTCTCCCCGCCTTCCTCTGTTTACCTTACCACGTGAGCTTTTCACCCTCCCATTGCTGATCCTCTCAGGACAAAGAATCCAGATGGCATGCCACCCACGTTCTGCTCAGAACCTAAGTGGGCACGATGCCTGTGTCCAGCACCACTACACTGTGCATGGAAGTCCAGCGGTACCAGGACTGTCATAATGTAAGTTGATGGCAGTAGGCCCTGGTACAGTGGACAGTGGACAGTGGACTAAAAGACATTGATTCATGTCACTTAGAAGAAAAGAAACACTTTTCATCCTGATAGATATATCCATTAAAAATAATAAACTCAAGCTGGGCATTGGTGATGCCTGCCTGCAATCCTAGCTACTCAGGAGGCTGAGATCTGAGGATCGCAATTCAAAGCCAGCCTAGGCAGGAAGTCCAGGAGACTCTTATTTCCAATTAACCACCAGAAACCAGAAGTGATGCTGTGGCTTAAGGTGGTAGAGCACTAGCCTTGAGTGAAAGAGCTCAGAGACAGGCCCTGAGTTCAAAGCCCCACAACCGCCAAATAGTAGTGATGATGATGATGATGATGATGATGATGATGATGATGATGATGATGATAAACAACTCAAATGCCCATCAAATGGACAGGAGTGAAAAAGGGAGAGGGGAAGGATGGGGAAGGCCTCTTACTATTTATCAAAGTTTGATTAATTAAAACAATCATATCCGATATTCCCTATTTTGGTTGTTATTCTCATTTGATCCACCTTACTAACTCATTCCTTGAAGTCCCTAGGTACAGACACTGTCTTGGAGAGGTTCCATTTGAGCATTAGATGTCACATTTTGTGTTCAGTGTATCTTTGGATCACTTTCCATCCACGGGTTTGAGCCTGATACAATAGAAATAATAGGCTAGGCACTGGTGGCGCAAGCCAGTAAGCCTAGCTACTCAGGAGGCTGAGATCTGAGGATTTCAGTTCGAAGCCAGCCTAGGCAAGAAAGTCTGTGAAACTCTCATCTCCAATTAAAAGCCAGAAAAAAGTCAAAAGTTTAGGATCTGTGGCTCAAGTAGTAGAATACCAGCCTTGAATGAAAAAAAAAAAACTAAGCAAAAGCTTAAGGCCCTGAGTTTAAACCCCAATACCAACACGTACCCCAATATTATGATCATGGAAATAATGCTGTTAATGATGGTGATACATGCCCAAGCTCCCTTGTTCATCCAACAAGTATTTATGGAGCTCCTACGATCAGTGAACAAGCATCCAAGACCTCTGTCTCTTTTCATGTGCAGGTGGTAAGAGGCTGCATTGAGAAGGAGGGTGAAAGCAGACTGCCATCTTATGGGTAAGAGTTGGCCAAACGGGAGGGAGTTGGTTCATGCTCTGAGTAGCAGAGCAAAGGCCTAGAGGTGGAAGCTTGGTAGTATGTGTCTGAAGCCAAGATGGAGAAGAGGGAAGAGCTCAAGGATGAGGGAGGAGCACACCAGATGGGCCCTTCGGAAGGCTTCTGAGGATCCAGGTAGGTTCTGGTGGGGTAAACACATCATGTAGTATGGTCCTTTGTTGGGTTTATTATAGAAGGCAATTCACATCCATCCATTCCGGCGTCTGCTTCATGACTCCTTGTCAAACAAGCAAGCCTTAGCCCCCCTTGCTTTTATTTCCTCCAGCAGTCTGCAAGGTCCTTAAAAAGAAATATGGATCACCTTTGGAGGCCGCTGCCCTGCAGGTGTCCTGCGGTCTGCATCAGTGACTCTAAGATTCCTTTGCATGTCCACTTACAGGTGATGGCTGAGTGCCATGGTAAATACCCGTAATCTCAGTACGGGGGAGGCTAAGACAGGAGGATGTGAGTTTCAGGGCCTGTGTTGCAAAACCTTCACTCAAATAACAAAAGAGAAGAAAACAAAACAATCCCCAAACTCAAACAAACCAAAGAGAGGGTGCGGAGACTTCTCAGCACTCTACCCTCTTTCTCCAGCTCTCTTGCCTTTATCAGCCATGCAGAGCTCCACTGAGGGAAAGCTGATTTTTGATCTGATTAGAGCACAAATTACTTTTATAGATAGGCCAAACCTCCCCAGAATGAGTCTTGGGAGAGCAAGCGAACGAACGAGGAACAAGGTTCTTATTGATGGTATCAGGGCACTGGCTCAGCTTTTGTCGCTGCAGCTACTCATCCTGGTGACTGAGGCTCAGCACATACTATTCAATCACTGCACCTGCTGTGACGGGGAATAAACCAGGAGACAGTCAGAACCAGCTCTAGCTTTAGCCAGCTGGGAATCGGGAAAACTTTTCCAGGTAATTTCCCTCCACCATGAGCATACCCATGATAAAACATAGGAGAAGGTCTAGATTTCAACGACCATTTCCCTTCTTCATAAAACCAAGAAGGTTTTTTATTATTCATATCTTATTTTATTACCTTATCATTTAAAAAATTTTTAATGCCAATGCAAGGGCTGGAATTCAGGACCTGGGAACTGTCCCTTAGCTTTTTTGCTCAAGACTGGTGCTCTACCACTTAAGCCATAGTTACATTTTGGCTTTTTGGTGGTTAGTCAGAGATAAGAGTTTCATAGACTTTCTTACACTGCAATCTTCAGATGTCAGTCTCCTGAGTAGCTAGAAGTACAAGTGTGAGCCACTGGCCTCTGGCTAACAGAAAGGTTTTAATTAGAATAATCAAGTCAAAGAGATAGTTTGCAGGAAAGTAGTTTTCTCTTCAGCTCAGTATCCTTTTAGCAATGCAGGTGATGATTGTGGGGAGTATTTGGAAATAAGACAGCTTCATTTCACCACTGAGCAATACTCTAGAGTGGTGACAAGCGAAAGCTGACCTACATTTGTTCTTTAAAAACATGGCTATCACATTTTTAATAAGCTAACGTTTCACACAGCTTCACTCAAAAATGGTGTGTGAACAGCATTTCCTTTGGCCCAATTCATCTGAATAGACCTGTGGGGGGAAAAAGCCTAAAACCAAACCACAGCAGCATAAAAATTGGCTTGTTTCTAGGTCCTACACAGAAAAGAAACAAGCTGGTCTTTCTCTACTTATATCCCTCACCTAATTGTAAAACAAAAGTTGTACACTGGGCTCTGATAGACCAGTGCTCATGGAGTGTGAACTTGGGGAGTTTATAAAAGAATCTTCTGTCTCTCATTCTACATCTTGTGCAACTGGTTAGTAAGAGGAAGATTGTGACAGTTCAGGCTCTGTATTGCATTCTTAATGATACATCACACATACATACATACATCTGCACACATACATACATATGCACTTATAGGAGATACAAGAGACAGTGAAAGCAAAAAGAAAGAGGGAGAAAGAGAGCTAAAGAGAAGTTAAAAGGTCAAGTTCAGCTTGACTGCTAGTTAGCTAACAGGTTAGAGGAAGAGCCACATGTACGTTATCAGAGTCCCACGGATGATACAGTCATACTTAGGGTGACATTAAACCATTCCAGTGCCATGAGTATGTTAATTCTGTGACCCAGTGAGGGCTACGGTTGGGTGTGGTCATTTGTACACATACAAGGCAGGTGGCTCAGCTTTTCTCTATAATTGTTTCAGGGGTAGGGATATAAGTTAGATAAAATAGACTCTAAACCCGGTACAGCCACTATTTATATTCAACTAACAAGCAATTCTGGTTATATCAGCCTAGAAGATACCACACAAAGTTCCAGGTCAGGTGCTTAAATCACCCATACATTATTTCATTAGATGGGCACAATAACCAAGCATTTCCCCAAAGTTTTTTGAGGTTAAGAGGATGACCATTAAGATAAAATGCCAAAATTTAGCAAGGAAAATGGTTTAGAATTTCTGACTCAATCATATTGGGGCTTAAACTGAGGGCCTAGCTTGGCCTTTTTTTTTTTTTTTTTCTTGATGCCAGTCCTGGGGCTTCAAGTCAGGGCTTAGGCGTTGATCATGAACCGTTTTGGATCAAAGATAGTTGCTTTATCAATTCCAGCTTTTTTTTGTAGTTAATTGGAGATAAGAGTCTTATGGACATGGCTTTACACTGCAATCCTCAGATCTCAGCTTCTTGAATAGCTAGGCTTACAGACATGAGCCAGTGGTGTCAGGCCTCAGAGGTTTTTTTTTTAATTTTTTATTTGCTAGAGAGAAAGATTCAGCTATTTTTTTTTTCTTCTCGGAGAGAATGTGAGTGTTAATTAAATGGATTGAATATTGGGTCCATATGACATGACCCCTTGCTTACTAAGGAAAGCAGACCCAAGTACCAATGTCCACTAGCTGATCAGTAAATCATTTGAGACAAGGGAGAAGCTATTCAATTCCAAGTATCTCCAAGATATGAACCTTGAAGTACCTTTTATAGTCTATTTTCTGATTTGTTCACAGTCTGGTTCTTTTCATTTTATTTTCTCTCTTGCACTTACTTGCTTATATTTGCAGGGTTTATGAGTTCAATTTTCTATTCTACTAAAATAACAATATCAGTTTTTTTTTGTTTTTGAGCTGGCCAGAAAATATGCCTCCTTTCTGTGAATTCCACCAAAAATGGAAGATGCTTAGCAACTGCTAGGAAGTATGACAGAAAAAGCCTTTCCTCTCCCGATTCTATCCACAAGTGAAGGCTGGTCTCAATCCAAATGCCGACCCACAAATACATAAGAGAGAAAGTATAAAACCCTGGCTCTGCGGCCAGCTGCTATGGGCTCAAATCTCAGGTCTGTCATTAATGCCCTATGACAGGGCATTTAAGCTCGCTGAGCCTGTTTCTTCAACTATCAAATGGGTGCTAATCAGTGCTACCGCAAGAGTGCGGTTGTGAAGACGGAAGGATTGTTAGTGATATAACAGCACTTGCTACTTGGCAAGCCATTGATACACGATGGTCATGCTTGTGAGAGACCATTACTGTGAACGTGGAGGCTCATGGCCCAAGCCCATTGAGTCAGCTGCCAAGGTTTAAAGTCCCACTCTGTCCTGTGCATCTTAGGCAAGTTATTGATGAGGCAGATGTGAACCACAGGAGTTTTTTGAGAGTAGATCTGCTGGGATATTGTGAAGCTATGGATCTGCAACAATGGTACCCCTCAATAAGGAAGAGCAAGCAAAAACATATCACAAATTCCTAAGATAAAATTTCCATAATATTCTGGAAAAGATATAATGAATTGTATCAAATGTAAATATTACCTTATAATGGTAAATTCTCTAAAAAGAAATTTTAAACTACCTTGAGTTCTCTCTATCCCCTCTAAGACATCGAAACCTGGGCATCTCATATTAACTAATATTCTATGTAAATTTTGCCTTATTAAACATTGTGCCTTATTTTGCTATATTTTGGGAAATTCGTAGTGTTTTATTCTTTAACTTTTTTGTCAGTCATGGGGGTTGAACTCAGGGCTTGGGCTTTTTCCTTCCTTCTTTCCTTCCTCCCTCCCTCCCTTCTTTCTCTCTCTCATTCTCTTTCTCTCTTTTTCTCTCTCCTTCTTTCTTTCTCTCTTTTTCTCTCTCCTTTCTTTCTCTCTTTTTCTTTCTTCTTCCTTCCTTCCTTCCTTCCTTCCTTCCTTCCTTCCTTCCTTCCTTCCTTCCTTCCTCCCTCCCTCCCTTCTTTCTCTCTCATTCTCTTTCTTTCTTTTTCTCTCTCCTTCTTTCTTTCTCTCTTTTTCTCTCTCCTTTCTTTCTCTTTTCTTTCTCCTTCCTTCCTCTTTCTTACTCTTTCTTTCTTTCTTTCTTTCTTTCTTTCTTTCTTTCTTTCTTTCTTTCTTTCTTTCTTTCTTTCTTTCTTTCTTTCTTTCTTTCTTTCTTTCTTTCTTTCTTTCTTTCTTTTTGTTGGTTGTGGAGCTTGAACTCTGGACCTGGGTACTATCTTTGAGCTTTTCAGCTCAAGGCAAGCATTCTACCACTTGAGCCACAGTACCACTTTCGGTTTTCTGGTAGTTAATTGGAGATAAGAGTCTCATGGATTTTCCTGCCTGGGCTGGCTTTGAACCATGATCCTCAGATCTCAACCTCCTGAGTAGTTAAATTACAGGTGTGAGCTACCAGCACCCAGCTTGGCCTGGGCTTTTCCCTCAAGGCTAGTGCTCTACTATTTTGAGCAACAATTCTACTGGTGGTTAATTGGAGATAAGAGTTTCATAGACTTTCCTGCGTGGGTGGCCTCAAACTGTGATCCTCACATCTCAGCTTCCTGGGTAGCTAGGAATACAAGTGTGAGCCATCAGCATCTAGCCAGTATTTTTTTCTTAATGAGTAAAAATTTATTTACCCTTTAAAAATTATAAAATCCTTGGAGCTGGGAAGATGGCTCAGTGGTAGAGCGCTTGCCTTGCATGCCTGAGGCCCTGGGTTCGATTCCTCAGCACCACATAAGCAAAAAGAAAAAAGCCAGAAGTGGTGCTGTGGCTCAAGTGGTAGAGCACTAGCCTTGAGCTGAAGAGCTGAGGGATAGCGCCCAGGCCTAGAGTTCAGGCCCCACGACCGGACCAAAAAAATAAATAAATAAAAAAAATAAAAATGAGAAAATACTTATAGTACTTGTATTTGCCTATTATATCACCTCTTACTGTTTATTGAATTTATCTAATATATGAATACATAAACTTTAAAAAAATTCCATAATAGGACTTGAGTCATGCTGCCTGAATCAAGATAGGAAAGTCCTATCAAGGGTCTTGCTCTCACAACTAGCATCTGGGCTCAAGTTCATGTAGCCAGCACCTAAGGACAAACTGAAAGTACAATTTGTGTTTATCTTTCCTTAATCTACTGAATCAGACAGTTGTTGAGTCCTCAGATATATTACTTGGATGAGGGGTAGTGGTACATGCTTGCAATCCTAGATCTTGAAGGCTGAGGGGAGTATTAGAGATTCAAGGCCAGCTTGAATTATATAGTGAAACTCTGTCACTTCTCCCTACATGACAAACAAACAAAATAACCTACTGAGAACCCTACCACAGATTCCGAAGTAGAGATCATATCATGCAATTCATGTCACTTGTGCACACACAGAACCATATGCATGCACATACACACCCTACCACCACTACCACCATCACCAACTCAATTCCTATACAAAATTCTTCATAGGCATTGCATTGAAAGTGGAGAAAATTTAAGTCCTTCTGGGCTAAAAGGTCTGCACAACTTAACCTTTGTTGAGGCTCCAGCTTAATTTATACCTTTTTCTCTATTTCACTTTATGCTTCCATGTTGCTGGTCTTCTCTCAATTACTGGCACGAGTTACCCTCCTTTGTGCCTCAGGACTTTAGCTCAGACTGCTCTGGAAAGCTTTTACTTATTCTGCATAGCTTGGCTTAAAATCACTTCCTCAGAAAGCCCCCAAATATGTCTCCTTGTTAGATGTTTTCATAGCACTCTGTTTCTTGATCACACACTTACTTCCCAGAGCTTATGATTAAGCACATATTTGTGTGATTCTGGGCTTGAAAGCTGACACTTCGGCTAGGCTATGAGCTGGAGAGGAGGCAGCAGCTTCATTGGTTTAGTTTACTGTTAGTAAGCCTCCAACACTCAGCATGGTGCTTGGAACAGGGTAGGTTCCAAATGTTTACTGGATCCATGAATGGATAAAGAATGGCTTTAGCTGCCCAAAATGACTTTAAGCCTGGCTGGAAGGCGGACACATGGGAAAAACATGGTTTTGGTGTTTCATAATGAGTAATGCTCTAATATGTTGGCTCTCTTTTGAAGAGAGGGAGGAGAGGGGGATGTGATGGGGAAAGGGTAGAGAGAGAGGGGCAGAGAGGCAGACAGAGCAAAGAGAAAGAAAGAGAAAGGCTACTTGAAACTGCTTGTTTTGACATAGTTGTTTTCATGAGCTTGCTTTTAAAGGAATACAGAGGAAGAAAGCCACCTTGCTGTTTGAATGATTCAAGGTTCCTGCCTTGTTCTGGAGCTGACTTTCTTGCTGGAAGAAATCGAAGGAACTGGAAGCTTTGCAAACTTTGGCTTTATAGGATTGAACCCTATCAGTACCTCCAGTTCATCCATCCACTGTTAATGCCAATAATGTCCCAGCTCTGCAGAGACCTTGAGGTTGTTGTGCCTTTTGTGTCATTTTGTTGCTAAACTTTGGTCATAGGTATCATTTTCTCTCATTTTGGAACATTAGCAATTTATTTATGGGCTGGGATGTAGCTCAGTGGCAAAGCGCTTGCCTAGCAAGTGCAACGTCCTGGGTTCGATCCCCAGTACCAAAAAAAAAAAAAAGAAAGAAAGAAAAGACTATTTATGAATGGTTTTCTTTGAATACGTCACACCTCGATGTCCAATCAGATCTTAGCTTCAAAACAAAGGTTATGACTCCTATATTTATGTGTCATGTTCATTCAGGAAGGAAAGCTCTTCTTAGCTGTGTTCCTGCAATGGAGGCATACCAAGGCAAACCTTGGTATCTTAAAAGACTGTCTCTAGTCTTTTAAGAACAGTGAAGAAGAGTGAGTCTGATTAATTTGCCTAAGGTCACAAAGTTAATGGAGGGGCAGCGCTAGTATTCAGAGAAGCTCATGATTCTGTCCTGGGCTGCTTCTGTGACACAACACAAACCGTTTATCACTTAGTGGGACTAAGGATGCTTTCCAAAAGAAGACATTTCTGTAGTGTTTTCTTCCCTGAGTGTGTTATATCTGGTGTAGTCTTGCTGGCACCTCTGGGCTACACTTTCTACTTGTCTCTCTCCTGTTGTAATTTACTGATCCCTCTGTGAGCCTCGTCTCCTTTACAAATGCTGTATTCTCATTGGCATTGTCAGGATGTTAAACAGGCTTCATGATGGATGTTACTTTGCATCCTTGTAAAGTGAATCTCCTCTTGGAGGTACAATGTACTTTTCCTACAAGAGTTTTCTAATTCATCCATGATGAGTGCTTCTGAGACTGTCCCAGGGCCACAGCAACCCTTCTGCAGGCCTGGCATAGCCCCTACATGGGAGGCAGCTGTCTTTCTGATTGTGGAAGTCATTGGCTTCTGGGATTCTCCACCCTCCTGGCCAATCACAAGCACTATGACAGTATCCTATTTTCCAATTGGTTATTGAGTTGCTTTTCCCACTCTCATATCCAGTCTCTGATATCAAGCCACATACTTGAAGGTGCAAATCTCTCCATGACCCTACCTTGACAGTCTTTCTATCTTCAACTATGGCATTTTTTTCTGACCCTAGAGATTTATTGGAGGTAAGAGTTTCCTAGACTTTCCTACCCGGGTGGCTTGGAACTACAATCCTCAGCTCTCAGCCTCCTGTGTAGCTAGGATTACAGGTGTAAGCCATTCATTGACTTTTGGCTCCTACCACATGGTTTATTTTAAATTCTGACTCTCCCCTGGACTGCTGTAAAGAATATTCCTTTTTGAGTTCTGGAATGTTCTTTTTACATTTTAAGTCAATGCTTCTCCTCTTCCAAGGCCCTTTGCCATTCACCCTATATGAAAATGTATGTTTGACTCCTCACTATAGTGACTCCTTATCCTACTGAATAGATTTCTTTTCTTCATCACTCCCTAAGGTATCATGTCTATTTGGTTATTTACTGTACATCTCCCCCACCACCACCCTTGTCAAGTTCCCCAAAGGCAATGCCAAGGCCTCTCTTGTTCCCACCTTCTCCCCAACATTGAGTAGGACACTGGGAAAAATGATTGATGAGTAAACAAATACACACTGTGACCCAGCCACTGCCATGAAGGGCGGGAGAAAGAAAAGGGCTCTGGGAATGAAGGAAGGGGTGACATTGTCAAAAAAAAAAACCCACTACTCATCACCTGACTTATGATATGGTAACCTATCTATATACCACCTTTATAACAACAATAAAAATTAGAATTAGAATTAGATAGCCCCCTTCCACACAAAAAAAGAAAGGAAGGAAGGAAGGAAGGGAGGAAGGAAAGAAGGAAGGAAGGAAGGAAGGAAGGAAGGAAGGAAGGAAGGAAGGAAGGAAGGAAGGAAAAGGCTTTGGAATGGGATGAAGTGGCCTTAGAAATTAGGAGCACAGACTTAGTGGATTTTTAGGCCCAGATTTCAGGTCAGCCTCAGCTATTTCCTAATTATGTGCCTTTGACAAATGATATATATATATTTTTACTTCTGCTTTTTTAAAAAAGCATATCTACAATATATCAGGACTAAAAGCTGCAGGATATACCTGCTGCCAGCCACTGACATAGAAGCCTAACAAATGCGATCGACTTCCCTTTCCTTAGTCATGCTAGAAGCAGCTCCAGAAACCCACTGTACTGCCTTTAAACACAATGGTTAAGGGAAAACTCAGGCCACCTGATATTTTGTACAATCTGCTTAAGTACAATTGCTGTACATTTCACTAAAACACAGTGGCATTTTGATACTTGGTTATCCCATGCAGACTTCTGATAGAGTTCATAATCTTAAATCCGCTGAAAAGAATCCAGTCTTTCAGTGCATGACCTGTTTGATAGAGGCGCCCTCCACCTTGTATATTCAATTACCTGTTATATAATAGAACTGCGTGAACCACACATAGTTTTTGCAGTAGGTGAATATTATGTTCCTCAGGTGGCGTGAATGACTTTGAAGTACTTGTCAGCAGCTGGCTTTCCTGTGCAGTACTGGAACTGCTCAGTTCACAGTGGCATATTTTACGTCTGAAGCCCTTGTTCAGCATATTAAAAAGGGCATGTGACAGCCTTCATTCCTTTGCTTCAAGGACTGGGATTCTGAAGAGAGCCACTAGCTCTAGCAAAAGCTCAGTGACTTGTGACTTTGGTGAGTGGCATTGAGGTAGCTAGTAATGAAACAATTGTGTCCGATGACAGAGAATATAATTCTCCTTCTTGCTTCGTCCCCAGGGATGAACTCTATTGATTCAACTGGACAAGTCCACCTGGACTCCTGAGATCCTCCTACCTACCTTCTCTGTGAATGCAGGATACATTGCTTTTCCATCCGATGTCTCTCGGGTACACATTCACAGAGAGGAAATCTTTGCTCGACTTTATCCCAGGTCAACTTGTGGATTGTGAAGCATGGGTTCAAGTCTCTGGATTCTCCGTGGAACAATAGTTGTACTTAGTCTATCCCAAACTGGCACCCCCCAAACAGGAGACAAGACCTAGTGAAGTTTACTAAAAGTGGTTGGACATATGTTGGTCATTCATACATCATGTGTGAACTCCTGGCTTGGTCTTTGATCTGAGCTAAGAGTGAGCAGAGCAAGAAGGGATAGCAAATAAGATCTGTGGTACCCTAGGCCTCCTTCAGTTTTCAGGACTTGAGATCTTTTTAGATTTGCTTTTTAGAACTTTCCAGATGTTAGGGCAATTGCATTGTTTTCTTTCTTTTCCCTTCCCTCCCTTTCCTCCCTCCCTCCCTCCCTCCCTTTCCTCCCTCCCTCCCTGCCTCCCTCCTTCCCTCCCTCCTTCCCTCCCTTCCTTCCTTCCTTCCTTCCTTCCTTCCTTCCTTCCTTCCTTCCTTCCTTCCTTCCTTCCTTCCTTCCCTCCTTCCCTCCTTCCTTCCTTCCTTTGCTTTGTTTCTATTTCTTTTTAAAAGTTTGTTATTATAAGAGTTTACAGTTACATAAATCAGGTAATGAGCACATTTCTTTTTGGACAATGTCCCCCTTCCCTGGTTCTCTCCCAATTTTTCCCTCCCATTCCCACCCACAATTTCCTTCCCATTTTTTTTTTGAGACAGGAGTCCAGCTCTGTAGTCCAGGCTGGCCTTGAATTCATAATCCTCCCCTCTCAGACTCCAGAGTACTAGGATTACAGGTGCTGGCTGCCACACCGGCAATTGTGTCCTTTTTCTTCAAGAAGCAACAGCTAGGAGCTGAGTTTGGCGTTCTGGCAGGCGGAGTTTTCTCAGCACTGCCGACATGTGGGGCTGGACACTTGTTTGCTTACAGAGGCTGCCCTGGGCCTCACAGAATTTGAAGCAGCACCTTTAGAGACTAGCGCCACGGTCTAAGGTGTGACCACTGAAAATCCTTTGAGGCAGGGATAGAGATCCTACTGATAGGTTGGGGGTGAGTTGGGGAGTGGTGGTGGGAGAAACAGTAGTCCCTTGTTGAGGTTGAAAGCCAGTGAAGTGGGATATGGTGGTGATAGTGATGGTGATGAGGATGAGGATGATGATAACGATGATGGTGATAACTTAATAGCCTCATTCAGTCCTTTGGGAACCGAATAGGGTCTTTTGCATGCTAAGTCACTTACAATAACATAGTCCTAATAAAGCTGCTATTGACTGTATTCCAGCTAGTCTTGACTGTTCTGGTACCTTTTTGGTCTTTGAGTTTCCTGGAGAATAGATGTTTTTTTTTTTTTTTTGGGTCCGGTCGTGGGCCTGAACTCTGGGCCTGGGCGCTGTCCCTCAGCTCTTCAGCTCAAGGTTAGCGCTCTACCATTTGAGCCACAGTGCCACTTCCGGCTTTTTTGTTATGTGGTGCTGAGGAATCGAACCCAGGGCCTCGAGTATGCAAGGCAAGTGCTCTACCACTGAGCCACCTTCCCAGCCCAGAATAGATGTTTTTAATGTGGCTGTAAGCAGGCAAAAGATGAACTAATAACAATGAAAAGGTGAGAGGTTGGCAAAGGGCTGTCTTGGCTCCTTTGCTCTCTCTTCCTCCTCTCCTTCACATCTCTCTTCATTGTCCCCAGGTGAGAGATGGAGCAGGAGGGTGAAGCTCTGCATGGACAGAAAAAGCTGGGAGCTGTCTGGCAGATGGCACAGGGGGTGGTGGGGGGAGAGCTTTTAGAACGTCAAGCCATCCTAATATGTGAATTCAGAAATCCAGTTTACTGCAGGTGGTATTGAAAACGGTTATTTGGAACAAGCAGGGCATCTACCGGGGCCCTGAGCAAAATTGCAACGCAGGCAAAGTGGTTTTGCCACCAAATCTCTTGCTGAAGCTTTCCTTCCCCGCTGCCTTCTAGCACTGCAGAGAGCGCGGCAGACTCCTGCAGCTTCTTCCTGTTCAAAGTCCCCTTGCCCAGGCCAAGCGTCTGATGAGACAGACCCCCCTTTCCCCCCACTCCTTTTCGGAATGCTGACTTCAGCTATTTGGAGGGTTAAGATGAGAGATTCAACTAATTTCCCACAGAGGGGGAGAAGAGGCAGCAGATTTAATCTACGCAGGGAATGTTTTTTTTTTTTTTTTTTTTTTTGGGTCCGGTCGTGGGGCCTGAACTCTGGGTCTGGGCACTGTCCCTCAGCTCTTCAGCTCAAGGCTAGCGCTCTACCACTTGAGCCACAGCGCCACTTCCGGCTTTTTTCTTTTTGCTTATATGGTGCTGAGGAATCGAACCCAGGGCCTCAGGCATGCAAGGCAAGCGCTCTACCACTGAGCCACCTTCCCAGCCCTACGCAGGGAATGTTTTTGACTCTCAAAAGAGAAGCTACTTACTCTCCCCCCCTCCCCCCTGACCTTTTGATTTTTTTTTAGGGAGTATTTTGTCACATAAGACTTTTTGCATGGTCTATCTGGTGTGCCTGAAATGGGCCTGGTGATTACATATTTTCCAATTGCAATGTCACCTCCCCTCAGTCACATGTCTGAATTCTATTAAACTAGAAAGACTTCACAGAGAAAAAGGCACCACGAAAGGTGGATTATGAAAAGACCAGAGAGTTCCTTAGCTTGGCCTGGGAAGGTCTTCCTAGCAATCTGCCTTTCTAACAGCTTCTCCATTCATTCACCCAAATAATAGTGTGAAAGGGGGTCACAGACGGTGGCCCCAAACCCCTCCACCCCTCAATGCATATAGTCTAGTGGGTGATATACACAAGAAACCAGAGAAAACAATAGGTGCCTTGTTAAGTATTCAAAGGTAAGAGCAGAATGCTTGGGAACACCTTGGATATAGAAATAACCTGTATGTTAGGTCTTAATGGCTCCAGAGAGGACAACTTACATCTCCACATCCTCCAGTACTATCTACCTATACCAGGCCTCACTGGGAGGCTTTGTTATCTCTCTCTTTAGGTTTTGACCTGACAGTTCCTCTCTTTAGAATGCCTTCTCATGATCTTACCAATACTCTTATTTGTTGTTGTTGTTGGTTGTGGGGCTTACACACGGGAAGGGCCTGGGTACTGTCTCTGAGTTCTTTTGCTCAAGGCTAACATTCTACCACTTTGAGACACAGCACCACTTCTGATTTTCTGCTGATTAATTGGAGATAAGTGTCACATGGATTTTCCTGGCTGGCTTTGAACTGCAGTCCTCAGATCTCAGCCTCCTGAATGGCTAGGATGACAGAGGTGAGCTGGCTATCCATAATACTCTTTATAGTGCAGCTAAGCTGGTACTTCTAGGTGAAGTTACCTGACAGTATTTTGTTATCCCTGCTTTTCTGTGGTCCCTTATTGATATGCTCCTTTTCCTCTAAGTCCTTAAATATCACCCTTGTGGAAACATAGAACAATCACACCAATTTATAATGCTCCCTTTGTGTATCAGTCTTCCCTGTTGAACTTTCCTCAAAGCTTAGAGACATGGAAGCAATCAGAGAATACCACTGAATGGATGAAGCCATTTAAACTAGTGGGAGTGGCATGTTTCATGTCTTCTTACATGCATTAGACTGGTTACAGAGTTCATAAAACATGTTTGTCCAGCATAAAATGAAAATCTCATATACTAATAAACAGCCAGAATCAAGAAATAGCCCCTCTGTGCTACACTCATCTGAGCGTGTCTTCTACTTAAATTGAAGATGTCACCAAGATGAAGGTGTGAAATTCTGTATTTGACCTGAAGCTACTGGAGTCTTTTTTTCCAAGTGAGAACCCATCTTGAACCTTAGGCTTGATATTCTAGATTCTAAATGGCCAAATGCCAAACAGTTCAGTCAGATGCCACATGGCAGATGTGGTCTGAAACAGCTACAGGAAGCTATTTGCAAGATCGCAAAAGATCTCAGGCATCTTCTTTCTCCCTACATATTGAGGTTGCAGACATATCTGAACTCTGTCACATTTGAAGAAAAGCACTTAATGTGTGAGTCCTGCTGGGACTGAACTGCTAATGGTTAACCCGTGTGCAGATCAGTGTATTTGTTGGTGGTTGTTAATACCAATCAGTTAACAATCTTGCCAGGTTATTCAGAAGAGGGTGTACTTGGCTCTGCTTTCAGTAGAAATCAACCATCTGTCTCACTGTGTTTGGTCAGAACACGGAGGCTTTGGAAAGGCCATGGTTACGGGATGAATGGCAACCACCTCCTGTGTTGTGCAGTTCTGAACAGGCGGGGCACTCAGCATGCTTCATCCAGTCTCATGGCTGGCTCTCTGCCGCCCTCACAGCCTAGGTTTTCCCCCACTCTCTCTCCCTCTTCCTCCTTTCTCTCCTTCCTCCCTTCTCTCCCTCTCTCTGCTTCCCTTTCTCCTTCCTCTTTCCCCTCCCTTCTTTCTTTTCTCCCTCCCTTCTCATCCTCCTCCTTCCTTTCTTCCTCTTTTATTTCCTCCCCTTCTTAGAGGTGTCCACTAATTAATCTCTGTGCATATACCAACTAGCATGATAGGTTATTTAATCAAACCTTCTAATTCCAGCTAAACTTCAAATTAGACAAATTTACATAAACACAAATTAAAGTGCAAATTCAGCTCCATTTCAGGATGTCATAAACTCTAGGATTCCCCTTGGATTTCACTTTATTCCACTCACTTCAGCACCTCCTCTGTGTGTGTGTGTGTGTGTGTGTGTGTGTGTGTGTGTGTGATCACAACCTTTAATTTATCCCCGATTTAAAATTCCTTCATAATGAATGTAATTCTCTTTCATCATCTTCGTTTCTGTTTCAGGCACTTTGCCTTTTTTAATTCCATATATATAACGACCAAAATATTTTTACTTGATTGTTTGCAACAGATCACAACATTGCCCTTTTTCTGACTTGCTTCAACGAGTGTAATTCATGCACTGAATGTTTTCTGAGCAACTCTTTTGCACCACAGTTAACATGCTGAGGACATAGTAGTGAAGAAGATCGATGTGGTCCTGTTCCCACAGAGCTGGCAACTGAATATTCTAGAATTCAGCTATCAAATATGGTACCCATTAGTGACATACAGCTGTTTAAATTCAAATTTCATTTAATTAAAATTTTAGTTATTTTTTTAAAAAAAGTGACACAGATCCTTATTCACACTGGCCACACTTGAATAACTCTATAAATATGTGTGATAGGCATGGTACTGGCTATCATGGGTACTGGCTAACACAGAATAAGACTAGTTCTAGAAAAGATTCTACCACGCAGTATTATTCTAGAAGATCTTGCTGCAACTGCTACTGTTCTGGGGTCTAATAAGAGCCTATATTCATACTTTGAGATGATGGTAGTGGATACCAGATACTATTTACATAGATTCATCTCTGAAACTTGGAGACCATATTAGTATGCCTGAAACCTACAGGTTTTCTTTTTAATCTTGTGCATCCTGTTTTATTATATGAAAGTTGTAGGATCATATTTTGAGAGTTGTGTTTCTATTTCTGGGGACTCTGAACTAGCAGATTCAACCAACCACAAGTGGAAAATGCATGAGAAACACTGTGCTAAACAAGTACAGATCCTTTTTATTTTTTAATTTTTTAAAATTGTTTTTGGTCAGTCATGGGGCCTGAACTCTGGGCCTGGGCGCTATCCCTCAGCTCTTCAGCTCAAGGCTAGTGCTCTACCACTTAAGCCACAGAGCCACGTCTCTGCTTATGTGGTACTGAGGAATTGAACCCAGGGCCTCATGCATGCAAGGCAAGCGCTCTACCACTGAGCCACCTTCCCAGCCCTACAGATCTTTTTTCTTACCATTTTATTCCCTAAGCAATACAGTAGCTATTAACATAGTGTTTACATTACAATGTATATCAGTGATCTAGAGAGGATGAAAAGTATACAAGAAGATGTGTATAAATTATGTGAGGTACTACTCCATTTTGCATAAGAAATGAACATTTATGGATGTTGGTATCCACAGGGTCCCACTGATGTCCTGGTATCAATCCTCTGTTGATACGAAGTCACATTTTATATATTGTGTGGGTTTTTTTTTTTTTTGCTTATTTGTTTTTGTTCATTGTGGGTCTTGAATTCAGGAGCTGGGCACTGTTCCTGAGCTCTTTTACTCAAGGCTAGCAATCTACCACGTTGAGCCATACTACCACTTGCAGTTTTCTGGTAGTTAATTGGAGATAAGAGTCTCCTGGACTTTCCTTCCCTGGCTGGCTTTGAATCACAACCCTCAGATCTCAGCCTCCTGAGTAGCTAAAATTACAAGTGAGAGCCACCAGCTTTCAGCTCCCATATTCTGTGATTTTTTTTTTTTTTATAAAAACAGGTACTGGCTTTGTACACATCATTCCAGAAAAAGGAAAGTTATCAGATAGAACTCAGAAAGAGTCTATGAGCATCTCTGGATGCTTTCATATGAGTTCTCTGGGACCTTCAAGTGTTTGTATAAGGGACAAGCGGAAGGAAGATTTGGGGGAGTAGATTAAAATAACTGTTAGAAACAGGCTAGAAAAGCAGAGAGCAATGTGGGGCTCTGCATATGTGTGTGTGACTTAACACCAGAGCAAGTAACACCCTGTAAGCTAAGCCCTGTGGGCTAAGGCTATGTGGTCCTCCCAGTTCTGTGGTAGGTAGCAGGGTCCCACACTAGAGGAAAAAGTATCTAGAACTGGGGACTGTCAAAACACCTTGCAACTCCATGAGACCTGAAGTGTCCCACTGGCATTTCAGTAGTAAACTGTATGGAAGCTGACTTAACAATGCTTCTTGCCCTACCTCAATCTGCCTCCACAGAAAGTAAAGAAGTGGTGATTCCTCCCCATCCCTCCCCCAAATTTAGGGACCTGGGTATCAAAATACAAATAAGTAAAATTATAATTAACAGATTTGTTTGCTGGCAGCCTCTGTATTTGTGATCTGGGAGCCATAGCAACTGTCTAAGCATCATGATTTCCACCTATACACATGAACTCAACCACAACTGACATCATTCTCTCCTGAACACTTTTCCTGGGAAGTAAAAGTACCAGGCAGTATCATCTGGAGAAAACTTTGAAGAGTCAGGGACATGCCAATTCTGTCCTGGAGCTATGGTTTCATATTTTCCTTAACTGCATTAGTTACTGTTGCAGAGCTGTGACCAAAATATCAAAGAGAACAACTTAAGGAAAGATTCATTTTGACCGAATATCATGGAGGCAGAGACATGTGGCAGAGGCTGCTCATCTCATGGCAGACAGGAAGTAGGAAGAAAGGGGGGAGGGGAGAGAGGTGGGTGGAGCATGTCTGAATCTCTAGAGTCGGGGGCAGGGAGGGGAGGGATGACTTGGACAATAGGTTACTGGACCTGCTAGACCTGTACCATGAACACGTGAGACTCTTTGAAATCTCGAGCTCCTTCCCCACCTCCATCTCAGTCTCCCCCCAACAGAAAGTAAATAGGTGGTGATTCCCTCCCTTCCCCAGTTTAGGGAAATGGGTATCAAAATACAAAGAAGCAGAATTATAATGAACAGATTAGTCTTCTGGCAGCTTCTGTATTTCTGGTCTGGGAACCATAGCAACTGTATAAGCATCGTGGTTTCCACCTATACACAGGAACTCAACAACTGACATCATCCTCTCTTCGGTCTACTAGAAAAAAGACCCACTTTTCCTGGGAAGAAAAAGCACCGGGTAGTATCATCTGGAGAAAAATGTGAATAGTTAGGGAAATGCTAATTCTGTGACCTGCCCCTTGACCATGGCCCTATTTAGGTCTACCTAAATGAGTGCCATGCTTCTTCTCAGGTCACCAAGGTGTCCCTTTTCAAGTCTCCATTAGAGTTGATCTGGTTTGTTGAGATTGTTTTTCTGCTCTTTCTTTACTACCCTCATGGTTCAGTTTCATAACAGTATTAAGTGCATTCAAGGCTGCAAGTGTTTTGGGGGACATGTGTCTGCTCACAGTCACTGCCTTTCTAAGAAAGACTTCCAATTTAACCTCTCAAAATACGACTTCTTTTATGTCGTGATTGAATTCCTGTATAACAATTAGATCATGCGGGCATCCCAAGAAGGGATGAATGCTGATGTCTCTGAATGAAATAGTCCTCTTGAAAGAGGGCTATTATCAAGAGTGAGCTCAGCCCCTCCTTAGACTCTTGTTTCTTGTCTTGTCAGGTTATCTCTTCTGTACATTCTTTCCCCATCATGAGCCATATGATGGAGTATATGCTATTTCCATGCTTTTAAATCTACAGAACTGTGAACTAAATAAATCTATTTATAGAGTCACCAGTAATGGGGGATTTGCTATTCCAATGGAAAAATAAGAATAAAACACATAATGTGAGGGACAGATGAGTAGACCATTCATCAGCTTTAGATAGAATCTAGGACTCCCATGATTTCCTATCATGTCTTATGAGGAACCTCCAGTGCAAATGTGTGTGTCAGATTTTATCTGAAGAGACTTGGAGCCTGGGTGTTTATTTTAGTTTTTTGTTTGTTTTTGTTTTCCAGAAGGCACTTTATGCAAAGATTTAAATGCAAGTGACTTGTCAAAGACAAGTGCCCAAGAGAAACTAGATAGAAAGTGGGCTTTTAGGGGCTGGGAAGGTGGCTCAGTGGTAGAGCGCTTGCCTTGCATGCATGAGGTCCTGGGTTCGATTCCTCAGCACCACATAAGCAAAAAGAAAAAAGCCGGAAGTGATGATGTGGTTCAAGTGGTAGAGTGCTAACCTTGAGCTGGAGAGCTGAGGGACAGCGCCCAGGCCCGAAGTTCAGGCCCCACGACCGGACCCCAAAAAAAATTGAAATGAAGAAAGTGGGCTTTTATTTCTCTGTCATCCCAAAAGGCAGGAAAGAGAATAAAATGCCCTAGGACACCTAAGACTCCCAGCCTTTTAAGGCTAAGTGGCAAAGAGCTTCCCAGGATCCAAGCAATTGATGATCATCAGTGAACCCCAAGATTAAGGCACACAGAAACTGGAGGGTAGGTACAAAATATTGGTAAATTAGACAATATTGGTAAAAAGGGGTGGGAGGGAAGGTAGGAAGAGAACTGCTTTACCTGCCATAGTAGTATCAAGGGTCTATTTTTACCATATGTGCTATGAAATTATGTGCCATTTTGAATCACGCATGTCTGTCCTTTCCTCCCTCTGTGCTTTCTTCCTTCTTTTTCTCCTTCTCTCTTCCTCTTCTCTCTCTTCTCCCTCCCTCCCTCCTTCCCTCCCTCCCTCCCTCCCTCTCTCCCTCCCTCCCTCTCTCCCTCCCTCCCTCCCTCCCTCCCTTCCTTCCTTCCTTCCTTCCTTCCTTCCTTCCTTCCTTCCTTCCTTCCTTCCTTCCTTCCTTCCTTCCTTCCTTCCTCCTTCTTCCTCCCTCCCACCTCCCTCCCTCTCCTTCTCTCCTTTCTCTTTCTTTTCTTCTTTTTTCTCTTCCCTCCCTTCCTCCCTCCCTTCCTCCTTCCCTCCCTTCCTTCCTTCCTTCTTTCCTCCCTTCCTTCCTTCCCTCCTTCCTTTTACCTCCCTCCCTCCCTCCCTCCCTCCCTCCCTCCCTCCCTTCTTCCCTTTCTCCCTCCCTCCCTCTTTTCTTTCTGTTTAGGATTGAACCCAGAGCTTCACACGTTCTAGAAATTTGCTCTACCACTGAGCCACATCCCCAGCTCTAGCCATGTTTTATAGAACGAAATAGTTTTCTAAAATGAAATCCTTTTATAAAAACCAATCTGCCATGTATGGCAGAATCTTTTTCCTCTTTTCCCTCAGCCTCTTATGTTTCCTTCTTAAGTAAATGATTTCTCTGAGAAACAGCAATAACAAAAAAATCAACTGCTTTGGGGGGGGCTTTTTATGATAAAAAATTCAAAAATCTCTTTGAATATACACACATATACATTTTTTTTCCTGTAGCATCTCTTGGGGTAAATAAATCCCAGTGACTTCCTAAAGGTCTAATTCGATGTTCTCTTCTAAATAGTTACCTAATGGGAGTTTTCTCTTGCATTCAACATGTTGACGACTTCATTCTCTGTGTTGTACTCTGGTGTTTTCTTCTCTTTTGCTTTGTACTCCCAGGAAAGCTTATTCATCATGCCATTCACTGGTACTTATAGTTATAATCTCTTCATCTATAGTCCAGTTCTTTTGCCAAGATTCAGAGTTCTAGTTATAAAACAGTCTTTGTGACTTTCTTGGAATTCCTCTAATGAACCTCAAATTCACTCCAACCTCAAGGGAACAAACACCCCACTCTCCATCATAAATCTTCCTCTCCCATGCTCTCTGTTGATGTAAATGACATTGCCCTTTAGACTTAGCCAGAGACCTCAGACTGGTCTTCATCTCCTCCATTTAAATCCGGGTTCTTTCCCCCCCAACTCCCTCTTCACCATCTGATCTCATACAGTTCCTTCCTCAAGCTTCATGCTATCTTCTCCATTCCAGTTTCGGGTGTATCAGCAATATCCTCTCATTTCTCACTTCCCATCCCAACCCCTCTGCAGTTTCTGCTTGTTAGTTTCAATTAAGAAATGTTTTTGAAGCTGGGTGAACAGTGGCTCACTCTTGTAATCCTTGCTACTCAGGAGGCTGAGATCTGAGAACTGTGTTTTTAAGCTGGCCTAGGCAGGAAAGTCCCCATTACACTTATTGACAATTAACCACCAAAAATCCATAAGTGGAGCTTTGGCTCAAGTGATTGAACACTAACCTTAACCTGGGACAGTGCCCGGGCCCTGAATTCAAGCTCCAGGACTGGTACAACAAAACCAAACCCATAGATTTAATCATGGTAGCACACTGAGTGTGGAGCAGAGTCCTCTGTGATCGATGCTTGCTCATCTCTCTTCAGACTGATTTGCCCTGTGTCCTCCTTTTGCCTCTTAATCTACAGTCAGCCCTACTAAGCAATTTGTGGTTCCACTTCTGGGAACTTTCCATTTGAAGTCTCAGTTTTGGAATGGCATTCTTTTTTTTTCTTCACACTCTCTGTTTCCATATGTCTAACAAACATCTGCTCATATTTTGGGGTTCAAATTAACCTTCCTTTCCTTTTGAAGGACTCTTGCGCCGCTACTTCCAGCCCAATGTGGACTATGTTCTTCTCTGGGCTCCATCTCTACTCATGGATTGTCAATGCCAGTTTGCCTCTCTTGGATTATAAAGTTCTTGAAGCTAGTATCTCTGTCATGAATATCTTATGCCTCCATTCCTAGGTCATGGCAGGAATAAAGGGAATACCTATCACATGAAGAATAAATGAATTAACATGGAGCCCAACCTGTAAGCAAATGGTAAGTGAAGATGGTAATGGACTCCGATTGATTGCAGCCACAGCTGATGTCCTGACTCATCGCCGAGGCCTGCTGCAGACAGCTCTGTTATTTCTAAATCCATCAAGCCTCGGTTTTCATTAATAAACAAGTCGGATGGGTATTTCTATAATGTGAGCTGACTTTCTGGGAGAGAAAATGGGGATGATGGCCCATGATGGTGGCTTGCTTCCTCAGCAATTTGTGAAAACAAATCCCAAATAAACAATTTCCCCTTTCTCCCAAAGTTGGCACTGGCGCAAGTTTTTCTTTTCCAGAATAGTTCTCTGGTCAGGCAGCACTCATTACGCTATAGCTGTTGGCATGAGTGTGCTCTGAATGCATTGGTGGTCAGTCTGGAATACTAAACAGATAGATACCCAGCCCTGAGTTTTGAGAACTGGAGTTTAACAGCTGAGATGCATAAAAATCTCCACCCTCCCTGCTCCTGATGCTCTCTGCTTTCCCCCATACAGAGATGTATTTCAGCAACGGGCTTCATAAGCTGTCCTAATTTCCATACCTGAAGTGAGGAGCAATTAAGATGAGGCAGAAAAGTAATATAGAAGAGTATTTTCTTTTCAGCTTCGCATGCACACACACGATTCTTGTTTGTAGTCTGTCACAGAGATAACATGGATACTAGAGCAATAGATTTTTTTTTAAGTAGCAGAGCTTTGTACTAAATCAATCAACACCTAAACAAAATAAAACCCCTACAACCCCAGCATGTCTATTAATTTCGAGCAGAAAAGCCCGAGGCAGCAAGAAAAGATTGACCCATGCATTAAGTAGAATTGGATAAAGCTAATTTGCAGTGAGTGAAAATAGGTAGATAATATTAAGTTGTCATGGAGGAAAGTAAGTTTTGGACATTCTGCTTTCACAGTACTATATAAACTTATAAAAATACTCAGAGCGGCAGAAAGAAGAACTAAATTTAGACTCTCATTTAATGCATTCAATAGCATGATTCATTTTCCCTCGGTCTTGGTACAGCCTGGGGAATCTGGATATCCAGCAGACAGCACAAGGATGCTTTGTAAATAAGAAGAAGTCTCATTCACTCAAAGGCTGGAAAAGCCAAAGACATCCTATTGTTTTCCCCTGCAAACAAAGGTGAACTGCCAAGAACCTCACCCACTAAACTGTAGAGCTAGATTCCTAAGCTGGTAAGAGTCCATTCAGTCTTAACTTTGCTCTGGCTTTTATTTATTTTGGGTCCGGTCGTGGGGCCTGAACTCTGGGCCTGGGCGCTATCCCTCAGCTCTTCAGCTCAAGGTTAGCACTCTACCACTTGAGCCACAGCGCCACTTCCGGCTTTTTTTCCTGCTTATGTGGTGCTGAGGAATCGAACCCAGGGCCTCATGCATGCAAGGCAAGTGCTCTACCACTGAGCCACCTTCCCAGCCTTGCTCTGGCTTTTCTGTGGCTACTGCTGCAAAAGAATTTTGTATCTAGTGGATACTGTATCTAGTGGAACTGAACTGACCTTTCCTCTTTCATACCCAGTAAAATCCTGACCTGCATGGCTCTCAGAAGCCATGCAACATGGGTGACCCTAATGATACCACCCTAAAGTATGTCATAATTTATGACCACCTGGAGTCTGAGTCCTTTATGGTAGATCTTAGTTGGGTTTTAAAGAGCTAGCAGTATACAGAAGAAGTACATATAAGCAGAGACAATTTGGACCCAAGTATTAGCCAACTGAATAAACAGCTCCATTTCTATGAAGCAAATCATGGTTAGGGCTGGTTTTCAGGGTAAAGTTGACCATCTGCGTCTAGCAACATAGCTTAGATGTGATTTTAAGTGACTCCATCTTTTTTTTTTTTAAATTTTAGTTTTTAAGCCCATTTGAAAGGTAATCATGCAAGTGTCATTCTGGAGACTTTGGGATTCACTGGTAGTATCAGTGTATAGGGCAAGTGCCAGGCAAACAGACAAAAAAGGGTAACATGTATACAAAAGAAAAAAATAGAGTTAGGTAACACTGCCTCCCAGAAGTGAGGGCATTAAAGCTGAGGTGTAGAATTGGTGTTAATCACTCACCCCACAGTTCCCGTTAACACCCCTCCAGATAGCCACCCCAACTAAGAAAGGGCTCATTTCCCCACACATGAAATGGATCCAGCAATTTTGAAGTTAAAAAAAAAAAAGAAAAAGAAGAGTTAGCTATGGAGCACGTGCACCACGTTAAGAATGAGGCGCTCTGAGCTGAGCAAGTGTTTGAATGAGCAGCGCTTGGAGAAAGCCACACAGGGCACATCCACAGGATGAGACTGTCAGACCCTGGGCAGGGCCATGGGTCCTGGTGGATATGAGATCCGATCAGCCTGATCACATGCTTCACAAGCCAACCTGCACGTGGCACAGAGGAGAAGCACGACACTGTAGGGAGGCATAAATGATTGTGTACCTTTCTCAAATGGCTTGGTTCTTGTGTTCCTGGAAAGGTTTGAATCACCAGATGAGACATCCCCATCTTCATTGGGCCCACTCGGCACCATAGTACAGATATCCAATCATGTCAAGGAACAGGGATGCTGGGTGACTTTGGCCAGATATCATGACAGATTTGGAGGGAGAGGGGTAGACTTAGAGAACCACTTGAGAAAGGACGACTGCTCTTTAGCACTCTAGACAGACAACTGGCTGATTTAGCTTAGAACGATGGCTACTGTTGCAGCCAATCTTAGAATGTCGCCAAGGAAGGTAAGAGGTTGGGGAAAGGGTGTCACCAAGATTATATCCATTCAAAGCTGGGTCAGTTACAGGTATTGGGAGTTGAGGGTTGGGAGGGGCGGTAGAAATTTATTCATACACACGTACAGCACCTCAGATGTAATCCACAGGGTGGGAAATCTATTTCCATACTTCATTCACACAAGACACTGCTCTTCCATCTCCAGGGATGGGTTTTTTTTTTCAAGTTCTAAACTACAATCAGCCCTTCTTTGAAAATAGCAATAATAACTCCTCTTGTTCAGCCAAGATGGTGGTGTTTGTTGCACTAGGCTGGGTTCATAGTACAACATCAATAAATGGCCACTTGTAGAGGGACAGACAGAATCCCATTTATAAGATATATCTATAACTCCCTTCTCCCATCTTACATTGTAAAAAAAAAACCAAAACAAAAAAAAAACCCATTAAAATAGAAACACACACACACACAAAACCACGGGGGCTTCATCTCATTTTGGGGAAGCAAGGAGAAGTAGAAGAGGTAAAATAATGTAACTAAGTAGAAAAGCAATTTGCAGGGGGAAAACAACACAGTCTCTGAGGACAATGATCATAGGTGGGCCTTTGAAAGTTTTTTTTTGTTTTTGCTTGTGGGACTATTTGAAAGGAGAATTAAAAAAAATTTTTTTTCCTCTGTCCCCAGGAAAGTGTCATAGTGAAAGCTGTACATTTCAGCCAAGGCATTACAGCAAAGGGACAGAGTTAAAATTCTTTCTCGGTGAGTTTGCTAAGTCTCATGGAACAAATATTTGTTCGAATTAGTTGTCCCAAAAAGTCTTGCTTGCCTCAGATTTTGAGAAGGAAAGGGTATTTGTTAAAAAAAATTCTTTGTGGAGGAAGGAAGGTGACGGTTGTTATATTCTGTTAGCAGAACACTCAGGCCTGCACAAAGTCTCTTTTGCTGCTTAGTCCATAAACGCTGGGTCTCAATCCTACCTGGGATAGGTATGGGGCGGGAGATACTAACTCCTGCTCTTCATCAGCTTTACTACCTAGTTATGTATCCTTTGTTCATATTCAGAGTCCACAGCTCAGATAGCTGGCTGGTCGGCAAGCAAGCAAGCAAGAAAAGCTTGAAAAAATGGGAATTTAACAATGTTGGAATTCAATTCCTCTGGAGGGGTGAAGGATAAGAAAGAGTTGCTCCAGGGATTCGACTCCTCTGCATGGAAATATTTCTTTCCTGATTCTTTCTTCCCAAATAATTTCCCAATGCCTGGTAGGCCCTGACATTTGGTCCAAATAAAATCCTAGAACAGACTCCGAGGTGAACACTATCTTCAAACTCCCTCTAGAAGGAGTGTTTATTACCGAGAATCAGCACTTAATAGGACTTGAAACACTGGAAGCTGGCTGCTTGCTCGGTCTCCACACTGAATCAGTTCATGATATACTTAATTATTGTTTTTTAATCCTGGCATTGACAGAAAGCAAGTCAGTCTATGACCTAAGGCATTTTTCCATACTTCTCGGCAATGACTTCTAGCTTCCTGTGAGTCTCAGTAGCACATAATTTCAGACAGTGGCAAGGGGAGTTGGAATAATTTCTAGTGCGAGGAAAACATGCAGATGTCTGCCCTGACTCTTGAATTCGCACGGCAAAACAGTGAATTGTTTATTTGTTCCGAGGTCCAACTCAAGGAATTGATTTTCAAAGGCTAAGACTGAGGGCTGGGGTAGGAATGGGGACTTGTACGACATAATATATCCCTGATATATTATGAAATATCTGACACCCGGTCTTTAGCTTTTAAATGAATCACAGAAAAATTTAGGTCTTTTAAAGGGATTCATTTTTGGATCAAATTTGGCATATTTGATGAAGAGAATTGGTGTCACTAAAAGGTCATACCTGATGATACACCTTGAAAAATGCTTTGTTAAAAGTTTATATTCACCTTCTGCAATTGTTTGTTTCCACCAAGATAGCAAGCTAGGGATCGGTCCTCTATCTTGAGCCATTTATTGAGAACAAACAAATGAACTTGGAAAAGAAGTGACTCAATTGAAGTTAAATACCTGACTTTGGTGTATGAGAATCATAAACTTGCTTACGGTCTATCTGGTCTGCAAACACTTCCCCATAAATCATCCAGTAGGGCATGTAGAAGATATTCTTGGCCAATTTCCATGATGGTTCCTCATTGGGAAAGAGGATAGCTTGTCTGGCGACCCCGAAGCTCATCAGCACCACCAGCATGATGATGACAAAGTACATCATGTCTATCATCTGGAAGGTGGAGAAGCAGAAGGAGACACAAAAGAAAACCCACGTGATTCAGTTTCTCTGGAGGCCATCTTTGATTCACTTTCTAGGCTCCTGCTAAGAAATGTCTTGATAGGGAGTTATGTCTAGATAAGAAGAAAGTTGGTCTATGTCTCCAGAATCTTATCGGAATCTTATCATGCAATAAATAGAGCCCTTTCTTTTTCTTCTCTTCCCCCCATTGTTGTTGGTCATGGGCTTGAACTTGGGGCCTGATGCCCTGTCTCTGGGCTCTATTGCTCAAGGCTAGTGCTCTACCACTGGTTTTCTGAGGGTTAACTGGAGATAGGAATCTCAGGGATTTTCCTTCCCTGGGCTGGCTTTGAACCACGATCCTCAGATGTCAGCCTCTGGAGTTGCTAGGATTACATATGTGAGCTACCAGTGCCCATCTAGGGCCCTTCCTTTTTCATGGATTTCTGTGGGACTTATTCAAGTCTATGCATAGGAGTCATGTAACATGGAGGCTTGTGTCAGCACAAGCTTTTCTTTCTGCTTTTAGGAGAGGCCAGGTATCCTCTTTGAGTCTTTTTCTTCCTAGCAAAATTGGAATTGGGATAGTTGAACTATTTTAAGAACTAGTGCAATGTAGTACCTTCCCTTTCTCAGTTGCAAAAGGCTAACAAAGAATTAGAAAGCTCAAGAAAAATATTTTTTGAATAAATAAATCTAGGACGAATCAAATCTCCATCGTATTCTTATTCTGATGGCCTCATCCCAATGCATGCTATTCTACACATACCAGGCTCTCAGAGTTTTTTTTTCTTCTTTTTTTCTTATACTTCTTCTGCAGGGTTTCCTGTTAGTGATGGAGGAAAGTTTCTTGGAGTCATGTGGACTAAGGAGCTACACCTGTTTCTGCTGTTGAAATGATGGATTTTTCTCCTTGGAATATTTAAAAAGTCCTTTTGCCTGCATCCCCAAGCACTCTTTCTTTCTGGTTATTCCTTCCACTACTTCTCATCTGTTTCACTATTATTTGGGATCTGTTCCTCACATGGCAAATGCTTTCTTCATACCACCTCAATAGAGGAGGTTGTAATAATCATTGATTTGGGCTGGCTACGTTACTCACGGTACCTCTGATAATTGTGGTAGGTGTAAGGTGTATGATGCATTACAGAACCCCTCACCCCACCCTCACCCCCACTTTTTTTTTGTACTTTGATACAGGATCTCACAATTTAACCTGGGTTGGTTGTGAACTATCAGGGTGGCACTGAATTCTTGATCTTCCTGCCTTAGTCTCACAAGTGTTGGTTCCACTAATTGTTTCCAGACTGAAACCGGAAGACAAAGGATCTCTTTCCTTTTTGCTAACATAGTGTTTCCTTCTTTGTAATTCAGCATGCCTGAGGCTGAGCACTCCACTCGGGTATCTTATCTTCCCGAAAAGATATTAACAAAATGATATGCACATCTAAAAAAAAGACGAATGCTAATTTTATCAATGATGTTGAAGTCTACAAATGATGTCATTAAAAATTGTTTTTGTACTAGGGATTGACCCCCAAACCTAATGTATGCTAAGCACACACTCTAGGACTGTTTACATACCCATCCTCCAGATTAGAATGAAGAGTTTGCTTTGAGAGAGTAGAGTTACCAAATTTGGATATTATAACCTTCCTGGAATTCTCCAAGACATGGATATCTCAATCGATTTTAGATCAATTAACCAACTTGCAAAACAACTTTATATATTTATTTATTTACTCATTTATTTTGCCTGTCCTGGGGCTTGAACTCAGGGCCTGGTTACTGTCCCTGAGCTTCTTTTGCTCAAGGATAGTGCTCTACCCACTTGGCCACAGCACCACTTCTGGCCTTTTGGGCCTTTCTGGAGCAGTTTATTGGAGATATGAATCTCACAGACTTTTCTGGACAGGCTGGAGCCAAACTGTGATCCTCAGATCTCAGCTTCCTGAGTAGCTAGGATTATAGGTGTGAGCCACCAGAGCCTGGCTTCAAAGCAACTTTAAAATACATTGCCTAAGTGTTGTGTGAATTTGAAACTAAATAGGAATCTGTCCAAACTTCTTGTGGCTTATTGTCATAAATATATTATTCCTTCAGTTTAGTGGTCACAGAAGCCTCTCTTCAACAGGCAAGCTGGTTGTGTTGAAACTGTCTTACAGGAAACATGGGTCAGTTCTCTTTCCCTGTTCTATTTTGCAATAGCTTCTCAGCACTTACTTATAAGTAGTTTCTTCAATGAAAGAGCACACATGGGCCTTCATGCTATGCCTGTTTCCACTGACTAAAAGATGGGTGGGAGAGGAAAGTATGTGTTCATGAGATTTAGGAGCCAACGTGACTCAAGAAAAGGCAGCCAATAAATACAGAAAGTCTACTCAGTTAATTTCTCAGGAGTGTTTTCATTCGGGTTGATTCTGATATCTATCCACAGGTTCAAAATAATCAAAGAGATGAAACACACGCTTCAAATGCTTAGCCACATCGACGTTTGAATCTTCACTTTCATATGAATACCCAAATCTGAGCATGATTCAGGGGCTGGCTTCTTTTGTTTTCAAAGCTAAAACATCCAGTTAGTTCAACAGTTGGATCTGGTCCTCTTCTTAGAAGTATCTTCCAGTGTGTTCCACAGAAGAGAGTACACACTGTAGGAGTAATAGGGTGCATGCTCTCCTCTCAGATATCACCCCAACCTAGATTTTGGGTTTTTTTTTCTCTGCTGGTAAAAATAGCTACATGGAAATAAAATCTACAACCCCCTCAAAAAAAGTGAAGGGACTATACACACATACAAAAAAAAGTGAAGGGACTATATACACATACAAAAAAAAAGGATGTATGAAAATTAAGGTGTTTTTATTCATTGTTAACTAAAAAGCAAGCTGGGCACTGGTGGCTCATACCTTTAATCGTAGCTACTCAGAAGGCTGAGATCTGAGGATTGCAGTTTAAAGTCAGTAGAAAAGTCCCTAAGAGACTTTTATCTCCAATCAACCAATCAGAAACCAGAAGTGGAGTTGTAGCTCAAGTGGTAGAGCACTAGTTTTGAGTAAAAGAGCTCAGGGGCGATGAGTAGGCCCTGAATTCAAGCATTATAACTAATAAAGAAAGAAGAAGGAAAGAAGGAAAGAAAAGAAAGAAAGGAAAGCATGAGGAAAGAAAGAAAGAAAAAGAAAGGAAGGAAGGAAGGAAGGAAGGAAGGAAGGAAGGAAGGAAGGAAGGAAGGAAGGAAGGAAGGAAGGAGGGAAGAAGGGAAGGGAAGGGAAGGGAAGGGGAGGGAAGGGAATGGACATAAAGACCTGGGATGAGTTGCTTAATCTTCTTGTTTATTTTATTGATGTCTGTCCTGGGGCTTGAACTTAGGCCTTGGACGCTGTCTTTGAGCTAGGTTTTTTTTTTTTTTTTTTAATTTATTCTCAAGGCTAGTGTTCTACCAGTTCCACTTCTGGCTTTTAAATTAGAGATGAGAATTTCACAGACTTGCGTGCCAGCACTGGCTTCAAACTTCAATCCTCACATCTCAGCCGTCTGAGTAGCGAGGATTATAGGCGAGCACCACTGTCACCCTGTAGTACGCTTAGCAATTTCCCCTGAGAGGTGGAATATGAAAGAATAGTGTGGGGATTGCAAGGGATTTGGGGCCTGCAGATCAACTGACCTCACACTGGAAACAGGTTTTCTATGTGGTTAGACACTTGGAGCACTGGTTTCTTCTAAAATACAAAGACATAGTGAACTGGTTTTAATGAACGCCTGGCAATCTTCTATCTAGCAGTGTTGTCCGCTGTCTGTCTCTAGCCCTCAGGTTATTAGCAGGTTACCTGATGTTTACTATTGGAAGGGGACCTGCTCCTATTGAAGGTTTTCTGAATAAACACATCTGGAAAGATTTTGTTAAGCTTCCAGCCTGGCATTCCATCTGGCTGACTGATAAATTCTACAGGCATTATTTTTTTCTACCTTCTGGATCAATGACTCACTTTTTGAACTAATTATCTTGAAAGCCTCATGAGGGACAAGTCCTTGAGTACCCTCATTTCCTACTTATTCTTGACTGATAAATGAAGTCACTCACAAGTTAAAAGGTAGAGAAAATGCAGTACATTGCTCTTGTTCACTCCTCAGTCAGGCGTTATTCTAGTCAAAACTGGGCATAATTATGTCATCGTCAAAATAATAGGCATAGATTTTTAAAGGAGCTTGCTGCATTTGTGCAATATTAGTTTATTTCAAGTATGCCACTTTAGACTTTTAAAACATAGATTTGGTTTGCTTAGGTCTTTGTAGATTTTATTTGCTAAAAGAAGGCAAGAAATATAAAGAAAATATAGAGAAAAAGTAAGATAACCATCAGAAAAAAAATAATCTCTCCAATTTAATAATCCTTTATAGAGGTCACATTTGTAACCCTGGGATATTCCGTCAGGTGTAGAGATCTATTTTTTATTGTTATAATTCTGTGTGTGTGTGTGTGTGTGTGTGTGTGTGTGTGTGTGTGTGTTTCTATATACTACGGGCATCTAGTGAACAGAGGCTGAGGGCACTGCTAAACAGCTTGTGATGCAAGGAGTGGTATCATACAACAAGGAATTACCCAGGCAAAACCAGCTGTTACATTTCTATAATCCCAACACTGGGAGGAGAGGCAGGAAGATTTTTGAGTTCAAGGAGGCTAGTCTAGGATATATAGTGAGACCCTGTTTCCAAAAAAAATGAAATCAAAACAATCAAAGACAAAAACAAAAACAACAAAGCAGTCCAAACTATCCAGAGTATCAAGGTTAAAAAAAATTGGTCTGATTTTCGAACCATTTCAATGTTCTTTGTTTTCATTGACTCAGGGCCTGGGCACTGTCCTTCAGCTCTTCAGCTCAAGGCTAGCACTCTACTTACTACTTGAGCCACAGCACCACTTCCGGTTTTCTGGTGGTTAATTAGAGTTAAGAGTCTCCTGTCCTTTCCTGCCCAGGCTGGCTTTGAACCATGATCCTTAGATCTCAGCTTTCTGAGTAGCTAGGATTACAGGTGTGAGCCACCAGCGTCCCTCTTAGACATAGGAATTTCCACCACAATCTCAAATTCTTAAGATACAATAAGCTAATAGAGTAATACATTTGTCCTATTTAAAAAATATTCAATTGATCTGGGGCTCAGTTTTGGCTAACTGAGGCTTGGGAATTCAAGTTTTTCCTCTCCAGAATAAGTCTGGTGACAATTCGTCCTAAACAATGCCAATATGACAAACACTAAGCTTATATACACAAAGGTCCTAGATATATTGCAGAATAACCATGTTCAGTTACTATTTGTATTTTCATTGTACTTTATATGTCATATAAACAATGATAAAAGATATAATCAGTCAACTATGAGCCAGCCATTGTTGGAAATTTAACATGTGTGTTACAACCATCATAATCACATGATACTCATTTATTACTAATTACCACTTTAGACATGAATAAACTAAGTCTCTAAGAGGTTTAGTAAATCACTCAAGGCCTCCTATCCAATTCAGTCTGGATTCAAGTTTTTCTTCTCTTTTTTTTGGGGGGGGTCCAATCGTGGGGCCTGAACTCTGGGCCTGGGCGCTGTCCCTCAGCTCTTCAGCTCAAGGCTAGCGCTCTACCACTTGAGCCACAGCACCACTTCCGGCTTTTTTCTTTTTGCTTATGTGGTGCTGAGGAATCAAACCCAGGGCCTCATGCATGCAAGGCAAGCGCTCTACCACTGAGCCACCTTCCCAGCCCTCAAGTTTTTCTTCTCTTTGCATGACTTTGCCAGTGAGTTTTGTGGGAAGAGTTTTGGTCACTTAAGATTCATTTCAGTGAAGTTATACACAGCGATGTTTAAGAAATCTTGAGTTTGCAATGATGTATTAGTAAAACTTGAGTGATACTGAGAACGAGCCTCTGATAGCACTTGTTGGTTTCAACAGCTCTTAGGAGGTAAATGAACACTATTAAAAAATAGATTGTTATTAAGAGGCATCTTCCCAGGTTAGGTGGAATATGCTTAGCATGTCTCATAAAGGTGAAGTATTTGAGAAAGTTAGGGCAGTAGATGAACTGGCAAAAGTGCCAATATCTGGCTTCAGGCTCGGGTTCTTTCCGTGGTGAGTCTGAGGAGAGATCACCCTTATTCCTCCACTCACAAGCTCCAGCTGTCCTGCTGGGGTTTACACTGAACAAGGCTGGGTGCGGCCCTGGGGTCCATGACGACCAGAATCAGCACTCACCTGTTTGTGCAGACTCATAGAACTTGTCACTTGGGATTTTCTTTTCTTTTCTTTTTGTCGGTTATGGGGCTTGAAATCAGGGCCTGGGCACTGTCCTTGAGCTCTTTCATTCAAGGCTAGCACTCTACACACTTCGAACCACAGTGCTACTTCTGCTTTTCTGGTGATTAATTGGAAATAAGAGTCTCCTGGACTTTCCTGCCTGGGCTGGCTTTAATCTCAGCCTCCTGAGTAGATAGGATTATAGGCGGGAGTCACTGGTGCCTGGCCTCTCTCTCTCTCTCTCTCTCTCTCTCCTCTCTCTCTCTCTCTCTCTCTCTCTCTCTCTCTCTCTCTCTCTCTCTTCTTTCTTCTCCTCCTCGCCTTTCTTCTTTGCTTCCTCCCTCTCTCTCCCCCTCACTTTTCTTTCTTTCTTTCTCTCTCTCTTCTTTCCCTTCCTTCCTTCCTTCCTTCCTTCCTCCCTCCCTCCCTCCCTTCTTTCTTTCTTTCTCTCCTTCTTTCCTTCCCTCCCTCTTTCTTTCCTTCCTTCCTCCCTCCCTTCTCCATATCCCCTCCCCTCTCTTTCTTTCTTTTCTCTTTCTCCCCTCCTTCTTTTCTTCTTTCCTTTCTTTTTCTCTTTCTCTCCTTCCTTCTTTTCTTCCTTCCCTCCTTCCTTTCTTCCTTCTTCCCTCCCTCCCTCCTCCATACCCCTTCCTTCCTTCCTTCCTTCTTTCCTTCCTTTCTTTTTCTTTTTCTTTTTGCCAGTCATGGGGCCTAAACTCTGGGCCTGGGCACTGTCCCTCTGCTCTTCTGCTCAAGGCTAGTGCTCTACCACTTGAGCCATAGCGCCACTTCCAGCCTTTTCTGCTTATGTGGTGCTGAGGAATTGAACCCAGGGCCTCATGTATTCAAGGCAAGCGCTCTACCACTGAGCCACCTTCCCAGCCCTTCCTTCCTTCCTTCCTGTTCTTTATCTTTCTCTCTTTCTCTCCTTCCTTCCTTACTTCCCTTCTTCTCTCCCTCCCTCCCTCCTCCATGCCCCTCCCTCCCTCCCTCTCTTTCTTTCTTTCTTTCTTTCTTTCTTTTTTCTCTCCTTCCTTCTTTCCTTCCTTCCCTCCTGCCTTTCTTCCTTCTTCCCTCCCTCCCTCCTCCATACCCCTTCCTTCCTTCTTCCCTCACTCCTCCTCTATACTCCCTCCTTCCGTCCCTCCCTCAAATGTAAACTCCATGGGAATTCTTTCCTGACTCATGCTTCTTTTTATTTTTGGTGATACTGGGAATTGAACCCAGGGCCTCATTATACCATTTGAGTTCTGCCCCGGTCCTCCTACTCATTTCTTTTAAAATTTGTCTTTGAGATAGAATCCTGCTAACTGCCTGAGCTGCCAAAGAGCTGCGATTATAGATGTGCTCTACATGACCTGCTCATGTGCTTTTTTATTTTTTGTATTTTAGACATATCTGGATTCTCTGCCTCCCTCCCTCCCTCTTTCTTTTCCTTCCTTCCTTCCTTCCTTCCTTCCTTCCTTCCTTCCTTCCTTCCTTCCTTCCTTCCTTCCTTCCTTCCTTCCTTCCTTCCTTCCTTCCTTCTTTCCTTCCTTCCTTTTCAATCTCATGGAAAGAACATCTATATGTACTGAAGACCTAGGCCAGGGCCTAGCACAAAAGAGATGATCTTTACATATTTTTTCAGTTTGCAAATGCAAATTTTGGTGCATAGAGGTAGTCAGCAGGTCCAAATGCATTCTATTCCTCTTCCCATTATCACCACTCCTCCCCAAGAACTTACAGCATGGAATCAAAGGATTTCACTCACCATTTTCCCAATCATCATTACGTAAGGGCCTAGATACTTGTTCACGCCAAAGATGTCTAGTAAGCGGATGTACCAATAAATGATGTTCACACAATAGATGACGCGGCCATCACTCCTGAAGGGCTGGTCTTGAAGCCGCAGGATCATTCCCACGGAGAACAAAAGGATGGCGATTAGGTCGGTGACATTCCAGTATTCCTGCAGCCACACTTTCACTTTCTGCAGCAGCTTGCCCGGCTCTGACATCAGAATCTACAAGGCAGGAAGGAGACAGGGTGGTGAGCGGGGCTTTCTTACCTACATTTTCAGCCCCTGTTGGCCTACAGCAGAAGTTGCATCTACTTGGATGCTTGCGTGCTATGGGGACACAACCAAATCAACTCTCTGAGATGACTGGACTTCTGACGTGCATTGGGTTTTGCTGTACCATTGTTTAGATGCAATACACTGCGGATCTTCTCCCCGAACCCTCCTCCATTCTAGTAAACAACTCTACCATATTTGGTTACTCAGGCCGTGCCTGTAGGAGGATTCCATTTTTCTCTTACTTCAACTCCTTTTTGCCAGCTCTACTTTCTGCTTCAAGCTTATCTGTTGGGTGGAATTCTTCATTTTATTCTGTTCTATTTTACTTCATGGTACTGGACAATTGATCTAGGACCTCATGCATGCTATATAAAAGCTTTACCATGAAGCTACATCTCCAGCACTTTAATTTTGTTCTTCTTTTTAAATTTTGAGCCAGGGTCTTGCCCAGATTGGTCCCAGGCTCTCCCTCTTTCTACCTCAGCCTCCTGAGTAGCTAGCTGGGATTACATGTGTGCATTACCACACCTGGCCAAAGTAGAGTTCTTTGTTTATCTTAAACCTACCAGGGCTATCCCACATGAGGAAATGTACATCTGCACAGCAACTAAGGTAAATTAAAATACGAGCATACTTAAGCTTTCTGAGCTTCTTCTGCATACAGAGGAAAAGTTATCATCTGCATTGTGGCCTCCCCTCACATCCCTCCATTTCTCTCTCCCTCTCTACTCTGGTTCAGATGCCACTATCAGAAGTGACACCCATCCTGCACCATATAGTCTGCCCCAAGGTGTGAGAGGCCAGGAGACCCACTTATTGGCCCTGTTCAGCTGGGACACTTTCACAGATCACAGATCTTTAATGATTATCCTGAGATCCCATGTCTTCAAGCTATGACCCATCCTCCTCGCACTCAAGACCTCTCCAAGGGAGGCAACCAGGGCTATGAGCAGCTAGTTCTTTGAATCTTTATGTCGACTCTACAGCTTCCTGCTGATCTCAAATACTGAAAACGGGAGTTTGGGGGATTCTAAGGTGGAACAAGATACCAAGAGCTACTAGGTAGCACCACTCTCTATCTTCCATAGTTTCTCCTCCCTAAGACCTAACACAGAGGTTTTTAATCATCATTGTATATCAAAATCACAGGCGAAAGCTCAGGTGGCTGGGCCCTGCACTCCACCTTTAGCAGTCCTAGGATGGGACTGAAGATCTGCTTTTCTGGCAAGTGATAGGCCCTGCTGGTGACTAGTCTGAGAACCACTGTCTTACCCTATCCCCATAGTGAATGGTATCTGATGGTCTCTTAGCCTCTGGCTCTGTCTTAACTAGGCAATCAATCAATCAATCAATCAATCAATCAATCAATCAATCAATCAATCAATCAATGTCTGTCTATGTGGGAGAAGCCCTCTTTCTCCAAGGATGACAATGGTTTTCAAAACCTTTGCTCCGACTGTGTTAAAACTGCTAGCCATAGAGGTTTACAGTATAAATTTTAAATATGGAAAACTTTTTGGGGGGTGAGGTCTCAATAGTCAAGGAAAAGAGGAAAGGAGAGCAGCTGGGGGGCAGTGGAGTAAAAGGGCAGGCATCCTTCACTCTACTCCTTCACCTCTTGAGCAGTCCGTTGGTACCTGCCTTCAATATCCTTTGATCCTGCAAAGCATCCTGGGGACGGTAAAGAGCCGTGAATCTCAGACACCCAGCAGGGGTCAGAACGAGCCCTCCTTTCTAACTGGAAGACGCAAAAACCACGAATCCTCCGAATCCGTGTTCCCGTATCTGTACAGTGGAGTTGCTTTACAGCCACCCTGTTGACCTCACAGAGCAGTGGGGGAGAAAAACCCGGATGAGATCATGTCTCCTCAGGCCTGGTAAACAGTGCTGTGAGAGCTGCTATGAAGAGATTACCATGGATGGCTCTGGTGATGATAGGCAAAGAAGTAGATGGCGATGGAATGGGAGGGCAGTGTGTAAAAATCCCCCACAAAACCATCCTTGTGTACGCAGGGAAGGCACGGCAGTGTGCACACTTTTTCCACGGTTCCAGGAGTTTGCATCTGAGGGCGTTGTGTGCACTGGGAAGGGGCAGGAAGACGGGAGCCTTTGGCATCCATCACTCTCAGTCTTCTGACCGAGTTCAGATCAGGGACACGGGGAGAGAGAGAGAGAGAGAGGGACAAGTTCATGGAGAGAAGGGTCAGGCACAAAGGTGGGTGACACTCTCCCCCCCAGCTTCCTCAGAAGCCAGGATGTTTCAGCTGACCTCTTCCTGACCCTGGGCCTCACAAGTCCTGTCTTCCCACTCATGACACACACACACACACCACTTCGGAAGAAATGGATAGCCAGGCCTGGAGGTTCCTGGCGGCCTGCCTGCTTGGCAGCCTCTGCTAGAACAGTCCGTGGAGTACAGGCTGCTCCCTGTCTTCTTCCAGCCTAGTCCCTGGAGAGCCTCCAATCTCTGGGCTCCAGTCTTTCCCTCTTCTGCTTATCATGGGGAAGGAATATGTGTCTAGGGGAGTGTGCCAGCTGGCGCTGCCCTGCACCAGGAGAGGCCTCCAGGAGGAGTGGGCTCGGGGCTCAGGCAGCAACACAAAGACCCAAGCACATTTATGACTGTTTGGTAGTGGACAGACAGGAAAATCCACAGCTCTGGCAAAGAAGCCGAAAGCGCTGTGAATGGGAAGACCTTGGGGGTGGACAACGGGTGGGAATATCCAAATCCATTCCAGCACTTTTGTTCGTGTGTCATTTAATCCAGTCCTTCATAAAATAAGAATAGGGTTGTGTGTGTGTGTGTGTGTGTGTGTGTGTGTGTGTGTGTGTGTGTGCTCACTTAGTATGTGCAAGACTCTGTATACTATTCCCTAAACAATAAGAAAGGAAAAAAAGTAGACTAGTATATTCCTAAGTTCTGAGGATGGGAAACATGTTTGTGAAGAGAGCTCCAGGTTCAAGAAACCCCAAAGAAAGCGACCTGAATGGAGAGAAGAGTTTTTGTCAGATTTTTGCTGTTTTCAATGATTCCTATGCGACTGCATCTCACAGATATCCCAGCCTTTGGGAAGATCTTTTTGCCTATAGTTCTCTGTGGAACATTCTAGAGAGGCAGTTTTCAAGAAGGCAGGGACCCTTGACCCTTTCGTCTCCGTGATGAAGCGGGTTTGTGGGAATTTTCCTTTTCCTTGTTCTCCAGCTCTTAGCGCGGCAGTGGACGTGCCTGGAGCCTTTTCTCAAAACAAACAAGCAAACACACAAGCAAAAATGGCCTTTTCTGCTCATTGCAGTTGCAGGGAAGATGGAGAGAAGTCAGCACGGCTTCCCAAGTCTGCCTTCCCTGACTCCTTCCTCTGGTGAGCTGAGTTGGTGGCAGGTGTGGAGCAAGCTAACAGAGCCCTCTTGTGGATCCTCGTTTAATCCCACTCACTTTGGAAGCTCTTGTCATCTGAAGAGCACAGATAGGATCAGCTTTCTTTCTCTCTCTCTCTCTTTTAAATGAACTATTTTATTATTTTTCTAGAGCCATTTTAGAATCGCAACAAAATTGAGAGGAAGTTACTAAAGAGATTTCCCATAGTCCCCTCTGTCCTTCGACACCGGCATCACCTGATTATCAACTTCTTCCATCAGAATTTCTAGCTTTCCTTGGCTCTCACTCTTGGTGTTGAACTTCCTATGGGTTTAGACAAATGTATCTGCGGCGTTGTATCATATAGAATGTTTTCATGTCCCAAACACCCCCTGTGATCTCCCTATATTCATCTCAACCCCTGATTGAGATCTGGTAATCATGCATCTTTTTTGCCATCTCCATACTTTTTGCCTTTTCCTGAATGCTATATAGCTAGAGCAACGCAGTATGTAGCCTTTTCTATTGTCTTAAAGGATAGCTTTGATTTCAGACAAATCATATTAGACTGTCATGAGGATGCCTCCTTTTAGGTCAGAAAGATGAAGGACTAAACGAGGGACTTCCACAACCTCACCCTGAAGGATCAGCGTTTTGCTTTTGCTTTTGTTTTGGTGATCCTTGGCGCTGGTGGAATGACCGGTGCCTAGCAGGTACATGGTTAATGTGGAGAAGGAATCAACCAGAAAATAAATTCAATTGAGAAATGACAGCAGAGCCCTTGCCCTGGAGCTGCTAAAACCCAATTTGGAGAAATGATACTGGTCTTGGTGGACTGTGTCCAAAGAGACTCCGAATTAAGGGTTGAAATGGGAGTTAAAAATAGCAAACATTTAAAACGTCATGTTTATTGGGACGAGTAAAGAGAGGTGTAAATGATGTGGAAGACAAGTAGAGGATGTCTTGGGGCAAAAGCTACGTGAGTAGAAAATAGTGTAACTCACCTGCGAAGCCTCTCTGGGTCTGTCTAACAGGAAAGACACAATGCTTAGCAGAGTTAGGGAAAGTTGATTCTGGCTTAATTTGGATCCCAAGCATCCCCATCCACAAAAACAACAACCTACCCTCTTCCTTCTACATGTTCTTTTAGGAAGCATTTACCTCTCTCATTTTTTCGATTCCCAGGGTGAAAATATAGGAAATGACGATCCATTCCTGAGTGGAAGGCCAGCGCTCCATTTTCACTAACACGATATAGTTGAAGAGCATCAGGTATCCGATATAGGCCAGCTGTAAAGAAATACAATATGGAACTCAGGTTGCAGAGGCCGGGGGAATGCCTGGCCTCAGGCAGGGCCAGCACACAGCACGACAGAACAAGGTCAATAGAGGGGACAGGGAATTTATACCCAAAGCTTTAAACCATCCAAGTTCAAATAGGGGAAAAACCCCATCATATTTGAGATAATTTAACATGCAATTTTCCCTTTTGACCCTTACAATTGTCTCTGGGGCCTATGTGGAGAGTCTCATCGGTCAGTACTTTGTTCCTTGTGTACCATCGTTCCTGATTTTGTTTTGCAATTGCCCAGATTTTTGTGTCTCCTGGCTTAAAAAAAAAAGGCAAGCTCAGAGCTTCTGGTGTGCAGGCTTCGACCTGAGCCGACCGGCTGAGGCCATACCATAGATTTTTATCTGAATATCAAGCAGATTAAATGTCTGTGAGGAGGACAGGGAGACATAGCTAACACGTATAGATTGATCAGACATGAAAACAGTCCAGATTTTATCTTAAGGTTCCACTTCAATTCTTCACTGCTCTCCTACCTCATTTTTTCTTCTCCTACCATAAAAATCCTTAGCTTCTTGGTGCTCTGGGGGAAGGTTTTTACCTAGTTTTCATTGTAAGACCAGACTGCCCTAACCAAGTTGGAGTACTGGTTTTTGATTTTTGCTTCTTTGAAACAAAAGGGGGTGGGGGAGGAAGGGAGAGAGAGAAAGAAAGAAAGAGAGAGAGAGAGGGGGGAGGGAGGGAGGGAGAGGGAGAGAGAGAGGGAGGAAAAGAGGGAGAGAGAAAAGGAGAAAGGAGGGAGAGAGAGAGGGAGGGAGAGAGGGAGAGAGAGAGAGGGACGGAGAGAGGGAGAGAGAGAGGGAGGGAGAGAAGGAGAGAGAGAGAGGGAGGGAGAGAGGGAGAAGGGGAGGGAGAGAGAAAGAGGGAGAGAGAGAGGGAAGGAGAGAGGGAAGGAAAGAAGGAGAGGGAGAGAGACATAAAGAGAGGGAGGAAGAGAGAAAGAGAGAGGGAAAGAGAGAAAGAGAGAGGGAGGGAGAGAGAGGGAGAGGAAGAGAAAGAGGGGATGAAACAATGAAAAGAAAGGCTTGGCTCTCTGTGGCCTGCGGTGGCCTAGTGTGGGCTTGAATCTTCATGAGCTGTAGCACCTGGGGGTTGAATCCTGATGAGACTGGCTGCAGTGTGGAATGATGGGAAAAGCTCCTCAGGGATCGGATTTGGCACCTGTCACTGGAAGATGAGTGAGGTGGAGCACTGGCGGGGGGGGGGGGGGGGGGGGCTCTTGCACGAGAAAACTCACGCAGAGTCCTCTGGGCCAGGCAGCGCCTCAAGTTGAGCAAGGCACTCAAACTGCCCTCGGGGGCCTTAGGCAGGAATGCAGAGCAGGAATACAGTCTCCTGTATGCTTCCCGGGCCATGTGGCAAAGCACAGGACACCACGTGGGTAATAGGACAGAGAGCTTGAGCATTCTGGAGAACTGCTGACAGGCGGGGCTGTGGAGGCGTGGAAGGGCCGAAGAAGCTTCGGCTGGGCTGTCAGGTACAGAGGGAACTGCATTGATGCTGCTTTACAGCACCTCCCTCTCTCCACGTTTTATTTATATATTTTTTTCTGTTTTTATTTTTGGTCCTGGGGCTTGATCTCAGGGTTCTGTCCCTGAGCTTTTGCACTCAAGGCTAGCATTCTACCATTCAAGCCACAGATCCACTCCCAGAGCCTCAGATCTCAGCCTCCTGAGTAGCTAGGATTACAGGCATACGCTCACAGCGTCTAGTTAGATTTTTAATATCAGTCGAAGGCTATCTTGGATGCTGTATGACATTGACAGCATCCTTGCAGACAAAACTACGGTACTTAATTCTTCCACTTCTCTCCACTTTTTCTTTGTGTTTGGGAATTGAGCCCAAGGCCTCATACATGCTAGGCAAGTGCTCTACCGCTGAGTTACATCCCCATCCATCTCTCTTCTCTTGAAAGTTGCAACTGCTTCACCCCCACCCCAGGACAGTCTGGTTAATCCATGCCTAGAAGTTCCCTTCCCTCTTCCTCTTCAGTATCATTAACAAATCCAAACAACCTCTTGGGAAGGTATTCTTACAGTCAGGTGGGTTACTGCTTTAAAAATTAGTTCAAAATGTCGTTTGGCTCACACGCTTTCGTTTCCCATCATATCACACTGGCAATTCTCTGCAGCCCCCATGAGTGCTGTTTAGCAAACTATAAAGGCAGTGAAAAACTCTCCAGTATGTTCCCATATTCTGCCTTGAAATCCCATCTCTTCCTGGTGGCTTCTCTCCTTCCCCACCTTACCCCCTGCTATTCTCTTATTCTCTCTCTACAGCCCTCTCCCCTATCACAGAAGTCTCCACATGTAACCCTAACACAACTCCCCCCCCCAGGGGGTTTTAGAACTCTAATTTCTGGCCTGGGGCAATGGTTCTAAGCCTAGATGCTTATGAAAATCACGCAGGGGTGTTCTGAAAGATCCTGATGCCCAGGCTCTGTCAGTCCAGTGACCTCAAAGCCCCTGGGCATGCAGTCCAGGTGTCCCGATTTTGTTTGTGTTTCTTACAGTGTTTCAGAGGCTAGATGTGGTGATGGGTGCTTGGAATCTCAGCAGATATGAGGCCAAGGTAGCAGGATTGTTGCACAAGGCCAGCCTAGGCTATGCAGTGAGAACAATGGGCAAACAAAGACACGATCATTCCCACTGCTCCAGGTGATTCTATTGTGGAACCAAGGCTGAGAAGCAATGGTCTGGGCAGTCTGCTGACAAAGTCCTTGTGGATGACAACTGTAGGTGGGTAAATGTGCACCAACCGAATCAAGGAACTAAGTTGCTGTAATACTGAACATGGATTGAGAAAGAAAAACAGATGGTTTGGAAGGAGTGAAGGAGAGGATTCTGTTCATATCAGATCCTTGGCACGGTTACCTTGGGAGAGGACTCTGTTCATATCAGATCCCTGGCACAGTTACCGAGGGAGAGGACTCTGTTCATATCAGATCCTTGGCACAGTTACCTGTAGGGACTTTTTTTTTTTTCATTTTCTTCTGCAAAGCTCCAGAGGGTTAGCCTGTAAGCCATTTCAGGCCAGTAGCCAACTTGATCATTAGCACCAGAGCAGCCAGGCTATGGGTAGAGTGAGTTTGTCTATGTTCCAATAGGTTTTTATTTATAAACCCTGGAATTTGAATTCCACATACATTTTAGGTCTCACACAATAGTGCTTTGGACCTATTTATTTTGGAATGTGAAAGATAGATGCTGGGAATATAGTTCAGCGGTAGAGTAGTTACCTAGCATGCGGCCCAGCCTTGGGTTCTAGTGTCAGCACTGAAAAGTAAATAAAAACATCAAAAAGGATTGTGAGCTTGCAGACCACAACAGCCGGCATGGATTTGGACTGCAGATCATTCTTTGCCAAATTCTGACCTAGGGGTAGGCAGCATAATGTAAGGGGAAGAACAGATATGGATGAAAAAATGATAATACACACGACATTTAGAAAGCCTCTGGAACTAGGTATGGTAGTGTACAACTATTATACCAGCTCTCAGGAGCCTGAGACAGGAGGATTGCAAGTTTGAGGTTAGGCCGGGCTACAATAGTGAGATCCTGTTACAAACAAACACAACATCAGAAGCAGAAAGTAAAAGAAGGGGAAGAAAGGAAGAACAAAGAGGAGGAGAGGAGGAAGAGAAAGAGGAAGAGGAGGAGAAGGAAAAGAAGAGGAAGAAGAAGAGGAAGAGGAGAGGAAGAGCAGGAGGAAGAGGAAGAAGGGGAGGAGGGAAAAGAAGATGGGGAGGAGTAGGGGGAGAAGGAGGAGGAAGAGGAGCAAGAAGAAGGAGAAAGAACCTCAAACACTGTAGGTGCTCAATAAATGACACTATTATCTTTGTGAAGGATAGATAACATACAACACCGATTACCTATATTTAGGCAATGTGATTGAGGAATAAGCATAGTTACATAGTTACAACGCCATTACACTTTGCATAGTGAATATTCGTGAGACCCTTCAGAGCAACTACTGACATTGTACCATCTTAAGGAGAGGCTGGACAAAATGGCACAAGTCATATGAATGGCCTTCCCGCCTTTCTGTCTCTCTGAAGACCCCTTACTTTCTATCATTGTGCTGTTTTCTACAGGATAAAAGTGATGTAGAGCTGAAGAACATGCAGAACTAGCCATGAGTTTTGCCGACTTCAAAAAAATAACATTAATACATTTGAAAATTTTACTTTCAATGAAACTAAATGTAAATTTTACATTTTAGTGATCTTTTTGAAGACTATCTTTTTTGGGGGGGGGTCCGGTCGTGGGGCCTGAACTCTGTGCCTGGGTGCTGTCCCTCAGTTCTTCAGCTCAAGGCTAGCACTCTGCCACTTGAGCCACAGCGCTACTTCTGGCTTTTTTCTTTTTGCTTATGTGGTGCTGAGGAATCGAACTCAGAGCCTCATGCATGCAAGGCAAGCGCTCTACCACTGAGCCACCTTCCCAGCCCCTGAAGACTATCTTTTAAAGAAAAAAAAAGAGCTCCTCCTTTAAATTGTTTTCAATTGGTGGCAATTTTCTCCCACCAGGGAATTAGTGGTAACATCTGGAGATGTGCTGATTGTCATCCTTAGAGGCTGGTGAGTACTATAGGCATCTGCTAAACACCCTACCAAAAAAAATTTACCTGCCTAAAATATCAATAGTGCTGGATTGTGAAGCCCTGAATTCAAGCCAGTGCTCAGCGTTAACCATACCAAAAAGTACCTCCTATAGTCACCTAAATCATCTTGGGGTCAGAACTAGGTTGTCCTGTCACTGATTCCAATGATTGCTAATTGTACTAGCCTTCATCTGATCCAGCTTCACTGGTTGGAGAGAATCAGACATGTCCTGGACCAGGGTTTACCTTAAAGGTAAAGAGTCATTGCAAGGGAGAAATGGAAAGCCAGCAGTCCAGCCCTTTCTCCCACATCAAAGGCCAATTCAGCCCCTGGGTTTGTAGGCAGGAAGTGTTTGTAGGGTGCAAAGTTCTTGCCAGGATTATAGGGTGCTGTGAGGAGCTATTGCTTGGAGTTGAATGTTATTCCATGTGTCTGAGTAAGAAAAATGTGTCTGATGGAACTATCAGGTTGGGAGGAATTGCACACGTACGCTGCTGTTTTGTGCTGGTGCGACTTCTACACTCTGCGTAATCCTGGCCCAAGCCCAGAGTCACAGTTAAACTATGCATCTGACCTGTCCAGAACAGGGAAGCATGTTGTAGACGGACATCTGTTTTCCTGCTAGACTACATTCATACTCCTCTCATGTCTATTTCTATTCATTCTCACATGTACCATGGCTTTCGTTTTCTCTAAAGAGGAGAAAGGTAGCCCGTGGGAGCTGCCTAACAAAGTCCAGAGATAATCTTGTAAAGCTGTCGGGAAAGCAAGGTCATGGGGCCTTGATTCCTGCCCCTGCGATACATAGATTGCAGAGAAACCCCCACAGGTGCATGCGCAGTAGCTGCTGGCCCCTATGGCTGTCACTTAGGAAAGAGGAGAAGAAAGATGCTTACAGTATAGAACCAGAACTTGACGATGGGTGCGTTGTAGAATTCATAGATTTTTCTGCCCAGGGGGATTAACCGGTGCCGGCTCTGAACTTCTTCTTCATCTTTCTTCCTGGATGATTCCCCACTGTTTCGTCCCAACATTGCCTATAATGGGAGAGAACCAATACCATGGAATCAGGACTCTGTGCCCATTTTACAGACGAAGAAAGGCTGCTCATGGACCCCAAGAGTTCATAGGACCTAAGACCAGTTGACAGGCTTAACCTGCCAAGGTCCTTGTCTCCAAGGTGCTGGAGATCTTCTTAAGGATGCAACTACTGCCAGGCATGGTAGTGTATGCCTATAATATCAGCACTTGAGAGGTTGAACCATAAATTCCGAGCCAGTCTGAGCTACCTAGGGAGAACTCTATCTCAAGAAACAAAACAAAAATGAACAAAAGAATGGACTTATGCCCTTCTCCACAACATCTCTGTGACATCTAGAATAATAATTTAATATTGCAAAGAAAAGAATAGATAAAGAACCCAGGCAGACACATTTATTGGGACAGCAAGTGACAGAATACCCCAGAGATGGCTGAAGATTCTAATGATGAAGAATTCCAGGCTAGTCCATCCAAAGGGGAATAGGTGACTCCTTGGGAAAGTTGTTTTAACATGTCTGAGACTTTCTTTATCAGTAAAACAGAACTAATAAGAGCTTCTGCCATAGAGTTTGTTTGCAAATCACTTAATAGCTTCTCACTTAACTCATCTTCAAAGTAATCTCAGACCCGCTTCAATAACCTAGGTAGGATCTTCCACCAAAGACAAAAGACGTTGCTATTATTGATAATGGACTTGGCTACTGATTCTTTGGTATTGTGCCAAGATCAGGTTAGTTCCACAATGATGAAAAATGAGATTTTTATTAAATGTGAAAAACAGGGTAAGAAATTGTAGCTTATTAGGGCTGACAAGGATTGGGGATAGAATGCTTGAGCTGATGGATCTAATTAATTTAAGTTTGTACTAAAGCTGAGGACAGAGATCAGCAATAGTACATGATTCCATTTTCAAGCCATCCTATCCAAAATATACAAATATTACTTCCAATGACTTCAATCATTGCCTCATATAACGACCACTTCAGATAGGAAGTGAAGTGATTTGAACAACTTCATTCAAATATCTGACAATCACAAATGACTTATCTTTCATCATTAAGTGTTTTTATTTTTTGAAAAAGCAGCTTGTATTTCTCTGGAGACACTGGCTAGAAAATTACCTTCAGTTCAAGAATAGATCAGATTATACTCTCAGGCTTATCTAAACTCATTTATTTATCACTAAGCAGAGCCAATTTTCATGAAGACATAGTGTAATAGGCCCAAATAGGATTCTATAATCTTGAATCACTGACCTCAAGATACATTATACTTTTCCTTTTAGAATTTACACATTTATATAAGATAATTGTTCTATTCCTATGCTTGCTAGGTGATCCATTTGGAGATAGAATGAGATAACTGGAAAGTTAGGTGGGAGATATTTGTTGTTTTTGTCTTTGAGTTATGGAGCTTGAACTCGGGTCTTGGGCGCTGTCCCTGAGCTTTGTCCGCTCAAGGCTAACGCTCTAGCACTTTGAACCACAGCACCACTTCTGGTGGCTTTTCCTGTCCAGGCTGGCTTAGAACCACCATCCTTAGATCTCAGCTTCCTGATTAGCTAGGATTACAGGTGTAGGCCACTGGTGCCTGGCTCAGATTGGAAATTTTTAAGCATCTTCAGGGTCACATCTTGGGGTAACCTCTTGGGACAGTGGCTATAAGCCGATAGCAGAGCGGTAAGCTGCTCTGAGGTGCTAAGCATGTTGGGACTTTATTCGATAAAGTGCACAGTGGAACCTTGCACTTACTTGGTCATATGGACAAAATGTGAATACATCATTAAAGCTTGTGTTTTCTTTATTATTCACCTCCATTCTGAAGTAGATGCATTATAAAATGCCCATCTTTCCTGGGCTTTTAGTAAAGCTCTTTTGTATTATATTAAGTCTAGCCTTAGTAACCAAATTTGCTGAATTTGTTGATTTCTTTTCCCCATTGTCAAATATTCCTTCTGACATGACTTACAGCAGAAATTGAATGTCACAGTCTGGACTTGAAAACCTTTGACACAGATGTCAGAGTGGAGAAAGATCCTTTGAGGTAAGCTAAGCTTCTCGGGGCTATAGAGATGAAGCAAGTGGAGGCTGATATTTTTGGAAGGGCCAAAGGATGTCCGATTCCAAGAGAGGATCAGATCAAGTATCAATCCTATGAAGGGAACGAGGTGTCAACAAACTGCTCTCACCAATTCTGTCTGGGTTAGCTACCAACTAGAGCCCAGGCAAGGATAGAATTCTCCAGGGTCAGCAAGCTCTTCTTTCAAGACATTCACTGTCCTACCCTGAGCCTCAGTCCACAAGTCTCTTCCTTCCTCTCCTTTTTGTAGTCTCTGCCTGGATAGAATAAGTTCAGGCCATTCTGTCATTGTCCTGTCCCTACTTAAGTTCTCAGTGAACAAGGCCAGCTCCATTCTTTGACAAGAACCTTGGCTCTTGGACTAGAGAGAGATCTTTTCTTGTGGTTTCTTGAAAGGTCAGAACTACAGAGCTCTGGAGAACCATGGAGAACTCAGATTCAGCTCCTGGCTGCCTTCCTAGGATGTATGTCCAAATGTTAAGACCATGCCATACTTGACCTAAGAGGATTGAGAATCATTTGGATTTTTTTTTTAAAAGACTAGGTCATAAGCCAAACTTGCTGCACATTTCCATGCATGATGAGAAGACATTCTCTCAGTCCATTAACTATTGGCTAACAGAATTGCCAATGGAAATCTGTATGCCTACTCTCAGCTTCGTCAATAATCTGAGTAAAACTGGACAGTTTAATCTCTCAGTTCCAACTTCCTTGTGTGTTAAATGCTGATAATAATACTGCCTTCCTCTTGTATCCAGTATGAGGGTTCTATGAGCAAGTCTAAAAATTATTAGTGAATATTTATCAGTGTGTGACCATTCTGGTCTCGGTGGTTTACATGTGCACTTTAAAGCCCAACCAACTGTTGGACACTGGTGGCTCATGCCTATAATCCTAGCTTCTCAGGAGGCTGAGATCTGAAGATCAAAGTTTGAAGCCAGCTTGGGCAGGACAGCCATGTGACTCATATGTCCAATGAATCACCAACAAGTCAGAAGTGGAACAGAGCTGTGGCTCAAGTGGTAGAGCACTAGTCTTGAGCAGAAAAGCTAAGGGTCAGCACCTAGGCCCTGAGTTCAAGCCCTAGTACTAACACTCACTCACACACACACACACACACACACACACACACACACACACACGTACACACACAAATAATAACAACAAAAAGAGCACAATCACTGGTGAGGCAGACAAAATTATTATTCTACTCTAGAGGGTATGAAATCGTGCTCAGGGTCAGGCAGTGATCGGGAAATTGGCAGAGAATTGCTGACTCCAGAGCTCACCCTCTACTCTTGTGCTGCAATACTCAAAAAAGATTCAGTATTATTGGAACCTACGTTTCTACCCATACTTAAAATATTCTTTCTCCTCTAAGAAGGGGTTCAGAGGCCACAATGATGATAAAAATCTTTAGGAAAGGAAGTTCCTGATGTTAACAGAGAAGTGATCAGGGGCCTGTAACAGATTTCTATAAAGATCAGAAACTGAAACAAAAGTTGGCCTTTCCCCCCTTGGCTCAGGGGTTGTGTCTGTAAATCAACCTGTAGGGATGGCCAGCTAGAAAGGCATTATTTTGTACCTGGAGGAAGAATAATTCCCAGGTTGGTCTCACCAGGCGAATCAAGGCAAAGGCCTTTGTCACCTGAGCAAAAACCAATTATCATTTTCTCCTCTCCCAGTTCCTTCTGGGACATTACTACTGTGGCCACTGACCAGGGCGGTGGAGAGGGCAAGGCGCAGCAGACAGTCCTTAGGAAGCTGCCGCTTGATATCTCCCAAGATAGGAAGGCTTGTTTGTCCCTTTGGTCGTACGGGATATATTTAGCCTTTGGACATCAGCCAGCGGCAGTCACGCTGCTTAGGCTGGGGATTGTGGGAAGCTGTCCCATCGACGAGCAGCTGTCCCCTTCCTTCTGCAGAACAAAGCACCCATGTTCTATAATTACCCCAGGAAAAGCTAATAAAAGCTTCCCACACAGACCTCAAAAATTCAATTAGTGCCCTGTTTTTGTGAGCCTGACCCCGAAGACAGATGCAAGCAGAGCTTCTGACCAGCAAAACAGTTCCAGGGCAGAAAAGCCGACTGCTTTTCCCAGATCGCGGATCCCCTTTTCCTTCTCTTGTGCGAAGGCTGCGCTATCAGCTAGTTGGCCTGCCTGGAAAATTTAGGAGCCATTGTTTTGGATTCCATTGGCTTGTCTGTACCACTGACTAGCTGAAGGGTTTCACAGATAATTGGGCCCATTTTGTTTTGTACGTGTGTGTGTGTGTGTGTGTGTGTGTGTGTGTGTGTGTGTGTGTGTGTGTGTGCGTACACAGGACCGTTCTCTGCTGACACGCTTCTCCCAGAAGGTACAAGAACCCACATGATTAAACCCGCTGGGAAACTGTTCCGACAGCGGTCTGACCTCAAGACTTACTAAGCCCTGTCAACAGGAAGAGTGAGTTAGGAAGTCTGCCCAGGGAAAACAACGGAACAGTCTTTGCTTACTGTCAGCTCCATGTCTTCTTCTTCTTTTTCCTTGGCGGGCTTCTCTGGTTCTTCGGGTTCCTTCTCCTGGAGGTGGATCTCTTGGGCCTGAGTCATATAAGGCATGTCATCTTTGTTCTTGAACTCCAAGCTGAGAATTGAAGGAGGAAGTAGAATTCCCAGAATTACCTAAAGTAATAATAATGATAATAATAATAATCACATTTAAAGGATAAAGATTAGGATGGTTGCTTAGAATCAGAGGGTCTCTGGTGTCTATGTGTGCATGTATGTGGGTGTACGCAGGTGTTGTACACCCTGGGTGTGCATGTATGTGGGTGTACGCAGGTGTTGTACACCCTGGGTGTGCATGTATGTGGGTATACGCAGGTGTTGTACACCCTGGGTGGGGACCTGGGTATCTGCATAAACACATTTATGTGAAGAGGGTTACTTTGGCCTGTCAGACAAATACTTATTTCACTCAAATACACCGTATTCTTCTAACACCCATTTGTATGAGAGAAACTAAGGGAGGGAAGGGGGAAGAAGATGTTATTCAAAACCAAAATGGGAAAGATTCACCATTACCATTTAGCCCTTCAATAGCACTTGGCTTTATAAAAATCGGGTCATACGTAGGTCCACTGGTTAGTGTGTTTGCTAGTGTGTCCAGTATAGCTGACCTGGTGCCCGATTATCTCTGCGAATTAAAGTTGTTCTAGGTAAAAGTGGAACCAGGTAATGTGAGAGGATGGTGGGGTTGGAGATGGGGGAGAAGGATGGAAAGGGCGGCATGGATCAAGATGCGCTGTCCTCATCAACTGCTAAGTGGAACTGAAATGCCTTTATGCAGCTGTTTAAAGGTCATTTTAAAACACAAGTAAAGAATTGTTGTCAGTTGTTCAAAACTAACCCCGGAAGAATACACGTAGGAAAGCATATCCTTTATTGTAGAGCATTTGGACAACATCTGAGATGGCACCACAGAACCTCTCCCCCGACCAGCTCTGCATTCATCCTTGCGCAGAAATCCCAGGAGAGGCAGTACAACATTTCCCTCCACTATGAACACATGTGCATCTGAGCATCTGTACGTGAGGAGAACCAGCAATCTTCTCCATTGTCAGGGAACAGGTGTGTTTCTGAGTGGGAAGAGCAATGTCTGACTTGTGTTCCCTTGACTCCTACTTCTCTCTGTCCTCACATGTTCCTGGTGAAGATGAGCCTCCCTGGAAACACTGCACCCAGGCAAGGGGCTCAGAAGGATATTGAAGGATCAATAAAAAATGGTACAGAAGAGCCAGGTGCTGGTGGTGCGCATGCCTGTAATCCTAGCTACTCAGGAGTCTGAGACCAGAGGATTGTGGTTTGAAGCCAACCCTGGAAGGAACGTTGATGAGACTGATCTCCAGTGAACTACCATGAAACCTGGAAGTGGAGCTATGGCTCAAATGGTAGCATGCTAACCCTGAGCAAAAAATTCAGGGATAGCTCAGCTCAGGCCCTGAGTTCAAGCCCCAGGACCAGCACACACACACACACACACACACACACACACACACACACACACACACACACACACACACACACACACACACACACAAATGATGCGCAAAAGTGAAGTAATTCAGGCTCAGAAATACTAATGGGGCTTGCTTGCTTTCATATGTGGAAACTAGATCTAAAATTCAAATATGCACAGACAAACAAACTGACCAAAGGATGGTAGACTCAGGGGAGGAATCCAAAGGTGTAGCAACCAGTATACTATTTATCAAAATGAATATAAGGAAGTACAAACATGTTTTTTGGGGGGTAGGGGGGAAGAGGACATATGATGCTCAAGTCGCAAGACAGGACTCAAAATGCTCATGGGGACCCTAGAGCAGTCAGGGCCAAGGGACAGCAATGACCCTGAATTCTGGCAGGTCTAAGGAGGCTCAGATGACGTGCTGGCAGCTTCTGGGGACATGACACCCTGTTCTGGGATCTAAAGGCTGTCTTGGCTCCCTGCTTGAAGCCAGGATTGGCAGTTACTACCAGTGTGTGGGTGGAATGTTGTCCATGACCCACTTTATGGAACACTTCTGTGACTGAGGACTGGGAAAAGCCCGGGGGAGGATGGAGGAGAAGAGGGCGTGTTCAATACAGCTGTGGCAAAAGTTACAGACGCATAGAAAGAGTAAGTTTGGACATCTGATAAACAACAGGAGTATTACAGGTGCACCATCACATTGCAAACTGGAAAATGTGTTAAGAGAGAAGACTGAAAGCTGAGGCTATGGATCAAGGGCAAATGTGGGCTTTGATTTCCCTACACCGTGAGAAGAGAAAGAGACTAGACTGGGATTATGTAGCCAAGTCTTGACATACAAATCCACCTGTTTGACTTTATGAGAAAGTTTAACGTTTCCTTCCACCACATCATCTGATCAGAGCCAAGGTCTTAATGCATGTCTACGACAGCCAGAGGTCAGGTCCCTCCATGGTGAACTGTGGCCTGAGTGAGAATCCTCAGGCAATTGGCACAAGGACCTATGGCACATATATATGACCTTCATTTTTGGACCCTTTGAAGTGATCTTAATAGTAAACACTATTGTTAGAGATTTGGGATGGGGTAATGTCCGAGCCGCTTCAACCACTTTGGAAAGCAGTATGGAGGTTCCTCAGAAGACTTCACATAGATCTCCCCTATGATCCAGCAACCCCACTTTTGGGCATTTACCCAAATGTTTACAAACAAGACCACACTAAAGCTACCAGCACAACTATGTTTATTGCAGCATTATTTACCATAGCTAAGATATGGAACCAACCCAGATGCCCCTCAGTAGATGAATGGATCAAGAAAATGTGGTATATATACACAATGGAATTCTATGCCTCCATCAGAAAGAATGACATTTCCCCATTTGTTAGGAAATGGAAAGGTTTGGAAAAAATTATATTAAGTGAAGTAAGCCAGGCCCAAAGAAGCATAGGTCCCATGGTTTCCCTTATTTGCAATATCTAGTATAGGTATGAGTCAAGCGGAAAAGGTCAGATAATGTGATGTTAGGAAAATGAACCCTTAAATATGTATTTTAATGTTTTCGTTTCTTTCATGCATGTGTTTCTAACGCATTTATAAGATTATTTCTTTGTTGCTTTGTATGTCCCTCCCCCACAGTGTAACCCCCGCTTTCACTATATTTGATGTCAGTATAACATGTGGAGGAGATGGGGACAAACAAGTCGTTTAAGGATTCAGGTGGACCTGTTGCAACAATGAGAAGTACAAAATGTCATGTCAAAACCAGCTTTACAATGTCGGTGTGGGGGGGGGGAGGGGGGTATAATTGGGTGGGGGGAGGGAGGTAAAATTGGGTGGGGGGAGGGGGGAGGCCGGGAAGGGAAGTGAAGGGTAAACAAAGGAGGAGGCTGCAATGCTTGGTAAGAAATGTATGCATTATCCTGCCCATGTAATTGTAGCCCCCCTGTACAGTATGTTCTCAAATAAAATAAAATACAATTAAAAAAAAATAGAAATACTACAAAAAAAGGTCATGATGAACACCTGTGACTAAGCATCATCTTCCTGAGATTAAAGAGCCCCTCATGCCCCTGCAGATTTGTATGTGAAACTCTAATCCACCCTTAGACTGTCACAGGGCCTTCTTGGGCAGGCTGACCTTGAGGCCTGAGTTCTTGCGCATGCGGAGTCGGCCCATCCACATGTCGGTGAGTAACATCTGACTGCACGTGTGTGCAATGAAGTCACGGTGCTTGGCAGCCACAGCCAGCTGCAGGCACGTGGCATTGCTCCAGTTCTTCAACTCATACGTCAGTAGTTTCATGGCCAACTGCTCATCCTGCTTATAGGACTGGTCCAAGAGTTCCACAGCCAGCTGGCCAAAGTCTCTGAAAGAGAGAATATGTACAGGAGGCCTCAGACCAATGCAGAGACTTCCATGACACTGACCAACTACAAAAGATAGTTACTGTGTGTGTGGTTGTTTCATCTGAGGTCTACTCTATACTCATAAATCCATCCATCCCACGTCCACTGTGTGTCAGATCCTATGTCGAGGGAACTGCGGATGGGAGTCAAACAAGGCATCATCTCTGGATTCCTGACTCCAAATTCGAGGCATACGGATGATCCAGGCAGCCTAATCCATGAGCACATATGCTCCCTCAAGTTACTTAAATTCTCAGAGCCTCATCGAACAAAGTGCATGACCATAGGTACTTGCTCTCAGGGTACATGTCTAACATAGCACTGTGCACCATCATGGTTAACCACGCCCAGAGTCTGGGTGCACTGTTGGGGTGGTACTGCGTCCCCTTAAACTTTTGTGGCCTCTCCCATTCCCCCACCCCCAGCATGATCAGCCCATTTCCTGGGGTTAGCCAACCTGGAGTTGTGGTTCAGCTCCTGGGAAATGTCATCTACCATGTCGTTCTCCGAGGCCTCGTGAGCCATGGCTTTGCAGAGTTTGCAGGCCACCAGGGCCTTGGCCATGGCCTCCTCACCATGCTGCCAGAAGAACAGGGCCATCTTCTGCCTCTTCATGAGGACAGCCCACACCATCAGCTCGTGGAAAGGGAAAGGGAAGTGGTTGATCTCTGGGTCATCCAAATCGATGTCCACCTCCTCTTCACGTTTCTTGGTGGTCTTTCGGCCTCGTCTCAAGGGAATATCATCCTGCAGGTTCAGAGAAACACACCCAGGCTGAGTTGCAAACGAAATCACATCAGTGAATTCCTATGTATTGCATTTCTTCCACTGGTTCACTTCTTGGAGCAACACTGAAATAAACCAGAGCCGCTGCTATTCTCCAAGAACTCACAAGCGCAGCTACGGCTACTTTTAAAATAAGGCAGATGCACACACATAATCCTACGGGCACATGTCAGTGTATACTTTAGTTAAAAAGTATTCATAGTTTTTAAGCCAGGTGTAGTGACTACATGTAATCCCAGCACTGAAAGATGGGGACAGATACAAGAGGTTGGTGAGTTTGAGGCCAGCCTGGACTATCAAGCAAGACCCTGTCTCAAAAAGAATACATATATATGTATATTATATATTATATATGTGTAGATATATGTAGATATATGTATATATACACATACATAATATATTATATATAATGCTATTTGGGGCTTTTCTGTGTTTACTTTGTCTATCTTTTATCTTTCATCTATCTCTTATCTTTGTCTATCTTTTAACTCCTTGTAGGTAGGGTTGCTGATGGACAGTGCTACCCTTTTGCCGAAGGGTCCAAGAATATTCTCTATTTTATGTTTGCATGTATGACAATTGCCATTTGAAATGTAATCTGTCTCGAGTCTGTACATACCTGGCAGTGAAGTAGGTCTAGCCTTTGAATCCACCGTCACTGTAAACACCCATGAGTAGATTTGGCCTACTGGAATTTCTATGCTTGGTTTTCAAGTTCATATTTCAAATAGGACTTATTTATTTTAGTATGTTGGCAATGCTAGCAGAGCTTCCTGATGGAAATGTCAAAGCGACTGATGACCCTTGGAAAAAGCTTTATTTATTCTTTTATAGTAGAATCATATAATAAGCCTTCCAATGGAAATGAAGTCATTTCTTGGGGGGGGGAGTACTGGAGTTTGAACTCAGGGCCTTGTTCTTAATGCACCAGAAGTTCTACCACTTGAAACATACACCTTGATCCTTTTTGCTTCATGTTATTTTTCTTTTTTAAATAGGACCGTGTAGCTATGCCTGAGCCAACCTGACTGCCTTCCTTCTATTTACGTTTCCGGCATGGCTTAGATGTTGGGCCCATGCCACCCTCCTAGGTTTTATTGGTTGAGTGGGGTCTTGTGAAGATTTTTACCTCGTCTGGCCTCAAACCAGGATTTCCCTGATCTCAGCCTCCCGAAAGTAGCTAGGATTACAGGCAAGAGCCACTGTGCCTGGCTTCATTGTTTTTGTTTTTTTTTTTCTGGCTTCTATTTTTAAATGTGCAATAAAGTGAATAATTGACACTAATACTTTGAGCAAACACTTACTTCCATTCCCAGCAGTTTCAAGGCTTTAGGCTGTTAAAAAAATGTGAATAAAGTTAGATCTTTCTTTCATCAAAGTAAGAAAAGAACTCTAAGATATTGTAAAGAAGTAATATAAGAACTCCATTGTACCATGTAGCACTAATTTTAGTTCACTGACTAAAATACCCACAAGAGGAACCTATTATAGAAATTTTGAGAATCATCAGGATTTCTGTGATTTTTGGTAAGCCATATTACTTTAAGAAAATGGAGAAATATAATGGGATTGCCCAAAGGGGGAGCCTGAAGGTTTATAATGTTTATTTTGTGGACTAAGATTTCTTTTACCACCTAATAATCATCAAGCTTGGCAGAGAGCTCCATTATATCCAGTGTTTGAATAAATGCTGTGGTCTGATTGTTCCCCTCCTTACAGTCACACAGGGAACTCTTTACTCCTGAGCAATGGTATTAGTATTGGCATTAGGAAGTTATTGGGCCAAGAGGAAAGATTGAGATTAGTTTCCTTATCACAGGGGCCCTTGGGAGCTGAGTAGATTCGTGTTGCTTATAGTCTGTGGTTATAGCAGCTTGAGCACACTAAGACTGATAAGCAAAAAAAAACATACAAACAGACCCAATGAGATATTTCTGACAAACCACTCTGGAAACTTGGAGTACTGTTCAGAATGTATGTTTAGATGCTTCCTATTGGCCAAGGGGGAGTGGCCAGAGGGCAGGTGCAGAGGGTGGCTCAAAGTGCCCAGTGGCACAGGAAATGTTAGACACCAACCAGTGGCACTGGCCGTGCTGGGAACCTATAATATATAGGCACAATATATAAAGCAACTCAGTAACTTACAGAGTTCCATTTCTGTTTAGCAAGGGAGACAAAGAATTCCATCTAAGGGCTCAGGAGCACGAATTCTGTGCTTCTAAGTTTTATACAGTGATTAGATGACATCTTAAATAATAAGGTTACAGCAAGTATAGTTCCTCACATTTTGTTGTTGTTGTTGTTGTTGGTGGTGGTTGTGGGCTTGAACTCAGGGCCTGGGCATTGTCTCTGAGCTTTTGCGCTTGAGCTGTCACTTTAAGCCACAGCTCCACTTCTGGTTTTCTGGTGGTTAACTGGAGGTAAGAGTCTCATGGACTTTCCTGTCTGGGTTGGCTTTGAACCATGATTCTCAGGTCTCAGCCTCCTGAGTAGCTAGGAATTACAGGTGTGAGCCACCAGCACCCCACTAGTTTCTCAAAATTTTATGACCTCGCCTGTTATCCTTTCTGCTTCAGCTTTTAAAATAGGCACCCTCCTAAAGCTCTGTGGATTTCTTTCCCTCACAGTTACACCTTTTGGTGTTTCCAAATGTCTCTACTTGTTCTAAAAAAAATATTTTCACACACACACACATACACACACACAACTTTGTTAAAAATAAAAGTCAACAAGATATAAAAAAGGAAACTGAAAAACATAAAAATAGTGTTAAAATGTTTTTTTTTAAGAGAGAAGAGAAAGAAAAGAAAAAAGAAATCATGCCCACCAGCAGCAAGGACAGCAGTTCTCAGTAGGTCATCCATGAATCCCTGAAGTTCCCTGAGAGACACTTTGGAGAGTGAGTAAAGTTCACATTCGTAGTACTAAGGATAGTATGGTGTAACAGATCTCATTATTATGTTCACAGTAATTTGGTGGTTCAGAGCCCTGGGGAGTTGGGTGCCTCAGCCCGAGTAGAGGAAGGCTCAACTTTACTACTTCATTAAGTCTCACTAAGAGGCATTTGCAGAGAACACAAAAAAACAAACAAGGCCATGCACCAGTGGCTTATGCCTGTAACCCTAGCTACTCAGGAGGCTGTGATTTGAGGACTGCAGTTTGAAGCCAGCCCAGGCAGGAAATGTCCATGGGACTCTTTTCTCCAATGAACCACAAAAAGCCAGAAGTGGAGCTGTGACTCAAGTGGTAGAACGCTAGCCTTGAGCACAAAAGACTAGAGACAGTGTCTAGGCCCAGAGTTCAAGCCCCAGGACCAGCAAAAACAAAACAGCAGCAGCAGCAACAACAACAAAAAAACCTACCTCCCAAATCCCAACCAAACCAAACAACAACAAAAAAATTTAAAAAACCCCAAACAAACAAAAATACTCCCTCAAAACCCCAACAACCCCCAAAACAGGGCATTCTTTCAGGATATTCTTACTAATCACGTTGTATCTCTACCTCCTATTTCATAAGTACCTTCTGATCACTGGGGCAGAGGGAATTATGCCATTTCGGGGATTGAATTATGGCCACTTGGTTTTTCATGGAATATCACTTTTATTTGAGGGAATGCTTGGTCGACAGATTGCAGTTACTTAGGCTTGGACATGGGGCACATAGTTGTGGAATGATTCAAATCCTTCGAAGAAAGCACTTGACCGTATTTGTTGCCGAATTTAATTTTAATTATTTTATTATTATTATTTTAGTGGTTTGGATGAAGGAAAAAAAAGGGGAAATTTCCTCTTTCTCAAGTAGTCTCCTCTTCCCAGATAAAGAAGCCATATTCCCCAATGTCTCACACCCTAGTCCTCCCAGGAGAAGCCCAATAATACATGAGGAGTCTCACCCTCTTGGGGCCAAAGAGATTATGGTAGAGGGTCCTGAAGCGCTTGCGAGTGTAGTTGCAGCGGTAAGCCCCACCCATCAGGTACTCGATCACCAGGCCTATGTCAATCAAGCTGATTCTGTAGTCTGGGGGCAGGTTTCCCTGTTGGGGAAGAATGGAACAAACAAACATCCAAAAGACAGAGTGGTTTACTACAGGCTCCAGTGTGTGTTCTGTAACTATTTTAGAGTAAAAAAATATGATGAAAAAAAAAAAAGAAACATGAATGTATTATTATGCTGGTTAATGAATTCACCTTAAAATAGATCCAACCGAAACCTGGATATTCTCGCTTGGAAAGAAGAATAAGTTAAATAAGAAGATGAAGTAACCGTCGGCAATAACAGAAAATCAAAATATTTATTCAGGTCTTCAGCTGAGGAGAAAAAAAACCAGTGTAGCAGAAACACAAGGCCCAACATGGCACAGGCTACCATTCCCAGCCACAAAGTCCCCGGATGTTTCTAAGTCCCGCCCTCTCTCTGGCCTAGGCTTGATACCACCCTCTTGTAGGTCATTCAGTTTCCTCCCACTAACTAAAGGAAGACTCCTCCCTGAAGTTCAGTGCCATTACCAGAGCTGAGAAACTTTCCACTTGGATCTTCTTTAATCCCCAACCCCAGGAATCAGCATGTTTTTCAGAAAAGAGAACCTCATCATACTGTCATGATGGACTTGTATAATGAATCTCTCTTGTGCTTAAAGGGAGGCAGGCAGGGATAGAAGAAGACATGTGGTCAATGGAGCATTTTCCTAGGATACAAAAGAACTTTCCCTTTTCCTTCAAACAGACCTAGAGTTATGGTGTGTCATCTATCTATCTATCTATCTATCTATCTATCTATCTATCTATCTATCTATCTATCTAGGCATCAAGGATCAAACCTGGGCCTGGAGCATGGTCTAGCTTCTCCTGGCTTTCCCTGTGCAGATGCAAACAGCAGGTCAGTTTCTGCTTATTAGCTCTGGCTCTGGGATTGAGCTGGTATTGCGAGAGGTCGAGGCACTTCTGGAAGTGCAGTAATGGCAAGAAGCAACATGACCCAACTGTCACCATCTGGATTAGCTTCTCCATTGGGAAAGCGTTCTGTACATGCACGGGCAGCCACGGCCCTGGCTAGTCACTGCATCTGGAGATTCTAGAAAGTCAGGAGGATCTTGTTTTCCTTTTTCTTTGTGGAATGACCCACACAGGTGGCGGTGTACCATTTCTGCTGCTTCACAGAAGAGGATCTTAATCTATTGTGGGTTTCTTTCTTTCTTTCTTTTTTGTTTTAAATCAACTTGGGGGATTAGGATAATCTGGGAAGTTTGGTAAGGGTACAGAGGACTGGCTCATTTTCTGCCTAGTTCATTGGGCTTTAAGCGCATTTCTTGGTGGTTGTGATACTCACTGAAGACTGTAAAATGCTTCTTTATTGAATAAGCATCCAGTGGCATGACACCGCACATGGAGTCATTCAGAGTGTGAAACAAGTATCCCTCATCTCTAATAGACTCATTTCATTCTTTTGCTGAGCTGAAGGTAATCATCCTCGTTCAGCCTTCCTAGGGATAACTGTGCTCATTAGAACATTTGGGGCTCAAGGTGAACCATGTATCCTATAATTGAATCTATAGTTTTAGGGTATCCTTCCTCTTCAAAATCCTTGCATTTCTCATGCCTCAGATAGAGCCTGGGAGAAGGTAGGCATGTGTAGACTGTTTCTCTGTGGAGAATGTAATCCAGTAAAATTGAAGTTAATTGCAGTGGTTGGAAAGCATTGTGGGTTTGGGGGCATGTTGGTATTATGTTTTCAGGAACAGAATGAACTAGCCACAGTGTCTTAGTCATACCTGGTTCTGGTTCACTGGAAATTTGATTTGAAACATTAGACTCCTGTAAGTGTAGCTCAGTGGCGATGCTGTGTAGCTGCATGATGGCCTGTCTCATATGTCTGAGATTCCATGACTGCTCCGTAGACTTAATTACTACCCCTCGAATGAATTAGCTCCCACTGCCTCCCACTGGGGTCTGAGGCTTCCATACTGGGGCAGAAGTCAGGCTTGGGGATCTAATGTGAGGCTGGGAAAAATGGGACCGTGTGATGGATCTCACACATGAGACATAGAATGTCTCCCATCTACCACTTTGGTCCATCAAAACCCCATCAGAATTTCAGAATCTCTTTTGTTTGGAGATGGTTTCATCAACCCGATCAAGTCAGCAAGCGAAACTGTCCTCAGGCTATTGACAAAGACCCATTGCCTGACTTGGTTATAAAAAGTTATGACAAAAGGCATTTGAAAGGGGGCACAGAAAAGGTTTAAGACAGTTAACTTTTCAGTCAGTGCCCTTTCTATAAACACTGAACTGAGCTGGAAGGCCTTTCCCCAGAAACTGCTTCTCTTCACTCTTTGGGGGCAGTCTGTCATGTCAGGGTGCCTGTAGACCCAGCTATGCTATTCAAGAGTAGAAAAGTCTAGCGCAAGGGTCATGCCTGGGCTAGTCATCGCATACATACTTGGCTCGAGCAAGGATGACTTCACAGGATACTCACCCACCTCAGCTTTGTTATTTTCCCTGGCATTGCGAGATGGGCAAGGTAAAGAATGTGGGCTTGTGGTGATCCAGCCTGGGCTTTTGTCTGTCCTTCATATAATCCAGTAAATCAGGGCCGCTTCCCAGTAAGAGGTGACTGAGCCCCATGGCATCTATGGTTTTTAATGCTCCAATGCCAGATATGAAAAATGTCCCCAAATGACTCATTGTGATGCTATGAAAAAGCAATTGATGCAAGTCTATGAACTTGTGCCTGCTTCTGATCTTGTAATATGTTCCTAAATGTAAAACGTAGGGAATAGTGAGTTTGCTAGCCGGGTAGTTGGTTTTGAGAAAATCAGCCATGACATTCCATTTGAATTCTAAGTACAAGATACTGATATTTCCCAAGCACTAATACTGAATGGAAATATTTATGTTGATTGAGTAGGTGATAGTAGTAGTAGTAGTAAAATTCAAATAAAAATTTAAGGGGCAAAGAAAACATTTTATTTAACCAAATGATTGTATTCATCAAGGTCTGATAGTAATATACACTTTTAAGGGAGCTAAAGGACTCTTTCCTTATAAAGGTTGAATATTTCAGAATGATTGATATAGGTGGTCAGATCTGAAGCTAGAGAAAATTGAATGACCCTTTAAGGCTTTCAAGGTCAAAAAAAGTAATTTACATTGTGTGTGACCACAAGAGGGCAATGTTCACACTAGTATTGAACAGCCTGCTCTGTTTCACCAGTCTAAGAAGGTGAATCCAGGATTTGGTAGGACCAGAAGACAAGGAGAAAACCAGATGTTCTTTCTGAAATGGTATCAGAAGAGGGAAAGTTTACCAATTTGAACTCTGCCTTCCAAGGTGATTCCATCTGTTTCCAGAGGTGTTAAGGGAAATCAGCATATTTCTTACCAGGAAGAGTGGATGCTTTTTTTGGGGGGGGGGTCGGGTGTGGGGACAGAAATAGATTTTATAAAATGAATTGGGTACAATGTAGGTATCTTGGGATAAGGCTGTTCTGGGGAGATTCTAAGGCAATGTCAGGACCTGCTCAGGATGGAGAGATGAGCTGGTGTCTTTGACTCTCTGTGGTCCGAGATGCCACAGAGGAAGCATTTGTATGGCTTCTTCTAGGATGGCCATTGCTAGCTAGAGGAAAATCATGCATACGTATACAGAGACACAGCTCCCTAGCGCAAATAGTACAGGGGCTGGGCTGTGGCCTCTTCCATTGATTCTGAATAGATCTCCCTTTTTCTGTACCTCAGTTTTTGCTCTGAAAATAAGTGACTTGGATCTTGTTACTTCTACGGCTTCATCTGTGTTGAAAAGTGCAGTTGGACCATCAGCTCCTGGGAACTGCTTTTAATTTCTGTGCGGCCTGGTCATTTGGGCAAGATCTGCTGTCTTGAGTTTCTATGGGTTGATTTAGCTTCTAGCTGGAGTTTGGTGAGTGGAACTGGGTGGGGGCTGGGAGGCAAGAGACTGGAAAGGTATCATCAGGGATGGGGCCGTGTTCATTGAACAGTAACTCACACACCAACAGGTAATGTGTAGAACTTCTGGAGGAGTCTTCCTTAACTTGGGGCTTCTTCTAATGGGATGTCACAAAACTGAGACTGAGTAACACTCTCTCCACTATTCCTAGTACCCTTTCCCACCCTTTAGCCATCACTTTGGTAATTAATAAACCCTTATAAACTGGACAATGTCTCCTTACATGACTTAACACTATGTGGCAGGTCGTATGACTCAGAGACTTTGACCGAGAGGCTCAGGTCTACAGGAAGATGTGCTGTGGCAACTTGAACATGAGATCTCCTGTTCCCAGGCTATGCTTCATCTTCACGCTACGCTTAGAGATATCTTAACCAAAGAACTGGCCAACTTCAGATGTCACATCTGCTCTTCAGAACGGACTGCCTTCTAGATGTCAGCTCAGGATATCCCTGTCAGATCTCAACTGTTTAGGGGCTTTGTGGTTTTTTTTCCCCTTTAAAATGTGAAACAAGTTTTTAAAATAAAGTTGTTCCCTCCTGACTGGCGAAACATGGAAAATGACTACAAGATTTTAGGTTTTCCCAGAGAAAGGGAGGAAAGACCGTCTGGGGACAGTCTCCATAATAAGGGAAGGTGGATTCATTTGTTATGAGCAATCACCCATAGGCCTTAATTTGGTGGAATCTCAGGAGGAACAAAGAACATTTTTCCATGTCTGGTAGATTAGCAAGGCCGAAAACACAGTAATCAATCTTTAAAAAATAGATTTTTTTTTGCAAAATTGCATGCATTTAGCAGGTGGGTTTATCAAAATGTAATTTTTTTTATCGGAAGTGCTAGCTATTTCTCTCTCTCTCTCTCTCTCTCTCTCTCTCTCTCTCTCTCTCTCTCTCTCTCTCTCTCTCTCTCTCTCCATCTCTTTTTCTCTCTCTCTCTCCTACCCCTCCTGTCTCTGCGTCTATCATTTCTGTTTTTCTCTTGCATTCTCCAAGATGCCGCTTCGGTTTTGATCACTTTAAATGATCATAATTTCACTACCACCTCTCTAGAGTATTCCAACACCGCCCTTGGTTGGTGGGGGAGAGATAGATAGTGGAGGCAAACTAAAGTATTAGAACATTTGATTTAGAAAAGAAAGAGAAACTACTACTTTAAAACATAGAGAGGCACACATTGAGCAGACAGCTACTACAAATGGCAGGTTATAGTCTACAGAAAAGCAGACAGGACTTGGGCCATTCGGTCTAGTACAAGAGCGTCACTAACAATCAATGGATTTATGCATGGAACAGTTTGTGGAACTGGATTGGGCTATATCTACTGAAATTACTGACTGATTATTGAATGGCAATTCTTGACTCCATTGCTCTTAGACTGCTCTCTTGATATAAATAATTTGGATCTTGACGTTGGCTTGAGTGATTCTCCAAGTTCAGTGCTGTTGGTTTACACAATAGTTGGATGTGCAGATGGTGTGTTGTTTCATGGACAATGAGCTCATCATTCCTAAAGGGGTTCCCTGGATTTGTAGGGGTGATGTACATTAGTTGTACAGACATATGGTTAAATATGATGTTTAAGGTCTAGAAATATGTTTCTAGCTGTGTTTCTCATTTAGTGTTCAGGTTACAAATTAAGTTTTTCACAGACTAAGCTTATAAATAAGTTTTTTCACAGACTAAGTATGAATCTATATCTATATCTATATCTATCTATCTATCTATCTATCTATCTATCTATCTATCTATCTATCTATCTATCCCCTAGTTCAAATATTGCTTAAAGTTCTTAAGGTTTGCTTAGCCTTTTAAGCCTAGTTTGCAAAACCTCTGGCTTCCTTAGTGGATTAAATGGGTGGAAGTCCTCTAGAACTACACAATAAAGTTGCTCATTGGTGTTAGTTTCTTTCTCATTCACGTTTTTCCCCTTTGGTGCCAGTACAGGGCTTGAACTCAAGGCTTCAGGGTCTCATTTGGCTTTTTCTAGCAAAGCTGGTGCTCTATACTCAAGCCACAGCTCCACGTCCTAGTTGATTGGAGGTAAGAGCCTCATGGACTTTATTTCCAGGTTGACTTTGAACCGTGATCCTCAGATCTCAGCATCTGGAGTAGGTAGCATCACAGGTGAGTGTGCCACCACTGCTTGGCTCTCATTCACTTTTTTTTGTCAATCGTGGGGCTTGAACCCTGGGCCTGGGCGCTGTCCTTCAGCTCTTCAGCTCAAGGCTAGTGCTCTACCAATTGAGCCACAGCGCCACTTCTGGTTTTCTGGTGTTTTATTGGAGGTAAGAGTCTCATGGGCTTTCCTGCCTGGGCTGGCTTTGAACTGTGATCCTTAGATCTCAGCCTCCTGAGTAGCTAGGATTATAGGCATGAGCCAATGGCACCCAGCTTATTTGCTTTAAGAAACACAAAAATAAAGAGCCTTGTTTTCCGCTCCTTTCATCCAGGTCTATCCCTTTGTTTCATCCTATAACTCAACGCTCACTCTCTGCACAGAAGTAATGAATGGGCATTTCCTGCCTCTACTTCTCCCAAGGGTGGGGGGGGGAGGGAGAGGTTGCTTCTCCTCATTTCATTGGCAATCTCTTTGCTCAGCTATAAAAGGATTAAAAAAAGAACCCAACAACTTTTGGTGGGCCAGCTGGGTGATTTTTTTTTCCAATCATTTTTCTAGCTACTTAACTAGTAGGCCAATGAATGCTTATATAATTATCTTCTTGCTCCAATATTTGGGTCAAACTTAAAAGAAGAAAAGTCTGCTGGAGCCCATGCTCTTTCCTCTCTAGTTCTCATCCCCCTGTTCTTTCTTGTTAGTCTGTATTTTTTTTTGGAGGGATATTTTTAGCCAAGAAGCTTTTTAAAGAGGAAAAAGAAGCTGCCTACAGTATGGTACATGCCTTCTAATAACACAAGGGAGGGGAGCCAATGCGCGGGGCTGCTCCAGGGATTTCAGCAAAGCAGCGTCCTATGGGGGAAGAGGAGCTAATGGGAGGGATTTTGAGCATTTAAACTCAGTAAAATCTAATTGCAAAAAACACAACAACAACAACAAAAACCCAACACTTGAAAGCCAGGCCGGACCTTAGAGCTGGGAGGATGGGTGGTGGAAGTCACAAAGGCCTTGATAGAGGGCTTGGGGTGGTGGATAGACAGGGCTGAGGGCCGAAGGCATTAAATTATCTCCTCACGAGTCCTCACCATCAACTAGACAACAACACATCTAAGGTGAGGTGATAACTCCATGTTTATTATTATTATTATTATCATCATTATTATTAATCATTATCATTATTATTCGTCCTAGGGCTTGAACTCAGGGTCTCCACACTGTCCCTGAGATTTTTGTGCTCAAGGCTAACTCTTGCACTTGAGTCTCAGCTTCACTACTGGCTTTTTGATGGTTAGTTGGCGATAAGAGTCTCTATGATTTGTTTTCCAGGCCTGGCTTTGAACAGCACTTCAGAGCTCCACTCCTGAGGGGCTAAGATTACAGGTATGAGCCAGCCACTGATGCCTGACTCATGGTGTTCATTTTAGAAGGCTCATTTTATTATTTTAGAAAACACAAGCGGCAAATAGCTTGACAAAGAACTTACGGGGGGTTGTGTACCCTTCATCTTCTGGGTTTAGTTTCCAGGCAATTTGAGGGCAGGATCAATTAACTGGAGGTGTAAGGCATGAAGGTATGTGTGTGCTGAGGACAGAGTAACTACTGTGGTTGGACTGAGGCAGATCAAAGAAAGCTGGAGCTTGGGGAAGTGGCCCTTGGGGTGAATATATAGCTTGCAGAGCATTTGCTTTTCTTGCTTACTTTGAAAAAAATGTTCTCCACTTCTCTCATTCACATAGGAAAGTGTGCAAAGAGCCAAAAAAAGGGAAAGACTTTGGTTTTTGGATTTTGGTTTTTAAACCTTGTCTCATGATTATCAAAGATCCATCTAGCAACCAAAAAGAGGTACATTAAAAAGAACCACAGGAGCTTTGAAGGAAAAATAATTAAAATGTTGCGTGTCAGCTTCTCAAGACCTTGAGCCAATGACTTCCAATGAGATGAAGGAATTATACTTTATTTTGGACCTTGTTTTGCAGATTTCTTTACATATGTCCTGTAGACTTGGATGACTAATTGGTATAAAGTGTTGGCAGTGGTAGGTGTAATGTATGTATGTGTGTATATTGGGGGGGGTTCCTATCTATTTTGTTTTTTAGAGTTAAGGGTTCAGGAACCAAGCTGCCCTAAAGCAGACTGCCTAAGGGGCCAAAGAACACTTGGCTGGGATTAAACATCACCTTTTTATTCATTCATTCATTCATTCATTCATTCACTCACTCATTACCTTCCTACTCATTGTTTAAATGGGAATAGTAATTAATGGTAATCAAGTAATAACTTCTACTTCAAATATAGTTTTTTAAGTTGGATAATGGTAGCTCACACCTATAAGCCTAGCTACTCAGGAGACAGATCTGAGAATCATGGTTCAAAGCCAGCCCAGACAAGAATGTCCATGAGACTCTTACCCTTAATTAATCACCAAAAATAGCTGGACATGGAGCTGTGGCTCAAGTGGTAGAGTGCTAGCCTGCTAGGCTTAAGGAGAAATGCTCCTAAGTTCAAGTCCCATGACTGTCACACACACACACACACACACACACACACACACACACACACACACGTTTTGTAAAGATGGAATGTGTTAAGGCTCATAGGAAGCTTACGTCAGTCAATGCTATGCACCTGATTATCAGTAAATCACAGCTTCTACTTTACTACTTTTTTTTTTTATCATTAATGAAGTGTTCTGAGCTCTAATGCTAGCTCACCACTAAGCATCAAATACAGTCCTCAGCCTCCTCATCTACCACATGTGTATAATTTAGCTTTTCTAAAAACCAAAGAACGATGATGCATGTGAAAATCTCTTCTGGGGAATAAAAATGAAAGGGTTAGAAGAATGGAATGCCACGTTGTTTTCTTGTCTCTGCTTCTCTGGGACTTGTGGAGTTTTCTTCCTATACTTTGTACCATTCCGGAAGTGATGTCATCTCAGGAGCTAGCTCTTATGGTCTAGGACACACGGTAGAAAGTAGCTCCCAAACAGTATGGCGAACCGAGGGGATGGCATAAATCCACATGGCACAGGGAGAGGAGAGGGGAGCCTTGTGCTCCACTATTCCAAAGCATTATGTCCAACCAAAGCAGCTAAAACCATGGCGGCTGAAGATAAGCCCAGCTACGTCAGAAGCAGAGGTAGCAGAGTTACAAGACAGAGGTGCACACGTTGTTCAGCAATGAGGGGTGTAGCAGCTCATGCAAGGCAGAGACACTGTCTAATCACAGGCAGCCTCAGGACAGGGCCTCTGACCTGTGGTCCAGAGGGTTCTTACCTTTTTGACATCCCTGACCAAGTGGTACAATGTATTTGAGGGCCCATGTCTCTGAAAACAATAAAGAAGAATCAAACAGTTTTGCTAGTCAGAGGCTCCTACTGGCAAGGGAGGAAGGATCTGGAAGGAAAGGTCTGGCTGGTTGCGGGAACGGGTAGGTTGTCACAATGGACCTTGTTCTAGTTGCTCAGTTGTACCTGCATTTTCTAAACGAATACAGACTTGGGATGGTTTTTCCTCCTGACAGTGTTGGAGGTTCTAGGTTCGCAGATTGTAGGGAGGTTCTCAGCTCTGTGGAGAGCTGGGCCCAACATTGAAGCAGCTCAATTTGCATTCAGGAAAACGGAGGGGACACAATTGACCCACCGGAAAAAATGCTTTGGCACATTATCATTGAGGCTTCTTAGTTTTTTCCCTAATGAATAAGAAATGATCTCACAAAAGGGGTTAGCCAACTTCTTTAAAAAGACAGACAGTAAATTATTTTAGACGTGGTGGGCTAAACAGGTTTAATCCAAATCTATTTAACTGGTGTTGTACTGTTAAAAATGAAATAGCCAGCTAGATGCTGGTGGCTCATGCCTGTAATCCAAGCTACTCAGGAGGCTGAGATCTGAGGATCGGGGTTTGAAGCCAGCCTGGGCAGGAAAGTCTGTGAGGTGGTTTTAATTTTTTCCTGCCTGCCAGTTCTGGACCTTGAACTCAAGGCCTGGGCAGTGTCTCTGAGCTTCTTTTGCTTAAGGCTAGTGCTCTACCTCTTGAGCCACAGCACCACTTCTGGCTTTTTCTGTTTATGTGTAACTGAGGGATTGAACCCAGGGCTTCATGCCTGCTAGGCAAGCACTCTACCACTGAGCCACATTCCCAGCTTGTGAGACTCTTATCTCAAATAAACAATTCAGAAAAAGCCAGAAATGGAGCTGTTGCTCAAGTGGTAGAGCACAAGCCTTGAGCACAGAGAGGCTAAGGGACAGCGCCCAGGCCCTGAGTTCAAGGCAAAAAAAGGGAAAGAAATAGTGACAATTTTATGTTAACAAAGCTTGACTATTTCAAAAAGACTTTACTTATGGATAGAGAACATCAAATTTAATCAGTCTGTCTGAATTACTTATCTATCTATCAATCCATCTATTGTCTATCCATCAATGTATGTATATATATGTATGTATGTATGTATGTATGTATGTATCTATCTATCTATCTATCTATCTATCTATCTATCTATCTATCATCTATCTATCTATTTATCTCACTTTTGAGATAGGAACTCCCTCAGTAACCCAGGTCAGACTTGATCTTTCAATTCTCCTACCTTAGCCTCCCAAGTGCTGGGATTATCATAGAATTTTAGAATTTCATAGAATACCTTCATTTTTAAAATTGTTTCAACCAGTAAAGATGTTAAAAATTTAAAAAAGCCCTTCTTATCTCATAGGCTATGAAGAAGCAGGAAGCAAACAGGACTTGGACTTTGGATAATAGTTTGCTGAAACTTGGCTCAAAGTAAAAGCAATGGTCTGTTTTGGGGAAAAGAGGGAGTTGTAAAAAGGATGTGTGTGCCTGTGTGTGTGTGTGTGTGTGTGTGTGCACGTGCGTGTGCACACACGTGTGCTTGAAGTGAGAATAAAGTAAAATCAGTTGCTGTTGGGTTGTCTTTCTAAAGTAAAATCATGAGACCTGCATTTCAGATAAACAATGAATAGATTTAACATAAATATGTTTCACGTAACATTTGGAATCTATGTTTGGCCCTCTATCTTCATACAAGATGTCTGCAGATGGCACCAACTGTGAACTGGAAATATGTAGGGAAAAGTTGTAGTCTGGGTATGGTGCTGGCATGCCAAATTATCCCAGCACTTGGGAGGCTGAGGCAGGAGGATCAAAGGGTAAGGCCAGCACAGACTACATAGTGGAATTCAGTCTTAAAAATCCCCCACCCCCCAAAAAAAAACCTGGAGAGGGGAGCAAAGGAAGCAGTGTGGCATTGTCAAAAAAAAAAAAGGAAATATAATCATTACCTGACTGATGAAATGGTAACCCTCTGTACAATACTCTCATAATAACCATAAAATTGTATTTAAAAGAACTCCTTCCCAAAGTTACTCTATTGAATATGTACAGGCTTTTTTTTCTCCTCCTGATTCCCTAAATACAGTATAACAACCATTGATACACAATGACCTTTTATTAGGTACTAGAAGTAGTCTAGGACATGAGAATTGAAGTGCACAGGTAGATCTGAGTAGGGCACTACGCCATTTTATGCAAGAACATCCGAGGATTTTGCTATCTGCAGAGACTCCTGGACCCAACTCCCCGTGGATGAAGGGGGGTGGGCTGTACTCACACTAAACAATCCCTCCCTGTTTCTATGAAACTCAGGTTCAGCTGGGCTGTTCTGTATTTTTATTCGCTGAACCTGACACGCTGACAGGCAGATCTCCAACCAGGATGGCAAAACCTTCGGCTAATGCGTTGGTGCACAGGTAGGTGAGTTTGGAGCCTGACCACCTGCCATTCGCGTGACACGCTCACGCATCAGAAGGGTCAGTCAACAGAGGGTGCTGTGCAGATTCTGCTGCCCACCTCCTCTGAACCAGAACTTAAGCTGTGACTCAGTTTTACCGTATCTAATGTGGAGATACAACCACTTCCTTGGGTAGGGTGGTTAGTGAGGTAAACAACCCAACACGTACACAGATATCAGAATAGTTTGTAGCCCTCAACAAATGGGAGGATCATCATTATTTGGCGGGGACCAGTCACTATCCCAGAGTTCTTCATGTCCTATCCCAGTACCCACCACGGACCTGATGCTGTGCTGAGATCTACTGGCCTCTCTCCGTTGAGAATATCCTCACTTCTTTCTTTTCTTGTCAGCCCATGGAACCTCTCTCTGCTCCCTGAATGCTCTTCTTGGTAAGCTGTTCAACTCTGACTTAGTTCTTTCATACTGTAAGTCTCAGCATGCCCAACTGGCAGAGGAAACAGTAGCTAGAAGCCCTGCAGCTCACATCTCCCTGCAGTGGAAAGGCAAGGCAGCTGGGGGGCGCCATTCAGCACCTGCTATTGGTGGAGCCCAGGGCAATCATCCCTGTCCCTAACTGTGCTTTGCCTAATGGGACAGACAGACGCTGGGTCAGATAGAGTTTAGATTCTGTACTGGCTTTTTCTCCCCCGCTAGGAGTGTTGAGACCTTGGAGAAGTCATCTCTCAGCCTCTGTGTGAGTAATACTGTGCCTCTGTGAAAGTAATACTGAACTTAATACAGGTGTTGAATGGTGCGGCCATTGCCATGTGATTGGGTCACAGGGATTTCCATCTTGCAAATGGAATAGGGCTAATACAGAAGAGGCTTCCTATTTGCCTGTGGGCCACTTCTGCCAGCATTTGTTCCACTCAGAGGACACAACAGTGAGGTGCCATCTTGGATAGAGGCCTGGGCTCTCAGTAGACAGTGGATCTGCTGGTGCATTGACCTGGACCTTCCAGCCTTCAGAACAATGAGGAATCTTTGTCTGTTCTTTATAAATTACCCAGCCTCAGGCACAGTGTTGTAGCAGCTCAAGTAGACTAGGTAGGACAACTCAGTTTTCTCAACTGTAAAATGGCCACAAAGTATATGGCTCTTTACACTTGAGTTCTTAGTGGGTATCAGCTGTAAAGAAAACAAAGAAGAAAAACTCGTGGGGTAGTTCTAAACAAGTCATAGTTCACGTTTTATCTCATTAGCTTGGGAAAAGGATAAACCTGATGGTTCTGAGCATAGTGGAAGGGTAGCACAGAGTACTCAAATGGCTTCCTGGAGGTTGGTGTTGAATCGGTCATTCTCTGTAAATGCCTCACCCTCTGGGTTTGCAGAATAAAAACGTTCTGATTGTTCAGAGGCTTTTGGCTTTGTGTAAAAAGCAATCTGAGAATCATCCCCTTAGGTGATCAGGCAATTGCTTTTGATCTTGACAACTGAGCAGTTAAAACAGGCGGGAGTTTGGTGACTTGGTTGTCTACGTAGATCTAAGGGAGTACTTGTGAAGAATGATCTCCATGCACTGAGGGGGGAGAGGGGAAGAGAATCACAGGCAGATGGGGAAGCAGGAGAAGGTGAAAACCAAAACCAAAAACAAAACAAGAGGAACACAAAAAGCGCCTTATCTTGGCCCTACCGTATTGTACAATTCCTCTAGTCTGGAGATGGTGAGAAAACGGTGCATGCTTACTCCATTCTCTATGAGTAATTTCACAAAATCCACTCTATCCAAAACTAGGGCATCCAGCATGGCTTGCTCCAGGGACCCCACCTGCAAATCAAGTCACTGAGTTGACTACAAGTATGGTTCCTTAGCATCCACCCCAATGGCTCATTCACCAGTGTTCTGTCATCAGGATAAAATCATTCCATACAGCTAAGGATAGGCCAGAGAGACTGGTCATAAAAGCTCTGGTTTTGGAGCTCCTCTCCTGTCTTTAGAAATAGCAGCCCAGGCTTTCAAAGTTCAGTTTCTTCTCTGCCTCCCTTTCTTCTTGGTCCTGAACAGTTGCCACTGGTTACCAGGATTTCACCCTTGCAACACTCTGTCCAAACTTCTGCACGGGTGGGCAGTGAAGTGCTGGAGTGGGCACTTCCAAGTCTCGGGCTCTAATAAGACCCCCTGGGTGACTAGAACAGAGCACCCCATGTTGGTTGGAACAACATGAGTAGACTGTGGATGTCTGGAGGAAAAAAAAAAACAGGCAAAGAAAGACGAACTACTCTCAGTTTGCACTGGCCAGCATTTTCATGTAATTCCTTTCACCAAAGGTTCCCAAAGACTTGGATTCCTTGAGGAGGATTTCCACCCTAGCAATCTACTGGCAATAGAAGAGGACAAGCTCTTGGGATGGGGGCAGGGAGGGAAGGGTTAAGAAAGAACTGGCCATGACTGGTGTGATATCAGCCGGGCACAGAGCTCAATTCCAGGCTTGCTGCGTTGCCTCCTGGGGATGTGTGCGTAGACCATCCAATGGCCACTCTCCCAAGTGTTTATTTTTGGTAGTGTCAGTTGAGGGAAACAAACCAAGAACAGTTATATAAATCTCTGCTTCTCTCATGTTGTCCTTTGGAAATAGGGAGGATCTGTGTGCAGCCATGAGGACCAGATGGTACCCACATGGGGAGGCCTGCTAATTCTGCATCCTAAAGTGTGACCCAGCTACATACCAACCTGGGCACCACCCTGTGGAAACAGCAATGTCTTCCCTTTGCCCTCCTCAGAGGTAGTCAGAAACAAACGAATCCCACCCGTTCCTTAATTTTTAACCCACCACAACTCTATGTGTGTTTTTAGAAGGCTTAAGAAGGATACCCTTTGCACTAGGAAGTTTGCCATCCTTGGATGGTCACTCAAGAAATGAACACGGGTGACTGGTGGTGTATGGAGTTAGAACACCACCAGGGGGCAGCATTTCCCCAAATAAGAGACAATGCTGGATTAATTTTTTTTTTTTTTGGCTGCTGTTTTGTCTTTTTTCTTTATCCTAAGTTAAAATATGGCAGTCAAGTAGTTTCCTGAGCTACTCTTAAAGATTCCTTACACAAATACCCTGGCCCAAGCAAGTGGGCTTTTCAGGAGTGATGACATATACTTTACCGGCCACTGTTGCCCATAAATAAAGATTTGGCTGCGGGCGATGTCCACTCTGTTCCAGGCTAACGCTAAGCTCAGTTGGTCTGGGGCTGAGGCATTGGCTCCTGCACAGACAGGTGGGAGGGAAGAACGAGAGAGAGAGAAAACAATGATCAATAATCATACCACGAAGACCCCCACCTCCACCTCATCACACTGCCATTGACTCTTCTTCCCGAAAACCACACTGTGCAGCAAGGTGTACAAACTAGATTCCATCCCCAGCACGGGGAAAAGGAAGCAAACAACCAAACCAAACCAAAGCAACACACCTGGTTGGGAAAAGCTCACAGGAGCTTAGATCTACTCTGATCTGAAGGTAGAAACCATTGAAACACAATTCCAGTTTATTCTCCAGTGCTGTGTGTGCGTGTACATGCACACACGCGTACACACACACAGGTGACTATTTAAATTTAAATGAATTAAATGAAAAAATGTTAATGTTTGGTCAGTCACATTAGTGGCCGGTCAATGTTCGGTGGCCACCTGCTGTTGGAAGCCATTGGATTTCAACTGGGGCAGGGCTTTTTCTTTCTTTTCTTTTGGGGGTACTAAGGATCATCCTTGGGCCCCATGATCACTTGCCATGACCTCTACCACGGGAAGCTGCCTCCCCAATCTTTTTGCTCATGGTTTGTTTCTCGGATGGACTCTTGCATTGTTGTCCAGGGCTGGCCTCAGAAAATCATCCTCCCTTCTCTGCCTCCCTAGTTCCTGGGATTAAAAGTGAGTGACCACCAGGACTGGATGGTTTTGAAGATAAAGATGGCTAACTTTTTCCCAGGCTGGCCTTGAACCGTGATCAGGTAAGACATTTCTATTATGTCAGGGAGTTCTTTGGGTCTGTCCATAAGTGCGAGCTTCTGTGTGTCTGTGAATAGAAGCAGTAGGAAGGTTAGAGTGAACCAGGGACAACCAAGCCTCCGTGTGCGAAGGTGACATTGGATGTCTCTGAACCACTTCTTTGTCATTGGTGTAAGGATTACCCTCTTCTGCTTGCCTGAGAGGTGGTGAGATCATACACATGGATTATAGTATGTAAGCGGGGTTTTTACAACTCATGCTAACTGAATGTCCCACCAGTAGGGGGCGTCCAGCACTGCCCGTCTATCACCTATTGGAAGCATCTGAAGTGTTTGGGCTATTAGATACTTCTACATGTTCTCATGTATGGGTTCCCAAATAACTCCAGGCATTGAGTCTGATTACTATGCACATGGGGCAGACGAAGATACCCGGGGCCAGGCTGGGGTAAATAGTGAAAGATGAAATCGCTATGAAGAGAGAGAGAGAGAGATGCAGAATGAGCATTCATCCTGTCGCAGGTGAGATTCAGAGCCAGGGTGGTGGCCCTTTCTCCCATCACTGCTTCCTGTGATATGTGTGAAGCATGAAAGGCTAACCTTTGTGTGGGCAGCTCACGGTAGAGGCCTAAGCAATAAAGAGGTCAGGGCTGCTGCCCGCTGAACTCATAATCATACTAACAACACCCAAGCTGTGGAGATCATGTCACCACATCCCAATGGGTTGGGGCTGGTCACCCGGCACCAATGAAGTCATATTGTTGGGAGTTCCTTTCCAATGGTTGTGCTAAATTAGTCTGCCAGGCTTTCCCTCTACCTGGTGATTCTGTAATGGGGACAGTGAGAATTTAGGCCAAATATTTGCTTAGAGGAGCAGGCGTAACTCTCATCCAGAGAACTGTCTAGAATGTAGATTTTTGGGGCACACCTCTGGTTAGTCTGCTTTTTTAAAGTTGATTCGTTTATTTTGTAGCATTGGAACTCGGGAGCCTCCTCCAGAGTTCTAGAGCGCGAGAGTAAAGTGTGAGTTTCTGCATTTCTAGCAGATACGTGGTGACGCTGATGTCACTGGTTTAGGACCACATTCTGAGTGTCAAGATCCGGAGGAGCTGTGCGGCCATCTTCCCCTCATGGGTAGAAGAATGTTCTCGATTTTTCTGTCCACACATTCATAGGCTTAGTAGAGACCACAGACGTGCAGCAAATTGATCAGTGTTTCCATGATGAATAGAAACTTGTTTACCTAAGGAATTTTCCATCAAGGAGACTATCCATCACCCAAGAAAACAACAGAAACTGCAAACTCCTATCAGAGTCACTGGCATAAGCAAGCGATAAATAGGAATGTGTCAGCATGTGTTGTCCTCAATTTGGAGAGAGAAAAATACATGAGGGTTCATTGGGATTCTATTAGCAAAGCCGGTGCTTTATCCTTACCTATGCCTGCTTAGTTTTCCTATTCTTTTTTAATTTTTAAAATGTGCTGATCCTGGGGCTTGAACTGAGGACCTGGGTGTGGTCCTTAAGATTTTTTTTTGTTCTGAAGGCTAGCTAGAATCACAGCTCTACTTTTAGCATTTTGGGGGTTAATTGGAGATAAGAGTCTCATGGGCTTTCCTGCCCAGATTGAACCATGATCCTCGGATCTCAACCTCCCGAGTAGCTAGGGTTACAGATCTGAGCCACTGGCACCTGGATCGTTTTCCTTCTTAAAACTTATTTTAATTTAAATCGACACATATACATTGTACATTGATTTGTGTGCTGATGAGGCATGGAGTGACACTTACATATTCACACAGGGTGTAATCAGATCAGGGTAGCTTGCAGATCCTTTGCCTTACACATACTATTTTAAGGGAGTTGGAAAGCATTAAAATCCTCACTATTAGCTGTTTGGAAATAGACAGTTGTTGTCAACCATAGTTATCCTACTCTGAACATTAGAGATCATTCCTCCTATCCAACTCTACCCTTGTATCCATTGGTCACACCTTCTCTCCTCCTTTCTCCTCATCTTTCCCAAGTATCTACTACTCTATATGTTCACATGATCCACAGAGTAGCTTCCATACAGAAGTAAGAACATGTAGTATTTATCCTTTTGTGCCTGTCTCCAGATCCCTCCATGTTTGTGAAGGTGATATGATTTCGCTCATTTTATTTGCCCAACAGTATTGCATTGTGTAGACCACATTTTCTTCATGCATTCTTCTATCTATGGATGCATACCTAGCCTAATCCTATATCTTGATTACTGTGGCAGCAAACAGGTTCTTTGACATACTCATTTCATGGCCTTTCGATTGCTGTCTAGGAGTGAGATTGCTGGGTTGAACGGTAGATTTATTTCTAGCTTTGTGAGGGACCTCCATACCATTTTCCATAGCATCTACACTCATTTACACTCCCATAATGGGTGATGAGAGCTCTGCTTTGGCTCTTCAGCAGGTCTGCTGCTTGTTGCTGATGCAATGGTTTAATCCATCCCCTCTGCCATTTGTATGTCACGAACTCATCTGCTACACAAGTCCATTGCAGCAGCACAGATTTGAATGAGAACCAGTGCAGGAAGCAGTGATGGAGGTCAAGGTGAACGACAAGCCTGAATGTAATTAGGTAAGTGTCAAGCAGAAACATGAAGCCAATGGCTTTTCAAATATTGAAAATACATCACTCCAGACTGGTCCTAGGTGACAGTTTTGGATGAGCTTAGCATTAACTATTCAGGTCTAGGCTAGCACAGTGGCTGTATTACTTCAGAACTGTCTGGATCTTGGGGGAGCCTTGCATTGGGTCACCTTGTCCTCTCTCCTAGAGAGCTTTAGTAGACTTGTGCCTGTGATCTATAGATCCTCGGAGATTCTGAACTCATTAGCTCTTGGCATTGCAGTGTTTAAAAGCCATCCAGTATTTAAAAATTGTACAAAAGGATATGTACTCTTTGCTTGACTTATCTAACTGTAACCCTTCTGTTTAATAAAGATTTTTTTAATAATTAAAAAAATATCCAGATGATTCTAATGGTAAGGCAAGATGAAAAATCTCTGGTGTAGATAACATCTGCTCATTGATTTGCTCATGCACTGAATTGTTCATTCATTCATCTACTTATGTATTCAAAGGTATTGATACCTTCACATCTAATACATATTCAATTGGCATGAGAACCAAGCTAAGTAAGACAGAGTCCTTTTCCTTGGAAGCTTATAGCCTAGAGAGAGAGAGAACTCCCCTTCTCTAATTTAATACATTAAGGCATACAGTACTTCATGTACCTGCTCAACAGGTATACATACACACATATGTATATACATACACATACATACTATGTATGCATTATATATGTATATACCTGTATATATGCATGTATATAGTATAGCTAGGTAGAAAGAGAGATAGAGGGGGGGCTTCCTATAAACTGCCTGGGCAGTGTGTGTCTGATTTTAACCCAGATAGCAGTTGGCAACCTCTTTACATAGCTTACATTCAATTTACGGTGGGTCAGAGCTCAGAAAACCAGCAAATAAACCAACGAACCATGCATTTTCAGGTCGTGAGCTTCCACGAATGTGCAGTGGTTCTCCCCAGGCATGTGGGACCTGTGCCTATTAAAGAGAAAGCGAGGAAGCAGCACCGCAGGCCCACCCAGTCTTGTGTATTCTCATGATGATATTAGCATCAACCCACTGGCCAGGCCGCCCCCTCAAACAGGGGCTGAAAACGGAGTCTTTGGACAGGCTCAACGTTCTTTGAAGTATAGGGTTGACTCAGAGCTTTGGAGTATGTGTTGACTCAAAGCTTTGGAGTATGTGGTTGACCTGCATAGGGAGACAGACAGTTGAAAACTCTGAGGTTTTTAAAGGGATCTGGATTCAATGTGGATCTTGCTTCTTAAGTTGGTCTCTCATCTAGGATGCATATGAGGACTTAGCTCCTTTGGGGAAGAAGGTACTTCTAAGTACCCATATCAGGATAGTGATGATATCAACAAGGTTAGTATCTGCCTGATAGGAAAATTTGAACTGAGAACTAAAACAGAGTTAAAACTAACATGAAGAGCCAGGTGCCAAGTGGCTCACACTTGTAATCCCAGCTACTCAGGAGACTTAGATCTGAGGATCGCAGTTTGAAGCCAGCCTGGGCAGGAAAGTCAGTGACACTCTTATCTCCAAAAAAGCCTGATGTGGTGAGGTTGCACAAGTGGTAGAGCACTAGCCTTGAGCAAAAGAAGCTCAGAGAGAGCACCCAGCCCTGAGTTCAAGGACCAGCGAAGAAAAAAACCCCCAAACAAACAACAAAACCTCCTAACATGAATACTTGGCGGGGTGAGGGGTGGGAGTGGGGGGGGGCAGGGAATAGCCCAGGAAACAGAAAGACCAAATGTGCAGGCTCTAACATAAGAATAAACACAGGTAAATATCAGACAGAAAATATGGTTTTGTTATTTTTGTCTTAATGTAGTAGATCAGGAATCATCTCAGAGAACATGAATAAGGTGTCTCTTGGGACTTGAACTCAGGGCCTGGGAGATGTCCCTGAGCTCCTTCACTCAAGGCTAGTGCTCTACCACTTTGAGCCACAGCACCACTGCTGTATTTTCAGTGGTTAATTGGAGGTCAGTCAGAGTCTCATGAAGACTTTTCAGCCCTGGCTAGCTCTGAACCCCTATATTCAGATCTCAGCCTCCTTAGTAGTTAGAACTACAGGCTTGAGCCACCAGTGCCTGGCATGAATAAGGTTTTGAAGAAGTAATTTCTTGGAGAAAAGGAGTAAAGAAAGGAATCCTTTCAAAGGGAACAGTGTTGGCAGACTGTGGAAGTGAAATGCCAATGAATATTTGGGAGATTCACGGCAAGACACTGGGTCTGTCTGTCTGGGCGTAGGAACAGAGAGAACAGAGGAGGTCTTGTAAATGATCACACAAATTTCCCTTTTATCCTGAAGATAGGTGGCGACTTCAGACTACTGCCTGAAGAACAGGGCAGTCTGATTTGTGTCTTAGAAAACTGACTTTGTCACAGTGCTGAGGATAAAAGAGCTACTGGACTGGAGGAAAGGGAGGAGATAGTCAAGTTGGTCTGGGGAAGGGAATGATGAAGACGTGCAGGAATGGCTGGGCGCAGGGGAGGGAGATCTGGAGCACAACTTTGACAAGAGTGACAGATATTGATTAGGGGATCAAGGGAGAGAGAAATCAAAGTCATCCCTCAAGTTTCCAGTTTGGGATCTGGACATTCAATGACCCACTGAGAGAGGCAGGACAAGATACAAGCAAGCATGTCATTCTTGGCTACCGGGAGCTGGAGGGACCCATGGTCTATTCCTTGGGTAATGATGTGTGGAACAGTAGAAGAGTCAGGCTGGAAATGGAGGCTGGGAAAACATGTCCATGAACGTGAAAGAGGAGGACAAAGGCTGAATAATGGAATATTATCAGTACCTGAAAGGTTTGAGAGTAAGCAGAAAGGGACTGGGGGGGAGAGAGAGAGAGAGAGAGAGAGAGAGAGAGAGAGAGAGAGAGAGAGAGAGAGAGAGAGAGAGAGAGAGAGAGAGAGAGAGAGAGAGAGAGAGAGAGAGAGAGAGAGAGAGAGAGAGAGAGCCAGAGACACACAGAAAGAGACAGAGACAGATAGACACACACACAGAAGAATGAAGCTTCTACCCCAAGCTATGGCAGAGATGTTCAACAAAGAGGAAGTGGTCAGCAGAGCCCAGGTCTATTGTGTCTAATTTTCAGATAAGGCTTTATCAGCGCTATGACGGTAGAGGAGGAGCGAAGTGTGGGATTTCAGGTATCCACTGGGGGTCTTAGATGCTGTCCTCCACAAATAAACTCCACCCTCCATACCCTCTGTTCCTCAGAAATGGTGGAGCAAAGAGTATTTTTCTTTGGTTTAATACACTCTATTTTACTCTTTTGTTATGTTCCTTAAAGCCTCTGTATGCAGTCTATGATAATCCTTTTTTTATTATTTATCATTTAATGAGTTGGGTAATAATAGGCCCAGGGTGGCATTCTAAGCTAGTGATTATTCACAACTGGAAGGCTTTCTTCTAAGCTAAGACAAAATGAAACTCCCTCCTGTAAGCCTAACGTATCTGCATAATCCTGTTCTCAACCCACCTCCTCTCTTTCTATGCCCCAAGGTAGGGTCTAGCGGGACCTCCTGCTACTTTCCAGTTGGCCCTTGTTCCAGCACACGCTGCTCTGGTGAAAGGAGAGAATGGTGCATTTCAGGTACTCATTCTTGGTACTCAGGAGTGGTGATTTGTATTGGTGCTTTGGAGGGCTGCCCTGGCTGAGTTTTCGTTCGCCTTTGCCTCTTCCTCCCACAGAGCCCCTGCATAGAAATCTTGCCCCACATCATTTCCTACTTGCACCCCCCCCAAAAAAAGGGAGTTTGTTGTTTGCTCTCCCGATACCTTTCTTTGTTAGCTTCTGAAGCTTTCCAATAACAGAAGAGGAAAATGCATTGTCCTGTCTATACTGGAAAGTGCGGAGAGTTGTGTAGGTAGAAGAATGTCTTGGTCAGTCACTTTGCATGGGTAATATTCCGGTAATTGAAATATGGAGGCTTGATAGGGAAGTGCCCAGGTCGAAGCGAGAAGATCCCTTACGAGACCGCTGCAATCCATCAAATAAAAAGTCCCCAAAGTCCAATGGTACCGGACCCGTCAAGAAAAGACAGATATGGTAGATTCTGTGGCGGGAGAAAGAGCTGCTCAGAATTAATAAGTTCCTTTGGATACAGGGAGGGAGGATTTGATGGAGGATTTGGTTCTGGATAACCGGAAGGTTATCCAGATTTCCTCATCTTCTTAGCAGAGATGAGGAAATCAGGGAGGAACTGGCTTTTGGAGGAACTACCATTTGTTTTTATTTCATTTTTTGAGAAAATTAATTTGATTGATTTTTGAGGTGTCTTGTGTACCCCACCCCCAGGAAGTATTTTCAGAAGGCAATTAGGAAAGGAGGACAGAGAGGGAGCGGGGTTGGAGGTAAATGTTGAGGTTAGTCATTTAGATGTGGTTTTATAAGGTTGGCAGAATGTGAAGAACAGCAATAAAAGGGATTGATGAAGGAGATGAAGACATAGTCACCGAGGAATCATATTCAATATCTCTCACCCTTAAGGAAAGGTAAAAGGAGACATATTTACCGCCATATTGTGAGGGCCAATTACGTGCTGGGCATTTTCCAAGTATGACCTCATTGTATTATGAGCACCTTTGCCCCTCCTCCCACTTTATGTGTCACAGCACAAACTCAGAACAGTGTGGGTTAACTGAAGAAGCAGGGTCTAAACTGAGGTCTCTGGGCTCTGGTGGCTCACACGTGTCATCTTAGCTACTCAGAAGGCTGAGATCTGAGCACCACAATTCAAAGCCAGTCAGGGCATAAAAGTCCCTGTGAGATTCTTATCTCCAATGAACTACTTAAAAAAAAACTGGAAGTGGTGCTATGACTCAAAGTGGTAGAGTGCTAGCCTTGAGTGCTAGCACAGAGACAGTGCCCAGGCCCCAAGTTCAAGCCCCACAAATAACAAAAAGAAAGAAAGCAAAAAGACCTCAGACACCATACCTACATGCAGATCACTCAGCTGGGAGGGGCCTAGCTGAAAGGCATGGTTACATGACTTGGGTTGCTAGGATACACCTTCTTTTACCCAGAGTAGCGATGCTGCCTATTCCCAGGGGCTTTCCTTAGGAAGGTGACTGCTACACTGAGAAACCCCAAATTAATGGCTGGAAACACACTCAGCAAGGTAGATGAGTCCTGTGGATAATTTATTCTTTACTCTGTTATCTTGCCCTGAATGATAACTCTCACCTTTTCGTTAAAAAATGACTTCAGGTGAATCCTATGAGAAATTTGAATGGAATCAGGAAAAACCGAATTAACTTCAGCTGAAGAAATTGGTGTTTGGCTTATAAGAAGCAAATAAGACAGATGGCTGAGTGTGAGAAGCCATTTGCAGGAAGATGAGCTTGTCTTTCTTGGTTTACCTTTAGTAATTAAGAAAGACAATAATAACGGTATTTCTTTCATGCCCAGCTTGTACCTGGCACCATTTCTAAGTTTTCATTTACTGAATTCTCACAACAACATAGAAGGTGCTATTATATTATACCCATTTTGCGGATGAGGAAACTGTGGCACCAAAAAGTGCCCAAGTTGAAGCAGCCAGGAAATACCAGGATGAAATTCAAACCCAAACAGTGTGGAGTATTCATCCTCTCTCTTCCGCTATCCCTCTTTCATTCCCTCCCTCCCTTCCTGCCTGCATACCTTCTTTTCTTTCTTCTTAATTTTTTTTGATATAACAGACTGGCCTTAAAACTCAAAATTTTCCAGCCTCAGTCTCCCAAGTAATGAGATTATGGTCATGCACCATCATACCTGGTTTCATCGCTAAAATTCTTGGCATTTTCATTTTGTTGCTTCTGGAGTTGGGACAGGAAATAGATGCTGATTTTAGGGAAGAGACATGGATTCCTAGTTGGCCTTATTTATTCATAAATTTTGACTGAATTCTAAGTCTCTGACAGCTTCTATTTTAGGCCCTGGGGAAATGGAGCTAAATGGAATTCTCTATACTCAAGAGAGAGAAAAAATAATATATACTCTATCTATCTATCTATCTATCTATCTATCTATCTATCTATCTATCTATCATCTACAGATCCTTAATCATTTAGTTTCTATTAGTGAGTTTCTCTTTTGGGTAGAGTTCTTGTACTCTCACAGATTCTGAAATGGCTCAAATGGATTCAGCATTCATTTCCTTTGGAATAGCAAATACTGCTTATAAATTGATTCCTACCAATTTATTTTAAATTTACCCACTCATTCCCATCATTTCATCTCAATTTCATTCCTCCCTGATGATCATAAATATGGTTCTCCATTTTAGACAATCAGGTATAAAAACAATGACTTTCTAACTAGTAATATAGATGACATTTACAAAAAGCATCATCCTTTATCAAAGTGTTTATCATTCTTTTCTTAATTAGGAATTTGTATATATGCATATAAAATATGATGGATACCAAACACAATAGTTTGGAAATACTTTGGAAGGTAGTGCTCGGAAAACATGATGTATGCCTGTGTGGACTTTGTTATACATTTTTATTTGAAATTTCTGATTTTTAGGATTAATCTGTGTGTGTGTGTGTATTTTTTTTTTTTTTTGCCTGTCCTGGAGGTTGAACTCCAGGACTGTGCATTGACAACTGCTCCTGAGCTCCTTTTGGTCAAGGCTAGTGTTACCACTGCTTGAACCACAGCTCTGCTTCGGGCTTTTCTGTGGTTAGTTGGAGATTAGAATCTCAGGGACTTTCTTGTGCAGGCTGGCTTTGAACCAAGGTCCTTAGGTTTCAGTTTCCTGAGTAGCTAGCTAGGATTAGAGGCATGAGCCACTGGTACCTGGCTTAATCACATTTTTGAAATGTGTATCCTCAATTTCAAATTGCTCAGGGAAAACAATTAGCATATTACTCATTTAGTAATTCTCCGGGCTATTTCTTAGTTGCAATAAGCGTAGATTGTAAAGGCATTGTGAACCACAGCAAGGCATTTCAAATATTACTTCCACAATCATTTCCCCTGAGTCTGAGTCCCTTTCCTTCAAGCCTTTGCAGTATTTCGTTCACCCTTTCTGATCTGTATTCTAGAATAGTTCAAGACTGTCTTAGACATCTATGTTGAACGCAGCACATAACATGATGCCTTGTACATAGTAGGTGCTCCAGGAATGGAGACTGCCATCTCTAGTTCTGAGATCCAGGATGCATGTCCTGGCCTCTTGGGAAATGTGAAGTACCTTCCAGCCAGGTGGAAGCTGTCTGGCTCAATTCCCATCCATGCCTGGTGGTGGTGGTCTGGGAGGGCAGGGGAGCAGCAATTATACATATGGGCTGTAACAACTTCTTGAGGTCAAAGACAGAGAGCACTAAACTTACATGTTATCTGTGTGGACCTGGGGAAGTTACTTAACCTCCCCAGGACTTTGTTTCAAAAAGTCATATATAAAATCAATACTATCTGTCTGAAAAGACAGCCTTTCAGATTCAATTGAGTTATCAATTAGAAAAGATGATTATTAAAGAATAATGTAAATATTTTGATTCTTATTCTTATATTCTCTTTTTTTTTTGGGGGGGGAGGTCCGGTTGTGGGGCCTGAACTCTGGGCCTGGGCACTGTCCCTCAGCTCTTCAGCTCAAGGCTAGTGCTCTACCACTTGAGCCACAGTGCCACTTCCGGCTTTATTCTTATATTCTTTCTTTTCTTTCTTTTCTTTCTTTCTTTCTTTCTTTCTTTCTTTCTTTCTTTCTTTCTTTCTTTCTTTCTTTCTTTTCTTTCTTCTCCTCCCTCCTTCCCTCCCTCCCTCCCTCCTTCCCTCCCTCCTTCCTTCCTTCCTTCCTTCCTTCCTTCCTTCCTTCCTTCCTTCCTTCCTTCCTTCCTTCCTTCCTTCCCTCCTTCTGTCCTTTTCTTTAAAAACCAATCCTGTGGCTAGAACTCACTGCCTGAGCACTGTCCTTGAACATTTTTTGCTTAAGGCTACATACAGCTTCACTTTCAGCCTTTTTTGGTACTTAATGGACATTCCTGCCCAAGCTTGCGTCCAACCACAATCCTCTGATTAGCTTCTTGAGTAGCTAGGATTACAGGCATGAGCCACTGGCACCTGGCTTGTCTTGCACATTCTTAACAATAAATGTTACCAGGTTAGTAATAACTGAACAGGGCTGGGAAGGTAGCTCAGTGGTAGAGCACTTGCCTTGCATGCTTGAGGCCCTGGGTTCGATTCCTCAGCAACACATAAGATAAAAGCCGGAAGTGGCGCTGTGACTCAAGTGGTAGAGCACTAGCCTTGAGCTGAAGAGCTGAGGGACAGTGCTCAGGCCCAGAGTTCAGGCCCCACGACCAGACACCCCCCCAAAAAAATAACTGAACATATTTAGCAGGTGAACAAAACCATTCCCAGGTGTACCACTCCTGGATATAGAACAGTTATTCGTCCGCTAGTAGAGTTTCCGCCACGGTCATTATGAATTAATTGTCAGTGAATTTTCATGTAATGATGCTTACTATTTAGTGAATCTCAGAATTAAGGACAGGTTCTAAATTCTTCAGAGATATACATGTTAGAATTGTCAGTGGTTATGGGGAGTGGATCTCTGACAGAGGTTGTGCTGTCAATCAAATGCTATCTTCTAGTGAGTTGTTTGTTTGTTTACTCTTCAGAAACCTTCAAGCTGAAGCTGGTAAGGGTTAAGATATACACAAGGTATATATGCAAGAGCTTGAATTTTGATACAGATGCTGTGCTTGGAGTCTAAGAATGTGATTGCACTATTTATACTAGCCAAGTTATGGAAATAGCTCAGATGACCTTCAACAGATGAATGGATCAAGAAAATGTGGAAGAAATACAATGGATTTTTTTTTTTGGTTCATCTGTCAGGAAGAATAATGTGATGTCATTTGCAGGGAAATGGATGAACGTGGAAAAAATCATTCTGAGTGAAGTTAGTCAAACTCAGATAGACAAAAAGTGCATGTTTCCTTTCATATGTAGATGTTAGAACTAAAATAGAGACATATATAAAAACAAATACAGGGCCAGATGACTGTAAAGTATGATATATGCAGGGGTGGATATCAATGGCATAAACTCCTTAAACAATTAACAGACACTCGAACAAAATTAATACTAGAAAGCTAACGCATGTCTTTCCTGAAAGAGATGTGGCTTAAGGGGTGGTAGACAAATGGAGAAAGGAATGGTGGGAACTTACAGCCCTAATATTCAAGGTACCTATTTGAAAATGGAAGCAGAAAGCTCGACACTGATAAAGATACGCTGTTCCCCTAAACAGACGTGTTAAATCAAAACCCCTTTGCACAACTATTTGAACTATTTGACAAAAACAACCACAAAAAAAGAAGATAAGAAGCCCAGAATTGGATTGCTTTCTAGGAATATCATTTGAATGGACTGGGTGTGAATTTATGTTTCATGGCCCCCAGGCCATGGATAATAGGAATTCTCAGTTTGAGCTCTAACCACCCCAGCTAGGAAGGTGTCTCTGGGACTTTTCTTCAGAGTTTCTGGTGAAGTAGAACACGGCTTTGTTGCTCCTGGTGGCACCCCTGGCAAGCTTCTGATGGAGCTGTGGCAGTTCTGTGGCCTATCACCTGGCCTGATCATTCAGGGCTGATAAAGGATCATGGGAGACTGTAACCTTCTTCTCTGCTGTGTCCTGAGAGCGCTGGTTTGTATTCTCCCTGGCTCCTGTAATTCCTGGCTTCTGGGCCTATGGAGGATGACGGGAGGCGGTAACTAAGCTTGATTCTCTTTTTATGTATTGGGTCTGCTTTTTCTGTGCAAGGTCTCCTCATTTTAAAGAAGCCATTTCAGACCTTGGGTGTTCCGATGTTTTATGGGCCAAAGCTATATAAAATCCTTACCAAGTCAGGGATTCAAATATGAACCTCTACCTCCCTGGTGGCCTTTTGCCCAGAGTTTCTCCAGTAAATGTAAACATGATTTCCTTCTGTCCTAACACCATAGGTACACAGAGAGGACCAAAGGCATAATATCACTACCTTACCATAGACCCTACCATTTCCTGCTCTTTGCCAGCCTGCCTATATAGATGTGTTCTTTCTCCTCCCCTTTCTGTACTCAAACACTTCATGAGCCTCCTATTTGCTAACAAAGAGCTGTATAAAAGTGTTCCTGTTTTACACACAATATGCAAAGTTGAGAAATATATAATTAATGTAAGACTGACAGTTTAAAAGGAAAAAGAAAACTATTCTATTGGGCTGCTTCTTTGTGATATGACAAAAAGGAATCATTTATAGAGTGGGGAAAGGAAGATATCTACATCTTCTACATTGTTACTTTTTCAGCTAGATTCTGCAGAAACTAGAGCTGTAGAGCACTGAGACATTTTTTAAAATTAGTGCATTGATTATTTCCTACCCTTGGTTGTCCCTTTTTCTTTCTTTCTTTGAGTACCAGGCAATCCAAGGGCCATACACACTTTGTTTTTACTACAATTATTTGTGCAGAGAGCTGAATCATCTGTCCCTCTGAGGTTCATTAAAATCACAAGCCTTCCTAGGTTAGTCTTCTTTTCCCAGAGGTCACCACTGCACTCTTGTGGCTGGGAGCTGGTCTCAAAGATGCCGAGCAAGGGGTGATATCTCAGGATTCTCACTCTTATGATCCTATATGGAGCCTGGGCTGGAGGCAGCAGACAATGTAGCAAAGGGACGTCGCTTCATTCCCAGGCTGAAGCCTTAGCAAGACCTGCTAGCTAAGTCAGGGACAGAATTGCCCGTGATGTTAGTCCTTCCTTCCTTCCTTGTCATCCAGGGGTTTTCCCACATTTCTCTACTCTCCCGTTTGCAGTTTCTCTTCTTGCACTCCATGCTTTCTGTTTGTTTTAAAATACCTTGCATTTTGGCAGAGAACATCCTCTGGGAATTTTCAAAGAAATTACTCTCATAACCCTATCTTTTGATGCTTCATGTCAAATATTCTTTTTCTGCCTACAAGGCAGAAAGGCTGATAGACTAAATGTAGGAGTCTAGAATATATGTAAAATTTCTTCAGCATTTTTAAGCCATTGCCATATTGCTTGATAACTTTCTGTACTGTTCAGAAATCTACAGCATGTTGGCTGTTGGTCTATTTTTCTCTTTGAAATGCCCTCTTTGTCTCTCTGTAGCATCCATCTATCTATCTATCTATCTATCTATCTGTCTGTCTGTCTGTCTGTCTGTCTGTCTGTCTGTCTGTCTGTCTGACTGTCTGTCTGTCTGTCTGTCTGTCTGTCTGTCTGTCTGTCTGTCTGTCTGTCTGCCTGCCTGCCTGCCTGCCTGCCTGTCTGTCTGCCTGCCTGCCTGCCGATCTATCTATCTATCTATCTATCTATCTATCTATCTATCTATCTATCTATCTATCTATCTATCTATCTATCTATCTAACTATCTATCTATCTATCTTTTCCTTAAAGAATAATAAGTATGTTGATGACTAGTGTCCTATATAATTTATCACGTCTCAGTGTGTGCATATATATGCATTCATATACATACATACATACATATATATATATATATATATATATATATATATATTAGTCACTTGTTGCATTTATTTGTAGACTTACAGGTGCATTCTAGTTACCACAAATGAGGGAAATGATGAACCTAGTCATTAACATATACAGGCCAAAGGAGGCTATGCATGAGTGGTGGGGAGGCTCAGTAGCTATGTGCAGATGGTCATATAAATAATGTTCTATGAAATGAACTCCAAGAAAAGGAGACAAGAGACATTCGCTAGTTGCCATTGTTGCTTTTTTTTCCCTTTCCCTTTTGTCTTGTTTGTTAATTTGTGTTTGGGAGGATAAGGACAGACACATAAATTAAGGTGGAACAAAGATACACAAATACAACAGTGGCACCCACTAAACACTATGTGGAAAATGAACTGGATATCTTTGGGTAGGGATTGGAGCGAAAGACTGGGAGAGAGTGACAGGCGAGGAGACATGGTCTAAAAAGATTGTACTCATTACTCATAACCAGACTCATATCACCGCAATCCCTCTGTATATCAACTCTATAATAACAATTTTAAAAGAAGAGAAAAAGGAAAAAAAAAGATGTGTGAGCAGAACAAAAAAGAATAAAGAATCAGCTGCTGCATGCTGAGACTGAAAGAGAGGAAAGAGAAGAGTGATCTGGCATCCAACATTTATTAATTTATTTAGTTTTCCTACCCAACTCCTTTTCAGAGCTGTAGCTTAGGTCTTAGTTCCTCCTATACTAAAGTATCTACTGCGGCTTCTTCGTCAGAGAAATACATCTTTTCTTCTGGCTTGAAGAAGGCTTTGAAGAGTATGAAAGAAGAAATGAATTCTAGATTCTAGTTGCTTCTTAAATATTTAACAAATTTTCTGTATGCCTCTTTTAGTTTCCCTGTTTGAGTTCCTGGGTGTCTAAATTTGTGGGCCTTTGGGGGCATTTCGAAATATAAGCTAACTTGTATCAACTTAGTATTCCAGACTTTTTTTTTCTTGCTGCTTTTCCTTCTTTCCTTTGCTTCTCATCCATGGTACAAATGGTTCTGATCATTGTTCTCATGACTCCCAGTCCTGTGCCAAAGAGACCGAGCTTTTGGTATGCAAGAAGAGAAATCAGTGTAGTGAACATACAATGTTGCTTCTGTCCCAAAGCTTTTAAATAAAGGACTTGTTCTAAAGGGATTCAAAGGAGAAGCCTTCTAGATTCTTATGCTCTGTAGGCCATATTTATCTGGCCTACAGATGTAATAAGAATGTAATAAGAAATGTTTAGGCGTAAACAATTGTCCAAAACATGTAAAAAAGTGAGGGTAGTTTTTAACATCCAGTCCTTAGAATGCAGAGCAAATATTCTAGCCTCAGCCTACCGGTGATCTTGGTTAAGAACCTCGTTTCTCAGTATCTCCATTCTCTCAACTTTAAGAAGGTTGGTATTGTGATAGTAGCTGCCCCAGTGTGGTACTATGAGGATTAGTAAGTATTCATAAACACAATTCTGGATTTGCTTTTATTTTCTTTCTCGGTACCAGTCACATGGCTTGAACTTAGGGCCTGAGCACTGTCTGTGTCTCTGAGCTTTTTATTTTTTATTTTTCTGTTGATCTTGGGGCTTGAACTCAGGGCACGGGTGCTGTCCCTAAGCTTTTTTTGCTCAAAGCTAGTGCTCTTCCACTTTGAGCCACAGCTCCATTTCCTATTTACTGGTGATTAATTGGAGATAAGAATCTCACGAATTTTCTTGTACCAGCTGGCTTTGACCCAGGATCCTCAGATCTTAGCCTCTGAGTAGCTAGGATTATAAACTGAGCTAACAGTGCTCGGCTCCCTAAGCTCTATTTTGCTCAAGGCTAGTACTCTACCACTTGAGCCACAGCTTCACGTCTGTTTTTTTGTTTTTGTTTTTGTTTTTGCTCATTAATTGGAGAGAAGTGTCTCAAGGGCTTTTCTGTTAGGGGCTGGCTTTGAACTACACCCCTCAGATTTCAGCCTCCTGAATAATTAGGATTACAGGCATGATCAGTGCCCAGCTAGATTTGCTATACCGTAGCTTTACTATTGTTAGGGCCATTGTTTTTTAAATTAATGTAAGGTACTTATTTCAGAATTGTGCCGTTGCCACCAATCAGCATAATTGAGTGATTTAGAAATGGCAATGATTGATTAATGAATGATGCTGATTCATTGCTCTCAAGCAAGTCGAGACAAAAGCCCAATCCCATAGCCCTGCTGGGCAGTCAGCAATGAGAATTCCACACCAGCTGATTGCAGCTCAGAAATGCTGGGTTCGCAATGAGCTGAACGTGCAGATCCCTAAGTACTCTCTGAGCTCTTCCACTTTGTGGCCATGTACCAGTCTCCAAGGAGTCTGTGGAACAAGGGGCAGGGATGACCACATCCATCATCAGAACGGGCCGCATGCTGTAGGGAGAGGATAATGGGCCTCTGGGTCTGCTGACCTGAATTCCAGTTCTGCTTGGAAACACCAAGTGAAGGCCTTTCAGCTTCCCAGATCTTTATGGCTCCACTCCACTTCAAAACCCTACTGAGAGGTCTTCTTCTGACTAGAGTTAGAACATTGAACACCTGCATGGTGTTCATGATCCTTGAAAGCACAGAGACTTCCATCACTGGTTGTGGCCTAGAGCAGAAAGTGCTGTGCTTTCATGTGCTTTCATCTCTGGAGGGATTAGCCCAACCCCTGCCTTCCTGCCCCTGTGAAAATTTCTCTCTCTCTCTCTCTCTCTCTCTCTCTCTCTCTCTCTCTCTCTCTCTCTCTCTCTCTCTCTCTCTCTCTCTCTCCTATGAATTAATACTCAAAATCTACTTAGAAAGGAATTTGTTTGCAAAAGCACCTCATTAAGCTACTTGGGGCCGGGAGAGGCGAGGGGGAGTTGATCTTCCAGAGCAGAAGCTTAAAACATCAAGGAACAAGGGAGACCTACTCTGTTTGAAAGGAGGGTTGGGTGGCATTCTTAAAGGGAAGCCTGAGTGACAAGCAAACAATGAGAGAGGGTGTGGTAGAATTGGGAGCCTCTTCCTGGTGTGATACTGGTACATCCAGGGTGAAAGACACAGGGCAAGTTACTAGTGTGAGGGAGGAAGGGATGTCAGTGGAGGGGATGCTTGTGGCTCCGTTAGAAGCCATTTGTATTATTGAGCTATCATGAAAGGTCTCTTCTTCTAGCCTTGGTTATGTTTCTAAAAAAGTCTACAGCTTATGCAAGACACTAAGTATTTTTTGTTGTTGTTGTTGTTGTTTTTCTTTTTCCCCTCCTCCTATCTGCTAGCTCCCCCTCACCCAACAAAATCTTCTTTTTCATAATCATGTAAAATAATTATTATTGTTTTTAGGTTGAGATTCGGCATAAAAGAAAGACCAGCGTGGTGCTGGTAGCTCACGCCTCCAAGACTAGCTACTCAGAGGCTGAGATTTGACCAGCTGCCTGGTCAGAAAATTCCATGAGACTCTTATCTCCAATTCATCACCCCAAACCCAGAAGTGGTTCAAGTGATAGAGTGCCAGCCTTGAGCAAAAAGCGCCAAGCAAGAAGGTAAGGCCCCGAGTTTAAGCCCAAGCGCTAGCATGCAAATTTAAAACAAAAAGTAAACACATGCAATACCTGTCTTTCTGAGCTTGGATAATAATTATAATAGTAATAGTAATAATATTAAAAATATTTGCTGGGGTACATAGGTGAAAAGATATTAGCTTTTTCTGCTGGAAACTTCTCAATCTGGAAGGTGGAGTTTGTAGCTAACATCAACATTCCTGCCCATTGGCCTAAACATTGTTGGTTTATTCTAGAATATTCTAGCATTATTCTGGAAGAATGCTTTAACCTGCTCACTTTTATCCTCTAGAAAGTGCTGATTTAGAGAGAGCTTATCAGGTAACTAGTTCTCAGAGTTGTGAAGATTCAATGATAAAACTTTTGTGAAAAATGCTTTGTGCATCATAAAGCATTCTATAAATGAAAAGGATTTAAGAGATTAAGATTTTATTGCATTCACTTGTTGGAGACAGACATGAACATCTGAAATTGCTTTCTACCTTTGCCCTTGTTATTGCTCTGAGATGTTTGGATTTGTAGAAAAATAAACTTGTCATAAAATTAATCTTAGTTTAAGATGCTCAGCCATTTTTTTGATTAAACTAATATTTATGTTCTCTTTTGATCGTCATGTGTATGCCAGAAGGTTTCTGGCTTTTTTTCCCTTAAATTATTATTCTCAAATTTATGGGTCCTTCCTTTTGAATAGAAATTTTATGATTTTTTTTGAAAATTTGACCATTACATTTATATATACACATACGTTAGGGTTATGGTTCTCTCCCAGTTTTTCCCTTCCATCCCGACCCACAAGATGCACAGTTCATTTTCCACATAGTATCTAGTGAGTGCCACTGTTGTCTTTGTTCATTCTTTGATCCAATTTTTTAAATTTTAATTTCATTTTTTTGTCGGTCATGGGCCTGAACTCTGGGTCTGGGCGCTGTCCCTCAGCTCTTCAGCTCAAGGCTAGCGCTCTACCACTTGATCCACAGTGCCACTTCTGGTTTTTTCTGCTTATATGGTGCTGAGGCATGGAATCCAGGGCCTCATGCATGCAAGGCAAGAACTCTACCACTGAGCCACCTTCCCAGCCCCTGATCCACCTATTTATACATCTCTAGACACACATTACAGCCAAGGAAGGCTATGCATAGGTGCCGATGACAAAGGCTCAATAGTTATGTGCATATGATCATATAAAATAATATTTTGCAAGGTGAACTACAAGAAAAGGCAATGAAATTGTTTTTAGTTGCTGTTGTTGCTGCTTTTGTTTTCTTTTCCTTTTGTCTGATTTGTTACTTTATTCATATTTGGGAGGGTTACGGATTCTGATTCTGATGCATTTTGAACATAGATCCAGTGCTACAGAACCTTTGTTTTTGTAGATCACCTATAACTGACCCCATCCCTTATTACAGGATGATAGAGATTCTCTGAACTCTTTTGCCCTAGTGATGGATTAAAAATGGGCACTGATTGAAGGCAAGGAAATCCCAGTCTTTCCTGGGCACTTTCTGTTGTAATTAGTAGGAATAACCACTTTTTCTGTAACAGGGCTTTTCTTACCCAGTTATGTGTGAACCTGTAAACTTTTCATGGCTGCTTTGCCTAGCGAGAGTACAGAATAATGTCTAGGGGATGAGGAGGAGACCCCGATGATGCCAGTTGAGCCCATTAAACTGAACTCAGCTTAAGCTTTAGGCTTTCTGGTTATGGAATACTTTTCTTGAGTTAGTTTAAACTCGTAATTCTCAATTGCAGCAATGATTCACCAATTACCTAAAATTCAAAGAAGAAAGCAAGTGTCAGATTGCAGTTGATAGTTGTCTTCACTAAGTGAAGTTATGGGCATCCGATTTGTCTCATTGAAATATTGTGTGTGCCCCTAGGGTCATCTGGCATCTACCAAGGCAAAGATCTCTGTGGCACTGGAAAGCTGGGGACATCTTCACCTGTGTCCCCAACACACAAAACATCATACACATAATATAAGAAAACTGGGCAGAAGGTGAAGAAACTTGGATGTAAGCTTTGGTTCTGCTACTGAATTCCCAAATGGTCTTGAGTATCTTTGTTCTGTTTCTTAGTCTGAAAATGTATTGGGGTTAGCAAAGGGAGAATGGGGATTGAGGCTTCAGGGTTGCTTTGGTGTGAGGAGATAAGGTATAATAGTAGGCATTGTTTTTGAAAGGTCAGTGCTTGGGCTCTAAGTACTACTGAGCAATCCGCTCTGTTTAGGACGAATTCTTATTTTCAGTGCAGAGCTATAATATTTGCCTGTACAAACAGTCATAAAACTCATCACATTTCCACCAAACCCACACATAAAATACACGAGTTTCTGCAAGGTAGCTTTTCAGTAAATACTCCAGGTTAAGCTAGGTGCTTATAATGCACAGATGCTCAGGGCTATTGGACATGACTACTTTTGAACATATATCCAGACAGTTTTACAGGGGTTTGATGGGAATTATTATAAAAAATAAGATGAATTAGGTAGTGAGATTAATTGCTGATTGATGTCAATGCTATTTTGTGATATCACTTCTGCTTTTTTTCCAGTAGATTTTGTGCTTGTGAATTCAGAAACAAAAGTCCAAACATTAAAACATGTTACTTTTCTTTTCTTTTCTTCCTTTTTTTTGGGGGGGGGTCCAGTTGTGGAGCCTGAACTCTGGGCCTGGGCGCTGTCCCTCAGCTCTTCAGCTCAAGGCTAACGCTCTACCACTTGAGCCACAGCGCCACTTCCAGCTTTTTTCTTTTTGCTTATGTGGTGCTGAGGAATTGAACCCAGGGCCTCATGCATGCAAGGCAAGTACTCTACCACTGAGCCACCTTCCTAGCCCCCAAACATGTCACTTTTCAAGTAGGGCACTGGTGACTCATGACTATAAGCCTCGCTACTGAGATCTGAGGATCGTGGTTTGAAGCCAGCCCAGGCAGGGAAACTACCTGTGAGCCTCATCTCCTATTAACCACCCAAAAGCCAGAAGTGGAGCTGTGGTTCAAATAGCAGAGTGCTAGCCTAGAGCAAAGAAACTCAGGGACAGCACCTGGGCCCTAAATTCAAGCTCTGGAACTGGTACTGAAAAAAAATGTACCTTAAAAATTTTTATCCGCCTCCATTTCAAATTCATGTTTATATTTCTTAAAGATGTAATTTTACGGAAAGATGGGTCAGAATCTATGGTTTCATTGCTTTGTGCTATCTAGTCAGGTTGGCAGTTTGCTTTCTTGAAGTTTTTCCAAAGTCTTATGGAAGATGGTTGTTCTTTTTGTAATTTACATTTTGTTTCAAGCTTTCTTTTTCATTTGGGACTAATTTACAGATGCATATGTTAAGTAGAAGTCTGTCTTCTACATATCTGCAGGTGATGAATTGCCTATTGATAGAATTAATTTTGTCTGAGGAAGAGAAACATAAAATAACACAAAATAATAGAAAGTAGATATTATCTCTGAAGTAATTGTGATAAGATAGAGAAATCTGATTTTACATAAGGTGATTTTTGGATTATTTTTTCTGCTTACATTCCACAGGATATATGTGGTCATTTCTTGTGTCACCAGTGATCAACTATTATTCAATCTATGTGATTTATAGGGATGGATTTTTGTTTGTTTATTCTGAGTCTTGCTATGTAGCCTAGGAAGGCTTCTGTTTTCAGGACTTTTGTTAGAATTACAGGTGTGCAACACCACACACAGCCTTAATCATTGTACTCTTTCTTTCTTCTTCTTTTTTCTTGGTGTGAAGGCAGTGAGGGGATTTGAACCCAGGGCCTTGGGCATTCTAGGCAAACACTCTACCACGGACTAACAGCCTCAGCTCCCTAAATACTATGCATCTATCATGGTCCTGTGAATACATGAGCCCTTGACTTTTACCATTCATTCCACAAATTATCATTGTTTTAAACACAAAGGGATTGTGGGGATCTTTGATTCCAACATGTCTCATGTATAGATCTGTATTGGGTGACAATGAATTTTTTTAAATTTTCCCTTATGAAAATGGACTACAGTTTACACTTCAATTTTTTTTGCAGTTTTATAACCTGTATCCTCATCTCATTTTTTTAAAACCCAGTTCCAGGGAAACACTTATATGATGTGATCCGTCTCCTTAGGTTCCTCTAGGCTCTGACAATCCTTTAGACTTCCCTTCCCTTGGTTTTTATGACCTTGACAATTTTGAGGAGAAACATCATAGATTTAAAAAATATTTTAACTCCCTTTTCCCTTTGGCCTTTTCAAAATGTTTTCCAAGAAAAAAAAATGAGAAGAAAGAAAGGTTATTTTCTCCCTAGCCTAAGATGAACTTTTTGTTTTGTTTTGTTTTTAACCAATAGAGGTTGCACTCAAAGGAAAAAAGAAAAGCCTTTCTCCATTATGGAAATCAGCAATTGACAAATATTACACTTTTAAGAATATGGATGAGTGGCAATGTCTGCTCATAGAGGTTGACCTTTGCTTATCGAATTCATGGTCTATAAAAATTGTTGGAAAAGTGGGGACATTTTATTCACAGGATCCAGAGATTCTTTGCTGTGAGCACTGTGTTATGGCTTTGTGGAGCCTGGAGCAAGAGGTTTTATGCTGCTGAGTGAATGGAACAAGACAAGGCTTCTAAGGGCAGGGTGAAGAACAAACACTTGTTTACTGAGGCAGTTTTGGGGTGCTCCCTAGTAGAACTCTGCCCTGGGAGGAGATTGAGGCAGGCCCAGCTGAGAAGAGGAGGAAGGTAGAAGGTGGAGGGGACCTTTCTAGATTAAAAAAATCTTTTTATTGTTATTATACAGTGGATATACAGCGGGGTTATAGTTACATAAGTCAGGTAACCTGTACATTTCTTTTTGGACAATGTCACTCCTTCTCTCCCTTTCTTGCCATTTTCTTCCTCCTCCTCACCCCCCCCCCCCACAAGTTGTATGGGCCATTTTCAACATCGTGTCTAGTGAGTACCACTGCTGCATTTGTCTATTTTTTGTCCCTCCATTTCTGCCTTTATAGACTTTTGATTTTTGAGTTGTTGTTTCGGTATGACCTCTTAAAGGTGCCGGAAGTTCAGATGTGGTTATGGCTTCAGAGTTTATCTAAATAGGGTAGCCTGATTCAGTACATCAAAATGCAGGACTCCTGGTTAAGAAGGAATTTCGGGTAAACAATGAATGATTTTAGCTGGGTGCTGGTGGCTCACTTCTGTAACCCTAGCTACTCAGGAGGCTGAGATCTGAGGATCACAGCTTGAAGCCAGCCTGGGAAGGAGTCTGTGAGACTCTTTTTTTTTTTTTTTTTTTTAAATTGTATTTTATTTTATTTGAGAACATACTGTACAAAGGGGCTACAATTACATGGGCAGGATAATGCATACATTTCTTACCAAGCATTGCAGCCTCCTCCTTTGTTTACCCTTCACTTCCCTTCCCCGCCTCCCCCCTCCCCCCACCCAATTTTACCCCCCTCCCCCCACCCAATTATACCCCCCTCCCCCCCCCCCCCACACCGGCATTGTAAAGCTGGTTTTGACATGACATTTTGTACTTCTCATTGTTGCAACAGGTCCACCTGAATCCTTAAACGACTTGTTTGTCCCCATCTACTCCACATGTTATACTGACATCAAATATAGTGAAAACGGGGGTTACACTGTGGGGGAGGGACATACAAAGCAACAAAGAAATAATCTTATAAATGCATTAGAAATACATGCATGAAAGAAACGAAAACATTAAAATACATATTTAAGGGTTCATTTTCCTAGCATCACATTATCTGACCTTTTCCGCTTGACTCATACCTATACTAGATATTGCAAATAAGGGAAACCATGGGACCTATGCTTCTTTGGGCCTGGCTTACTTCACTTAATATAATTTTTTCCAAACCTTTCCATTTCCTAACAAATGGGGAAATGTCATTCTTTCTGATGGAGGCATAGAATTCCATTGTGTATATATACCACATTTTCTTGATCCATTCATCTACTGAGGGGCATCTGGGTTGGTTCCATATCTTAGCTATGGTAAATAATGCTGCAATAAACATAGTTGTGCTGGTAGCTTTAGTGTGGTCTTGTTTGTAAACATTTGGGTAAATGCCCAAAAGTGGGATTGCTGGATCATAGGGGAGATCTATGTGAAGTCTTTTGAGGAACCTCCATACTGCTTTCCAAAGTGGTTGAACAAGTTTACATTCCCACCAACAATGAAGTAGGGTTCCTTTCTGTCCACATCCCCTCCAGCATCTGTTGTTATTGGAGTTCTTGATTTTTGCTGTTCTAACTGGAGTGAGGTGATATCTCAATGTTGTTTTGATTTGCATTTCTTTTATGGCTAGGGATGTTGAACATTTCTTCATGTGTCTATTGGCCATCCTTCTTTCTTCTTCAGAGAAGCTTCTCTTTAAGTCTTTCGCCCACTTATTTATTGGGCAGTTGTTTCTTTGAGGATTTGTTGTTGGGTGGTTTAATTTTTTGAGTTCCAAGTATATTTTAGATATGAGACCCTTGTCCGTTGTATGGCTAGTAAAGATCTTCTCCCAATCGGTGGGTTTTCTATTGATCTTGCCAGCTATGTCATTTGCCCTGCAGAAGCTCTGCAATCTTATGCAATCCCATTTGTCCAACCTTTCTTTGATTTGTTGTGCTTCCGGGTCTCTATTCAGAAAATTTCGACCTGAGCCAAGGAGACCTAGGGTTTCTCCTATTCCATCCTGTAATGTTTTCAGAGTGTCTGCTTTGAGTTCAAGGTCTTTGATCCATTTGGAGTTGATTCTGGTGCAGGGTGATATATAAGGATCTAGCTTTAGTTTTCTACATGTAGTTAACCAATTTTGCCAGCACCATTTACTGAAGAGGCTGTCTTTCTTCCATTCTATTGTTTTAGCTTCCTTATCGAAGATTAGGTGGCTATAGGTCTGTAGGTTCATTTCTGGGTTTTCAATTCTATTCCATTGGTCCTGAGGTCTGTTCTTATGCCAATACCAAGTTGTTTTGATTACTATGGCTTTATAGTAGAATTTGAAATTTGGTATTGATATTCCTCCAGCAGTGTTCTTTCCGTTGAGGAGCGTTTTTGCTATTCGGGGTCTTTTATTGTTCCATATGAATTTTTGGATTGCCTCCTCTATTTCCTTGAAGAATGAGGGTGGAATTTTGATAGGTATCGCGTTGAATTTGTAGATAGCCTTGGGAAGTATTGCCATTTTCACGATGTTAATCTTGCCAATCCAGGAGCATGGGAGGTTTTGCCATTTTTTAAGTTCTGTGTTGATTTCCTTTTTCAAGATTTTAAAGTTTTCATCATAGAGGTCCTTCACTTCTTTGGTTAAGTTAATTCCTAGGTATTTTATTTTTTGTGGGGCTATTACAAATGGAGTTGCTTTCCTAATTTCAGCCACACTTTTCTCATTGTTGGCATATAGAAAAGCCATTGATTTTTGGGGGTTAATTTTATAACCTGCTACTTTGCCAAAGTTTTGAATCAGCTTGAGTAATTTGGGAGTGGAGTCTATGGGATTCTTTAAATACAAGATCATGTCATCTGCAAAGAGGGAGAGTTTTATTTCTTCTTTCCCTATTTGGATCCCCTTTATGTCTGCATCTTGTCTTATTGCTGTAGCTAGGCATTCTAATACTAGATTGAAGAGAAGTGGAGAGAGTGGGCATCCTTGTCTTGTTCCTGAGTTAAGAGGAAATGGCTTTAGTTTTTCACCATTGAGTATAATGCTGGCTGTAGGTTTGTCATATACAGCCTTTATTATATTGAGGAATGTTCCATGGATTCCTAATTTTTCCAGAACCTTCATCATAAAGGGGTGTTGGATCTTGTCAAATGCTTTTTCTGCATCTATTGAGATAACCATGTGGTTCTTATTCTTGCTCCTGTTGATGTGATGAATAATATTAATTGATTTGCGTATATTGAACCAGCTTTGCATCCCTGAAATGAATCCTGTTTGATCATGGTGTATGATTTTTTGGATGAATTGTTGAAGTCGATTGGCCAAAATTTTGTTGAGAAGTTTTGCATCAATGTTCATCAAAGAAATGGGTCTATAGTTCTCTTTCTTTGATGAGTCCCTGCCTGGTTTTGGGATGAGGGTTATGATGGCTTCATAGAATGTGTTCGGTAGTGAGCTTTCTCTTTCAATTTCATTGAAGAGTTGGAGGAGTATTGGTGTGAGCTCTGCTTTGAAGGCCTTGTAAAATTCCGCTGTAAAACCATCTGGTCCTGGACTTTTCTTAGCTGGGAGGTCTCTTATTGCTGTTTCTATTTCGATGCTTGATATGGGCCTGTTAAGCTGGTTTAACTCATCTTGGTTTAGTTTTGGCATGTCAATATTTGCTAGGAAAAGGTCCATTTCTGTCAAGTTCTCAAACTTATTAGCATAAAGTTTTGAGAAGTATTCCCTTATAATGTTCTGAATCTTGGTTGTTTCCGTGGTGATGTTTCCATTCTCATCTCTGAGTTTATTAATTTGGGTGTGTTCTCTCCTTTTTCTGATAAGGTTTGCTAAGGGTCTGTCAATTTTGTTAAGTTTTTCGAAGAACCAACTCTTTGTTTTGTTGATTCTTTCTATAGTTTTTTTGGATTCTAATTCATTTAATTCTGATTTAATTTTGATTATTTCTTTCCGTCTACTGGATTGGGGTTTATCTTGCTGCTCTTTTTCAAGGAGGTTTAGATGTGTCATTAAATTATTAGTTTCCGATCTCTCCAATTTGTTGATGTAGGAGCTCAGAGCTATAAACTTGCCTCTGAGTACTGCCTTTGCTGTGTCCCAGAGGAGCTGGTAATTTGTGTGTTCATTTTTGTTGAATAGCATGAACATTTGAATTTCCTTTCTAATCTCTTCCATGACCCACTCATGATTCAGCAGTGTGTTGTTCAGCCTCCATGTGATACCGGACTTTCTTTGGTGGCTTTTGGTGTTGAGTTCTAATTTTATTCCCTTGTGGTCAGAGAGAATGCAAGGTATAACTTCAATGTTTCTGAATTTAGACAAGTTTGCTTTGTGGCCTAAAATGTGGTCTATTTTAGAAAACGTCCCATGTGCTGCTGAGAAGAACGTGTATTCTGATGCTGCTGGGTGAAATGTTCGGTAAATGTCTGTTAAGTCTAGTTGATCTATGCAGCTGTTTAGATCTGCGGTTTCTCTGTTGAGTTTTTGCCGAGTTGATCTATCTAGTGGGGAGAGTGGTGTGTTAAAATCCCCAACGATTAATGTCTTTGGATCTATCTGGGATTTGAGGGAAAGTAGTGTTTCTTTGATAAATTTGGGTGCTCCATTGTTTGGCGAATAGATATTTAGAATTGTAATATCCTCCTGAAGGAGAGATCCTTTAATTAGTATGTAGCGACCTTCTTTATCTCTTCTCACGAATTTTAATTTGAAGTCTATTTTATCTGATATTAGGATTGCAACTCCCGCCTGTTTATGAGGGCCGTTTGCTTGGTAGATTTTGTTCCAGCCTTTAACCTTGAAAATATGTTTGTTTTTACGGGCAAGATGTGACTCCTGCAGGCAGCAGATAGAAGGGTCTTGTTTTTTAATCCAACTAGACAGTCTATGTCGCTTAATTGGAGAGTTCAGTCCGTTAACATTAAGAGATAGGACTGAGAGGTATTTGGGAGTTCCTGCCATGTTATCCACCTTCTTGGGGGCTGTGAAAACTGGGTTCTTCCTAAGGTTCTTGGATTCTCAGTTTGGGTGCAGTTTCTTGGCCTTTGTTGCGTTCTTGTTGGTTTTCTATGTGTAGGACATCTTTAAGAATCTTTTGCAGGGCTGGTTTGGTGGAGATGTATTGTTTCAATTTTTCTTTGCTATGGAAGTTTTTTATTTGGCCTTCAGTTATGAAGGAGAGTTTAGCTGGGTACAGTATTCTTGGTTGATAGTTGTTTGTTTTTAGGGCATGGCATACATCATTCCAGGCTCTTCTTGCTTTGATTGTCTCTGGTGAGAAATCTGAGGTAATTCTAATTGGTTTCCCTTTATAGGTGATTAACCTTTTCTCCTTGACAGCTTTAAGGATCTTTTCCTTGGTCTGGGTTGATCCTGTGTGGATTATAATGTGACGGTGGGATGTCCTATTCTGGTCTGGTCTATTTGGGGTTCTAAAAGCTTCTTGTATCTGAATAGGCCTATCTTTTTGTATGTTTGGGAAGTTCTCTGCTAGGATCCTGTTAAACAAATTTCCTAGACCATTAACTTCTGTTTCTAGGTGCTCCTCTACACCCATTATCCTTAGATTGGGCCTTCTGATGGTGTCTTCCAGGTGTTGGATAGACCTATCATATTTCTTGGACTTGTCTTGGATGGTTGTATGTTCTTTCTCTATAATATCTAGGCTGTCTTCAATCCCTGAGATTCGATCTTCTGCATGGTCTAACCTGCTGTCAAGACTCTCTACTTTGTTTTTTATCTCTTTTCCTTCTAATTGGTCAGCTTTGATGGCTTCAAGTTCTTTGTTGAAGCTCTGTTTTATTTCTTGTATGAATTTCTTTACTTCCTTAATTTGGTGTTCAGTGTTTGTTCTCAAATCACTTAGTTGATTGGTTATGGTTTCTTTGGACTCCCATTCCTTCTGTTGGGTTCCATTCAGCCTTCCCTTTGTGGTCTCCCTGACTTCCTTCAGCTCTTTGTTAATGGATTCCATGAATGTCTTTAGTGATCTTTGTGTATTCTCTACCTGGTCTCTTAATTCGTGAATTACTCTTTGATTAGTTTCCTCCCTTCTGTGGGATTCCTGCAGTTCTCTTTGAGTGTTCTCTGCCTGCTCACGCCATTCCTCCCTTTCTCTTTGAGTATTCTCAAGTTGTTCACGCAAATCCTGTATCAGTTTTTGAGAAGCTTCCTCACGCTTATGATGTTCCTGTATAAACTTCTGGGATGCCTCCTCTCTCTCCCTATCACGCTCATACAGAGTCCTTTGTACATTGTCAAACTTCTCATTTATCATGTTTGCTATTAGTGTTTGTAGAGCTATTTGGGAACTCTCCTCTGGATTATTCTTTATCTGTTCTAATCCCTGATTATCAAGGTTGGGAATTGAGATACCCGAATTTGCCATTTTTCTTGTGTTTTTTCGGCTTACTCGGCCCATTTGAGATACAGATTGCACCAGTTTTGTGCTAGAACACTATCTTAAGGCAACCATCAACCAAAGTTTGCATTTGTACAGTCAATAGTCTACAGATACAATCTAGTTCAACAGATACATCTATTCAACATCAAATGACTATATGTTAAAGGACTTCGAACCGCAGAAAAGAATTTGGAAAACCAGAAATTATTAGGATTAGGGAGAGATGTGGGTAAAAAATAGGAATAGATTGGTGTGGGGAGGCACAGGGAGAGTTAACTATGTCCTAATCACAGTGCAGGAAATGGGTTGGGTAGGATGCAAGTAGAGAGAGAGAGAAAAAGAAGAGACGGAAAGGGGAATAAATAGAGACCAGAAAAAGAATAGAAACGTAAAAATTAATGTTATTATAGAGGTTAAAAGACCGTCTATTTAGAGAGGAATGTGAATATGTTCAGAGAAGGGGAGGGACATAGAGGAGATGTGGAAAGCTTTAAGGATGGGAAAGGGAGAAGAAAAGATCAGAAGTTCAGTAGAGCTAGATAAAAAACAAAAAGATAATTAAGAATGAAAGAAAAAGAGAAAGAAGACAAGAAAAGAAAGGAAAACTCTCATTCACGTATTCCTAAAATAAAAATTATAAGATGAGAAAAAAAAATTACTGGAAAACAATTATTTTTTCAGAAGAGGCAAAAATTAAAGATTAATAAAAGTTTTAGAAGGGAAAAAATTATATATATATATATATATAAGGTAACAAAAAACAAAAAACAAGCAAAAAAAAGAAAAGAAGAAAAAGAAAAAAAAAAAAAGAAAAAAAAGTCTTTTGATTTTTTTTTTTGGGGGGGGGGGAGGAGTGGGAGGAATCCTGTATCTCCCTTTTGTCTGCGACCAGTCTCTTGTTGTAGTCTCTGGTCAGCTTGAGGTCCTGTGGCTTGATTGGTTTCTTAAGTCGGTTGGTTGGAAGAGGCAGAAAAATGCTCTGCTTTACCCAAGATTTTGAGATCCCCCTCCCAGGTTAGTTTTCTGGGAGGGTGGTCTGCTTTGAGAGTCACAAAAGAGGGGGATGTGGTTATGAGGCTAGGTTCTGGGTAGGGTTGAGGCCTTTCAACAAACAGTAGCTTTTCCCTGGGGCTATTTTGTGTCTGTGAGACTCTTATCTTCACAAAACTACCAAAAAAAGCTGAAAGTGAAGCTGTGGCTCAAGTAGTAGAGCACTAGCCTTGAGCAGAAAAAGTGTAGGGATAGTACCCAGGCCCTGAGTTCAAGTCCCAGGGCTGGTACATGCGTGTGTACACCCACACCCATACACACATGACATGAATGATTTAAAAAATTCTATGAGTATTCAGTTTGTTGGCATATTCATGCTAAAACTATTGGTTGGTTGGCTGAAGAATACTTGGACATACTCTATTTTGGGTCTCCGTGTGTGTGTGTGTGTGTGTGTGTGTGTGTGTGTGTGTGTGTGTGTGTGTGTGTATGTATGGGTGTAGGGGGTACATCTCCACTTAGATACCACTGTCAGGAGTAGTTCCTTTAGTGCAAAGGACAAATGTGATGTCACAATCTCAAAAGTACCCCATGTCACCACTGGAAGAAACTCTCGGCCTTTTGCATTGCTGTGCAATTCTTTCTCGCTCTCCATGTGTGAACACAGACTAGGCTGTATCGTAAAAAACAGTAGCCTCTAATGTGTTATATATGGAATATTAAATCCAGCAGTTCAGAGAAAGGAAAACCATAAGTATATATTTCCCACAGCCACCCGACTTTCCAGCCATATTTTTTTTGTACCTCTGGATTTATGGACCAGTGGTTAGTTTCACAGCTGGGTTAGTTTCACAGCTGTTTTGATTTCCCATCTAACTTCTAGTTTTTTCGGTACATTTTCAGACTTTCCAGAATAAAAATTCGGCTTTACAAATATTCTCTGTGTATCAGGCAACTGAAGATTAAATTTGACTGTACAAATTAAGTGTTAGATCACGTTACCTGGAAAGAGTCTAACAAACTTAAGAATTTGGAACTGATCGGAATTTATGGGTCCTTGGTCTCTCAAATGAGGTAATAAAAGTATTATTCCCTGATACCCTCCATAAGTCAACTGGCTCAATAGTGAGCGCATTTTAAAAGCCTTTGCACAATGGACTTGACACTCTATTATCTTTTAATGGCATAAATTCCCATTACCACCAACTGCTCATAAATTATGTTTATATGAGAGTGATTAGAAATCTTAATTTCATGGAGCAATTGTAAGTTCCTCTCCTCATCGACGGCAGTGTTTCTTCACTATGTTATGACCCATTAGTGGGTCATGAAATCAATTTGGTGGGACACAGTCAGCATTCTAGACAGTGAAGTAGATTAGAATAGAAAACCTTAATTTGATGGCCTATTGTCCATGTAAATATTATTTCAGTTTTAATTTCACTTTTCTATATGCGCCTTTGCATACCTATGTCGTAATGACCGAAGACGTATTTTTATGAAGTGTCATACTTACACAAGTTGGAAAACAGCTATTGATGAATTCTAGGACTGATCAAAGGTGAGACACAACTTAAAAGTCTCACAAATTGGTGAAAGAGAAAGAAAGAACTTTTCTGAGAAGATCCTCACTGCTCTTTTGTTCATTTGTGGTACACCTTGTTCATGGTTCACTTATTGGACATAGTATGTGATGGTGTATTACATATGCCAACATACAAATGGGATCTGACTTATCAGTCAGCTAATCTGAGCAAATTTCCAACTTGCTCGGTTCCTCAGTTTCCTTATCTATAAGGAATGACATTAGGGTTTACATTACACTGATAGTTGAGCTATTGTAAAGAATAAGTGAATCTATTCACTGAGTGAACTTAAAAGTGTTTGACACAAAGCAAGTCTTCAATAAATGTTATAGATATTAATTTTTTCTTATTTTATAGGAGAATAGACAATATTAGAGAGTTACTTGCCTTAAGTTTCTATGTTGTTTCTAACAAAGGAAGAATGATGTCTGGAGTTTTGTTTTTAAATTGTTATTCATTCCATGCATGGTCCCTTAATTCTCCTGCCCAGTGTTTAAAGGTGAAGTATACTGAAATAAGTATTTTAAAGCAAGAGTGTTCTGCCTGGAATACATGATTTGTTTTATGGGATAGTGAATCTCTGGAAATGCGAATAGGATTTTAGTGACTGTGTACACACTTTTCGGAGGTAAGAAGATACAACTGACAACCATTATTGTCTAACATCACATGTGCTATATGAGGAATTACATATACTTGGTCTTAAGGACAGGATTATTCACAGCACAACTTTTAGCAAGTGAAGTTGGTATACCTCTTGTAGCTTTACTTACTTCATCTGTAAAATGTGAATTAAAAACTGCTCCTGTATCATATAATTGTTGCAGTAATGAACATTTACAGTAGTTCTAAAGAATATAGCATACTCGCTACCACCTTGATATGTTCTCAAAAACTATAAACCATAGACAAAGAGATAAGTAGATTGGGGACTAAAGTGAAATAGTTTTTCTGAGTATTGACTTTGGTATGTTGAATATTACTGAATCACCAAGAAACCCAGTCATTCATTCCTCCATTTAGTCAACAAAAGTTGACTATGCCATGACTTGGGAATTTTGCAAGGCACCAAGGGTATGTAACGAATGAGACATAGTCTTTGTTCTCAGAAGGATTACAATCTATGGAGAGTATAACGGAGTAATAACAGCCATGTGATAAATGCTGCAGCAAGATAACTATAGGGCAACAGGAGAATGCATGAGAACTACATCGTCAATATTTGTGGTTTTGTTCTGCTTTATATTTTCAGTTTAAATTTTAGAACTGAACAAGGGCTATTTTTAATTCATATATAATACACATTTACATATACACACCTGTGTGTTTATGTATGTATGTATGTGTATGTGTGTGTATATATGTGTATCTATGTGTGTATGTGTGTATGTGTGTACATATGTGTGTATGTGTGTGTATGTGTGTATGTGTGTGTATATGTGTGTATGTGTATATGTGTGTATATATGTGTGTATATGTGTGTGTATGTGTGTATATGTGTATGTGTGTATGTGTGTATGTGTGTATGTGTGTGTATATATATGTGTGTGTATGTGTGTGTATATATGTGTATGTATGTATGTGCATGTGTATATGTGTATGTGTGTGTATGTGTGTGTATGTGTGTGTATGTGTGTATATGTGTGTGTATGTGTGTGTATATATGTGTGTGTATGTGTGTGTGTATGTGTATGTGTGTGTATATGTTTGTGTATATGTGTGTATAAATGTGTGTGTATGTGTGTGTGCATGTGTGTGTGTGTGTGTGTGTGTGTGTGTGTGTGTGTGTGTGTGTATTGGTACCAGCTTGAACTCAAGGTTTCACACTGCCACTCTGAGTTCACCCTATGGCTCCTACCACTTGTGTCATGCCCCTAGCTCAACTTTTAGCTTGTTAATTAGAAATAAGGTCTTGTAGATTTTTCTGCCTGGGCTGGCTTTGAACCACAATCTTCTGGATATTAACCTCCTGAGTAGCTAGGATTGTAGGCATGAGCTGCCAGCACCTGGCTTGATTTTCAATTTTTAATGCGTGCACACACACATACACACACACTCCTCTAATATACATAAATGCTGTACCAAATGGTTTTTGAGGCAGATAAGTATTATTAAATAACCTCAGGTAACTTGATATGTTACATGCTATGTCAACACTTTTCTGTATAAATTTTTATGATTCAATGGATGTGAAATGAATTTAAACATCATGCACTTAATTATGCTATCATTAGTCTATTCTAGAATCATTTAATAGCAGTTACAGTGCCTTACAAGGGAAGTCCCATATTATCAATAATCAGGTATATCAGGGTATCATTTGGGATTTTATTCACTAGTAGGCAACATAAGGTTTCTGTTTGAATTCATTCACGTTAATTTTGTGCTCTATGGACAAAGAAACTGTTTTACCTTTGAGTAAAGCTGTCAGGATAGCTAAGTCAATGTCCTGATGTCCTTCTGATCCCATCCGAAATACTGTAATCTGCAATTTAACAAGGCGACCATTAATGATGTGTTTCCCTTCAGGCGTTATTAAATCAATGATACCACATCTGAACAGAGATTATTTGAATATCTATACAGTAGATTCATAACCACAGGGCATGCCTGCACAGCAAGGGTTCAATGAGATAGAACTGTGCCAGTAACTTTAGAATAGAGACAACCTCTACCTTACATATATTACATGAATTATCATTACAATGGTGAAACACTGGAGCCTAAAGCAAATATCCTCTTGCAGTTTTAAAGTCAAGACTTGTGGGGTTTACAAAAAATGTGTAAGTCCTACTGTAAATCATAGGTTGAGAAAATAGCTAGTGACTCAAAGTAAGCCTGGGCAGGAAGGTCTGTGAAACTCTTATCTCTAATGAACCACCAGAAAACTAGAAGGACACTGTGGCTCAAAGTGGTAGAGTGCTGGCCTTGAGCATAAAAAGCTCAGGGACTGAACCCAGGCCCCGAGTTCAAATCCAAAGATGAAAAAAAATAGCTAGTAAATTCTGTTGTCAATGGTCTGTTGACACACTTATTCCTTAGCCATAGGTACCCCAAGTTGTCAAAATGGGGATGTCTTTGACCCTTCCCAGTCATCTCAATGACCTCCAATAGCTTCTGGGTAGTAAGAAGTAGAAAGCAAACAACACAATAACCATTTTTCTTTTGGTAATGGAGGGGAGAAAAGAATTCTTGGGGGAAGAATATCACTGGTGGAGACAGAAGAGAGACTCATGAAGCATGAATGCTTATGGGAGACCTGACTGTTGACAAGACAAACAGGGAGAGGGAGCTGGGGACTCGTTGTAGAGAAGGTATTGTCACTAACAACAGATGCTGCTGTGAACTACTGGGAATAATCTCCACTTTTATGACACTAAAGAAATCCCCTTATAACCTCAACATTTGCTAACATAAAAAGAAAGTCATAAGAAATGTTATTTTTGTGCACTGACTATTGGTCACTAAGGGCCACCAAGCTTATGTGTCTGGGGAGCGATGTTTAATGAGCACATGGGAAGTATCATGGAATCCATATTGCCTTGCAGCAGAGAACTTGTTCCTAAGTTTATGCTTTAAGGAAGAAGTGAACCTTCACATGGAAAGGAGTTCATATGTTTAATTTTTAATTATCTTTAAGTTGTACAAAGGAGTTTCAGCTACATATGTCAGATTAGGGTACAATCATCTTTTGTCTATCCTATGCTATGCTATACTATACTATATTATATTATATTATACTATACTATACTATACTATACTATACTATACTATACTATACTATACTATACTGTACTATACTATAATCATGTAACCTTGGGCATATCTTGCAACTTCTGGGATAGTGACAACTAATGACAGAGAAAAGGTCCCAGTTAATACTTAACAAAGATGAAGATTTTTGTTTCCAAGAAGAGGAAGCTATTGTAAGAGGGTTAAAAGGTGTTTTTTTGAATACTTGCATTCATGTACTGTTATTCTCAATTATCTGTCTGTTAACCTTAATAAAAATAATGCTTGCCCATCTCCAATTATATAGGATATATAATTCTAAGTATTGTTTCTAATGATATAGTGACATAGACATGTAGAACAGACATACAGTGCTAGACACATAGCGTCATATATAGGTAGACTATCAGCTGCCTAGTAGTTATTAGTTTGAGACAGAGCAATTTAAGTTCACACAATGTCTTAGAACCAGCTGTGGTTAAAATCCAATTATCTTTTTTGTCTGGCTTCACTATGGAGGAGAAATGAAGAGAGGGAAGAAGGTAACAGAGTACTTGACTCTAATGTACCTGTTTATGCTTGGAAGTCAGTTTGGATTAGCGTGAGGCAGAGCTACACACCACACAGAAATGTTTGGTTGAGTATAAAATGTCGCCCTCAAGCTCAGGTGTTGAAGGCTTTGGTCTCCAACTGGGGGCACTATTATGTTTTGCTCTCAGGCTTCTACTTCCTTCCTAGCTGCCATGAGGTAAGTTTGTTTCCTCTACCATGATGTTCTGTTTCTCAGAGCAATGGAGACAATTGACAGTGGAAACCATGAGCTAAATAAATATTTTAAGAGCTGAACAAATTCCATCCATACACTGTTTGGGTTATGAGTCACAGCTGTGACCTCTTGGAAAATTGTCAGGTGGAGGTATATCCCAAGTCAATAAGATCCACACTGAAGCCTGCTTCTGTATCACTGCAGATGGCCTAGGTACCATCTGGATATTGCCCTGAGTGATTACTGAAAGCCCTGAAGACTCCTCTTGGGAAACGAGGAGCAGCCATTCTCTGCTGTGGATTTAGGAATATATGCCAGAATTAAAAGGAAAATTCGAGGGCCACTGGAGAAAGAGCCCCAACGCAGAAGTAGTGTTTGGGTCAATCTTTAACTCTCTCTACCAGAGCTGGTTATGGACTTAGCTGGAAGCAAGCTGAAGAAAACCACTAACTAACTTCAGAGCTCATAGTTTACAAGAATTAAGAAACTCAGTATCCGATGAAATTCTTAGAATCAAACATTTCGTCCAGATTCTCACATTTATTGGTACACAGTTATATATAGAATTACACGTATGATTTTTAAAATCTGCTCTGTATCTAGAAGTGTAGAATTTTAAAAATGTCTCCTGATTTTTTTTTACTAGCTTACATATCATGATGATTTTAGAACATCAAATTTTGCTTTGATCAATCAGTATTATTGTTTTTAAATTTATAGGTATTTTTTTCCTTCACAAATGTTACTGATGATGTTGAGAAAAAAACCCTAATGCACCATCAGTGGGAAATAGATTAATATAGCCACTATGGAAAACAGAATGGAGATTCCTCAAAAATTTCAGATAGAATGATCAAAGGTCACAGCTGGAGTCAAACTAAGAAGCAGCCTACATGCCCATCAAGAGGTGAAGGGACAAGGAAAATATGGTTTATGTTTTAGTATTCAAGGGAGTGTGGTCAGCTGTAAGAAGAATAAAATCCTGTTGTTTGCAAGGAAAGTGGATCGAACTAGATGTCATCATGTAAGTAAAATAAGCCAGATAAAGACAAGTATCACATCCTTGCTCTCGTAGGTGGAGATTAAAGCCAAAAGGTGGCCTGAAAAAAGGGTTGTTAGGGAATACAAGGGAGGGGAATGATAAATATAATATATGCATGCATGGAAAAATCACAATAAAATCTATTAATTTGAACAATTAATTAGTGCTAATTTCAAAAAATTTCATCATTTCTTCTACCTTTAGATACTTGTTTCCTAGAGTATTAAGTTGACTTCTTCCTATCATTTTTGCTTTAGGTATATAAATAACAAGATTAGATTTTTTTTTTGGTCTGAAACCAGAACATCTCTTTCTTTTTGAAAGTGATGATTATTAAGTAGCTGTGCAAAGTGATTCAATTCCTTAAGTCAGGTATGGATACAATGCTTCCTGGTTAATGTCATCCCTTTCCTTGTTTTCCCACATTTACTCCCTCCTGTCCCTACCTTTAAGTTACATAGTTCATTGTTTTACATAATATACATCGAATATAATGACTGCATTTGCTCTCCTCCATTTCTGCTCATCCCCTCATTTTGCCTGGCACCCAAACATGTATTTCACGTCCTGGTATTTGTCTTGATCAACAGTACATTGGCGAACATCTCTTTCTTAATTACAGAAAAGAATCCAGCTGCCTTTAATAGACTTACATTCAAGTCATATTTCTTCTGCTGTATTTTATGCTTTATTGCTTTTTTTTGACATTCTCATCATTGTCTTGCCTTGAAGAAATAGATTTGATCAGGTAAAATACATACATGGCTGAAAAGAATCCCAGAATTCCAGCAGCATAAAAAGATGTGTGGTGAACAGTAAGCACATCACTTCTGTCCATTAAGGCCAAGCATAGCAACAGTTCTAGAGACATTCTATATAACATAATGTGCTCTTCTCCCTCTCACACAAGTGATGTCAATTTTCACACTGTATTCTGTATTTTTCTTCTCACCTGACGCTTTAACTTGGAGACCACTGATCTCAAACCACACAGAGAGGACACTATTATTTGTTGGCTGCCTAATGTGTCATTTATTGCATGGAGTAAGTATGCACCACTTTCTGGATCATTCTGGATCATTTCTCAATTGTAACACAATGAGCATCCTGTGTGCACCGAGGTGAGTGAGTATATCTGTAGAATAAAACCCATACAGAGAGAATCTCTTGGCCTAGGTGCTATGTTAAGTGAAAAGTCCAATTATTATTTATCACAAATGTAGTATTTTTTAAACCCATGCTAAAAAAACTCATAGACTTCTTTCATAGGTTGGTTACCTTAGCAAATATAGGACACCCAGAGATGAAATGAGTCTTGTAAATCCCAAAAAGCAAATAATGGGTTTCTAGAAAAAAATATGTTCACCCCAAATTCAGTTAAAAATTTTATCTTCTCAGCTCTTGTGTGAGGCAAATGCCTTAAATTACTGACTTGAAAGTATGATACGTATGGTAAAAGGAAGTATAATTTTTTTCAAAATGGTGTCATTCCCTTGTTTTCTATCCTTGCAACCTACTGGCCCACAAGCTTCTCGGCTTACAATCTCATTTTGCATCCCTTGAGAAGTCAGAAAACTAGACATCATGCTTGTCACACTCAACCGCTGCATGCAGTTGACTCATGGAGCTCATTTATTATCAATCTTTTTCTGTGCTGGGCACTCTTAGAACATTGAGAATGGAGCAGTGAACCAAACGGACAAGAGATTGTTGGCTTTACAGAGCCTCCATTCTAGAGAGAGCTAGTGATGTAAGTGATGTATATATTGTCAGACTGTTAGAGTGTCCTTCAACATGACTTCTGTGTCCTGTTGACTTCTTACTGTAATAGTTTGTTCAGCCTGGTGCATCTCAGCTTTAGCAATAGTTTATTACTGGTCTTTTTGATTCTGGTCCTGTCTTTCCTACTCCATATTCTTCTCCCCATGTCGCTGTTTGTACAATCTTGTTGACTAATTTTTAGTGGCTTCTACTTCCAATGGCATAAACTAGACATTCTTGGTAGAGAACGGAAGGACTACTGATCTTACACTCCTAGATCATTCTTTTTATTTTTTCCTAGATCATTCTTTAGTCGTGTCTCTTACCTACTGCACCCTTACTGCTATGCTTCTTGCTGTTATTTTCACCAACACTGCCACGACCTGTCCCCCACACCTGATGTCCCTGTTAGGTGGGGAATCCTGTTCTTTCCACAGTCCTTGACCTGGTTTATAGCCAACTCTGCCTTTGCCTATTCAGTGCCTTCTTCTTGCCTTTCTCCTGTGCTTGGTGAACTAACTACGAAGATTTTACTGAACAAAGGTCATTTTCTGAAGCCTTTCTGCATGACTCAGGTGAAACCTCTGCTTTTCCCTTCTTTTATTGTCTAAGACTTTCTACAACACCGTTTTCAACTCTTCCTATTTATACTATTGCCAAATAGTTGTATTTAAGAGACTGGCTTGAAGAAAACAGAAAAGTTTAAAAGTAGGATGTTCCACGCAAAAATAACATAGCTAAATGGATAGATAGACCAAGAGTTTATTATCAATGTAAAGAACCAGTTTGAACTCAAGAGTCTAGTAGATACTGCATTACTGTTTAGGGATTAAACAGTCATAAAGGAAAGCTTTGTAGCAGGATGTACTGAGATGTATTATACATGTGATATTCTAGAGATAGTTTTCCTCCCTCCCTCCTCCCCTGTTTTCCCCTTTCCCTCTCTCTGAGGCAGGATCTGCCCCCAAAGCCATACTGTATCCCTAAGTTGGCTTTGTAGCCAAGGGTGGCCTTGAAATCATGATCCTCCTGCCTCAGCCTCCTTAGAGCTGGTATTCCAGGCATAAACGACCACATCTGTTTTTCAGAGATATGTGTCAATAAGAAATTGAATCTTTGGTTCTATGTAGAAAAGATCTGAAGTGAGAATGTAGTGTAAAAACTGAAACACACATGGAAATGACTTGGGGGAGTGACTGACTGTGTTTAGAGATAGTTTTGTTCATGTTCTGAGACACACACACACATATATAGTACAGAAATAAAAAAAGCAGAGCCTATGCGGTTGAATTAATGATGCATTTTCCATTCCTAAGTCCTAGCAGGTCTCAGAGTTGAACCAGAAAATGATATGGAGAAATATATCGGGGGAATTAAACTTACTTTCAAAGAATCAATTAGCTTAATTCATGATTTATATTTATGTCACAGTAAGCAATGAATCTGAGAATATAGACACAGAAATTGAGTAGAGCCTTTGAAAATGAAGATAACCATGATATTAGACTGAAAACAATATCTATAAATTGCAGGACAATTTGGCTCAATCTGTCAGAAATAGAAAGGAACATCCTACAATCATTTCATGCTGTGTTAGATTTTTTAGATATAACTTCAGCATTTGACAACTGGTTTGTAACATGCCTGAGAACTCAAGAGAAATACTGTAACTGAACCGTAGGAAAATGACAAGGAAAGTTCTTGTAATCAACCAGGAATTTACCTGTATTAAAGTTAACCAGCAGATTTAAGGACACTAAAAAGACTCTATGTAAAGCTTCCATAAAAGAAATGTTTCTGAAACATATCCTGGCTTCCTGTTATTTGTTAATAAAAGCTAGAGAGGGGTTACCTAAGGACAAGAGCAAGGAGAGGGGGAGAGAATTAAACTCAGTAAGTAATCCAGTCATTAACAATGAAAGGGTTTTTAAAAACCAACACAGGGAGTGTGTGTGGGGACATACCAGACATAGCTACTCAGGAGGCCAAGATCTGAGGATCATAGTATGAAGCTAGCCCAGAGAAGACAAATCTGAGAGGCTTTTATCTCCAAGTAACCAGAAAAAAAGCTGATGTGTGGCTCAAGTGGTAAAGCTCCAACCTTGAGTGATAAAGCTGAGAGAATTTAAACTCCAGTACTGGCCACATATACAACCCCTCCCCCCCCAACAAAACAATAAAAACACCCATTTTCAATAATATTTCCCTGATGATATTTGAAACAACTAGAGAAATAATTGAGTGACTAATAGAAAATGTGAAGGTCATCAAGATAGGGAAGCTGGGTACAGTGGCAGAAGCCTGTAATCCTAGCTACCTGGGAGGCAAGGTGGGAAAAATCAAGATCTGAAGCCAGTCCAGGAAAAACAACAACAAAATGCTTCATCTCCACAAATGGCTGGGAGTAGTAGCACACAGCTGTTATTCCAACTGTGGGAGAGACACAGTAATTGAGAATGGCAGCTCGAATTTGTCATCTCCTGCGCTGTGGGGAAGCACAAATAAAGAAGATCACAGCCTAGGCTGGCCTGAGCACAATGTTAGACCTTTCCTCCAAGGTAACCAGGCGTAAAAGGCAAGAGGCATGGCTCAGATGGTAGAGCACAAGCCTAGCACGTGGGGGTTTCTGAGTTTAACCCTAGTACTGTTCCTGTGCCCCCAGGGTGGTTGGCGGCCAACAGGAATCCAGAAGGAATACCCATTGGTAATCCAAGGTAATGAACATTGGTAATAAAAGCAGATGATACATACTCATTTCAGTTTTCTCTCTGGCATAACCAAAGGTGATTTGGTTGTGGGGGAGAGAACAATAAAACTCGATTAATAAAACACTCTGCACCTGAAACAGTTTTTGAGCAAAAAATTGAACTATGCTGGGTTGGTAAAATTCTTGAAGTTGTACTTAAATTTTTTTTATTGTTATTATAAAGGTGATGTACCAAGGGGTTTCAGTTACGTAAGTCAGGTAAAGAGTACATTTCCCTTTGGGCAATGTGACCCCTTCCCTCACTCTCTCCCAGTTTTCCCCTCCTAAAGTTGTACTCTTACCAGAGGTATTAACTGTGAGCAATGAACACATAGACTTATATGAAAGAAGAAAAGGGAGTTTAAACACACTTGCCATTTAAGCACAACTGGTAAGAAATAAGTATTCAAAAATTGTATTAAAAATTAATATCAATAAATTCAATTATTTGCCACAACTTCCATATAAACTACTTTCATCTTTCAGAATTAATGGAGAATTAGCTCTCTGGAGGGTTGCTTGCAGGACTTCCTGGAGTGGGTCAAAGAAGAGGGTCAAATCCTTCCCATATAATGCTGTAGTAGGTGCAAATACCACACCTCCATCCTTTCATATATATCAATTCCTCTCTAAATGATCATAACACCTAATAAAATGCAAAGGTGTGTAAATAGCTGCTATATGATACCATTTAAAAAATAATGATGCAAAAAAGTGTAGAGTTTCAGTATAGATGCACTTTTTTCTTTCTTCCTTCCTTTCTTTTTTTTTTTTTTTTTTTTTTTGCCGGTCCTGGGGCTTGAACTTAGGACCTGAACACTGTCCTTGAGCTTTCCTGTCCTTGAGCTTTGCCTGCTAGTGAGGCACCTGGATACATTTTAGAAAAACAAATGTATTTTCAATCTGTGGTTGGTTGGACTTGTAGATATGCGACAGGGAGGTAGGGCGGCCTCCTTGTACTTTTGGATGAGTCTCACCGTTCTGTGTTGAATGGGTGAGTAGAGTGATGATAGACCTAGAGAAATCGAGTGAAATGAATCTCATCAAGTTTTCACTCAGGAATGTGCACATTAGATGAGCGATTCACGTCATGTTTAGAGATACCTCGCGCTCTGGAATGAAGCATATTTTCACCACCTCCCAAGGGAGCCCTATGGATGAATAATGTAACTAATGAAGTGCGTCAGAGAATGGTAGGGGTTTTGTCTTTGACTCCAAACCTAAATTCCTTTTCTTTTTCTTTTCATTTAATTTTGTTATAGTTCCAGAGCAACTCGATTTAGTTTCTCCCCTCAAGAAATGCAATTCAGGCCAGTGGCCCAATTTTGTTGTTGCTGTTTTGTTTCTTTGAGACAGAGTCTTGCTATGCAGTCTCGACTGACCTTAACCTTGCTCCATAGTCCAGGCTGGCCTGGAACTTGAGATCCTCTTACCTTAGCCTCCTCTGTGCTGGGACTATAGGGGTGTGTCACAAAGCCTGATCTATTTTTTCTTATTATAAAGGCAACACATGTTTCCATTAAGAATTATAGAAAATGAGGGATGGCACTGCAGGATTGTAACCCCAGAACACAGGGAGTGGAGCTAGGAGGATCATGAGATCAAGGCCATCCTGGGCTATAAAGCAACAAACACTGTCTCACTTCCTTACCAAAAAAAAATTAGAAAAAAAGTAAATGGAAGATAATTTGCAACATCTCCACTCATAATCAAAGTCAATTACAGACTATATTTTGATGCATTTCATGCAGGGCCCTCTCCCTCCTCCCCTCTGTCCTCCCTTTCTTCCTTTTATGCAGAGAAAGAGGGGAATCATATTGTGAAATGCTACTTTGCATTCTCACTTTTTTCCCCCATTAGCACTATTTTTTTTTGTATTTTGTATTATTGCAAGCTCCTTAAAAATAAAAATTTGGGCTGGGAAGGTGGCTCAGTGGTAGAGTGCTTGCCTTGCACGCTCGAGGCCCTGGGTTCGATTCCTCAGCACCACATAAGCAAAAAGAAAAAAAGCCAGAAATAGCGCTGTGGCTCAAGTGGTAGAGCACTAGCCTTGAGCTGAAGAGCTGAGGGATAGCGCCCAGGCCCAGAGTTTAGGCCCCATGACTGGACCCCCCCCCCAAAATTTAAAAATCTTAGATTATTTTTATCTAATAAATGTGTTATACAGTCCACCAATCATTATCTCCATCACTGGACACTTATAAATGCTTCTAAATGTCTGATGCGAATAAAGATGTGATGGACATTTTCGTGCATGAACCCTGGTCTGTAGGTAGCAGGTAGTACATGGGCTAAATTCCTTGAAGTTTGAGCTTTTATCACAAATACTCCATAGTTAGAAATGAGTCTTTTTGCACATGGAAGAGAGCTGAAGTGAAAGGATTCTTGTGTTGTCCTTGAACTGGATTTGTTGTGATAGCACTCCTACCCCATTAACAAAAGCTCTGAGGAGAACCAAGGGCTCTGAAATGGCAAAGCTAGAGTACAACCGCTGTTGAGAAAGCGGTCTTTACACTTCCCAGCTGAGGAGCTGTGAGCAGATTTAGCTCTTGCCCTTGTCTGAATACATTAGTTGTACAAGGGAGCTTCATGCTGACATGTCCATATATCCATGCAACGTGGCTTGATCAGAATCAGCCAATCACTTTCCTCATTCCTCCAATCCTTTTTTTGTGTCCGTCATGGAGCTTGAACTCAGGGCTTGGATGCTGTCCCTGAGCTTTTTCACTCAATACTATCCCTCCACCACTTTGAGCCACAGTGCCACTTCTTCCTCCCATTCTTAAACAAATCTCAGCAACTACGTTGTTCTATTTTTCACCCATAATGTATTCATTCTGGTCTTATTTAGCACCCCATTCACCCTCTTTATTTGCTCTCTCCGCTCTCATTAGCACTCCATCCTGGACAGGACCTGTTTTACATCCTTGTCCACTTAAATAATATGTAGATATAGAGATGCTAATTTTCAAAGGGGTTTTGCTGTGGCGTTTCCTCCACGCATGCTCGGTATTTTCATCATTTTTACTCCCCTCCTTCATTCATTCTTGCTTTCCCTATCCTTCTCACCCACTGCTTTTCAGCAGCCTTCAGTGAGTTTCATCTTGCTGTCTTCATCCACAGATGTAATATAGCTCTGTTATTTATGCTGTAATGTTCTCTCCCTCTCCTCACATCTCATTGTCCCACAACTGTAAACATGCTCTTTCTATCTATGCATTCATGCGCCTATGTGTTCACATGCCTGTGTGTATTTATGTATATGTGTAGGTCTAGGGGCCACCTGTGACTTTTGTCCTTCTGAATGTTAAACCTCTTCTTTCTTAGAGAAGTGGCCTTAGAAAACAGATTGCCCTCATCATTCCCTTCTAATTCTACTTTCCTGTAACCCTGTGAATGGTGCATGGGCCTTGGGGCCACTGTGTGAATGTAAACCTCCCAGTAAACCTTTATAAACACATACAGATCATAACACAGTAATGAAAAGTTAAAATATGGGCCAGCAACTCAATTAAGGCTTCCTGAGTCTGTCCTTTATTATCAGAAGGGAACTCTGTGGTCATAGGGTGACTTGTAGAAAGGATATGACAAAGTTGCCCAGCTGATTTTATAATGAGGGCCAAAAGAGAAGTAAAACTCTTTCATGCTTAAATTCTTTAGTAAAATTGCACTGGGACTTTCTAGAGGGGTGAAATTTGACGGCAACCTGTCATCTGTGGTCTCCTGTTCTCAGTGCTTGTCCTGACAATTGCTGTCCTCTCTTTCATTGATTATATAACTGAATAATATAGCTCACTGGATGCCAATACAACAGATGCCACAGCTCTCGTGGTAACATTTCCAGAGATTCTTTTTATATGTCTCATGGTCTTGGCTATAGAATCAAGAGTATTTGTCACCTACCATTTGTGAATCAACCAGATGGGTGAAAATTCAGTTTGACCCAAGGTAACAATTGCTGTATTGGGAAGAACATTGCTAGAATCATGAGCTTTACTCCATACATTAAAAAAAATATATCCCTAAAGAGTAATAACCAGGACCACAGATGGTACTTCTAGGCCAACACCATATGGGCTTCTTACTTGGTTGTAAATTCTTTTGCTTTTATTCTTTGATACTTTCCTTCTTCCTCTTATTTTTTTAAGTCCTCACAGAATAGAACGACATCTTCCCTGCCATATTTAGAAGGACACCACATACAGGTATAATCCAAGCACTTTGAAAAACTACTACTGCAGGAGAGAGGTCAGAAAAGTGTCATGAAGTGCTGGAGAGTTTTATCACTGGCCTACTGAAGCTAGTCTAGTTCTCTTGGTGATAACTTTATTGATCATTTCCAAGATTGGTAGACCAGATGCTTCCAGTTTCCCTCTCTAGGAACCTGCCCAGTCACCATGAAGTCATTTTACCTGTTACGGGGCCAAGCTTACTTTTCAGAACTTGGCTGGGGAAGCCTGAGACAGAGCCAGTGACAGATATCCTTGAGGACAAGGGAACAACAATTTGGGTCTCCTCATTAGGAACAAATACATTTGTTTTCCTCCTTCCCTTCTGCCCAATTATAAGGAACATAAGCCAAATATCTAGAGGGTCCAGCATACAAGCTTCCTAAGGGCAAGAGACTTGCATTCTTCCAGGCAAGCTGTCTGTACTTTGCCTTTTCAATCAATCAAGAAGATATGCATAAATAACATTCAATAACAGAAGCTGTGAGAGATTCAACTATGGAGATTCAGATGAAATGCTTAGGAAGAAAAGATTCAGATGAAATGCTTAGGAAGAAAAGCTGGTGTGGCTGCCTTCAAGTTCCTAGGTTTTCTCTGTATTACTGGCAGGGCAGGTTTAATCGAGGATAGCAGATATTCCTTGTTGAAAAGATCTATTGTTTCAGAATCTTGGCTTTTAACATCAGAAAAAAAAATATTAGCAAGTAATTTTGGGGACACTCTTCTGAGCTTTTGTAGCCACAGATTTTCTTTCTTTATGCTCAGAATGGTAGAAAAAAATCAGCATTAGAGTGTTTCAGCATTAGAGTGTTTAATACATCTGGACTCCTATCTAATATGTTTATTCCTTAATAATGGTATATGAAAGGAATCTTGATTTCGATGAGTGGGTGGCCACATTAAAAACTCATTTCCATTTGCTATCTTATGTAATCTGTTTATTAGCTTTGGGCATATTACCATTTTTTAAATGTTTTGCTTTGCCAGTACTGCAGGATGGTGCCAGAATCTTTCTCCTCTGTCACACAAAACCAACACGTTGACACTGAGACTATGATACGTCCACCTCTAATGCCTATGAAGTTAGTTCTATGGCACATGATAATCCTTCCCCCATTCATTAAAGTCTGACTCTCCAGCTTGGCTTTGCTACTCCACAAGTACTACTGCACAAGGCTCAGAGCTTCTGACTGTCAACACTGGCATGGACTTGGCCAGTCTCATAGAAGAGTAGTCCCCATTGCTCCTCCTGACACCCAGACATGTTCTAAGCTCCAGCTTCCAGGGTACAGAACATATTCAGAACATGAACTTTTGAATTAGACAGACTCAGAAGGGGACCATATCAGTTACTAGATGTGCCACTTTAGGCTACCCTTGTTGAACTTTGTTTTCTTTTTCTTTTTTTTTTTCCTGTGTGAATTAGGGCTAATTCTTTGTATTAGGATTATGGCAAAGTTTTATTTGAGATTGCTTTTCTCTTCTTTTCTTTTCTTTTGGTGGTCTTGGGATTTGAACTCAGTGTTTAGCACTTGCTAGGCAGACAATCTACCACTTGGGCCATGCAGTTAACCCTATTTTGCTCTGCTAATTGGTGTGTGTGTGTGTGTGTGTGTGTGTGTGTGTGTGTGTGCGCGCGCGCGTGCTGGTCTTGGGACTTGAACTCACGGCCTGAATGCTATTCCTTAGCTTTGTTTTGCTCAAAGCTAGTTAAGTTAGTAGTGTTCAACCACTTGAGCCACAGCTATACTTCCAACTTTTTGTGGTTAATTAGAGATGAGACTCTTGGACCTTTCTTATCTTGCTGGCTTCAAACCTCAATCCTTAGATCTCAGTCTCTTGAGTAGTTGGGATTATAGGTGTGAGCTACCAGTGCCAGGCTTGTTCTGGTTATTTTGAGATAGGGTCTTGAGTTGTGTCAAGGCCAGCTTCCTGGACAAATTGGAGGATCTCTCTTTTTCCTTTTCCTTCTCCCTTTATGACTCTTCCTTTTCCCCTCCTTGTCTTCTTTCCCTCCCTCTCTCCTTTCTGCTGCTCCTCTCCCTCTCCCTCACTGCTTCCCCCTTCCCTTCCCCTTCTCTTTCCCTCTTCCTCTCCCTTTACATCTTACTCTCTTCTACCATAGGCATTGACTACGTCTCTTTTCCCTACTGATCAGCCTCATCTCTGAAGCATTGCCTGGCTATCAACTCCTGATCCTCAAGGCAAAGATCAAGCATCACCGCGTAGAAACCCATTTCAGTGCCTAGCTCACTGCGTCCTCAGAACTATGTGAAAAACATAGTTCTCTATCCCAGCATGAATGATGCTGACGGCTTGATGGCAGAATGACTACTGATTGATTATTGTTGATTTGCAGTGGATCCAACACCGCACAAGCAAGCACTTCTGAATCCTAACTTCAGCAAATCTCACAAATATCTACAACGTCTCTTAATCCGGTTTCACAGTTGATTATCTCAAGGCCAGAGAAGGTGTATGGCATGTGGAAGGTTATGTAGTTAGGAAATACAAGGAATTGCATGAGAGACTAGACAGCCTAACTTAAAGGCCTGTTCTGTTTGTCTGCCTTCTTTAATAGCCTAGAAGAACAAGGAAGTCTTTCCTTCTTTAGACCTCCATTACCAAGTAGGATGCTTGACATAACTCCAGTGGTGCTCAGTGAATGTTTGTGGGATGCATCCTCCATTCCCTGTCAAAATCTTCCTTGTATTTTCCATATGGAAGATGTATCTGAAACTGAATGGTTCTGATGGGGTTCAGGCAGGGCTGTCTAAGTCTGATGTCTAAGTCTGGGTAATTTCCCATCCAGAGATTGGGCAAGTTTTCTCCTGTATCTGCAGTTTCATTGGTAAAGACTGAAGCAGCCCCAATGCTACAGTCTAGGGACAGTCAAAACCCAATAAGACTAGGACTCACTTTGCTTACAGCCTTCCTAGTTAATCATAAGCAAAAACAGATATTTGTATTTGATCAGGATTGTCCCCACATGGTTACAAGAACGGTAGTAAAATAACTCCTAATCAGAGAGATAGTAAAGACAGAAAACTCTCCACATTTGGAGGACATGCTAGGACACTGTAGAGTTTATATTTTGACACAAGATAAGCCTGAATTTTGTTCATTTGAGTTCATACAATCGAAAGCATTTGTAAACAGAGCCATAAGATTATATGTCAGCGATATTATTGTCTTCAACAAAAGCAAATAGAAAAGAGCAAATAAAGTTGAAACTCACAAAGGCCATTTACTGGAAATCACATCTACCCACGACCTCCCAGTCCTTAAGTTTGCATGCCTGCCAGGGCTTCCTTTCCTGTCCTTGTTCCTGTGTGACCAGCTTTAGTCCCTTGGCGGGCAGAGAAAGTCCCTTGTTTATTTACACAATGCTGAGCCTAGAGACACTGTCATTTTTGTCTCTTCCCTTTTGCAGTTTCTTATTTCAATTTGGCTTTGTCATAGTCTTTTTTCGAAGAAGAATAAGAAGCAAGCAGTGTCCTTTGTCCACTGACAAGAATGGAAATACAAAGGGACACAAAACACAGCTCTAGTCATTTTCCTCTGTAGACCAGCTCGGCACATTTAAAAGAAAGAGAGTGGGAAAATGAAGTCTTCCTATGAAACTGCATTTTCTGACCTGACAATGGAAGAATATGGCATTCATTAGATGGTAAAGGGACACAAAAATGCCTGTTGACTATTCTTTTTGGTCTCATTTCCTTGTCATCTTTGATTTTTCTGGAACACCCTCAATGGTTAGGTGGGTCAAAGAGCCTTGGTTATGGAGAAAGGGCTTGGGTTACTATATAGTCTTGAATTGCTTCTCCTTTGTTTTGGCAAGAGAATCACTTGGCTCACAAAGTATTAAAATGTATTCTATTGTTGTTCATCAGCTCCTCAAAATTTTGTTTCTTTAGTAGAGAATTCCCCTAGGTGCATACCAGGAGTTCTAGCATTAGCTAAAGCAAGCTGCTAAAGAAAGTTGAATTATAAAAAAAAAAATTGGCATGGCACAATGGCATGAAAAGATGTACTTTTTAACTAGCAATTATAAATGTACTGTGCTTAATTGAAGAAAGTTACAGAGAGTAGAATGTAATTATTTTCTTCCAGCACCTGTTTTTGAATCTGTGTTACTTCGTATTCATTTCTGGTCAGCTCCTCTCTTCTTTATCTGTTCTTGGCAGCAAAACATCCCCCTGATTGAAAGTTATGTACAAATATGTGCCTGGAAAGATCTGAGAAGTATTTATGGCTGAGGATCTATAGACAGACCCTGAATTTCTTTCTTTTTTGGGGGGGATCCAGTTGTGGGCCTGAACTCTGGGTCTGGGCGTTGTCCCTCAGCTCTTCAGCTCAAGGCTAGCACTCTACCACTTGAGCCACAGCACCACTTACAGCTTTTTTTTCTGCTTATGTGGTGCTGAGGAATTGAACCCAGGGCCTCATGCATGCAAGGCAAGCGCTCTATCACTGAGCCACCTTCCCAGCCAGGATCCTGAATTTCTTTTGGTCATGTTTTCATCTACTCCATTTCTTTCTTGCAAAATTGTTAAAAAAAGAACCTTTAAAGTACTATCTATCTATCTATCTATCTATCTATCTATCTATCTATCTATCTATCTATCTATCTATCTATCTATCTATCTATCTTAGTCTATCTTAGACTATCTCTTTCAAGTGACCTAGGCTGAGACAATGTACATATATTATACACTTTTCATACACATAATGAATATACATATAACTATACACATATACATATATAATATGTCTGACTCAGGATCATCTGTGCCCTTCATCTCTCTCTCTTTCTCTCTCTCTCTCTCTCTCTCTCTCTCTCTCTCTCTCTCTCTCTCTCTCTCACACACACACACACACACACACACACACAGATAGTTGAGAGTAGAAATGGACAGAAATTTTATCAACATTATTCTATAATCTTTAAGGATATGGCAATTTTTCATTTTCATTCAATAGTAACTAATGCTAGGCATCATTATGTCAAAGTCTCAAAAACTTAATCAGTGGAACATTGTTAGTTGTGTGTGTGTGTGTGTGTGTGTGTGTGTGTGTGTGTGTGTGTGTGTGCATGTGCCCATCCTGGGGCTTAAATTCAAGGCTCAAGCTCTGTCTCTCCTTTAAGCACTCTACCACTTGAACCAGGGCTCCACTTTTGTTTTTTTTGATGATTGATTGGAATCTCACAGACTTTTCTGTCTGGACTGGCTTCAAGCCACAGTCCTCAGATCTCAGCCTCCTGAGTAGCTTGGATTATGAGCCACCAGGGCCCAGCTCAGTAGAATGCTTTTTATCATCTAAAAGAACAACTACAGTTTTTAGAGAGCTATTTAAATGAAGGAATGACAGACTATATTAGTAGCTAAATGAAACTAAATTTAGCAGTGGGAAAACTATATAATTCTGCACTACTCACAAGGTCTCTAAATTTCTAAATGATAAGAAAATTAGTAGGTTTGTATCAGTTCTAATTTTTTTGAAAAACATCCAAGTTGTATATTTATTTACTCATCAGAAATGGGAAACATCACAAGACAATGGATTTAAAATGAAATGAGATATGACCAAATAAACAGGACTCCAGTTACCCATACACAGTGAGACCAGAACAGGATAGTTTCAGGAGAAAAACACCAAATTGTAATGCTCAAGCACCTCTTTATTTGTACATAAAATAGTATGCATACTGAAAGGAACTCCAAAGATAAGGAAACAAAGGACCTCTTCTTAATTTGTCCTATCATGTTCAGATAGGTATTCTTCAGATAGACATTCTTTACCTCATAGATGGTGTATACATGTACGCATCTGAGGGAACGTGGGAGCAGAGCACAGAATGAGTGGAAAGCTGGTGTAAAAATACACCAGAGGGGTACAGCCTTGGCACTGGATATTGATGGAAGTGAACTGATAGAAGTGAACTAAGCAACTCAGGGGTGGTGATGGGAGGGAGGGAATGAAAGAGAAAGAGGGAACGGCTGATACTAAGCAAAAGGAAAGAAATGCACCTATCACCTGATTTGTAAGAAGTAGTTTTATTGTTGAAGGCCATAGAGTTCATAAGCTAAGTAGATTAAGATAATGATGACTATCGTTGTGAAGATTAAAAAGGTGTTTGTGACTTTAGCTAAATATAACTATGCCACAGCATTGTGAAATTTATGTAGTCGATCGCAATAAAGAAATATTTCAAAAAAAAAAAAAGAAATGGGAAAAATTGTAAGAGAGTAGAATCTACTTAAAAGAATGACACCATTAGAAGTTCTTTACTTTGGTAAAGAAAAGAGAACTATAGACACATTTCTTTGATGAACACTGTTGCAAAACTCAACAAAATTCTGGCCAATTAACTTCAATAATTATATGTTTATCTGAACTAGGGAAGGGAAGGGGAACAACAGAATGGTGAGACAAAGGACAAGGGGGAAACAATGCAACAGTGATATACACAAGACAATATGTTGGAAATGATCTGTGCAATTTGGTGGGGTGGGAGGGAGGGAAAGTAGGAGAAATATGGGGGAAGGGGTAACAAGGAATGTACTCATTACCTTACTTATGTAACTGTAACCCCTCTATATATCACCTTGACAGTTAAAAAAACAAAAAAATTATATTTCTATGATCAGTCTTCTTTCCAGTTGAATATATGCAAGCCAATTAATGTAATTCAACACATCAGCAGAAGAAAGGACAAGAACCACATGATCACCTCAATAGATGCAGAAAAGGCATTTGACAAGATCCAACACCATTTTATGATGAAAGCTCTGGAGAAACTAGGAATCTAGGAACCTAGGAAACTAGGAATAAAAGCTGTGTATGACAAACCTATAGCTAGCAGTATATTTAATGGCAAAAAGCTAAAGCCATTTCCTCTAAATTCAGGAACAAGATGATGTCCGCTCTCTCCACTTCTCTTCAACACAGTAATAGAATGCCTAGCTAGAGCAATAAGACAAGATGCAAACATAGAGGGGATACAACCAGGGAAAGATGAAGTAAAACTCTCCCTCTTTGCAGATGACATGATCCTGTATTTAAAAGACATGATCTTGTATTTAAAAAACCCATAGACCCCACTCCCAAGTTACTTGAGCTGATTAGAAATTTTGGTAAAGTAGCAGGGTATAAAATTAACTCTTAAAAATCAATGGCTTTTCTATATTCCAATAATGAGAAGAGTGAGGCTGAAATCAGGAAACCAACTCCTTTTGTAAAATCTCCCTCCCCAAATAAAATACCTAGGAATTAACCAAAGAAGTGAAGGACCTTGATGATGAAAACTTCAAAAGCCTGAAAAAGGAAATTAAAGCAGAATTAAGGAAGTGGAAAGACTTTATGCTCCTGGATTAGGAAGATTAACATCATGAAAATGGCAATACTGACAAAGGCTATCTATAAATTCAATGCAATATTCAATTTCCCAACCTCATTCTTTAGTGAAATAGAAGAAGCAATCCAAAAATTCATATGGAACAATAAAAGACCTCAAATAGAAAACAATCCTTAGCAGAAAGAATAGTGCTGGAGGAATATCAATACCAATCCCCAAACTCTCTTAAAATACCATAGTACTCAAAACAGCTTGGTATTGGCCCAAGAACAGACCTGAGAACCAATGGAATAGAACTGAAGACCCAGAAAGGAATCCACAGACCTATGGCCACCTAATCTTTGATAAGGGAGACAAAAAAATAGGATGGAAAAAAGACAGCCTCTTCTAGTAAATGGTGCTGGCAAAACTGGTTAAACACCTGTAGAAAACAAAAGTCAGATTCTTATATATCACCCTGCACCAGAATGAACTCTAAATGGATCAAAGACCTGTAGATAAAAGCAGGCACCTTGAAAACATTACAGGAAGAAATAAGAGAAACGAAGGCTCCTTGGCACAAGTCGAAATTTTCTTAATAAAGACCTAGAATCACAACAAATCAAAGAAAGGTTGGACAAATGGGATCAAATGGACAAATGTGATTTCTTTTCTCTTTTGTGTTTTTCCCCTTATGGTTTATCCCCTGTTGTCACTGCATTTGATTTATGGTACCCTGGCTATTGTATATATGTTTTTCTGAATTAGGAAAGGGAGGGGGAACAAAAAATGGCGAGACAAATGACAAAGCAGAAACCAATTCAACAGTGATACTCACAAGACACTATGTTGGAAATGATCTATACAATTTGAGGGGTGGGGAGGGCGGGAAAGGGGGAGAAAAATGAGGGAGAGGGTAACAAGTTCGACAAAAAAATGTACTCACTACCTTCTTTAACTGCAACCTCTCTGTACATCACCTTGACAATAACATTAAAATAAAAAAAAAATTGGGTGACTTGGAGACCTTTTCCAAAAGATCACGAGAATGGTAAGTCCTATCATTAACCAGCACTATTGCACAAGTCTCTTCTTAGCAGGGCCACTAAGACATAAGCACCAAGCCAGAAGAATATGAAAAGGGAGAGCCACAGGCAGGGTTAAGGCAAAGCGGCGCGGAGATGCTGGGCTTTCTGCTGCTGCCTGCAAGCAGAAGGACCCGGAGATCACGCAGCAGAAGCAGAAAAAGGCAAACGAGAAGAAGGAGGAGCCTAAGAAGCTGTGTGGCTGCGTGTCCAACCCTCTTGCCCTTCGCCTGGAGCCAGTCCCACCATGCTGGTGTTTCCTTCTGTAGCGCTCCCAGGTCTCAGCACCGATGGCAATTCCTTTGCCTGGAGTCTTTGGTGCTTGTGTTTTATTCTAGCTTGCTTTTGTGCTGTTTGTTGGGTGAGTTCAGTTCCTTCCAAGAATTTCCAGACGTGGCAGGCAGTCCACAACTGGGCCGGGCAGGACAAATTTCAAGGAGTCCAAGTCATCATTTCCAGCTGCCCGTCTAGGCCCAATCGTTAGAGGTTTCCACTGCTTTTCATGTACTGCTTCACTGAATGCACTAAGATACCAAGAAGCTGTCTGGGCCAATGTGGTAAAGGCAGAAAGAGGTCACAAGCCATTTAAAGGAAAAGCCTAATTAACTTAGCAGTTACCATGATGTAAGTTATGTAAGTTTCCCTTTATCAAACTTATAAATTAATGGACACATGTAATTGAACATATTTATAGAATGTGATGGTTTTCTACATGCACACAACATGTGACTATCAGATCAGCTAAACTGGCATATTCATTACCTCAGGCATTTACCAGGTTTTTGGTGATACTAGGAATCTTCACAATCCTGTCGAATAGCTTATCTATTTACCAACCTACTTTATGATGCCATAGGTATTTTCTTAATGCCTGCTTTGAGAGCAAGTTGGTGTTTCAGTGCAACATCTTATGAAAAGAGGAAACCTTTGTTTTGTGGGCTAGGACATTTTATTTTTCCGGTTTTCCTTTCTAACATATAATAGGCTTATTTGCAACACTTTTTGTCAGTGCATATAACCTGATAGGAAAATTGATTTTCATAAAAATAAAAAGTAAATACTATATTATATCTGAAAACATGTTATAAATTTATTTTTTTTTCTACAATTGCTCTGTATTATTAGTAGTTTTACCCTCATGTAATGTATCATTGCTGGGCAAGGTAATTCACATGTATTCTCAGCATTTGAATGGTTGAGACAGGAGAATTGTGAATTTAAGGTTAGTTTGGGCAATGTAGTGAGTGCTTGTCTCAAGAAAAACCTGTATCCATACAGCTATATAATATATAACTTATCAAAACCTAAGTTACATCTTTATTGTTACTATTCTCTTTATTACGTTATCACTGTATAACATAATTTTGCTATAATACAAATGACATAGGTAATATAACTATTAATTAGTAGGCCAGTTACTGTCTCTCTGGTCATTGTAATATTTATTTTATAAATGAGGATACTACTAATAATGTCCTCATTAGTTCTTGTGAGAAAGGTGATTATATATATAAATAAATATGTAAATATATAATGCTATAATATAAATTAAAACTTAAATTACATTTAAAAATTAATTAAAATTTAAAATGTGATTTAAATTTAATTAATTAAATTAATGTAATAATATAGTATAAATATAATAATAAATATGTAAATGTAAAACTAAATATATATACACACACACACATAGAGAGAGAGACAGAGAGAGAGAGAAAGAGGGAGAGAAAGAGAGAAAGAGAGAGAGAGAGAGGAAGAGAGAGAGAAAGAGGTCAGAAAAGACCCTGGAATATCAAGCAACTTGGCAGATGTGAGTGTTCAGTAAGTAACGTGGCCATTATTACTGTTATTAAGGTCCTTGTCTCCTCATCAGTAACTGAGGGCTGAGACTGAATCTGGCTGATCCTTACAGTTGCTCCCTGTTGGTTATGCCTTGCTGCCTGCCCTTTGCCTTTTGGTGAAATGATTCATATCCTAGATTAGTGGGTCAGAAGAACATTTAATACAGAGCAAAATTTATCCTGCTGTGTTAAGAAAAACCCATAGTAGCAAATGGAAGTAGTTCTGTTTTGTCCTGCTCCATGCAAAGACACAGACATTCTATACTTTTATTTGCATTGCTAGAAGGATGAAATGATTTGCAGGTAATTTCCTGAGGGATGTAAAAATCTTGGTCTAGTTTCCAGTATTTGGGATCCAGAGAAAAGAGACTCAGCCTGGCTTTTAACAGGGAGCAGAGCATCTTGTCAATTGGTAAGTTGAGTTCCCTGGAGGCCCATTCGAGTATGGTAATTTTAGGTTATAAATCTAGGGGAATGTTTGGACAGGCTGAGCACCAGTTGTTTTAACCACTGCTACTGTAAATCCTTCATTCCTCCAAAATCATTGCTCTCTTTCTAAAATACCTTCTTATGCAGAGTAAATGCCAGTCATGGGGGCTGTAAACTGCTTAAAATTAGGCAATGAGCTAGTATGTCCTCTTCTCCAAAAGACATTTTATCCTTATAGTCTCAGTATTTTGCCTTTCCTCAAATCCAATAACTATACATATCACTTGCTTTCACATGCATAGCGAAATCATTTTAAAATAAGAAACAACACATTTAAACACAGGTGAGTTAGAGCAGTTAAGTACATGCAGTTTTCCTAGATACCCACAGTGCAGTTACAAAGCCAGCCCCTCCAATGGGATATGGACAGGCTACCAATACTGATTGCTAAATTCAATACTGATTGACAGTTCAATAGAAAAATACAGACAAAAAAGGGAACCTTCCACGAGAGAGAAAGAGGGAATGGGGACTCCCTGGTGGTTCCAGTTGCTTTCTAACATTGTTCTTGACAGAGATTTTGTTACATGTAATAAAATACACTATGCAGTGATCCAACACCTCTTCAGTAATCAGTCACTGTTTTGATCGTTAACAACTGGTACAGAAGCAATCTTTCGGGGTGTATTAGGCCCAGGAAACAGGAGACTTCACTGGGGTCTTTACTGGGGCCAGCACTATAGCTACATTAATAGAGGATGCAAATTTCAATGGAGGTGGGGCTGGCAAATCATCAGGGAAAGGCATTCATCACAGATGTCAAGTACAGGTTGGGTCTTCATCTTTCTTTTTGTCATGCAATCAGCTTTTAATCCTGTGGTTCCTTCATTGTGCATTCAGGGAGCAAAGCTTCTCTAGGACGCAGGAGACCAAGTCATTTGCCAACTCAGAAAATCACCCAGCAAAGTGTGTGGACATTAAATGAATGAAAACTAATTGTATTACATGAAATTTAGGAGTGGGAAGGACAGGTCACAGGGGTCCTTTTTTTGCATTCTAATGTGTAACAGTAACCTCTATTTAAATGCCCTCATATTAGGCGATTTTTCAGATCTTCATAACCGTATTCCCATGCCAGGCTAATGCTTAGGAGAAGGCCCTGTTAGGCAGATGAGGGCCAGAATGCCAAGCAACTTGCAGTTTTTCAAGTATTTTTTAATAGGATTATGATATTGATGCCAAGCTTACCCCTAAGGTTTATATCCGCAAAAGCAAATCTCTTGCAGAACAAGTTTCTGGGCTCTGGTAAAATACATGAGTAGATGATAGTTATTGACTTGGACATTCTTAGAACCAGTTAAACTATGGTTGTAGAGGCTGTGCTATTGATACTCTCTTCCCATTTTTAATTTAATTTTGTCATTGAATTTTTATTATTTGTGGTCCTTGGGATCGAACCCAGAACCCTAAGCATCCCTGGGTCTTTCCTGTAGTTTAAAATGGCACTGAATGTTTTCAGTGGAGAGATATCTTTCTATGAATTAATGAATGATCTAACAATAACAATAATTTGTTGAATAGCATGCATATATTTTCTGGCTACATGAAAATTCTCACTGTATAGCAATCTATCAAACTGTATTTGAAAGAAAAACAAAACTAAATCAGCATAATAATTTACATATATAACTGGGTACTGGTGGCTCATGCCTATAATCCTAGCTACTCAGGAGACTGAGATCTAAGGATTGCAGTTCAAAGCCAGCCCAGGCAGAGTCTTATCTCCAATAAACCACTAGAAAACTGGAAGTGGCGCTGTGGCTCAAGTGGTAGAGTGCTGGCCTTGAGCTGAAGAGCTGAGGGACAGTGCCCAGGCCCAGAGTTCAAGCCCCATTATGAACCAAAAAAAAAAAAAAAGAATTTACAGATATATAATACCTTAGCAGGATATGTATAGCCTTGCTTTTGAGATTGTGGGGCATCTTTTTCCTTTTATATATTTGCAGTTTGCAAGTTTTCTATAACAAGCATATTTATATATTTGTAGTAATTAAAATTTTCTATGATTAGCATATTTTCATCAGCATATATTAGGTCTCAGTGGAAAAAAATGAACTTCATCAAAGCTATCTTCATGATTAGTCACTGAGGAATGTGAAATTAATTCAAAATAAGAAAAGAAACTCTTCCTAGGAAAATGAACCACAGCATTCAAGACAAATAATCCTGGATGGATCCTACAAGCATTTAGAGGCATTCTGTATAATCTGGTCATTTGAAGGGAAGATTTCTGACTGGAGAGCTACAGAAGAAATAAGTGGAAACAACATAGACAGGCTTTCTTTCAAATAAAACTGGATTCAAATTTTGATTCTGCTCTTTAATTCTCTGTGTTCTCTGGGCAAATTTTTAACTTCTTTAAGCTTAGAAAGGAAAGATGACTATAATGTCTACTTAAGGTCATTTCAGATTTAAATAAGAGGGGATAATGAGGAGAGAGGAGAGGGAAACAGTGAAAAAAGAGGAGAGGGGAGGGATAGAAGGAGGAGAGAACAAAAGGAGGAGGGAGGAGAGAATGAATATTTAAATTATATAATTACAATATACATTACATAAATTATATATAAATATACAGACATAAATATTATACACATGTAAACATAAATATTTTGTTTTATATAACTATATACTGTATTATATATATTATAGAAATATATTTGTAATATATAATTATATCCTATATAATTATATAACATATAATATATGCTATATTATATATAAAATGTTATATGTAATATATAACATAATCTATAATTAATAACTTAATCTATAACATAAGATATGTTATATATTATATAACAATATATAATATAAATTAATGCATATTATATATAATATGTTACATATAGTATGTTATATATAATAGTATATAATTATATAATATATAAATTTATATATATGATTGCCTAGTTCCTCAAAGAGATTCAACAAATATAATTTTTAGCATTACTATTATTATTGGTAATATCTGACTCCTAAATGGACCTGTGACCAAAATTATTTGATATAATTTCTCTTCAGAAGAAATTGATTACTGAAACCTCTGTTGTTTATTTTAAAGCTGTGGTAGGCTGACTGAACATGAGATCTACTGTAGTGTGTACGGTGTGGTTCACTATGGATACAATGTTGCACAGCAGATCTCTAGGCCTTATTTATCCTATATAACAAAGTTTATGCCTAGTGATTCACAACTTAGCGACTCCCCTCTACCCATTCATGACTACCACACCCCTCTTCTCTCTGCTTTGATAATTTTGACTATCTTAGGTTCATCTGAGTCCTGCAACTTCCAGTATGAGCTAGGACAAATAGTTAAGATCATGGATGAGAGCTTCTCTTTATTAGATATTTCTTTGAAATATCTGAAAGGTCTGGTGGCTGAAGCCAGAAGTAGAGCTGTGGCTCAAGTGGTAGAACTCTAGCTTTGAACACAAAGGCCCAGACTCTGGGCACTGAAAAGTATTTTGTCTTCTCACTGGATCTCCACTCTCACTACCCTTCTTCTCTTGTGCATGTGCTGAGTTCAGGTTGTCTTGAGTTTTTTCCCTCCAATACCATGACAGGTTTCCATCCAGGTCCCCTGCAAGCTCTGTCTTAAGTATGAGGCAGGTGTTTGACATGTATAGTACGGGGTGTTTCAGTGTTAGACACCCCCCCCTTACTTGTTCCAGGAAGTCATGATTTTGTGGTTCTTTTTCTGTCTCTCTGGCTGCTTCTTTGGTCTCATCTCTCTTTTGGGTCTTCCTTCTCCTCTGACTTTGAATGTCAAAGTACCCCACGGCTCAGCCTCAGTTCCCTTCTCCGTCTGCTGGCCTTCCCCTCTGGACTCTTCTGTTTTGTGGTATAAATGCAGCATATATGCTAATTGCTTTCAAAGTCTAACCTCCCCTTCTCATTGCTTCCTGAAGTCCACGTTCATATAATCTAGCCGCTTCTTTTTCTGACCATTACATGCCACATGGGGTTCTTAAACTTACCATGTTCCAAACAAACTCTTGCCTCATTTCCTTCAAAATCATCCTCTGTCTATATCCATCTTCACTGATGGCAACTGAATGATTTGAATTGTCAGGTCAGAAACTAGTAATTGTTCACTCTTGTTTCCTGCCCTCCACCCCTTCTCATCCAGCCCTCCAGACCCGTCCTCTGCTCCACATTCAAACTCTATCCCCCATTCAACCACATGTGCTGTCTCTCATCACATTTTGCCTGAATTTCTTTGTAAACTCCTAAATGATCTCCTGGCTTCAGTGTTTGGCAGGCGCCAGAATGATTCTTTGAAAACCTAAAGTAGATCACATGACTACTCTGCTCAAAACCACCCAGTGGATTCCCATTACACCAAAGATAAAGTTTCATGCTTGGTATGATGGTGCATAACGGTAATCTGAGAGCTTTGGAGGCTAAGGTAGGAAAAGTCTACGTCTAGACCAGCCTGGGCTACATAATACCTTCAAGGTCTGCCTAGATGACAAAGGAGACCTTGCCTGAAAGACACACCAAAGAATCAACAAACAAAATCAAGCAAAGAGCTGGCAACTCAGGAATGGTGATTCAAAGCCAACTTTGGCAGAAAAGCCCATGAGACTCTTATCTCCAATTGACCATACAAAGTGGACCTGTAGCTCAAGTGGTAGAATACCCAGGGACAGACTTGGTCTAGCTCCAGTACTAGCACAAAACGAACCAACAAGAATGAAGCCCAAACCTCTGTCATATTTTTTTTAGACCCAATACATTCTTGCCTAGGTATTTTTCCAATAAAATATTTATCAATGCATCCTTTGCTAATTTTTTTCCCCCAGGTCTATCAGTCTTCTTAAAAAACCACAGACACATGGGCTGGGAAGGTGGCTCAGTGGTAGAGCGCTTGCCTTGCATGCATGAGGCCCTTAGTTCGATTCTTCAGCACCACATATGCAGAAAAAGCCAGAAGTGGCACTGTGGCTGAAGTGGTAGAGCACTAGCCTTGAGCTGAAGAGCTGAGGGACAGTGCCCAGGCCCAGAGTTCAGGCCCCACGACCAACCAAAAAAAAATACCACAGACACTAGGCACACTTCTGACTCAAGATCTTAAACCTATTTCCCTTTTCCTAGAGCATCCTTGTCTCCAGGTCTTTGCTTGTCATCTGCTCCTTTACTTTCCTAGGTGCTGGAGGAGAGCAGTGAACAAAACTTCTCTTTTGGAAGTGTATCACACCCCATTCAATCCTATTCTACACTATCTATCTATCTATCTATCTATCTATCTATCTATCTATCTATCTATCTATCTATCTATCTATCTATCTATCTGTAGGTACATATTTATCTATCTACCTATTATCCACCACTTATCTTCTCATTCTGCTATCCTTCTCCGTTTAATCTCTATGTACTCTTGCTACTTCTTAAGTTTTTCTTTGCAGCTATCTGTAGATATCTCTCCCCTACTAGAGTATAGGTGGAATGAGGACAAGTACTGTAGTATCTGCAGCCTCTGGGTTAGTACCGGGCAGGTAGAACGCACACTATAAATGTTTGTGGATGAAGGATTGCCAAAGTAGGTTGCATAGTAGAGGACTTCGGGCAGAAGCTTTGCTTTGCCACGTGTGACTCGGGTGGGGGAACTGTAAGTGGAACGAGAATGAATGTTCTGCTCTGAGCTCTACGACACAGATGCCACGAGTACTTCCCGAGCACATGCTGGACTTCTGCTCAATGTTGAATAATTTGTCATGAGTGATCTTTCTTGGCTTTCAGAAAGAGACACATTTGGATGTGTTGCATGTGCTGTGTGCTGTGCCTGGCATTTCTGCTGCTTCCCACCCTTCTGTGAGCTTGCCCACTGGGCATCTGCGTGCTACAGGCCTGTTACAAGGTGGCTTGGGAAATTCCTCTTTTCTGAGCCCTCTAGCTTAGACTCTGAGGGATGAGATAACTGCCAAGCACAGCTAGATGGTAGATGGTAGATGGACAGAACCAACCCACACAAGGAGCTAAGTCAGTTTCAGTGGGGATGGAAAGCTTCTGAGGAAGACAAAGAGAATCAGGATTGCAGATGGCAGCTGATGGTTGAGGTCTGGTTAGAAATTGGATTGTCAAATACATTTTTTTTTGTCTTGGCCAGAGCTAGAACATTGACACTTAGACAAGTCCTAGCCACCTCGATCTTTTATTCTTCTGTGACAGGACTGGAGTCTGTTCCATCATTCTGCCTTTAGTCTTCTTCATAATGGAACTTGCAAGTTGTTTTGTGTGTGTGTGTGTGTGTGTGTGTGTGTGTCATAGGGCTTACACTAAAGGCCTGGGAACTGTTTCTGAGCTGGTTTTGCTCAAGGCTAGTGCTCTACCACATTGAGCCACAGTTCCATTTCCAGTTTTCTGGTGGCTAATTGGAAATAGACATACACATACTTTCCCTGATCCTCAGATCTCAGGGTCCTAAGTAGCTAGGATAATAGGTGTAAGCCACCAGGGTCCATCTGCAAGTGTTTGGTTGTGAGGCCAGAGTGTAGGCGGCTGGGGATGTGTTTTCTAGGCATGGTACGCTTTCCCCAGAGCACTTAGCCAGGCCAGGGTATTTTATTATTCTGTGATGCGGGGCTGGATATATAGAGCAAGCTACACCTGCTTCAGCGAGACACTGAAAATCCAGTAAGGAGAGAAGATTTCTGTGGAGACTGGAAAGAAGCTAGCTACTCAAGGTGACTTTCTTGCTGAAATGTTTCCAGAAGCTTCTGTCTTCAATGGCTTACTTCTCTGTGTTTCAAGCTAATGACAGTGCATTTTGTGACACTATCAAATGAAGGCATGAGGAAAAGAAATAAATAACTGAAAGGACAGAAATGGAGGGTAATGAGGAACATTGCTATTCCATTCTTTAGAAAGATTACCCACTCCTCCTATGGACTATATCTGTCCCTCTGTTCCCTCTGTGTCTATCTGTCCTCTCTCTATCTGTTTGTGTCACAAAGTTAAAAGAGCAGTACAAAAATAATAGGAGCTTTGGAATAAAACATATCTGTGCTTAGGTTTTGGCTGTTTTTTATAGTGTCCATTTAGGCAAGAAACCTAAATTATCAGTCCCTTCTTTCTTAATCTGTAAAAATAGATAGGTAGAACAGGTACAGCTTATTGTGGTTATATTTTGAATCTGAATGAAGTAACTTCAAGATGCCTAGCATAGGCTCTGAAAGATTTCTCCACTGATAATAGTTATACAAAGGGGATGGGATAGCAAACATAACATATAGTGGACTTGAGCATTTACTGATTTATTCAGCAAACATTTAATGATGTCATGGGCAAGACAGGTATGCCTTGCTATAGACAAATGGTACATAAAGACAACATATGCAAACATCAATGAAAGAGGTGCAAAGTATCCAAAGTATCCTTGGGGGGAAAATAAGAGAATGAGAGGGGGACTTTATTTATCTATTTATCTATTTATTTATTTATTTAGTCAGTTATGGGGTTTGAACTCAGTGTCTGGGTACTATCCTGAGCTTTTCTGCTCAAGGCTTAGTGCTCTACCACTTTGAGCCACAGCCATTTTTGGCAGTTGTTTGGAGATAAGAATCTCACAGGCGCTTTCCTGCCTGGGCTGGCTTTGAACCTCGATCCTCAGCACCTCCACCTCCTGAGTAGCGAGGATTACAGGTGTGAGCCACCAGCACCTGGTGGACCTCTTTTATTCAGGGTAATCAAAGAAGGCTTCTTGGAAGAGATAAAGTTCAAATTAAGAATGAAGATTGAGAAAGATCTAGTCATAGGAAAGGTTCTCCTATTTATGCTGTACCAATACTACCTCCTGGTAGTATTTCTATTTCTTCCTTGACCAGATCAAACTGCCCTGGATCCCCTTCGAAGCTCATCTGCTGTCAGGACAAGTCCAGCTTGAACCTGGAAGCCAGAGGGAGCATCTGTTGTCTCCTTTGTGTTGCCCGCCTCTCATCTGGACCCAGGCTGGCAGAAAGTATCAGAATTTGATTTCACTCAGATCGAGTTGTTCGCTCTTGGTTTCATCTGTAAAACTACTGCCAAACACCATCCAAGGAGCAACAGACTGGAGTGGCAGGCAGAAGGTAAATTGTGCTACTTACTAGCTGAGTGACTTTAAACCTATTACGTTCTCCAAACTTTTTTTTTTGGTACTATTACTTGAGGCTTGGACTCAGTATCACATTCCCACATGGCTTTTTCCCTCAAGTCTGGTGCTGTACCATTTGAACCACACCTCCAGTTACAGATTTTTTTGCTGCTTAATTGGAAAAAAAGAGTCTTGTAGACTTATCTGCCTGAACCTCTGAATCTCAATTCTAAGATCTCTACCTCGAGATTAGATAGGATTATAGATAGGACTCAATGGTGCCTGTCTGAAATTCTTTTTTTTTTAAATACAATAATGAAACCAACATTCTATATTTCTTAGAATTGTGGGAAAGCTAAAATTTCAAAAGCATTATCTTCTCCCCTCCTCTTATACTCCCTCCACCAGATGGTGACTCCTCCCTGTATTATTATTATTTTTTTTTGGCTCTTACTAGAAATCACTTCTCTTAGGAGTGAGTGTTCAGAGAGCCCACAATATGCTGGTAAGACCTAAACAGCCATTCTCACCACTTACTATAAGTCACAGCCAAGGCCTTGGAGACAGACATGGATGGACACAACATGGGAAATTTAGGCAGGTAATTTCATTTAGTTGCATTGTCCCTCTGCTCCATTCCAACCAGCCTGGCTCTCAATGTGCAATGAGGCTTCACTTGATGGTACCCTCAGAAAAATCAAGGATTTTTTTTGTAGGTGAACTTTTGTTTAATGTTTTTCCCCCAAATGAACTGAAGTACATCTTCTTGTTGCAAATGATGGCGGACCCAGTCCAGGCCCAAAGACATGGTGGGATTTAGAGACTATAAATGGTAATGATGGGTAGACTATAATTTCTTTACATAAGATAGAGAGCTTGTACTATCTTTCTCATTCAGAACCTACCCCAGGCCAGTGATGTCAAACTCTCTTGGATTGGGTCCAGGTAGGGATAGAAGCTTGTAGGCTCCCCAGATGATTGTGACCAACAGCCAAAGTTGAGAACGACAGGTCTATAATTTCATAGTGTGCCAAACCTCCATGTATGTCTGTTTTAAAGAATTAAATGACAAAATAGAAGCAGATGGCTACAAATAGGTGCTGTCACCGGATAATGCTGTGCCCCCAGGAACAAGAGTAAGTGATATTCAAGGTGATCTCATCAGAACAGAAGTGAACGTGGGAAGTCCACTCCAGAGAGAGCCGGGAGCAATGGATACCATCGCTGACAGACACATGCCAAGAACCAGTGGTGGAACAGGGTAGTAAAGTGAAGAAAATGCACAGAGAAAGAGCCACACGATAAGATGAAAGGAGGGAAAAACCTGTCCATTCCCTTCTATGCAGAGGATACCTATGGGAAGCAGAAAAAAACCCAGATTAAATGATCAAGAGAGAATGAGAGCAATAGCTGTCTCTGGAAGTGTATGTGTATTCTGTCTACAGCACTACAGTACTTTTCTCAGACTAAGGTTTGAGTTTGGTGAAGGCAGATGACACATGAAGAGAATGATATATTGGGCAACATGTGGTGTACATCAGGGCAAATGGTTCTGGCTGCAGCCCTGTGATCTGATGAATAGATTCTGCAAATCATGTCTAATAAGAAGTAGCATAAACAGTGATATACAAGGAAGTATGTTCCAGTGGTAGGTGGTATTTATTTATATATATGACTTCATATGGAAGAGAGCTGTAGATACCTCATTTACCTGCAAATGGCCTGTGGATCTCTTTGCTATTTACTCTCAGAACCCTCTACTCCCTCAAAACACTACTAGTCAAACGCGTAGCGAAATTTATGCTACACTAATGAAAGTTTGAGCACCTTTTGTGAAACTGGCTATGTGGGGAAAAAAAGACAATAAGCCGGGAATGATCTGCTTGCTAGCAATGATTTTCAAACTTTGGTCCTGCAGCCTTTAATCCAGTGAAGTGTTCCTGGGAAAGAGTTGGAGAATGAAGACAAATTTCAAACAGATAAAGGGCGGCTCAGAGTTTCATGTTCAGCAGTCATTTCTCACCACCTGACAAAGATGCTTGGGAAGTAGAGCTTAGGGAGGATTTGAATATGAGCTGCCTAAGAAACCAATTTATGTGTCATGGCCATCACTACCTGACTTCTCCTCCCTGCATCCCTGCTTCATCTTGTCACATGACAGCAACCCTTGGAAAGTTCCCATCTGTTACAAAGGTCAGAATGCTCTTAATCCTGTGCACACAAGCATAAGCTCAGTAATTCCGCTGGCCTCCAGGTACCCAAGGGAAGTTTCTTTGCAGAAAGGAAATACAATTGTTAAAGGGGTGGGTGGGTGAGTGAAGGTGGGGCAGGGAGAGGAGAAAGCAATCTTAGGGTATCAGAGGGAAATGGTGGGGGGATCTTACTGGGAACGTGGCTACAGAAGAGGAAGCACATACTAAAAATACAGTTGTCTATTACTTTTTGGGGGGGTATCTCTAAGATCAGTCTCATGCATGGAAGCAGCTATCAATTACTTTCATCTTTCCTATTACATTTCTAGCTTTTTTTTTTTTTTGCTACCAGGGTTCCCCACCACCCCAGCAAATGAAACTTTTGCAAAATTATTTATCTTGTTTTATGAGGATTTAGATTGATCTATAAATTGATCATTGGATCCTAGCCCATAGATAAGCTGATAGCTTCCTAAAATCATGGTTGACTATTTTGTTTGGAAGAGCTTACCTACCTCTACAAAAACTAAGGGGAAGTGTGGGGATCCATCCACGTGAAAGGATCACAGAAGGCTGTGAGAGTGTACAGACATTTACAGCTTCCATGATCCTTTGTGGACACCACCACGGGGAGATGCTTAATGCAACGGTTCTTAACTCTTTGGAAGTTTTGATTCCTTGAGGAACCTGACAAGATGCATGTGCATTCTTCCCATGAGATGCAAATAATCCAAAATGTCACATATATTTTCAGTGGGTTTACAGGACTCCCTAGCAATTCCTGGTGCTTGTGACACCCAGTCATTTAATATTTGAACAAGGATTCAAAGACTTGTGTGTCTTCTGTATGATATGAACAAAAATGCTGGGGAATCTGCTCCTTTATACCTGGGGAATCCAGTGAGGATCTAGCAGGATAAAATATGAAGATGGGACTCCCCTCTGACATTCTTGCCTCATGGCTGTTTCTTCTTCTTTACTCTTATTGTGCCAGGACTTTTAGGAATCACGGAGATATCTGCTTTTAAATTTCCCATTCAGTTGCATGGCATTTAGCAGTACACTTTGTACCCTAATAATGTAAGAGAGCCTGAGAGAGCACATTCTCATCCTTACAATAGAGAGCAGTCCAGAGCGGCCCTGTCATCCAAGTCAGGATGCTTTTGGAAGTGGAAGAGCTGCTATTAATGATCACGTTGCCATTAATAATCATTCAGGGCCACCAGTATGAGCTACACTGTGTCAGGCAAACAAGAGACCAGTTACTCTGCTATGGAGGGATCACTGTAAGGATTCCATAAGACAACATACAGGACTAGATAAACGTTACCTGCTGTGACCAGCATTCCCAAGATGGGAGGAAATAGGGGCCAGAGGACAGAGGGATAATGACTTCTTAAGATCTGACATTTATTTGTTTCATTATTTTTGTGTTTGTATGCATTCCTGGGGATGGAACCCATGCCCCATAAATAATAGACACACACTCTACAGCTCAGCCATGTTCCCTGCCCTATTTGAATTCTTTATAGCCTATTACTTCAAACTGGTGAAAGAAAATAAATCTGATTAGAATGACTGCAAGACATTTTCTGCAGTTGCTATGTCTCTAATCTAGTCCCTTAAGAGATTGTTTGATGACCAAGTCTGTGAAATGACTGACATAGGAACTTTATTAGTTGTGGTCATTTCACACTTATATCTTAATCATCCTGATTCAACTTTCTACATATATAGATATAGATATAGATATATCTCAGTGGAACCATGAGTCTTGACCAATACCTTTCCTTAGTTATCACACTCAAGCCTTGAGAGTAATTACCTTTTGCTATAGCTTTCTGGGAGAAGACTAAGGAAGAGTTTGCCTTTCTACTGGGCCTGGGTGGTATAAAGAGATGGAATATTATTGAGGAAGGATGCTTTTGCTATGGTGAATTCAGAACACAATCATAGATATAGGATGTTGTTGGCTTTTTAGAAAATTAAATTAAGTTAGACAACTTGTGTACAAGAGACAAGTCATGGCTAGAAATAAAGACTAGAGCCTCATTGTAGAGGATTTGCTGTCAGGCTATGGAACAAAACCTTATTTTGGAAAATGACTGCTCCAACCCAGTCATTCTTGTAAGATCTTCACCTTTGGCCATACCTATATATTAGTTCTCCAATTAGATCTTTTTCTTCAAGTAGATTTCCCATTAAAACTTTATGACAGTTGTTTATGACAGTTGTTTATGACAGTTGTTTCATTTACAAGAAAATGGACCATAACTGCAAATAAAAATGATTTGCCCATTGTACCTGAAGGGATCAATGCAAACAGTGGTAGGAAATCCTCACTCTCAAAAACAGTGAGAACAGTATGGTTTCCTGTCCACACAGGAGGGAAGGGCTGTGCGTTTCCCTTTGAAAAGAGTCAGTTGGTGAGCAATCATGTGTGAGTTGGAGCAGAGAGGTTGATGATGTGGAGATTGTGCAGAGATGGATTATTTAGTGTGTATGATAAGATAAACAAAAATCAGAGTAAAGATGTATAACCCCAAGTCACTATAATCTCAAGGAAGACTTGCCTAGAATTGTAATAAAGACCTCTAGTTGTTTGGTATATAATGTTTTGTTTATTATATTCTGTCTATTATATTATTCAGTAAATCAGTTCTTACTGGGAAAACAATTCAATAATGTTTGTGTGTATTGTTTATTATATTATTTTTGCTTTTTCTTAGTGAAAGAGAGAACTTATTACCTTTTCCCATTGCCCCTAATGTGTTGAATTTTTTTGATGACTATGGCATCAAAACCCTATGCATTTTCACTGGTTAGGAGAGAAACCGAGGCCCGCATGGATAGTGAGGTAGAATCAAGTGAGTACTTGCTGTTTACATCTGTTGTTGTGCTTAGCTAAAATACAGAATTAATTCTTGCCCCAGCATTGAGCAGCTCGAAGATACAAACTGTGGAGTATTGTGTGTTATAATACATTATAAACCATTGTAAGGTAAAAGGTGGTATTAGCTTGGAAAGGAATTACCTTGGAAAGCAATGACATTCCTTTCAAATTCTTTTTATGTTTCAGTGGGTATTTGGTGAGAATATAGGATGATCTGTGCACTGTCTACATTTCCTCATAGAAACATTAGCCTTGTATATGCGGCAGAAGGCATTCCAGGAAAGTAATGGGGAAATCTTTTATTTCTAGGAATCTGAAGACCTAAGTCATTCTGAAGATGTGTACTCAGAAGGCTGATGCAGGTGGACCATTAATGTCAAGCCTATTTGGACCACATAGCAAGTTATAGGCTGCCTTGTGCTGAATAGCAAGACTCTGTCACAACACAAAATACAATAAGGCAAAAATCAAAACTAAATTTGTCCAGGTTGTTTCAGGAATGAAAGAGAAAGTGGCCTTCTTAAAGTCAATTTACCTTATTGATACCTGACATTTACAATGGCATTAAAGTGTCATATGGAGGAAAGAATTCAAGACTTATACAACGATGCTCCTGGTTCAAGTCCAAAGTTACCCTTAGCGAACTAAATGACAATGGACTTGTCTTTGAATCTTGGTTTCCATCCGTAAAACAGAAACACTAATATTGACCACAGTAAGGTAGATTTGCACATAGAATCTGCAAACGAGTTTTGTTAAATATAAAAAACTATAAAAACATTTTTCGTCCTAATAAATGAGTCACTGACTGCTGATATTCTCTACATCTATTAATTCCTTTAGTGCTTGTAGTTAAGGTTACAATTTGGGTAGTATGATGCCATTTTTCTGGAGGACAAAATGAAGCGATGTGAGATGTGTCCGTGTAACTCACTCGAGACTGTGTATCACATGGCAAATGTAAGGATGTGAAAGAGGCAGATGAATTTCCAGGCCTGCACCATCCTTTTACCTTAAACAGTGCTATTTTAATCTTTAGGAAGTCTAAGAAGCTCCACAAATGTATGAGTAAGCCAGTGTATGTTGGTAAACATTAGCAGGCCATGTTCCTTCTGTACCCTCTGTAGTAAATGTTGTAATTTTTGTTTCCTTGACAACCATATGTGAAGTTTAATTTGCTCATACTGGAGTAGGGTTCAGACATGTTTGACAGCCCAGGTCTATATCTTCTGCAGATGACTCAAGATAGTAACTAGAGATAGAAATTTTGAAGCATTGCTTTGCAGATGGATTTCTCAGCTTTTTCTGCTTCCTTTAATATACCATCCAGGCATTTGTCTCTGAGTTTAGACCCACAACCTATTTCCCTTATATTAGTGCTGGTCACTGTATGTGCTAGGTTGCTATGTTTAAACAGCAAGGCTTTCTGGGAGATTTGACGCTTTTAATCAGAAATAGAGCATTACCCAGTCCTTTGATCACTGAGTCTTTTTACTGGAGAGCAAGAACTTTTCCTATGACTATATGGCTTTTTGTATTTGCCTTTGAAGTCTTTTGATTGTTATTGTAGTTGTCAGTTTGTTTAAATGAATGATAATTATTTCACGGTGACCTGTGATTCTGTTTTGATCAAGAGTCTTATGCCTCTGTTTTGACAAACTTCCTGACATCAAGTTCTGAATTAAATCTTTTGACATTGAACTAATTTGGGGACATTTCAAAGAGCAACTCCCCAAAGTATCTGAGAGTTACTAAATGAGTTAGATCTAGTTGTTATATTAATTTATATAGGTAAGACTGTCAAATAATTAATGTTATATTTTTTTCAAGCTGTTTTTGTACAGCTATATCATGGAAATTTGTTATGGAACTGGCTGAGGTCAGCTGACATGTAATAGTTATGGTGTAATACTATTATTATAATTCTGGCTGTTCTAGGATGAATAGAGGCAATCACATCTCATTGTCAGTTACATCGTGATTATGGTGAATCATGATCAGATCTCTAGCTATGGCCGTTCAAGGCTTTGTCATTCCATTGTTGTGATTCTTTAAAGATGGCATTGGCTTGTTCCTGTCTTTTGTTGATTACTGGTATTCAGTGCCGAAGATGGATTGACAGGGACAGGTCACTGGGTCAAAGAACAAGGAGTGGCTCAGTGGTAGAGCGCTTGCCTTGCACGCATGAGGCCCTGGGTTCAATTCCTCAGCTCCACATAAGCAAAAAGAAAAAAAAAAGCCAGAAGTGGCGCTGTGGCTCAAGTGGTAGAATCCTAGCCTTGAGGTGAAGAGCTGAGGGACAGCACCCAGGCCCAGAGTTCAGGCCCCACGACCAGACTCCCTCCACCCCCCCCCAAAAAAAATAAGGAGCGGGGAAAAGACAAAGGAAGAAGGAGATATCTGCCTTAATCTCTCCTTGTAGAATAATTGTAATAGTGACTAACAATGATCATTAATAGTTGTAATGGTCAGTGCTGCTTGGAAGCTAGACACATTTTGCTGAGATGTTTAACTCTCCCAGTAATCTAGGACAGAGTAGTACTGACAATTTTCAGGAGTAGCTCCTGCTTGGTGCTGAGACTTCAGCCTGTTAGGCAACATTAAGCATCTTCTGATCATGATATTAAGAGTCTGCTATCTACTTTTCTCAGGTAGAAATTTCTTGCACTTTGTGTTTGTTTCACAGATATAGGATACCTATCTGAAAAAGGAGATGAAAACTCTTCATTCAGAAGCATGCTTGCTTGGTTTTCATGAATCTATGGAAGGGTATAGAGATGTTCCTATTTTCCTAAATGTAGTAAGCAAGTTACACTTGGATGTCAGCAGAGGCTTCCAATTCACTGTCACAGAAATAATAAATCTCCCTACATTGGTTTGTAGTGGAGTCTAGGCCCTCCATAATTCATCTGCAAGCCACAGACAACTGCTGTTTTCTCTTATATGCAGGAGAAACAGATTCCTTATCTCTAGAACCCAGCACCCTTCTGCAGAAAACGGAAAGCTATGGAATATCTGGCTACTTTTGAGCCTTGCATTTAGTGGGGGACACAGGACATATGAAACATTTATGCCAGTTTCACATTTTTGGTATATTGATATTTGTCTTATTAGCGTTAAAAGAAATCAAAGCAGCCAAGTGCTCATTCTTGTAATCCTAGCTACTCAGATGGCTGAGATCTGTGGATCATGGTTTGAAGCTGGCCCAGGCAAGGATGTCCATGAGATTCTGATCTTCAATTTACCACCAAAAATTTGGAAGTGGTAATGTCCTTGAGCACAAAAGCTCAAGGACAGTACTGAGGCCCAAGAACCAACCAACTAACACACACACACACACACACACACACACACACACACACACACACACACACACACACACAATATCAAAGCACAGTTTAGAGCTACAAGAAGGGAGCCTCGAATATCCCAGATTCCGCGGTATTATTTTCATCTTTTTAAAACTGAGGATTGGGAATTAATGAACATTAAGTTATTGTAATTATGAACTCACAGTCAAAGTCCAAGTTTGTCTGCTTTTAAAGCTGGATCCTCACAATTATTAGATTGCATAGCTTCCCACAGGTCTACAGAATTAAGTAGATCGGCCTGAATCAAATCGAAGTCCATAAACTAAATCTATATAACTCCCTTAGGAGCTATGCTGCTGCAAGTAGAGGTTTTAATGAAATTTATGGCTACTATATATATATCATCTATATTAATGTATATCCATCTGACTTTATTAATTGACTCATTCATCCATTAAACAGAATTATTTTGTATCTGCTACATATAATGATGCTGTACTAAGCACAATTAGACATGGGTGAGTGTATGAAAAGTCATTAAATAATGAATCTGATGCAGATTTGATTCTTCATAGCTTACATGAAAAGAGAAATACACATCAATAACAAAGATTAAATTATAAACACCATGAGAATTATAAATAAAGGAGTTAATGCATTAGCTGTGTGTGTACATGTTTATGTGTGAGCATTTTCATGTGTGGGTATGTCTGGATATAAAATATAACTGGTAAATAGGTATGGATAAAGAGATATTATAAGCTTGGATAAAACCAAAGAATTAGAAAATAAAAAAACAATCCAAGACGATGAGTTGGTTGGCATGAAGGGTCCATGAAAACCTTCAATACTACCTGCCTTTTTGCAGAAAGGTTTGTCAGCCATGAAATACATAAGATGGATTGGTACGAGAATATCTAACTAACAGGGCACAAGGAAATACACAGACTTCAAATAACTTAGGCAAGAAAGGATGAATGTGCTGAGGGCAAGAGCTTGAAGGAAAGCTAGATAAAGTTAGACAAAGTTAGATATTTTGTATTTGGGGAAACAGTCATAATAGCAAATAAAAGGACAAAGAATTAAGAATTAACCATCTAAACGCAAAGTGAAAGTTCAGAAAAGCAAAACATCAGGGAGTGGGTACTCAAAGGGGCGGGGGTCAAAGGGAAAAGGTGGACAAGAAAAGAGGAAGAGAAAGCTGTCAAAAAACCCAACGTGCCGGGCGTTGGTGGCTCATGCCTGTCATCCTAGCTACTCAGGAGGCTGAGATCGGAGGATCACGGTTCAAAGCCAGCCCGGGCAGCAAAGTCTGTGAGACTCTTATCTCCAATAAACCACTGGAAAACTGGAAGTGGCGCCGTGGCTCAAGAGGTAGAGTGCTCGCTTTGAGCTGAAGAGTGCAGGGACAGCGCCCAAGCCAAGTTCAAGCCCTACAACTGACAAAACAAAACAAAACAAAACCCCCAAAAATGTATATCCTGCAAAATTAAGAAGGCGAGGGGAGAGATGGGTGAGCTGTGTTCGTTAACTGCTGTGTTAAATGGCAAGTCCTTGTACAGCTACTTAAAGATAAAAAAACATAAGAAAAAAGAATTGACTTTTAAACGTCTGTTTAAAGCGTGGAGTAGAAGAGGAAATGCTGGAAGGAGAAAGTGAACTGTAAGAAGTATCAAAGAGGTTTCAAAAAGTGAGTCTAAATGGAATCCATGGGAAAAATCAGTTTAAGGTTGACAGTGTAAAATACTGCCTGCAAAATAGTTAACTAAAACGAATGCAAAAGGTGACGATCTAATAATGTCTTTGCTTCCTATTCTGTTAGCACATTTTCTATGTCCTTGGCATTTCCTTGCTGTCAGATAGCTACACAAGAGAGAAGGCCATGTGAATACAGTTCTACAGAACCAGCTGCCAGCGCAGAGCAGTGATGAAGCTCATGACTTTAGCTTCTCTGGTTGGGTATCCATTCTGTTCTAAATAAAGACAGACACCGCATCCTCAGATGTCTCCCAAAGTACCTCCTCTCCGTGTTGCCCAGTAGGTATTCAGGCAACTGCGATGATCTGAATATTTTCATCTCCTCAAATCCAAGTGTTGAATCTAAATCATGAAGATGAGGGTGGTAGGAGGTTAGCGAGCGGAAGTGGTGGGAATGTGAAGGCTGGATTCCCAGGAATGAGATTGGGGTACATAGAACAGAGAACAAAAGGATCTTGTGATGACAAACTTCCACGTGTGGAAGACAGCAGGAAGGCCTTTCCTAGGTTCTGAGTCAGCTGACATTGTCAGGTTGGCCTTTCCAGTCCCCCAAACTCACGGAAATAAATTTCTGTTGATAGAACTTGCAGTCCCCCAAAGACTAATACTGTGGTCCTGGCAAGCCTTTACCTGCTGGGTCTTAAGGAAAAAGTAATTTTCATTCTTCTACCTCTCAAGTTGATGGATTGGAGAAAGCATGCTTAGTACTACTGCTGTGATGCTTGCTTCCAGATTTCGGAACCTGCATTGCACATGAGAACAAGTGATAGGGAATTACGTAAGAAGACTACATGACCATACTGTAAAGACCATGGGGCACCCAAGAAGTCGTCAGAAGATGACAGTATGAAATTAATTTGAAGGAGAGGGGAAGCACAGAAATGGTGGGAGAAAGGGGGAACTAATTCACAGTGGTACTCACTAGACACTGTTGGAAATGAACTCTACAACTTGGCGGGGGGGGTGGAGTCATGAAGGAAAAACCTGGGAGAAAATGAGGGAGGGGGTCCCATTGTTTGAAAAGAAATGCACTCAGTACCTGATTTATGTAACTGTAGCCCTTCTGCACATCACTTTTACAATAAACATTTTTAAAAAAGAAATTAATTTGATCATAAGTTATTACTCGAAGCTATTCCTGTCTTTTTCTCCTTCAGGCCACAAGTATGTCAATAAGTATTCTATCTACAACATAAACCCAAAGCAAATCATTGGCTGACTACCTTATTTTGGAAACTATGAGTAGAGTTACAACATGGTAACAATTTAGCTATTTTTGAGGTAATTGGCTAAAAATTACAAAGTGCCCTAGATTTGGACATAAGAAGGATCAAATCCAGATATGTCCCCCTGTATTTCCTAGCAAGTATACTAGTAAGACACATTGGAGAAAGCAATGTTGAGTTAAAAACTGTTGTTTTAAGTTTTTGTCTTCTAAGATATTATGTAGATTTCTTATCTTACCTTTTGGGGGAAACCTGTCACATAAAGATTTAATTGGAAGCTGGGTACTGGTAGTTCACGCCTATAATCCTAGCTACTCAGGAGGTTGAGATTTGAAGATTGTGGTTCAAAGCCAGTCTGGGCAGGAAAGTTTGTGAGACTCTTATTTCCAATTAACCATCAGAAAACTGGAAGTGGAGCTATGGCTCAAAGTGGTAGAGCACTAGTCGAGCAAAATTGCTCAGGGACAGCTCCTAAATCCTGAGTTCAAGCCCCACCACCAACATTAAAAAAGAGAAAGTAAAGGAAAAGAGAAAAGGTTTTATAAGAGAAGTACAAAGACCTAAATCCATTTAGTTCAGGTGTAAGCTCAACAGGCAATTATTAAATTTCTACTTTTTTCTTCTCAGCACTGCCAGACATCTCATTTAAAATAAGTACTATTTAATCTGTAACCACTGAACCTGGCAGAGGTTACACATAAAATGAATTGTGTCAGAGACCCTATGTGAGCAATGATGAGTAATAACTTCCCCCAAGGAACAGCCTAGACATAGGCTACTAGGCAAGTGCAAAATATTCCATGTACCTTTCTGTTGACAATCACAGCGAGTGATTATGAGATTTTGCAGCTGGATGATTACAGTTGCATACAGGTTATGCATGTACAAATGGCAGGAGAAGAGAGTAAAGTTTTAGATCAAGAATAGTGTAGGAATTTGGAAGACCTGAGTAGGTAAGGAAACAGTATGGGAATGACATTCAGACTGTAGAAGGTATCAAAAAACTACATTAAATAGTTCAGGCATTCACAGTAAGAAAAATCCTTAAAGATAGTTAAGCAAGTGAATGACAAAATCAGAACTCAGCTCCCAAATGATTAGTGTAAAGAAAGCTTGGAAGTTTTTATTTTTTTCTTCCTGAGAGCAGGTAGAAAAAGAATCACGAGGTTCCAATGAACACAATCAAGAAGAGTAATAACAGGAGTCAAAATAGAGGAGGCAGATATGATAGATACCGCCAAAAGAAAATCAAAATAACTTGACAATATTGGTTTGAGTGGCTGTGTGGTAAGGGGAAGGAAAGAGCCAACACTTTCAGGACTGAGGAAATGAAACAAGAAGTAGGCAGAATATCATGGAGGAGTGGGGTTGGGAGGAATTTGAGGGTACTAGAGAGATTGATTTTGTTTGTTTCTGGACAGATAAAACTTGAAGGAATGGCTGAGAAACCAAGTAAGACATTCAATTGCAAGTTGCAATCATGATTTTGGATACTTAGAGAAAAAGGTTAGGGCCAGAGATAGAGTTTTAGGAATAATTTCCAAAGAGGTATACGATATTACCAAGCAAAAAGGGTCCAATAGTGAAGTGCTGAAGAGAGAATCAGTAAATGGAACTGTATGACTGAGTGAATAAAATGTGAAAAGGTTATTTAATATAAACATGACTGGATACACGTAAATAGGTAAACTTACCATTTAAAACTAAAGCCTCTAATATGATATTAAAAATAAAGCTAAATACTATTAAATCATCTAAGGCATAAGGCATAGAAAAGTTAGAAATAAAGAAAAATACAGAAGCATTGTAGGAACAAATAAGTCAGTGAATTGTAACAGAAAATAACTTACCAAACAAGAACAACAATAAAAAAGAAAATAACTCACTAGGAAATATAACCAGTTTTAAAAGTTTATGAGCCTAGTAACATAATCACAAAATATGTAAAAGGGAAATTTCACAGGAGTTGAAGAAGAATTGCTATAATTTTCCATGGTACTAGATTTTTAAATCTATAAAAATGTCATAAATAAAAAAGAACTGAAAACTGTGCTTCCCAAGGTAATGTTTGCACTTATGAATAACAGCAATGAGAGAAGAAAGGAAAAGAGGAAAGGAAACAACTTGAAGGAAATAACTCCTTCAGGAAGAAGGAGATAAAGGCAAAACCCAATATAGAAGTAGTGAAGAGGAATACTGTCCAGAAAATGCATTCTTTCTATGTCAAGATCAGAGCGTGACCTAGGATGTGTCTGGAGAATGTCAGGAGGAAGACATTGCTTCCTGTAATATCAGACAGAAGGATACCATCCTACCTACAAGGAAGCTCAAATTATGGCTCTTTTTCCCCCTCTCTTCTTTCTCTCCCATTTTTCTTTTATTGGTGTCATTACTAGGGCTTTGCTGAGTAGCTAGAATTACAGATGTGAACCACTGGCTCCAAGCCCCTTTATTGTTTTCAAGGATAGGTCATTTGTTGAATACGAGGAGGTTGAATCTTTAAACTCAATGTATTTTCAGTTCACATTCTAATAACGTGTGTGTGCGTATGTTTATGTGTGTGTATATGTGTGTAAGTGCACGCACAATTTAACAAGTTAACTTTAAGATTAATATATGAACAGAGGGCTATTGTAGCTGCTGATCCTGAAGTATGACAGGAGGATAACTTGCCCTCCTAGACATCAGAGCTAATACGTTTATATTATCAAGAAACCAAAAGTTTCATAGAGATAGACCATTTAGTAAATGATGCAGTCAGTTAGTTACCCATATGGATTTTGACTTAATACCTTATATGAAAAGTCAGTTCTAACTGGGTTGTCGATATCATATGAAAGGCGAATCTTGATCCAGTTTTAGAAGGAAATATAGAAATATACCTTTTGGATATTAGAGTCTAAGGAGCAAAACAAAACTGCCAGTGAATTTACATTAGATTTGCACATTTCTGCTTATCAAAGGAAACTGCAAATATGGTGCATAAATATCCCCTCACACTGGAAGAAGCTAACTAGCAAAAGATTATCATTTAAAATATATAAGATTGAAAGGATAGATGGGGTTGGGAGACATGGGGAAGATGACAGGATGACATTGATCAAGATGCATTGTACTCACAAACTGATGTTTTGAATTGAAATCCCTTTGTACAACTACTTAAGATAATTCCAAAGTAAACAAAAAAAAAGTAAAACCAAAGTATATAAAAGTAATAAGGAGAAGGTGCAGCTTAAAACTTGAAAAAATATAAAAGGGATTGCAAGGAACAAGGATGACTATTAATTAAAGATGAACACAAGAATGTCCCAGCATTATTGGAACCTTAAGTGGATTAGAACCAAAGGACTCAGCTTTGAGGGTGGTACTGAGAAGCAGGCCCCCGGAGCAGAGCAATGCAGATGCGCGAGAATCCAGGTGAGGAAGAATAGAAACACGGATCCTCAAGTACAAGAAAATGAAAACTACACTTTTACATATGCTGCCACACAGGTCGCTCAGGTGTTTGACCTCAGGATACTGAGTTGTGCAGAAGCTTGGCATCCAAGTTCAGGTTCAGCATTAATGAAGTGGTGGGACACGTGCAGGTAAGGCTTTGGAGGGAGGAACAGATTGGAAAGCTTTGGATTAGAAGTGGCATCAACTCACAATACAGAAAAGGTGCCCAGGCATGGGTGAGAAATGATGGAAAGGTAAACCATTGTTTTAATTGGAAATGTCCCCCAGATGTACATGTGCTGAACACCTGGTCCCCAGGTGGTGGCACTGTTTGGGAGATGGTGAAACTTCAGAAAGTAAGGCCTAGCTGGAGAAAGTAGCTCACTGTGGGTTTGCCACATGAAGATTATACCTAGTACTTGCTTGCTCTGTCTCTCTGTCGTCTCTGTCTCTGTCTCTCTCTGTCTGTCTCTCTGTCTCTCTTCCTCTCCCCTTCTCTGCTTCCTATCTGCCATGAGGGGAACAATCTCCTCTCCCATAGGTTTCTGCTACCATGTTTTTCCCAAGCACATGAGTCCAGGAGACCATAGATTGAATCCTCTGAGACTGTGGGTAAAATGAACTCTTTCCTCCTCTAAACTGCTTCTGTCAAGTGTTTGGCCACAGCAATGAGAAAACTGAAAACTACAAAACTAGCACCGAAAGACAATGGGGGTATCATTTATCAGCATAGACCGGGAAGGTCATGAACAAGGGTCTGGGTCACTGCTATTTGCCACCATGATTTCTTGAGGGCCATAAGCACCAAGGTATATACAACAATGAGTTCTATCAGTCTTCATTAAAACATCAGCTTGTTGTCCTCATATGGGGCTGGTGGGTTTGAAGTACTAATAGCAGAGGCTCTGAAGGGATTCTGAGAGCAGAGACTCTGGGAGGCAGCAGCTAAACAAAGGAGCAGGCACTACCTTCTGGAAGGAAGAAGCTCTGTGGTTTCTATACATAAAGTTGTCTCAAGGAGCGTGTGGTCAGTTGAACCTCTTTTTCTGATTGTGGTATTCTTATATGTCCCCCAAATCAATATGCTGTTGTGGGCAGTTTTTATTATTCCATGCAAAGACATTGATGGAATTAGGTCATAGGTTGGTTTCAAAGGAATATAGTGTTTTCTCTGAAGACAACAGTTCTTGCCAGGTGCTGGTAGCTTACATCTACGATCCTAGCTCTTCAGGAGTCTGAGATCTTTGGGTTTCAGTTTGAAGCCAGCCTGGCAAAAAGAAGTCTGTGAGAGCTTTATCTCAAATTAACCAACCCCAAACCCAGAAGTGAAGGTATGGCTCAAGTGTTAATAAAGCATCAGCCTTGAGAAAAAACAAAAGACAACTGGTTTTGATTAAGCAGAGAAATGAACTTCTTCAAGACCTAAATACCTACACGAAGTAAGTAGAAAGTACAGCAGCACCCTTGGGTGTTGATGTCATGATCAGCCATCACACAGGGCACCCCACAGGACCCATCAAAATACGTCTCCCATGCTGTGTTTCTCAAAGCAAATAGGCATTTACTACACAAGAGCTTCACTATGTGCATGAATTGCATGCTGAAGGGGGAAAAAAGATGTCAATTCCAGTCATAAAAAAAGTCCTTTAGCCCAATCTGGAAATGGATAGATTGCCCATATTTCTACAGAAAATCAAAGAAATCCTAATGGTTACAAACAAAGAGCAATTCCTGCTCAGTGCTTCTTGTCCTAGCTGTGGGCTCTGCAGCTCACTGAGCAGATATTCTTTTGCAAGACAGACCTAATGGCTTTTCAGGCCAGGCGGTCTCCTCTGCTCTAAGTGAGGTGATGCGATTGTAAAAGGAGAAGATGGTACCTGGAGTCCACCTTATTTGTAATGCATCTCAGAATGCCCCTCAGAAATGCAAGTGTTTTCATTATAATCATGACTTAAAAATCTCTAACATTTCTATCCAGAGACTATCACTTGCTGCTTATTCAGAATGTGTTTCCTTAGCCTGTAGCTAGGAATACAGTAGTTCATATTTCTTAACTCGCACTGAAGTGCAGCTGACTTTTATCAGCAGGGGCCGTGATGAAGCCACATGACTCTCACCAGGCAGAATCCTGAGAACCATCCCATGAAATGCCTGGAGATGTTCATTCAGCCTCATTTGGTTTTGTGACCTCCAACTGGTTCCTAGGATTGTATTAGAAGTGCATTTCCAGGAAATGAGCAAGGCTACTGAAATGTGCAGTTCCAGTAAGGTATCATAGCGGGAGCCTCACCTTCAGCAAATCACCAGACTTGGGAGAAAAAAAAATCCCTCCTATGGCTTATGGAAGCTCAAGTTTTAGATACTTTCTTAGATGAAGAAAACTCAATAGGCTGAGACCTAACCACGTTTGAGAAGGGAGGGTACCAAATATCACTTGGTACCAAGTGTCACATCGTTTATTGGGAAGTATGATCATTTATTATTAACTGCTTGCTTTGCCTGTATGTATGGTAGTCAAGTTGCGTTCATGGGTCTATAGATGCTCAAGGATTAGCAGTGTCCCTTTTTTTCTCAGCTCCTCTCTATCCCAACTGGAAGCTTCTGGAAGGCTCACAAAGACTAGGTGTGTGTTCTCTGGAGACAGTCTTGCTTAATCTAATCAATTCTTTTTTTTTTTTTTTGGGGTCCAGTCGTGGGGTCTGAACTTTGGGCCTGGGCGCTGTCCCTCAGCTCTTCAGCTCAAGGCTAGCACTCTACCACTTGAGCCACAGTGCCACTTCCAGCTTTTTTTTCTTTTTGCTTATGTGGTGCTGAGGAATTGAACCCAGGGCCTCAGGCATGCAAGGCAAGCTCTCTACCACTGAGCCACCTTCCCAGCCCTCTAATCAATTCTTTATCTAAATGTTTGGCAACTCTCTCACCAGCTGAGCTCAGCTGACCTAGGAGAATAATCTCTGCTTGCTGAGGCCTGATGGGAATTCATCCAGAGTGGTTGATTCACCATATTGGCTTCAGTGAGACAATTTCTGAATAAAAATATTCCTCAGAGAAATTAGCCATCATGGGGCTAAGCTAGAGTCCAAATCCTTATTTACTATGCAAGTGAGTCTGCATTTTCTCATATGTAAGATGAGGCTAATAATTGTGCCTCTCTTCGGGACAATTGAAAAGATGCATGTGATAACAGAAGGACTTAGCACTCTGGCTGGCACCGATCAAGTGCCAACTAAACATTATTTCTGTTGACCCAACAGAGTTCCCTTATTACAGCACATTTCTAAGACGTTTCGCTCTGATGGAGGAAAGGTTTTTCACAGCTACTGGTGGATACTTCAGAAACTATAGGGATGTTTCCAGTACTTTGGGGGTCCATGTCTTGATTTTTCCATCTGTATAGATTAGTATAGAGCCCCATGTTGTGTTACTGAAGATACTTGATACAAAGCATACATGTGATTCATTATTCATAAGCAGGGCAAAAGTTCAAACCAAAGATTTATTGAAGCAATTGCCAAGAGGGAACCTATTTGTTTCCTCTTCAGTTCATTTAGTTGGGGAAATCAGAAGCACTTGGATGGGCTCCAAAGGGAATGATGTTAATACCCTGCTGCAAATACTTCATTAGAGTCAAGACAGGAAAACAAAAAACTACTATTCTGGGGAATAAACTAATGGAGCCAATGAAGCTTGAGGGTGGTTTTAAATGCTTGGCCAGAAGAGAAAATAAGATGCAACTGAAGAAAGCTTTAGGGAATGTGTAGGGGAGCTGCCACCGATGGGGACTTACATACCAGTTCTTTCTTCTTCATGCACTCCATGAGGATGATGAACAGATGTTGCGCTTGCGTTCGAGTGTACGTGAAGGTCTTCTGTATAGTCACTAATAACTGGTCTCTCAATGACTCATTGATAAGCCTGCAATGAAAACCAATGTCACAATGTCAAACAGGTCAAGGCAGGACATTATTTTTGGTTTAACTTGTATTGACACATCACTATACACAGTTGTGAAGTACATTGTGATGATGTTTCGAGTCATGATACATTGTGTAATCCAAGTATTCAGTGAATCCAACTGCTCAGATACTTGTTTGTTATTTCTTTGCTGTGATACATGCAAAAATCCCTTCTAGTTATCTTGAACTATGAACGAGCATTATTAACCTCAAGCACTCTACTGTGGAAGAGAAATAGTATGGACACAGAAAACATTTGAGGATTTGTTTGAAATAGGACATTGTTCTTTTTGTATTTTTCTCATAATAGTTACTTCGACTGAGATAATTTAAAGAGATGTGTTGTTGAAAATGAATCCATTTAAATGTCTCAGAACCTGAGAACAGTAGGAGCATTGATCTAGGTTTTATTTGTTGCCATTACTATTTTCTCTTTTTTTTCTATATCACCTGTGTTTAACACTTTCTTCCTAAAATTCTGAAATAAAAAATGCCTTGCTAGGTGCTGGTAGCTCATGATTATTATCATAGCTAGTTAGAAGGCTGAGATATGAGGATCACAGTTTGAAGCCAGACCAGGTAGGAAAAGTCTGGGAACTCTCATCTCATTAACCACAGAAAAGTTGGAAGTGGAGCTGTGGCTCAAATAGTAGAGTACTAGCCTTGAGCAAAAGGAGCTCAGGGACAGTGCACAGGCCCTGAATTTAAGCCTCAAGGCCAGCACCAAAGAAAACACACACAAAAAGCCTTGAATTAATCTTTACCTTCATAGGATACTATATCATTTCTCTATAAATTACCATGTCATCTCTAAAGAAAGGTTATGTCTCAACATTACTAAACAGAAAGTAGGAGTTTTAAGATTATTCTAAAATGCAGGGTAGGTAGACCTCATTATTTATGTTGAGGTTTTACTGTTACAGTAAAGTCTGATCCATAGGAAATGTCAATGCACAATTATGTTGTCTTGACTATGGATCAATAGCAGCTCATTTTAACTCCTCTTACCAATCTGGTGAGAAGAGGCTCTCTCATTAGTCACCAAATGGCAGGAAATGAGAACACTTTATTAACAGAGACTGTCCAAACTCAGGAGGATAAAATTGCTCTCAAGGACCCTGGCAAAATGACCATAATTAGCCTAATATTTTATAACATATCCATTGTCTCCATTGCTGAAGTAGCAGCAACTCCTAGATAAAATGGTAAATTATTTGGTGCTACAAGGAATCCAAATAGATTTCTGTAATTTCACAGGCAGGATGTTTTAGCTCTAAGGGTCAAATAGAGCAAATGAATGGCAGAGTCAGAACCAGAACCTAGATCTTCATCAAGCTGCCTCTTTTTGCTCTAAGTGCTCATACAACTGCTCTTCCTGCTCATTGGCTACTAAAGCAGACAGTTGTGGAACCTTTCCTTCAACATGAAATCAAGACAAATTTTCTTGGTTCAAGGAAAACAAGGTGGGAGATTTGAAGCCTGGGGTTTACCGAATGCACCAAGTTGGATCTTATGCATGCCACTTTTTTGGGGGGCCAGTCCTGTGGCTTTGAACTCAGGTCCCTGAGCTTCTTTTGCTCAAAGCTAGCACTCTACCACTTGAGCCACAGTGCCACTTTTTTTTTTTTCTGTTTATGTGGTACTAGAAATCAAACCCAGGGATTTATGCATGCTAGGTGAGCACTCTACCATGGAGCCCCATTCCCAGCCCCATGAATGCCACTTTTGAAAGAATGGCATTCCCCATGACAGGACTATACCAAGGATCATGAAGTTCACTAATCTGGATGGAGGTCTGGATTACATCTCCTGTCCTCGTCCCCTGGCAAGATCTGTATCAATGATACATTTAGAAAAAAAGAGAGTAGCTTTGATAAGGTTGATTAAAAACGGATACCAAATCTCTCAAGATCATCACATTTATTTTGGATGAGCCCTGAGCTTGGCTGTGGCCATGTATTCCTTCCTTTAACCAATGCCAATGAACATTTGCATACATGACTGGTCCATGTAGTGCCAGGCACTGTGGATACATCAATGGGTTAAGTGGCATTGGATGGAAGAACATGTATGGGAGTTCAACTCTAACTCTGGGTGGTAGAGAAACAGGAAAGCTTGTGATAGCTAATGTAGGGGGTCCAGGGACCGCTGAGGAAGTGCTCTTCTATCCAAGCCCTGAAGAGTGAATGAACATTAGCATGGAGATAGCGTTATGGCCAGGGTAAGGAGAGACAAAATGTCATAAAGAGACCTAATTTGGAGAAGATAAAAAGAAAGTCAGTAGGGGTAAAGCTAGACATGCTATAGTTCAGATCCCGAGTGTCTCTCATAGGCTCCCATGGTAAAGATTTGGCCCCTTGCTTGGTGCTAGAGGATGTAGTAAAAGTCACTGGTGATGTGGTTTTAAGGGAGATTATGGGATCCAGACCCAGGCCACATTTGTTCTCTTCATTAATGCCACACATTTTGCTGAGGTTAAGTTGGACAAGAGACTAACAAGGAGAGCAAATAGAAGCAAGATGGTTTTACAGAGAGGCTGATCAAAGCCAGGATCATGGGGGACTTCGGAGATTGTATTGGAGATTTTCTTTTATTTCTTTCTCTTTTTTTCCTCCCTTTTTCTATCCATTGTTTCTGCTCTTCCTTCCTTCCACAAGGTCTTGCCATATAGCCTACATTGGCCTTGAACATTTAAACCTCTTGCTTCAGCCTCCCAAGTGCTGGAATTACAGGAATAAGCTACCACTCCCCGTAGGATTTGGGGTTATGTCTCCAAAGAAATAAAAAGCCAATGAATGATTTAAGCAGGAGCATGACCCTGTCAAATTTGTGTTGCCAGTTAATTTTCTTGAGAGTCAAGATCTGAGCACTCATATCCAGGCATATGTCTACTTGACAGGCAGCCCACGTGGGAGAGTCTAGAGAGGTCTGCAATATCAAGTGTGCATAAATGTTGTACATGACTAACAACAGAAGGGCCTCTGCTGATTAGCCACTTGATAGGTCTAATCATTCATCTGCAGGTGTTTAATTTTTATAACAACTCAAAATTTGTTTTCCATTGCCAACCATCTGTAATGAAATCTGAATTCCCCGAGGTCATTAACTGTTTGAGAGATTGGTGTGTCACTGCATCCAATCTGCCACTTCAAAAAAATCAAGAAATCATGTGCAGTGTACCTAGTTGTGGCTTTCACTGGTTTAGGAGAGCTGGAAGAGTCCTACACTTTCAAGTTTCAACAGTGACAAAAGTTGTGACTTTGGCTAAATCATTTGGCAGCAAGAAGCACAGAATGGGAGAAGTAGATTGGTGTTTTCAGAGTGGATACCTCTCGCTGATGGAACAGAAATGGTTTTTAGGTGAAACAAAAGTGATTTGGTCTATTGAAAGCATTGCATTATTATCACTAAGCACTGCTATTCACTCCTATGTCAGGTCCTTTCCATACTAGCTGAGTCAAGAGGGAATGATTTCTAGTGCTGTTCTACCTTTAAGTGTTCCCCAATGTTTGCAGGTCTCCCTCTTAACAACCAAATAATAGAAATTAAATCTCATGTCTTTAACAGAAATTTAATAATACTTTAAGAATACTTCATGTGTCCATAGTATGACACAATTTTCTATACACAGTGGACTCTGGGGATAATCTCTTGATAATCCTTAAGTCAAACATGTATGAATTCCATTTTGCACAGGAGGAAATGGAGTGAAGGAGGCTAAGTGATTTGTGCTATGTCACATAACTTGATGACCTCAGTGTCTGAGATCAGTCTATTGACTTCAGATTTGTCCCCATCCTATGTATTCTCTTAGGGTATCTTTCAATTTCTTAACTGTCTGCATTGCAAGTATAACATTAACTCAATCTGATGTAGGCAAATGCTATTCCTTCATATGTTTGCACATATATGTGTGTGTATGAATATGTGTGTGTTTATGTGTATATCTCTATCTATCCTTTTTTGAGAGACTACCTGAAGAAAATGAAAAAAAAATCAAGGAAAATAATGAGAATCTTGCAAATGAGGATAGTAATTACGAACATTTAGTAGCGTGAAGATTCTGTTTATTCTGAATCCCTGACCCTCACCCCATTTTTTTTCTATATGGTACTGGATGTCTCTGTTTTGTCTCTATCTTCCCCTAAAGACTCTTATTTTGCAGTCAGATCCCTTCGGATTTTGGGAACAAGACTTTCCTTAAATTCCTATGTTAGTAGTTCTTTCCTGTGTTTTTCCCCCTTTATAACATAGGAGCAATTTAAAGAATGTGACTGATATTTATCAAACAAACTTAGAGATACATCCATGTTAGATTTCTTTTTATGGCACTAGAATAGTGATTGAAAAAATTATTGACAGTGAAACATAGTCATAGTTTTATGTGAAATTTCAGTTTTAGGACTGGGTCTTCGACTTAAGTGATCATATTTATGGAAACGGCTAATTCATGACTCCACATGTATCAGTGTTACTTTTGGTTCACCTCCAATTAGAGGGTTTTGTGATGGGAAATATAATAATTTAAGTGAACAGAACCTCTGTCTATGGCATTTCTGTCTCCATTTAAATGCTGTGTCTATGATGTGGAGCTTTTAGATGAGTTACAGAGTAATTTAAATTCAGTCAATGTGTATTGAGAGCTCAGAAAAACCAACAAAACTCCCCACACTTTGCAATTAATATTCTATTTAAATGAAGGCAAAGCAGCCCACGTGTAGAAATACTATTCTCAGAATAAATTTAATTATCTGAAATATCAAATTTCTTTTTTTATTGTTTCTAGAACTGAAAATTAGAAATTGCATTTTGAATTCAATAAGACTCTAAGAGCTATTCTTAGATTAATTAAGGAATCTTAAGGAAAGGATCCCTTGAAAAGACCCCATAGATGCTCTCTCCACACATAATATGAGAAAACTTATATGAATAAAAAATCCTGTTAACACCATAATCTGATACTGAAAAGACATCATTTCTCACAGAATCTCTAATTCTTTAAAGAAAAAGGAAGTTTTATTATTTGTTTAAAACCAAAGCAAATTGCTAGTGTAATATAAAGGACACAGAAAGTTATATGTCTTTTTGTGTTGTTGTTGTTGTTGGTAGTGGGACTCGAACTCTGGGCCTGGGTGTTGTCCCTGGGTTTTTCAGCTCAAGACTAGTGGTCTACCACTTTCAGCCACAGTGCCACTTCTGATTTTCTGGTGGTTAGTTGGAGAAAAGAGTCTCACGGACTTTCCAGGCTGGCTTTGAATTGCGATCCTCAGATCTCAGCCTCCTGAGTAGCTACCGGTGCCTGGCAGTTATATGTCCTTTTCTTTTTTAATTGTGAAAATACCATACTGAGGGACAATTACATGAGCAAGGTAATGAGTGCATTTCTTATCAAGCATTGTTGTCTCCTCCTTTGTTTCCCCTTCCCATCCCTTCCCACTTCTCCCACACCTTACCTCTCACCCCCCCCCCCCTCAGCTGAACTTAGCTGGCTGTGAGATCTCATTCCAATGAACTAATCTTTATGTTGTCTTTTTCCCCCCACACTTAGGTCATAGAAATGATAGTACTTAATAGTCTTGGGAAGTTTAAACAAGTTCATCTTTGTGAAGAACTTAGAAAAATGCTTGGTACATAACAAGTCCTATACAGCCATTACTGTTATTCAGAGGCTATGAGGCTTTTCAGAAGAGAGTCACTCCTGCCTCTTTCCTTCCTTCTTTCTTTCCTTCCTTCTTTCTTTCCTTCCTTCCTTCTTTCCTTCCTTCTTTCTTTCCTTCCTTCCTTCCTTCCTTCTTTCCTTCTTTCCTTCTTTCCTTCTTTCCTTCCTTCCTTCTTTCTTTCTTTCTTTCTTTCTTTCTTTCTTTCTTTCTTTCTTTCTTTCTTTCTTTCTTTCTTTCTTTCTTTCTTTCTTTCTTTCTTTCTTTCTTTCTTTGGCATGATCTGAGTTTGGGGCTTTTGTATACAATGCAGGGCTCTTTCCTGGGAGTCATGGGCTCTCATATGTGAAGGTGTAGTCACTTAGCAAAAGAGAAATGACTATTCCACTTAAAAATAGGTTAGAAGGGCTGGGAATGTGGCTTAGTGGTAGAGTGCTTGCCTAGCATGCATGAAACCCTGGGTTTGATTTCTCAGCACCACATACACAGAAAAAGCCAGAAGTGGTGCTGTGGCTCAAGTGGTAGAGTGCTAGCCTTGAGCAAAAAGTTTAGGGACAGTGGTCAGGCCCTCCGTTTAAGCCCCAGGACTGACAAAAATAAATTAGAAACCATGTAGTCTTTCTTTCATTTAAGAAATGGACAGCTGGGAATGTGGCTTAATGGTAGAGTGCTTGCCTGGCATGCACGAGATCCTGAATAAATCCGTGAATAAATAAAAAAATACAAAACTTTATTTCCAAAAGAAAGGAAAGAAATGGAAATACAATTAGAGAAACTTAATTACAATGGAGTTTTGAAACCACCCCATACAGATATCTACATATTTACTTATTTAGTAAATCACTTAACAAATCATCCTGATATCTATGATGTGCTAGACATCAAGCTATGGAGGAATTGAGAGATGAATTATATTCAGTTATAGAATCAAGGAACTCACAGAGTTGTACGTCATGTAGAATTCATTAATAGATAACACATTTTCAAGCATAGAGTATACAACGACATTTACTTATTGTGTTATTTTTGTGGGTCGGCCAGGGCACAAGACGTTTCTTTAATGCTAAGTTCAGTACCTGAGTTGGAATAATTGGAAATGCTATGTATTGGGTGGTACTGCTTCTCTCCCGATGATTGATTGTAGGCAAACCTACATGGAAGTTGCCTTCTCTTTTTTTTTAATTTAATTTTATTTTATTTGTGAACATACTGTACAGAGGAGTTACAATTACGTGGGCAGGATAATGCGTACATTTCTTACCAAGCATTGCAGCCTCCTCCTTGGTTTACCCTTCACATCCCTTCCCAGCCTCCCCCCTCCCCCCAATCCCAATCCTTCTCCTTCCCCCACCCCCCCGCCCCGACGTTGTAAAGCTAGTTTTGGACATGACAACTTGTACTTCTCATTGTTGGGAAGTTGCCTTCTCTTAAAGTGTGAGTTCCAAGGGATATGTTTAAAGATGGTAGGCAGACACTACATTATTACAGGAGGAGTCACTAGTGCCAAGCTATCTTTGCTGACTTTCTTTTCTACTTCCCTAACACTGCCCCATCACTTATTCTAAACTCCTGACAGTTATGGTGAAACAGAAAGCAGGAATAAATGTTCCAAAGGAAACATAGGCTGGCAATGTGATGGGGTTGTTAGTGGTAAGCAAGGTACTTAGTATTTTAAGACAAACTTTGTGCTATACATTTTCTAGAAGGTACTTCACAAATCAGGTTAATCTAAAAAATCTAACCACCCAGTCAACTTTTGTGCTGCATGGACAGTATTACTTATGCATTACTTATGTCTTCTCATTTTCACTAAGTGCTTGCTGAGCAAGGTACTGAAGACAAAAGGCATTTTCATGATCCTTCTTGTTGATTCCCTTACTCTGAACTCTATCCTTTCCTGAAGCATGTTATGTTCTAAAATGTGTGTGTGTGTGTGTGTGTGTGTGTGTGTGTGTGTGTGTGTGTGTGTACAGGCACACACACCAATACTATGACTTGAACTCAGTGCCTGGACTCTGTCCCTTAGCTTTGGCATTCAAGACTGGCACTCTACCACTTGAGCCACAAGTCCATTTCTGGCTTCTTGGTGGTTCATTAGAGATAAGAGTCTCACAGCCTTTTCTGCCCAGGTTGGCTTAAAACTGTGATCTTTGGGTTTCAGCAGCCTTCTTGAGCAGTTAGGATTATAGGCACGAACCACCAATGCCCAGCTTATATTTTTATTTATGATCTGTGTAACTTTGCTAGAGTATAAGCCCCGCAAAGGCAGGGATTTTCATTTTTTGGTTAAAACAGTATTTGTCAAATAACTGTATATACAATGTTGGATGACAAAAACGCTGTTACCATGCAAAAGCAGCAATGCCAAATAAAATATGGGAGGTCTATCAGGCACTCGAGTGTTCCCAGTGTGGTGGAAACCAATTTTAAAAACAGAAGAGTTGGGCTTTCCAATGAGATTAGGCACTATCCATATGAAGACATTTAAATTTAATTACAATGAAATAAAATTCAATTTGCAACCATAGCTCAAATGCTCAGGGTCCATGGTGGGAAAGCACAGTTGTGGATTCTATCCTCACAGAAGAGTCTATTGGATAGTGCTGATGTTGTGGTTGCCAAGGCAACCAAATACTCTACTCAGGGATGGGACTGGCAAGACATTTAAAGAGCAAAATCCTAAGCAGTGCTGGCTATGCAGATTCTCTTTTCTTTGCTTTAGGTGAAAAATGTGCCCAAGAGTAGAATGTAAAACGTTGCCAAGGAATACAGGGACTGCCACATGGTCAGGCAGATTTTTCTGCCAAAATCTGAAGTCAAGCACATCGTTTGAGTTCATGCCAAGTAAAATCCCATCAGTGAGAATTGCCCATAGCCAGACAAGGACAGGCAATTTTTTTTTCTTTCTTTCTTTTTATTGTTTTAGGCCTGGTAGGAAAGACAGAATCAGAGCTCGAACTGAGATGTGTGGAATTGGTGGGCAGGCAAAATACAGACATTTCCTTGCTGGCTGTGCTTTCAAGGTTGGTTGGGCATGTATTCAAAGACGTTCACCAGCACATGGGGGAAAGCTGGAAGCTGGATGCTGTCTTCTCTGTTGTCTGCAATAACTTGACTCGGGGGCCAGCAAAATCACCCCCGTGCAGTTAGGGCATTTACTGTGTCTCAGCTTCCTAGAAGGCAGTATGGCACAGACACCAAGAGCCAGCCCCAATCTGCCTGGGAAAAGCACTTTCCAGCTATGCACTGTTTAGCAAATGACATAACTTTTCTGCCCTCAGGATCCTCAGGGGATAATAATCATAGTTAATTCACAGAATTTGTGAGCTTTAAATATATTAGAGTCCCGATCTAGCCTCTGTAGTCCTGGCACAATCATCCCAATGCTTTAAGGAAGTGTGGTGTTGGGAGGGAAGGTCAGAATTATGGAAAAAGGGAAGAGTAGTAGTAGTTTGTCAAGTGATTCCTTTTAGCTGGTGTGTAGCTCCTTAATTCTGCTACGTATTCTGCAATTTGTTTAATAATATTATTTTATATAGATTATTCATTGGCCATTTTCGTGTTCACTCATCTCTCAGCAGATCTAAATGGTATCCTAGAGTCAAAGCTTCTTGACCTTCATCTCCTGTGTACTATGCATGTGTGGAAAATCTTACATTGCCAGGTAATTTCTGTACTGGATGTGTTTTACAGTAGGGATTAAAAGCCAACTGTTGCTTTTATCTTGAGTGTTTCCCTATTTCATTGTTGCCTGGCAGTTTTACAGATAGAGGAGTATCTAAGATTTGGACTCATTTTCACGCAGAGGTAGACATGCAGAGCATATTAACTTTGACTTCCTTTCTTTGCCTTGGTTGATTCTGTGAATCCCTCTTTGTGACTCCACCGCTTCCCCTGAGCCCAGATGTGGTTTCCATCCAGAGGTGGCCTCAATCATACACAGCACTTTCCACCATCCAATGCTGTGAGTTGGCACTCAAGATAACCGTGCCTTGTGATTCCTGTGCCAGACACAGTAAAAATCTTAATAACAAATAGTATCAAGTCATGAAAACTAAAATCACAGCTTTAATGGACTCCAAGATTTAGGTCTGTCTTTAAGATGCTGTAGTTTCTGTGGCTTGATAGGAATAGTTTTTTTTTTTTTTGGTCGGTCATGAGGCTTGAACTCTGGGCCTGGGCGCTGTTCCTGAGCTTTTCAGCTCAAGACATGCACTCTACTACTTGAGCCACAGTGCCATTTCCAGTTTTCTGGTGGTTTATTAGAGATAAGAGTCTCATAGACTTTCCTGCCTAGGCTGGCTTTGAACTGGGATCCTCAGATCTCAGCCTCCTCAGTAGTTAGGCTAACAAGCATGAACTACCTGCGCCCGGCTTGATAGGAATTTTTTACTGCTTACTCTCAATACCTCCAGGGGTTTCTGCTTATGAGAGGATTATTGCTTTGCACTGGATATCCTCCTAACACAGTGACTGTTGACCTTTTACACAGAAGCCACTGGAATTCTGAGAAGGAACTCCACAGCTCCTGCATTGCTGTGTTTGTCTGGGAGAAGGAGGTTCCCAGAAAGCCATTCTCAAGATAAGGCTTCTAGACCCACAGTAACCCTCTCCTAATATTCTTTTGATATGCAAATTACCCAGTACTAGGCAACCACTGAATCAGAAAATTTGGTGGTGGAGGCAACAATCTGTGCTCTTATGTTCCCCTTCTTATTTTTAAATTTATATTGAGTGGACCAAATTGTATGTATTTGGGTTGCATGAAATAATTGGATCTATGTATATGTACATATATGTATATATATAGTGAAGTGGCTAGATCAAAATAATAAACATATAAACATAAATTAACCACATACTTATTTTGTGTGGCAAAGATACCTATCTATTAGCAATTTTCATAGACTATATTGTTATTCATTATGATCACTGGGAGGTTGAGCAACATTTTCTAACTGTTGCTTCAAAGTTCTCTGGGAGGCGGGTGCTAGCAGCTCATGCTTGTAATTCTAGCAACTCAGGAAGTTGAGATGAGGATCATGGTTCAAAGCCAACTGGGGCAGGAAAGTTCATGAGACTCTATTTTCCAATTTACCACCAAAAGAGCCCGAAGTGGTGCTATGGCTCAAGTAATAGAGCACTAGCCTTGAGCAAAAGGAGCTCAGGAACAGTGCTCAGGCCTTGAGTTCAAGTCTCAGATGTAGCACACGTACCAAAAAAAGTTCTCTGGGTAATTTGAAGTTTGAAAACTATAGGTTTAGGCCCTCTACCCTGGTTTCAATAGAATGAAGCCATATTTTGATGGTAATTTTACTTGAGGAAAAAATCCAGAGGCTTAAAAAAATAACAGTCAAGCATATGAAAAGTTGAGACTCTAATGGTCATCGATGACAGTTGCTATGACGAAGTGGCTGACATTTTCAGTGTTGAAATTCTGCTATCAGCCCTAGTAACTGTTTCAAGCAACCAAAAGAATCATGTTTTATAATTGACTAGTACCATTTCATTTTTAAATGCCTTTGCTTTTCCTCATTCCCCCCCCATCCACATTTTAGATTGTTCCTATTTTTCACTAGTTAGTAAACAGTTGCAAAAGAAAGAAGGAAACACATGAACCAAATATTCTTAAGAAATCCACCTAAATAATATAGTAAGAACTTAAATTTGCTAATCTTGCCAAATATAAGTGTTTTTAATGGTACGGTTTGTGTTTTTTGGAAGATTTTCCATGGTAGACAGATGTTTGAACCAGGCACAGCTGGGAGAAAGAAATGAGGAAATTGATATTAAATACATTTTACAAATTGATTTAATTCCCAAGAGCCAGTGCGGCAGAGGATACAAAGTGTCTGTGGTTACCAGGAAAATCACTTGTGAGGAAAATTGCACAGAGGCAAAGAGACCAAGAAAGCTACTTTTGGAAACACCAAGGAAATAAAGAAATTTAATATTTATAAAACTTAAAATGTTCTTAAAACAGAGCCCATGGATTACTCTCATTGGAATCACACTGTGTTTTGTTTTCAACTAATTTCTTTGGTCCACTCGTGGCCTATCAAAATCATATACACATAAATGAGCCTGGATGTTGTACAATTCTCCAGGTGTTTCTCAGGTACTGAGAAACAGCTGTGGTTTGATTGGCACATGCCTATACTGAATGTTTTCTGTTAAACAGGAAAGGGTAAGCTAAGCAAATCTCAGAGAAATGTAGTGAATGGATACCTTTTAAACCTTTATCAGGTATTGATTGACTAAAAATATAGGCAATGGTTTCTTACAAAGGATTTTTAATAATAGTGGATTATCCAGCTATTTTTTTCCGATGTTTTCACATTCAAAGATATTCTTTCTCCATACACTGTGAATCCAGCAATTCTAAAGCAAATTTAACTATTGTAGAGAAACAGATTGGCTAATTTAGATCGATATGACCTTCCCCTTCTGTACTTTCTTCCCTAAACTCTAGTTTGGTTTCCCTCTCCTCACAAACCACTGCTTCATTTTTCCCTGTGTTGCTGGGATATGAGGAGATTATATAGTGAACTGTAAAGCAAAGGTATTTATGCTATATTACATCTCCCTAAATAATTGCAGCAACTTTAGCTTTGTGAAGTTTGAACAATATGACACATGTGTCTTATCTATATAGCTATCTATTTAGATATTCTACAGAGGCAAAAAATTGAACTAATATTCTGTGGAACTTTCTCTACTCAAACTTGGGTCTTTATCTTCTTAGAATTCAGCAACTAAAGTTAAATTATATGTTATTAGATCGGATGGGATTTTGTACATGTCTTTTCATGAAAGATGCACTGTTTTCCATAGTGTACACAAGCAGCCAAAGATATTGTGATCCATTGGTTTGGAAAGTAAATCACCAGTCCTAGCTTTGCCTTTTGATAAATTTTGAACATACATATGCATGAAGGACTGTGTATAAAGTTTTAGACATTTATATGTGTTTCATTGTATATGAGATTGCTAATTATCTAGTTAGGTTAACTATATATGATGAAGTTAATTTTATTGGAGTAAACTAATTTTACCACAATGAACTTAAAGAATGTAAATTCAATCTAATAGCATGTACATACACAGAATGCCACCATACTTGCTTAAAGTTCTTATCTGTATCACCAATTTCCTTCAATCTTACTCACTTTGAATCTTTTTCTTTGTGGTGAATGACACAAGACAGGGTCAGTTTTTATTTTGCTACCTCGTTGACCCTGAGATCCAGATTTTGATGGAAAAGGGAATAGAAGAACTTGAATGGTTATATTGTCATTTTGTAGATAATTAACACACTACGTTTCACTGAAAGGATTCTTGTTTTATATTTGGGGTTCTTTGAACGTGTGTGTGTGTGTGTGTGTGTGTGTGTGTGTGTGTGTGTGTGTGTGTGTGTGTGTATGTGTGTGTGATTTTATGTGTGCATATGCCTGTGTGACTGTGACACTGGACTTTGAAATCGGGGTCTTACACCTGCCAACCTGTGTCCCAAGCCCCTCCTCTGTGTTCTTGGAACTCTCTGGCTTTGTCGGAACTCATGTGACCAGCTAGTGCTTTTGTATCTGAGCTTGAATTTCCATTAATACATGGCAAGGGTCCTGTCCTGTTCACTTTCTAGCCATTCTATGCACATGGGAGGCCATCTGTCAATATTAACTTGAAAACAAGTTTACAAAAATAACAATTTTGTGAGTAGGACCATAGATATACTTTGTATGTTTCCTAGATTTCTTTTCCTTCTAAAAGAGTTACCAAAAAAGAATCAAATTTTGGTATTTCTTACAGAATATTTTAGAAAAGAGACAGGTTAAGATGAAATTAACCAAACTAAACTGGACACTTGGAAGTCAGCATGCTTGATAATCTGCTTTTTTCTTCTTCACTTGACATTCCAATTATGCCTAAACCTTGCTAGAGCACAAACCATCAAATCCAATTACTTCTTTCTGAAGATCTTCTAGGGACAAATGATAGGTCTTTGACATCCTTCAATTCTACTGGAAATTTCTGGAGCAATATGGGAAAATATTTGTGATCCTTGCACAGAATGATGTACAGAATGACGGGTTTCTCAAATGTCTACTTTCCCAGTAACTTTTCCTGTCTTTGATCATCTTGATGTGCACTGAAGAGAAACTGACACTTCCCACACCCTTGTTAGTAATACATAGTTATGTAACTGGAAATATGCAATTTGCTTTTCTTTTGTCATTTCTCATCTTTTCTTTGCTCATCTCTCATTCCACTCATCTCTTTGCCTCAGCTGATAAAAGGACTGATTGAGGACTTTTTATTAAGTTCCCTATAAGCAGAGAAGTCAGGTTTTTATTTACAATACATATTCTCCTGCTCCTGAGAGTCAATCATCGCTTGAATATTTTTCACAATATCTAATACCAATTCCACCAGAACCTAAGACTATTTCTTGGCATTTGCTTCACTGATAACTTTCTAAAATTTATAAACAGATGACTAACCAACTCATGGGTTCTGTTACCAGCTGGTTCTGCTTCTTATTCAGTATGTATAAAAAATAGGTAAATCTGGATTATTTTTGGAATGGAAGCATTGGTAATAAAATTTTGATGAATGAGGAGCATTGTCTCAGCACACACAGGCTTTCAGATGCTTTTAAAAGACTGACATTTGTCGTTGATGAGGTACTCGCTCACTGATTGATAAATGAGGGGCTCGACCACATTTCTGCAACCTGAGACTTGAGGTTGACAAAGAAATCTCCGCTGTCATAGCCTGAAAGATGTACCAAACTCAGGGCAGTGGTGTTCATGCTGCTGAGGTTATCAAATCTAATGATACTTGAGTACAATCGATCTGTCTGTCGTGGTTAGTTATTTGTGATTAAGAACTAAAACTTGATACCATCCCACAACAAGAATCTCAGTCAAGGAAAGTAATTACTGACACATTCTAAACTATGACAGATGAGAAGCAGAAATTCCATTACAATAAGGAAGAAAATGGTGTTTTCCTATTTCTTTAAGGTGGTATATACCACAGATCAGAGAGGGGGGGAGGAGGAAGATAAAAAAAGAATTTATTTTGGTCCTTAGCATCATGCATGCAAGAAAGAATTTAACTGTAATTGTCCTTTCCTTTATCTAGACCTATTTATATTGTGATAGATAAAGTCTGTCATTTTTTCTACCTCAAGTAATCTCATGCACAAAAGCTAATCAGTTTTGCCAATTATAATATGCTTCCCAAGTGATTGTCTTTCAAATTTATATTCTTGGAAAGGAATTCAAGGACAAAATAGAAAGATCTCTAAATCTAAAAATGTAAGGTGTGAAAATTGCCTGCCTTTTACAATTACAAACCAAAAAGCAATATAGCTGATTTATGTATTTGTAGTTCTTAGACCTGTATTGTAAAACAAGAAGCTTTAAGTGAAATTAGCTTTGTAATCATGTTTAAATGATCAAACTCACTGAAAGGATACAGATTCAGTCTTGAAATAAAACATTCATAAATAGGTTGTGCATGTTTCTGATAGCGAATTTTATATGGACAGTGTTACATTATATAGGTTTGTTTCTATGAACATAGTTATACTTTCACACTTACTTGTAGTGAAATATGCCTAATTTTTCTAGAAGTCAAAGAATAAATCCTTCCTGGTGAATATCGTGAAGGTGAATTAATTTTATTTTTAGCATAAAGAAAGCACATTACTGTAAAAATAATGGTCCTTGGAAATGATTTTTTAAACTGGCTATGTATGTGTGGCTAGACAATTTCTTATCACATTAACTAAACTTGATTGGTTCTGGCAGTTATTCCGATGGCACCCAGAAAGATTCTGCCTTGACTTCAACATGATAAATTTATCAGTGCTTCCCTAAACACATTTCTGTCATGACTCCATATATGTGGTGCCTGGGTGTGTGACTGTGTGCACAGAAGTCTGCTTAGGCTTCCATTAAGAATAGCAAACCATTCTTAATTTTAAAGCATTAATTAAAAACAGTCAAAAAAGCACTTCTTGATCTCCACCCTAGTTCTATGATGGCCTGATATCTCTGGATAATAGCCACGACATATATGTTTATGTAGATGCCCCATCAATTGTAATTTTGCATATTTTGGCCTTAACTGCAACTACAACTGCCCAAGTGATGTTGAAAGGGCATTGGTCATGTTGGGTGTTAATTTTGGGATGGGGGTGGAACAGTTTGGCTGGAGGAAGGAAAGAGTCCACTTGATCTAGAAAGCATCAGGTTGGACATTGGTTTACAATGAGGAATAAATGGTTTCATCCTTTTGGAATGTATGGAATAATAAAAAATTAAAACTGATAATGCTTAAAGGAAACTGAGAGCAACTTAGATGTCCTTGAAGTGTCCTTGAAGTACTTTCTGGAAGACTCTAAGGCACATGTCATAAAACCTATTTTAGGGGCATTTTCTAATTTACCAGAAGGAACCCAATTCAGGGACGGTGAGCTGCGTGGCCTCAGAAGGAGCACTTAGCTTCTCTGAGTGTCATATCTCCTTGCTCAAAAATGTATCTTCTGTATTAAAACAAAAATGCCAAGCGTACCCTGATGGAAGATTTTTTAAAGCATTTTTAAGGTACACAGTGCAAGGCAGTGATGAATCATAGGTATCAGGTCCTGGCTGTCATCAGTGTAGCCCTAGAAACTTAGAAAAGGAAAACCTGGAGAGCTAGAAATCTAGACATGTAGATAAAGCTCAGGGGAACAGCATTTCTTATACTTTCTTGAGCTTTATCAAGAGGAAACTGCATTCTGAATGCAAACATGTAGAAATGCAATAAAAGAATTTACTTGTCTAACTGTAACCCCTCCGTACAACATGTTAACAATAAAATAAAATTTAAAAAAATAATTTTTACAACTGTAAAAATTCGAGCTTACTCTTGAAAAAAAAATTAAAGATGGTTAACTCTGTTGGTAGTTTAATGTAGACCTCTGGCAAATGGTTTCCTTTCCAGAACCCAGCTATAAAATGATAAAAAGTGATTGTCAATAAAAATCATAACAGTAATTTAACAACCTTCCCATCATGATAGCCTCAGCTGGCCTCAAATTCTAGATCCTCCTCCCTCAGCCTCCTGGTGCTGGGATTACAATTGTGCCCCACCATTTCCAGCAGTAGCCTTTTGGTGGTTGTTTTTCTGTCAAAACTTTAGGGCAGAAATCATCAAGGTCTGCAATGTTATTGCAGAAGCATGGGAACACCAGGCCTTTGGGCGTGCCTAAATTCTCATTCATAGGCTCCTGTTCTAACCAGGTCATCCCTCTGTTTTAATTCATCATGGGAGGGCTGACGGGCAATAAGAGGCAGAGTGTAAGGAGAGAAGAGATGGTATTTAGCTTATCTGTTTAAGAAAGACTAGGAGTCAGGCACTGGTGGCTCATTTCTGTAATCCTACCTACTCAAGAGGCTGAGATCTTGAGGATTGCAGTAGGAGGCCAGTCTGGGTGGAAAAGTTTGCCAGATTTCATCTTTAAAATAACCAGGAAAATGGCAGGCCTGGAGATATTGTTCAGGTAGTAGTATGCTGGTCTCACAAGTAGAAGGCTCTCAGTCCACACCCCAATCCTCTTACCCTCAGAAAAAGGAAGGGTACTGGGAAGAAGGAGTTGCAAGAGGGAATTTCCTGCAGTCAATAGTAAGTACATCTGCCATGTTTATTAATACAATTCCATCTCCCTACTAGACTTATAAAGTATTGTTCTTTACATCTCAGTGATTAGTAGAGTGAAAGACTACCAATGGACACTTACTATATATTTACAAAAGGCATGAAAAAAAAACCCCTTCATATACAGTGAAGCTTTGTTCTCCCACTAATTTCATAAGTTAGGAAAGCTCATTGGATGAAGTTCTATATTTAAATTTTTAATGGCTTTCCCCAGGCCCTTCCTGCTCCTTCAATCGAACCTCGGGTTGTACGCATGCTCTACCACTGAATGACATCTCCAATCCATTCCCCGCCCCCCCCATAAGCTCATTCACATTTGGGGACATGCATCTTTGTTCTAGGATGTGTAATTGTGTTAGGAGCTCACTGTGTTCTGCAGGATGGGGAGGCTCACATTAGAAGGGGCATTGAAAAGCATCTTATTGTTGCCCTAGAGGGCTGGAAGACCAAGGGAAGGCTCATGGGGTGGGGGTGAAGAGGAGTTGACACAGAACCAGAGTGCTAATCAGTGCAGAGATTTTAACTTCCAGGTCTGTTCCTTCCATCCACTCTATGCTTTCTAGCAGCTGGGTGACGCTGCCCCCTCCTCCCTCCCTTCCCCATCCAGCCCTTCTCAAGAGTCCAGCCTATGTAGGCTATTTGGTTCAGATCAGCTCTGTTTTATGTGTGATAATCCAATTCCTGCTTTCCTGTATTCATTAGAGGAAAAGAGAGAAGAAAAAGCAGTGTAAGAGGCCACAGCCTATGATCTTCTTCCTACCCCATCTTCTTTATTAGCTGTGTGGTCGACTCCTGGCACTACATTCCACTACCTGCCGTAGTGAAGATCTTTTCCCCTGTTCTTTCCCACCAGGTCTCACAGTAAACACCTGGACACCAGAACTAGTGATGGAGTTGCTTCTGGCACAAGGTCTTGGTTGAAGTGTGGAGGATGCAATGGTCTCACCCTATTGGACACACGTCTGGACACACGTCTGGACACATGCAGGACTCCATCAGAGGCTCTGCTAAGTTACCTACCCGCCTTCTTCCGAATATTTATGTCCAAATGCCAGGATGTCAGAGGCCCGTCCACTGCCATCACACACAACAACTGGTACTGGAGGGGTGTCGCGCAGGTACTCCAGAACAATGGAGATGACGTTGGGTCCTCCCTCCACGATGAGCGCCACCACCGGGACACCTTGGCCGATCCCTGCATTGAAAAAGGAAAACAAAAGGAAAAAAAAACAAACAAACAAAGAGAAAAGAACACAAAGCCAGCAAACCAAAGAAACAAAAAGAGAAACAAACAAACAAAAAAGCACAAACTAAAATTACTGAGCATGAGGGTCAGGGGTGGGGGTGGGGAGGTAACAACATATAAAGGGATAAAATACTGAGCGAAATTCACAGAAAACTCATTAGCAGGACTCTTCCACCCCATCAAGTCTTTTTTTTTACCCTCTCCCCACAATGCTCAGGAGATGGAATTAGCTGAGGCAGCCATGATGCTACTTAACAGTGGGTAGAGAAATGAGTAGGTCACCAGAGAGTCACTGGCCAGCAGCCAAGAGATTGGAAGCTAAATGTAATTTTAAGAAAGGCTTGGGGCTGGGAAGGTGGCTCAGAGGTAGAGTGCTTGCCTTGCATGCACAAGGCCCTGGGTTTGATTCCTCAGCACCACATAAACAAAAACAAAAAAAAGCCAGAAGTGGCACTGTGGCTCAAGTGGTAGAGTGCTAGCCTTGAGCTGAAGAGCTGAGGGACAGCACCCAGGCCCAGAGTTCAAGCCCCATGACTGACAAAAAAAAAAAAAGAAAGAAAGAAAGAAGAAAGACTCTCATCTATCTACTGGTTTGATTTCTTCTATGGAAAAAGAATTTTTAAAAATGTCACTTTCTTACGTGTCACTGTGGTAAGAAATTGCCAAAAATAGCTATTTTTAAAAAATTAAAGATGATCAAAATTAATGGGAGGCTTGTCCAGTCAACTGTTGGCTGAGTTAGAGTTCTGTGTATTCTTTCTGTAGGGATCAGCCCATGATTAATTCTTAACCACATAAAGGTCCCAGTTGATGGCGCACCCTACCGAGTGTGGTAACCAGGGCCTGGTGGTGCTCAGCATGAAGAACTGAATGTAGTTGAAAGAAAGCATTTAAGCTATTTATTTCAAGCAGGCATTGCAGTTTTCTGATACAAAATCCCCCTATTATCAGCATTATTTGCATGGTTCAACCTAACATATTAAATAGAAGTATTAAAAACAAGTAGCCATGATAGCCATGAGACAGAGATTAATTCAAGTATCATTGTTTCATTGTATGATTCCCTATTGTTTGTTAGCTCACTGTATTTGCTTACCACACTTTCTCAGAATAATTAGAGAAACTGAACGTACCATCACAATGAAATTGTTTTATAGAGTATATGTAACAGTCATTGTGAAAAACATAGAACATTGAAATTCGGTTTTATAAATATGAACTTACAAAAGTGAATGCAAACAAAAAGAAATCATTGGTCATTCTATCCATTTTGCTATGGTTTTTATTTTACCTTATATCAAGCAACTGTTTCCCAATAGTTTTGGGTTTGGTTTTGTGCTCTCTTAGCAAGAACTTTTGTTGACTTAGGTGACCTATTTCATTTCTAAATACTTCAGTCTTGTTTGTTTCTATGTCAGAAAAGGTGGGTGTTCATGTCTTGATTTTTATCTTAATGAAACAGTCCAGCATGTCAGTTAGATAAAAATGGATGCTGATTTAATTCTAATATTTAAAAATTTAAGGAAAACTATTATTGATCATGTAGGATACTGAGATTCTTTGTGCTCTACAGAAGGAATTGAGAGAAAAAAGTAGACTGGATCTCACTAGTTTGTTGTAGATGAGGAAATTTCAACAATTATTCCTTCAAATCCAAGGAGAGAGAAGGAAAATAGAGGCAAAACTCTCTCTGCTTTGACCCAGGAGCCCGAACTAACTCTCAACTAAGGCTTTAGCAAGGTGTTTGGGAAGCACTTTCCCACTATTGCTGACTGAGACCTTAAAATAAGTTCCTGTAGAAAGGCTCTTTGAAGATTAAAAGCTAAGTTGAAATGTTAATAGAGTACAATTCTTTTAGATAAGAATTTGCTGTTCTAAAATATCTAAAATCCCTAGATAGATTTATATTCTAGTATAGAAAGCCTTTCCCCCAATATTCAAAGTCATTTTATAAGGTATTTCTTCAAGTACTATGCTTTCATCTCTCCTCCTCCTTTGCTTAGGAACATTCTCCTATGTTGCAGACTTTATATAAAAACACATGATATTCCCACTCTTGTCCTGATATCAAAAGACATAGACATCCTAGGATCACTGAAGAGATCCTTGACTTGCCAAATTCTGACTCTCAAGCCTGTATTTTGTTAGTGAGACTGTCATTCCAACTCATAAATACAAAGTGGGATGCACTCAGGGTTATCATGGAGGGAGAAATGCTAGAATGGACCTTTTAGAACGTTCCAGAGTTGTGAGGTCTAAGACTATAATAGATGTGATGGCTAGAACTCATCTCTCCCTTTGAGAGGATGAGTAAGTTCAAATGATCGGTTTCCATAGTCTTATTGTTTGAGAATAATAAACATTGATTTATTTTCATGTTGTATTTGTGCCTGATGAGTTTTGGTGATACTTTCTCTAGAAAAGTAAATGCACTGACATAAATAAAAAGTAAATGAACTGACATAAAGATATTTATATGCGATTTTGAGGGGTTCATGAGTCCTTGAAGCAAATCCATGAATATGCTGATAAGGGACCTCAGAAAATCCCACCCTAATTTAAACACATCCAAATGTCAGTTTGTATTAGTTTTTGAAGCTCACAGAGACAGGTTCTAGAATGGATTTTCAAATAAAATTCTATGTCTAGGGGAAATCTATTACATTATTTCTGCTCAGAGATATTGACTGGCTAAGTTTTCCAAGGCATGCAATATATGATATCATATATAATCTCTCTTCCTTCTTTTCCTTTACCTTTTCCACATTTTCTTTCCTAAACTACATTTTGGACATAGCATATATATATATATATGTATATATATGTATATATATATATATATGTACATAAATCTCCAGAAAAATTTATAAATTGGAATCTCTAGGATATAATCTTACAGTAAAGAACTAACATTGGAAAACACTTAAAACAGTACACAAAAATATTTTTGGGAACCTCCTGTATGCAGAGACCAAATGGATTTACAAGGATTGTTGCTATGTATTGTATACACATCAAAAATAATAATATGCCAGATGCCAGTGGCTCACGCCTGTAATCCTGGCTACTCAGGAGACTGAGATCTGAGGATCATAGTTCAAAGCCAGCCTGGGCAGGAAAGTCCGTGAGACTCTTTTTTTTCCTCCAACAAACCACTTGAAAGCCAGAAGTGGTGCTGTGGCTCAAGTGGTAGAGCGCTCCCTTTAAGCTGAAGAGCGCAGGGACAGCACCCAAGCCCAGAGTTCCAGCCCCACGACCAACCAAAAAAAATTAATATGTGCTGAGCTCTTGCAGTGGTTCATGTCTATAATCCTAGCTACTCAACAGGCTAAGATCTAGAGGAATCATGCTAGAAAAGTCCTTGAGATGCCAACTCCAAAAATAAGCAGCAAAAAATGCACACTAAATGCATGGCTCAAGTAATAAGTAGTAGCTGAGCAAATGCAGACCTTGAGTTCAAAGCCAAATACCAGAGGGAGGAGAGAAGAGTTCCCTTGAAGATCCTTAAGAATCTTGCTTAGCTAACGTACTGACCATTTACCTATTATACCCCAAAGGAGCTATTTAGATTTACAATAAAAATGAAAAGTGGGATACACACACACACATACACACACACACACACACACACACGCACACACACACACACACACACACACACACATACACATACACCCCACAGACATATACATATAAGCAATTAGGGAACCATTATTTATTTGGTGTTTTCAGAAAGCTTTTTCATTAAATTATGTTTGGATTTTGGTGGAAAGGGGGTTAGGTTGATTCCTTAGTTGATTGAAATCATTTTTTTTCCATTTTTATCTATAGCCAAAGATTTACAGTAGAGATGTCCATAGAATTTAGTTTGGAGTAAAATGTAAGTTTGCTTTAAGAAAGCAGAGACACAATTCCTGCCAGACTCTACTGGAAGCATCAGAGCCTACAAACAAGGGAACTTGGGTAATAGATTTATTCCACAGGGTTCCATATTGGCCTCGGGCTTTCCAGTTACATATTGAATCCTAATCTTTTGCATAACTTTTTAGATGTTCTGGTCATATCTGATTCTGCATGCAGTGTAATGCAACCAGTGCTCCCAAAGCAGAGTGTCTGAAGTGGTCAAACAAAGCTTGGGTTGGGCTGTCAAGAGCAAGAGAGATAACAGAAACAGAAGAATGTCTTAAAATTCAAACGCTTTCTTTCTTTTTTTCCTAAACCTTTATCTCTTTCTCCTAACCTAATCTATGATCAGTACAGTACTTGTGAAAACATTTACTGTGCTGCAGAGAAGTGTTTGGATTACTGAGGATTTTGTTCAAACTAACACTTTGGTTTTATGTCAAGATCACCAGATATAATCTAAAGTACTTATGAGACTAAAGGATCATCACTTTGTTATTGGGAAAATGGCTCATATTTATCTAGGAATGGGGTACAGAAGATTGTTTACTATAAGCTGCAGATCTTAGTTGTTACGATATAAGTCATTCTGAAAGGGGTTCCCACTGTATGTGTGAGACATGAACTCCCCAAAGATCTTGTCCAATTCAAGACTATGCCTGTCATTGGTGAGACATATTTCTGTTTGCCATTTAAAGCCCTGGGATTCTTAATGTTTTAAGTTTGTGTGTTGAGCCAAGTGTGAGTAGCTCATGCCTGTAATCTAAGCTACTCAGGAGGTTGAGATCCGAGGATTGAGGGTCAAAATCCGCTTGGGCAGGAAAGTCCACAAGACCCTTATCTCCAATTAAGCATCAAAAAAGTGGGAAGTGGCTCACATGGTAGAGTACCAGCCTTAAGTAGAAAAGCTCAAGGACAGTGCCTAAGCCCTAGGAGTTGCATGCACACATAACAAGTTTATGTCTTACAAAGGAATAATGGATGTTGTGAACCTTTATCAATCCCTTGAACATGTCCTTCTTATAATTCCTCTTACTGTGCTTTGATTTGATGGCTGATTCTCCCAATGGAAACGTGGTTACCTTTTCTTGTATTTATATTATATCATGGGGTCATGAAAAATTAACTCCTTAAATGTCTCACTTTTTTCATACAGAACATTCTCCAAACTTGGAGGACATAAGCAACTACTGTAATAACGTATGTGAAGAGAGTAGATAAGTTATTTGCCTCCTCTGGGTAGGAATTAGCTTTGGCCTTCTGAAGAAACAGTGGCTAGTGCTATAATTCGACAGTATTTTTAAAAGAAATTAGTTTCAGATCTTGATACTTCATATTTTTAACTAGTTAGTACATCCCTAAGATTGTCTTAAAAGTATGAGATGGATATAGGAAAACTATAGGAAGCTATTGACCAATTGTACCTCATAATACATAAAATCTACTCTCTTTACTTACAAGTTTAAGGTACTTTTTTACATTTAGGAAGACTCTCATTGGCAAATACATGGATATTAATATGCAATTGTGGAAATGTTTTACAGAAAGAGAACAGTCTAATATCCTATATTTTTGCAATAAGGAACATTACAAAGCTTCACAATGCTCAAGAGAAGGGTGAGCCCCCCAAAATATGTAGAGAGGATGAAAAATAAAAAATGCATCTTGTTTAAGAAAAGCCTCACTTTGCTTTTCTATGGAAGCAGATGTTTTGGATATGGCTTTCTTTTTTGGAGGTAGGATACATTATTTATCTAAGACAATTTAGTTATAATGGCAAGGTATTTGATGGTATTGGGAAATGGTTAATAAAGCAAACTATACCTTAGTGAACTTGGGTGATACACCCAACTGGAGAAGTTCAAACCCAATACAAACCAATCCTGTGTGCTATTGTGACTATGGTTTGTTTTGGAGGTCCTAGGGTTTGAACTCATATCCTTGTGGTTGCTAGCCACATGCCGTATCATGTGGACCATACCTCCATCTTAGTTGTGTTGTAGGTTCTTTTGTAGTAACATCTAATATTCTTGCCTGGAGTTGACCTTGGATCATGATCCTCTTACTTATGCTTCCTGCTGAACTTGGATTATAGGTGCATACCACCACTCCTGTCATTTTTGTTTAGATGGAGAAGAAGTAGTTAAACCTTGAACTGTGAGCCTTCTCATCTCTGCTTTGAAGATAGCTGGGATTTCAGGCAGGAGTTACTGTGCCCAGCCTACTTTTGTCCAGTCTATTTGTCTGATTATAAATTGATGCTCAGGAAATTATTTGAAAGTATAAATTACCATATCAACCAAATTACCAACCATCTTACCAAATCAGTCAAAATAAAATGAAATGTAATATAGTGCTTCGCTTTATTTATTTATTTTGGTAAGGAAGAAATTCCTTGAAAGGTGGCTAGGGTCTTGCCCTGAGGTTGACATTTCCCAAGACACATGTTTCCAGTCCATTTCGGGACTAAGTAAGGACAAAAATAGTGTGAACTTTATCAATGTCTCTTCCTGTCTTTATCAGTCTATTCCCACGTGGAAATTTAACTCGATGTTTTTCTACTGTATAAAATCCTTCCATTTTTAAAGTGACTATCAAGCTAATGGAATGAACATGCTCATATATTTTATATTTTGGCATGTGACATCTCGGCAGATTCGATTGGAGACACAGGGCTGCCAAGATACCGAAGATACTCAGGTTTTAAATGAATGGGATTGCCTCTCTCAGACTGAAAAAAAGGAAAACTAAGGATGCCTGGCATTACTTATCCATTACACCGAAACGTAAAATCTATCAAGTTAAAACAGCAAACTCTCATTTAGTCTGTCTTCAATACTGCTGGATTACTGAATCCATGTTGTGCATTATCAGTGCCCTAGGTGGTTTCTTTTAACGTTCGTGGTTAGCAGTATTTTATTGTTCATTCCAAAATAACCAGAAGAGCAAAGTTTGAGTGTTCTTACCGCCAGGAAGCGATGGAGATTTGATCGTTAGTGAACACATGCTTTACCTCATCACAGGCTGCTGTGATTAGGAATCACATTAGGAATATGGGGAAAGGATTTCATGATTTACATTTCCACACATGTTTACAATACATTCCACCCAAGCTTAGGCTACCAGTGTTTTCCTAAGAGTCCTGCCCGAGCCTCTCAGTTGGCTTTCCTTTGGGTATTGGCTTTGCAGTCAAGCAATAAGAGGGTGAAGAACGGAATTCAGGGAATGGGTGGACAGGTGGATGGGAGGTTTTAGGAGGAAAATTTTGGAGGTCACCTTGGAGGGTGCCCTGGAAATACCCATTATGTCATCTGATCCACACTCCCCTCACAGAGAAGAGATCGTATAACCCAAAAGACAAAGCAGAAACATGGATGCATGCAAGAGATAGAGAGAGGGAGGGGTGCGTGTGCAGGAAAGTTTGGGTGTAGGGTGGGGTGGCTCTATTTGCCAGCCCTTTTTAAAGACATGTTCTTTTCTCCTTATATTACTTCTTCCTTTCTCTTGGGTATTGCTATCAAATACTCCACTTCTCATCTCCACGGACACATTTCTATACATGAAAATCCAGCAGGGAGAAAGTATTTGTACTTTTTATACTTACTGTACTTGCTTCCATTGTTCCCTCCCTCCCTCCCTCCCTCCCTCTCTCCCTCCCTTCCCTCCTTCTTCCCTTCCTCCCTTCCTCCCTCTCTTTCTCATCCTCCATCCCCCCTCTCTCTTTCTTTCTTTCTTTCTTTTCTTCCTTCCTTCTTCCTTCCTTCCTTCCTTCCTTCCTTCCTTCCTTCCTTTCTTTCTTTCTTTCTTTCTTTCTTTCTTTCTTTCTTTCTTTCTTTCTTTCTTTCTTTCCCTCCCTCTCTCCTTCCCTCCCTCCCTTCCTCCCTCCCTTCCTTTCTCTCTTCCTCTCCCTCTCTCCCTCCCTTCCTTCCTCTCTTTCTCTCCCTCCATCCCTCTTTCTCTCCCTCCATCCCTCTCTCTTTCTCTCCCTCTCTCCCTCCCTCCCTCCCTTCCTTCCTTCCTTCCTTCCTTCCTTTTTTTCCTCCATAAGTAGAATTTGGGATAGCAGAATTGTGGAGTTTTCCTTCTCTCTCTCTCTCTCTCTCTCTCTCTCTCTCTCTCTCTCTCTTTCTCTCTCTCTTTTCTTCCTCCTTCCTTCCTTCCTTCCTTCCTTCCTTCCTTTCTTTCTTTCTTTCTTTCTTTCTTTCTTTCTTTCTTTCTTTCTTTCTTTCTTTCTTTCTTTCTTTCTTTCTTTCTTTCTTTCTTTCCTCCCTCTCTCCCTCCCTCCCTTCCTTCCTCTCTTCCTCTCCCTCCCTCCCTCCCTCCCTCCCTTCCTTCCTCTCTTTCTCTCCCTCCATCCTTCTCTCTTTCTCTCCCTCCTTCCCTCCCTTCCTTCCTTCCTTCCTTCCTTTTTTCCTCCATAAGTAGAATTTGGGATAGCAGAATTGTGGAGTTTTCCTTCTCTCTCTCTCTCTCTCTCTCTCTCTCTCTCTCTCTCTCTCTCTCTCTCTCTCTGTTGTTGTTATTGTTGTTGTTGTTGTTGTCATTATGGTCCTGGGCTTGAACTCAGGGCTGGGCGCTGTCTTTGAGCTTTCTTGCTCTAGACTAGCACTCTACCACTTGAGCTATGGCTCAATTTCTGTGTTTTTAAAAATTTTTTTCTGGGTAATTTGGAGATAAGAATCTCCTGAACTTTCCTCATTGGGCTATTTTTTGTACATTTTTAATTGTAAAAATGCTGTACAGAGGGGTGACAGTTACATGAGCTAGGTAATGAGTACATTTCCTATCCAGCATTGTTGCCTCCTCCTTGTCCCCCCCCCCATCCCTTCCCTCCCACCACTGGGCTAGTTTTGAACCATGATCCTCAGATCTTAGCTCCTGAGCAGCCAGGATTACAGGCATGAGCCATCAGCACTGGGCAATTGCAGAAGTTTTAGAAAGTGGGTTGTAGAAGGCATAGTCCTGTGAGGGTTGGGTATGTGCCTGGCATCAGGGAGGCTTCCGTTTGGAGTGTAAGTGGTTATGATGCAGTCTTAGGGAGCTGTTCTGTTTCTCACACTGAAAGGGGAACCTGTGTGGCACACCTAGAAACCTCACGCTAACAACAGGTTGGATTGGATTCGTTCATCCCACAGTCTAATCGCCAGGGCAGGCAGGCAGGACAATCCCTCATCTGTGAATAGCTTTATCTGCCAGCGGGCAGCATCATCTTCCACATCCTCCAAGACTAGAATGAATATCCATCCCGTTCCTGACAAAGTGCCCCCATGCTTGGGCCTTGCTTAACCTGGATGGGTTTTCCTGAAAGGAGTCTGCTCCATATCGCTACCTTATACTCTCCAGGGCTCAGCCTACTTTACTCTTTTGTGGCTGAGGCTTTTCCTTAGACCCTGAGCTGTCTGTGCAGAGCCATGATCTCTAGCTCTGTTTCTATCTATCTCTGGATCCTGTTGACATCCCTTTCCTTTCATTGGCTCTCAGTATTTTCTGTTCTGCTATAGGGAGCTCTAGCATCATGGTTAGACACAAAACTTATAATGTATTAGCTGGAACTAGAGATGCACAATAATAATGTATTAGCCTGTCTTGGATATGCACAAATTCAGCTTGATCTATGTGGAAATACCTAAAATATATTTTGATACTGTACACACTATGCAGCACAAACAGTAAGTATACAATTTATGTTTTTTGTGTGTATTCTAATAAATTAGTTATAATGTATAAAATACTTAGAACATAGCCTGGCACTTAATAAAGAACGTCATGGTTAAACAAAAGCAAATACAAAGATGCTTGTTTATTAAGTTAGATGTCTATCTGTCTCTAAGTGTAAATGCTGCATAAAAATGGAGGCAAAATGAATTCACTGTATGTGTTGAAACAGAAAGAATGCTCTGACAAACATATAATTGGAAATACGACATTTTAAAGTTTGAATACTTTTTTCATTCAAACCAGCAATGTGCTAAGAAGGCCATATATATGCTTTTATCTTGGATCCAAAAGATTCTGCTTTGGGGTGAATGACCCTTGGTACCACAGCTCATTGTCTTCTTCCAAGGGCTTCAGATGGCTTAAGTCTTTTGAGTTATAGGGTTGAAAAGAGATGTAAATACCAAATAACAAACCTCACACATCAACTCCAAGTATAGGGATTGCTTACAAACAAAATCAGCTTTTGACCTAATCGTGGGCAACAGTTACTCCCTTTTGGCCAGAAAGCTCAGATTGAAATCTCCTTCTCCTCATGTCAACATCCAAGCAATATTCCCATGAATGATTTCAATAGAAAGGAGCATCCAATCTCCTGGGCTCTGAGGCAAGGATTACTTTCATAAGAGGAAAGAGCCAGCATTATTTTTCTGTGGAGCCATTGTTTGAGAACTGAATGCTTTAATGTAATGTATCTCAGTCTACCAGAAAAATCTCTTCCAAATACAACTATAGTCTTCATCTCTGCTCTGTTCAAAAACCCACATCAAAAGGCTGCCCTTTGTCTTCTCCAATGCAAGGTAACCAGAGCAGTTCTGACTCATTCCACTTTATAATATTTTTGCCCACACTCCCTTAACAAACGTGCCAGGATCCAGGTCCACAGCTCATGCAAATTTCTTGGTTTCTTGGCACAATTAGAGCAACCAGGGGGAAATTGTGGACTGCAAAAACCCTGTGGGACCTAGCCCATGAGACAGAGAAGTGTTGATAGGGAGGGAGATGATCGGAATGGCGGCGGTATTGCTGTTAATGCCTAGTCTTTTGCTCTTCCCGCATTATACTATTTTTCTTTGCATCTGTTAAAGGAGGCTGAAATTACTTCTTGGCTGCATATATTAAAGCCTTTAAGGCTTTTTAAGCCTCTTCTCTGTGAGGATGAACTAACACTTACTTTACTGTTCCCAAATTAAAGATGAAACTTCAACATCCTCCTCCCTTTTATTCCATTTGGGAAAATTAACCCACTTTACTGATGTGATGCATGCCAATGTATATGCTTCATAAACTTGTCACTGCTGATATAGTAAGTTCTCATAGTACCTGAACACATCTCCTTGGAAGTTCTACTTCACTAGTTATGTAGCTGGGCGTCTGTCTGCCCTGTTAGGCAGATTTATATTTGTAATTCCAGCACATTGTGTGATGCTCTACTCTCGTAAATGTCCATTAACATTTTGGATTTAAAAAGAGGGCAGAAAAATGAGATACTAAATCTCCAGCCAGTAAATGCAGATCTCTCATAGGCTCACTAACAATGTAATAGAAAATCTGAAAAAGGTTTTATATTCCTCAATTCATCCAAGATGCTTGGAGCTGATTGAATTTCTCCCCAAATCCAGGGTACCAAACGCCAGTGACTGTGAGGACTACTGAAAACACATTCTGATTTACACTATTTCTGTAAAAAAAGAAAAGACCCTAATAGGTTCCCATTGCTCAGAGGAAAAAAAAAAACAAAACCAAAATCCTGGTCAGGCAGGGTAGCTTACACCTGTGACTCCAGCTACACGGGAGACAATAATAGGAGGATTACAATCCAAGGTAAGCACTGGGCAAAAATTCAAGGCCCTATTTGCATAATACCTAAAACAAAAAATGTATCTGGACTCCTAGTTCCTATGGTAGGTCATCTGCCCAGAAAGTATAAGACCCTTGAGTCCAAACTTTAATTTAAAAAGAAAGGAAGAAGAAAGGCATACTCCTTCAGTGTAATGTACAAAGTTCTCCTTGTTCTAGACCTAACTTTCCTTTGTGTGCTATTCCAGCCCCTCCACCCCAAGCTCTGTCTCCTTCCTGAACCTGCTCTCTGAAGACGATTCCCAGGATCCTCCATGTAGGATTACTAGGCTTTTCCATAGCCATCCTAATATCGATCCTATATTTCCCCCACATCTGTCTCCAGGAGAGGAGGTTTTTCTCCAGCACGTTCTGGAGTTTTCTGTTTCCTTTTATTCTCTTTGGTAAACTTGTGAAGAATTGGCTTTTGGTCAGCTCAGCCTGGTACCTTTTCCTTCTGGCATCTACCTACCAGGGAGCCTGGGATCTGTCAGCTTCCCTGGAGCCTTGCTTTGAAGATGTGTGGGGAGATGAGGGGAATCCTTAGCCCCTATTTCATGGTGGGAATCTGCCTAGTTCTGGGACGTTAATGGAAGCCTGCATGGCCAATAGAACTAAAGAAAGCCACATATGCCTATTTGTCACCTATAATTAGTGGGCATTCTATTGTGTCTTCTACCCAGTACTACTTTTATTTCTCAAATTATTCAGATCCTGGGTCCCAAAAGAGGGACATTATTTATTCCAGAGACTCAGCATTCAAACCCAAGAGGAATAGTTCCCGAGGTCTTGCCCACCTCCCTAAGGCAGTATTAATTTTTCATTCCTTTTTGGTCCTATTGTTCATTAAAAAATGACTTTGGGGGGCTGGGAAGGTGGTTCAGTGGTAGAGCGCTTGCCTTGCAGGCATGAGGCCCTGGGTTCGATTCCTCAGCAGAAAAAGCTCACATGGTGCTGTGGCACCCAGGCCCAGAGTTCTGGCCACATGACTGGAAAATAAAATGCCTTTGGGCCATCAGTCTATCTGCCTTGCTTTAATGTAAACTTTCTTCCCATTAAGTTGTAAGTTTCCTCTGTCAGACTCCCCACTAGGCTAGCATTCTGTTTCCCATCATGCCTTAGGCTCAGAAGGTCGTTCAAGCAAATGCCTGTGAAGTAAAACACAATGAAATTCATAGTTTTACAATCCATACCTGGAGACTAGCACAGCCCAGGGGGCGAGAGCACTCTGATGGTTACAAAGGGACTGCCTAGCACTCTTTCCCACATTATGGGTATGTTTGGCTGAGGGTGGAGGTGGACACCGTTAGGTGTCCTCTGGCATCTTCTCACCAGCCTTCACTACTGGGCAGACACAAAAACTGGTCAGAGAGCAACCCAGGACCTACCCATCTGGATTACATCTGGAAGACCCTACATTCTTTAGGGGCTGAATAGCTAGTTTCATTTCAACCACTCTATACTTCTCATATAGCTAGAGGGACTAAAGGCCTCTGCTGCAGGGGAGAAAGATGTAAGTCATTGTTTACATCCTTTGCTGGAAGGATGTCCAGGAAGCTCTTATTTCCTTTGGTTGAAATGAATAGGAGCTGTGCGACTGGAATGGAAGCGAACTCCTGTTCTCACTGAGCGAACATAATGGCCTCGATTTGCCATATTAGGATCCTAATTTCTCACCTGAGCCAGCAAAAGCAATGTTACTTTTATTAGATTATCTGGGCATCTTTTCCAAACATAAGCAACTTGTCATGTTCAGTCTGACCAAATCCTCAGTGAGAAATTTGGGTGTCAATGTTGAGGAAAAATTTCCACTAGTTTCAAGTCTTCACATGAGGAAGCTCCATTAACACCAGCCAGCTAGCCTCTGATAATTCCTTTTTCTTCTCTCTAAATACAGAATTTAGCAACACATTAGTGTAACTATTGTCTGTTCTCTCTCCCCCTCCCCCACCCCAAGTACTGGGGTTAGAACTCAGGAGCTCATGTTTGCTAGGCAAGGAACTGTTGCATTTGAGCCATATACCAGCCCTTTGTGCTGTCATTTTTTTTTAGGGGGGGGGACAAGTTGTAGAGCCTGAACTCGGGGCCTGGGCACTGTCCCTCAGCTCTTCAGCTCAAGGCTAGCACCCTACCACTTGAGCCATAGCTCCACTTCCAGTTTTTTTCTGCTTATGTGGTGCTGAGGAATCGAACCCAGGGCCTCATGCATGCAAGGCAAACACTCTACCACTGAGCCACCTTCCCAGCCCTTTCATTATTTTTTGAATAGGCTCTCACATTTATGCTGGAGTTAGCCTGGACTTTACTTCTCTTATTTGTGTTTTCTTCATAACCGATAGGTGATAGATATATACCAGTTTTTATTAGTATTATAATTGGTTGATATAGAGTCCCTCAAACTTTAGGCCCAGGCTAGCTTTGACAGCAAACATTATCATCTCAGCCTACATACTACACCCACTTTTGTCTGTTTCTTGATTGGAGAGAGCTAATGACTTAAAGTTTCTCAGTAAGGGAGAGGGATTGAGCTTTTTCTTCCTTTTCCTTCAAGGTCCAGTGCTATCATGGATCTTTGTTAAGGTGCCTATAAGAAACTCCATCTTTTCCCTTTCATGGGATGTCGGAGCTTAGAAGAGCAGGAACCCAATTAACATTCACATTGTCCATGATCTCTGGCCATGTTAGCATCAATAAAAATGATTCTTTGATTTTCATCTGCCTGAGTGTGGTTCCTAACTCTCAATCTGACTGTTGGCAAGAGTGAGTGTCTCATATCTGTATTCCTAACTACTTGGGAGGCTGAGTTTTGAAGATCACAGTTTGAAGCCTGTGGACTTTCCTAGGTAGGAAAGTCTATGAAATTCTTATCTTCAAATGTGCCAGAAGTAGAGCAAGTAGTACTCAAATAGTACAGTACTAGCCTTGAGTGAAAAAAATGAAAGGACAGTGCTCAGGCCCCGAGTTCAAGCCCCAATACCAGCATCACACACACGAATGAATGTGGTAAAGTGAACTCAGCTTTTGGCTCCAGCTCTTGGATGAGATACTCTGTAATAATACTCCCTTACTATTTCTGGCATGTTTTCTGAATGTTTTCTGCAGCATCTAACAAACCTGAGCCTCAATTCTGCTTTAGGGTACATGAACTTATTTTTAAAACTTAAATATGGCTTTTCTTAAAACATTTTTTTCTTTTCTTTCCTTGATATAATTTAAGCTCTATAAAAGAAAACAACAAGAGCAGCACATTAAGAAAGTCATGGATGAATAATTTCTGAGTTCAGTGACTGACTTATTGTAGTGGAGTTTACTTCATTGTCTCTAAGGAGATCACATAAATTATCAAACCATTCTGACATGCAAGTGAGAGGCTCGTCATTCATGATTAATGGGAAAGATACAACCTGAATGACTGAATCAGGAATGAAGCAATATGCAATGCTCCTCTACCTCACTTACAGCCTAGGGTCTCAACTCATTTGTAACGGCTTTTAAAACATGCCAATCTCAGTTATTTAAAAAGGAGGCTGTGTTGGTTCACAGTTTCCCTCCTCTTTTCTGGGCCTGGGTTTCTGGCTCCATCTACAACACAGCTGTTTGCTGTGGGAACTATTCCTTTCTCTGGATACAGAGAAGGATTAGATCATTAAGCAAAGGAAAACAGCAACCATCTAGCGGCACCTGTGCAAATTTTATTCAAGGAAAAATAAGAATTGGAAAAATGTTCTCAGATTGTAGCATATCTTTGATGGTGCTAGCAATAAATCCCTGATCCTTTTCTCTCTTGGAGTTAAATACTTCCTTTACATTGTGCCACTTAAACACACCCAGTGTATGAAGATAAGAAACAGGAAGATAGTCATGATCCAGAGTATGCAATGGGAACTCTGGGTCTTTAACCATTAGACTATTTAACCTCATTATCCTACTCTGTTATGTTTATGCAAAACATCCCCCACTGGCACCCAAAATCAATTTAACTGTAATAATAAATGTGAATGCCATTATCTAGATATTGGGCTATCCTAAGGTTATCAATAAGGAAGTAGCACTTTAAGGGCTGCTTTTTTTAAAAGTCATAATTTGAATGTGAAAATCCTCTTTTGTCCAAACTAGTTTATCCAAACTAGCTTGAAAGGGTGGGATATTCTCGTGCAGGACCATATGCATACTTATACAACGTGTCAAGTAAAATGCGGTATATGGATTCCAATGGGGTGATTCTTTTGAAACAAATAATTCACAGTTTCAACAAAATAAATACCAGGAAGCTGGAACATGTATTAGGGGAGCAGAATGAGGTCAAAGAGAATGGGAGGGGCAAGCAAATGGAGAGAGGAATCGTGGGGTGAATGCAGACATGACAATCAATGTGCATGTGTGAAAATGAAACTAGGGAAATTGAAAGAATGGGTGAGGTTGGGAGAGATGGGGGAAAATGATGAAAGAGGTGACATTGGTGACATTGAAACCCTTTTGTACAACTACTTAAGGATAATGATGGTGATGATCATGATGATCATGATCATGATGATAAAGTACTCTCAATTGTAGCATTCTTCGGAATCACTACATGGAGGGACATTAGAACACGTACTGCTGGCCTCACTTTTGGGGCTTGAGATCAGAAGATGGAGAACTGAGAACTTTTAGTTCAAAGGTAAAGTGATGCTAATGATCTTGGTCTAGGCACCAACCACCATGACAATCAATGCGTTTGCATAGGGCTGAAGGGACAAGAGATTTTTGCTAGTTTCAACAAGAAAAGTGAAATCTGAGATGTGCCCTCTTGCAGGACACAGCCAAAACTCTCCACCACATGACTGAAATACCCATGAGAAATAAATTTTAAGGCTGAAACTAAACATTAGCAAACCTTTTCTGTAAAAACTATCTATGCCAATACCTTCAATGTTGTAGGATGAGCTCTGTTGCAATTAGTCAACTTTGTAGTTAGAGCATGAAACATCCAAAGACACTATATTCAATATGAACATGGCCAAGTTAAAATAAAGCTTTATTTACAGCCATCAACACAACAAAAATAGATGGTATGCTAGACCTGCCTCCTGGATCATAGTTTGCCCACCCCTAAGCCTAAACGATGTGGTTAAAATAATTCACATGTGGCAGCATCTGCTAGTGTAGAAAGCCTCAATATATTTGGGGAAGAATAAGAATCTGATCAAGTGGATCCTAGATTGGGTAAGGAAACTCGTTTTTTTTCTGCCAAGGGCCATTTGGATATTTATAATACCACTTGAAGGCCATGGAATATTAACAGTACAGGCAGATGGGCCATCGGCAGTCAAGGAAAGGCATATGAGTGTGTCCTGTCATTCACCCAGTGATTTTGTGGACTTTCTATATTGTCTGTGGGCCCAATGTTCCCCACTCCTTGTGTAAGCCAAGCTTGGACAAACATAGGTTGTCGTGATTGATATGTTAGCCATTATTAGAAGAGAAGCACTCTTGGAATTCAGTGCCCTCAACCCTGCTATTGGGAAAGCTATAAAAATATGCTTCTGCCGACAGTGTTTACCCCTGTAACCCTAAGTACTCAGAAAGCTGAGATCTGGAGGATTGAGGTTCCAAACAAGTCCAACAGGCAGAAAGTCTATGAGACTCCATCTCCAATTAATCATCAAAAACAAACAAACAAAACAAAGCCCAAACTAGACTGAAGTGTGGCTCAAGTGATAGTATGGCAATCAAGAGCAAAACAACAAACCAACTGAGAACACAATGTTTTTGAGTTCATGCCCCCGGACTGGCACATCCATTCAAAATGTGCTGTTACTTTATTTTACCACAAGTTTACTGAACTACTGAAAATTGACTAAGTACATACTTAGGACAATAATTTGTCCTATTATGAGCTAGATTTTATTTTATATTTGTTTCTCCCTCTCTGATTTTCACAGAGGGCTGTTGGTGGCTCATTTTGTGTGGCTTGGGAGAGGCATTGAGAAGCAGATGGTGCCTGAAGATAAGCTCTTTTCTAAAAATCAAAGCTCGTGAGTGTCTTGGGAAGGACAGAAGGGAAAGCATGTGTCTTTGATGGAAGAAAGGTGGGACAGGTGAAAGGAGGAAGAAAGTGTTTGAGTCTGGGCACTCACAGCATTCCTGATGGCTAGAGCCCAGTTCCCACGCTTACTTCACCCAACAAGTCACACTGGCCACTGGTGGCCCCCCCTTCTCTTTCCTCTCACCAGCGTCTCCTCTACATCTCCTTGGTTGCTTCTTCATCATCGATCTGACCTCTAATATCTCCCTTGGTTCTCTCCTTGTCTCTTCTCATCCTGTCTTTCTGACCATTGTTTAAAACTATAGTCCTTTCTCTCCACTACATCTGATGCCCATTCTGCTTTATTTCTCTCCTTAGCATTTGTTTATCCACTCTATCTACCTATCTATCTACCTATCTATCTATCTAATCTATCATCTGTTTTATGTTATATATATGCTGTGCATTTATGTGTGTTATGCATGTCTTCATATAAATATATATGATATATAACACATATCACCTTCCTATATTCTATATATGATATATTATTATATACTCTATGGTATATTATAGTATTATATATGATACACAACATGATATATATTATGCTATGTGATATGTATTACATATAATATGTGAAATGTATCATATATGATATATATCAAATGGTATATATTATATATTAGATACATTCAGAATAGTATATATTTCTTATATATTATATGCTATGCATATTGCATATCATATATTATAAATACAATATTACACATTATAATATATTACATGTTATTACATACTATTAGGTCTAATACATATTATATATGCTATATAAATATGTAATAATATATTATCCATTAGATATATCAAATACAACATAGATGTTATATGTTGTATATTATATAAATAATAATATATAAATACAGAAAGTAAGAAAATAATGTCCAACATACAAGGTCTATGTTGTAGTTTTGTGTGCTCTTCTCTATCTGCAAATTCCAGCAATGGTGGGAAATATCACAGGCGCCTTGTCTGAGTTGGTCTTCTCTGAACTACACCATGAAATGTTAACCTGAGGCTGCTGAGCCCTGGGGCCCTTGATTCAGTCACAACAAAGATCCTGTTGGCTTCACTTTCAGAAGAGCACCTGCCGAGATCTGAGGATCGCAGTTCAAAGCCAGACCAGACAGGAAAGCTGGTAAGACTCTTACCTCCAATCAACTACCACAAAGCCGGAAATGGAATTGTGGCTCAAGTGGCAGAGTGCTAGCCTTGAGAAAAAAAAAAAGCTCAGAGATATCGCCTAGGCCCTGGGTTCAAGCCCTAGAAACAGCACAAAAATAACGACCACAAGATAAAACCAAACCTACATGAAGGAATGACATTTCCTTGAAATAAGGAAAATATTTTATGTGACATTTTATCCATGAATTTATGAGCAATAAGCCACTCTTCCTACAATAACTCTCATTGCTTGAATAATAGGGCAAACAAATCAATGGGACAAAGCAAATCCTATTCATACGTGTTGACACAATAGAATCTGAGCCTGGTAAAGTGAGTGTCCTAATTCTGCACAGACTTCTCATGTGGAATGCCATGTGCCATGGTTGTGTGCTTTGCAACCTCCCCCAGGATTTCACGATAAACTTTCACAGGCGGCAGAGCCAGAGCGCACTTCCTGTGTTCTCCCTCGGGGTAGAAGAAACACTGCTTAATGAGGAAGGATTCAACTCAGATTAGTTTGATGACCAGAAAAGCTGAGTCTTCAATCCTCACCTCCCTGTGTTTACAAGGATGTATCTATTATGCTTTCCCACCTTGCCTCTTCCCAGCAGGCACTGCCACAGAACCCCATGCAGACCCAGAGATGCCAAAGCTCTTCAGAATCCTCGACTCCCTGCCTGAGTCTGTAGGACTTAAGTGTTTTACTGTCCGGTTGTGGCATGCAGCCCTCTGCAGAGCTTTTGAAATCTGCCCTCCGATGCAGAACTGGGACAGCCTGTTCAGTGAGGGAGAAGGACTGCTTATTTATTTCAGCCATGGGTGCCAAGAGAGAGAGAAGAATCAGCTGTTTGCTTGTTTGGCCATTACGAGGATAGACAACCTTTCATTTTTCTCAGGGCTTAATGATCTTGAGCTCAGTGTTTGAGGTTAAAAGGTTTTTATTTTGTGAAAATGATGACAACTTTATTAGTTACACCCAAGAGCACTATTTCTTGTCACTCTTTAATACTCTTCACTTGTACATACATTTGTTTCAAGGGCTTGAAGTGCTTTAAATAATACTTTGAAGGGATTGACCAATTATTATAAATCCTTGGTAAGGACTTCGAAGCATGCTGAGATAAATCCTCTGGCCTTAATCATCATAAGTAAATTAAAATCTCAACCAATCAACATTTTTTTTCTTCATGGCCCCTAAGGAATGAGATATGCTGTTTTCTCGGAATATATGTGATATTGTTGATGATGATGGCAGAAAAGTACTTAGTCAGCACAAGTTTTCCATCTATTTGATCTTCTACCTTCCTAAGGTTAGCTATTCTAGCCTGAAAAGGAGCCATGAGCAATTCTTACTTCAAGTAAGTGGGGTCATTGTCATGTACACCATGTAAATGGCAATACTGAAGCCATTGTGGTTCTTACTGGCTGCTACATAAAATGTATTCTTAGACTATTAACTTTCTCACTTGTTAACATGGAAATAAGTTAACAGGAATTGTGATTTAAGAGGAACACTGTCCAATTATGAGTAAATGCACTCATGAACATGACTTACAGATACTGCTAGTGATCTTTGCCTGTACACATTCCCATTTATTATTTCCTCCTTCAGTCTATCTTGTGATTTTATGTGGCTTTATTTTCCACCTTTTAATAGCTAAGCCCTTCTAGTATGTGTGCGTGTGTGTGCGTGTGTGCATGTGTGTGTGTGTGTGTGTGTGTGTGTGCTGTCCTGGGGCTTAATTTCATGGTGCCATCTCTGAGCTCTTTTTGCTCCAGGCTAGTGCTCTACCACTTTGAGCCACAGCTCCAATTCCTGTTTTCTGGTGGCTAATTGGAGATAAGAATCTTACAGACTTTTCTGCTCAGGCTGGCTTTGAACTGTGATCCTCAGATCTCAGCCTTCTGAATAGCTAGGATTACAGGCATAAGCCACTGATGCCCAACCCCTAAAAACCCAAACTGAAAATAGGGCCAGGAACATGAAGTATTGATAGCTACAAAAACAATTTCTTGAGTTCTCACTTGAATGTACTAGGAACTACAGGATGATGAAAATGGATAAGACACAGGGTCTACACTTTAAGGTCTCACAATCTGTAGGTGATGAGCGATGGAACAGGAAGATGGATAGATAATCACTCTATCAAAAGAAACTGTGCAATGGGCAGACAGTGGTTTAGATAGAATGGTGTAGAAATATGGAGGAGGTGAAGGTTGGACTATGAGCACCACAGGAGGAAGGAGAGGAAGGACAGTTTTGAGTTGAGATTTAGAGGGAATGTAGGTTGTGGCCAGATAGGTAGCTTATGGGTATGGTATTTTAAAAGGAAATAAAGAATGAATGGGGAAGGATGTCCACAAGGGTTTATGATAGCAAAAGAAGCTAGCCATGTAGCCCTTGAGAGACTTAGCAATGTAACAAGGAAGAGATTGGGTTACTCCAAAGGTCTCTACTATGATAACAATCTATTATACCTGACCAGCAATGGCATATGTCGCTGATCATGAAACTAAAATGCCAGTCAAACATTCGCAACCTAAACCTAATGTGCTAGGAGATCCCATAGTTCTTTCTTGCATGTCAAAGTGGCTAAAAGATGTCATCAGAATGTGAGCAGTTGCCCTGTTCAGATTCATTGTTTACCAAACTGTCTAATTTGTAAAAAGCAGTCTCCTTACTGAAGAAGAGATGGCTCCTCACTGGAGTTGGAAAAGGGTCAGGGAAAGAAGATAGGCAGACACCGTGAAACATGTTTCACTAAGATTCACAAATCTTCACAGATAGAGCAGCATAACGGACACCTTGCCATCAAATGACAAAGGAGAGTTGAGTCTATATTGTGTCCCTCACTCAAAGATAAGGGGAAGCCCTCCTAAAAGGCAGAGAAAAGTCTGAGCAGTCTGTTGGAAGCATCTTAAAAGTGGCAACTCTTCATCTCTGAAGTCAACCCATCTAGATTTGGGTATTGATAATTTGGTATTTGGTCTTCTCCTGGGTTGGTTGAGGCAGAAGATTCAGAGGATGGTAGGGCTGTACAGACTACAGCATCCACCAAAGACAAAAAGATGCTCACATCATTTGCTTGTAGGAAGTATAACTATGTGGTTTGAAATGCGGGATGTTAGTCTGTGAGCACATACTTAACCCTTTCCAATGTTTCAAGCTCCTTGAAGTTCTACTAGGTTTTTTCTACATATGGAGTTGTTATTCCTTTCATGAGACAATTATGGGCGCAGTGATGGAAGAAGTTCATGTCATGATTATCCCAATGCATTTGATGATGGTGCAATGATCAAAAGATGCCAGTGATGACAATTGAACGTCCCTTTGCCTTCCCAGCCTCCTTCATATATTCTCAGGCATAGGATGACAAAGGGAAGTCCACGAGTCACATGAAGAAAGACTGTAGCCATGGATACACGATCAGGAGCTCCTCTGTTTGTTTCCATTCTACCCCCCACCCCAACTCCATCACCTCCTGTATTTCCTCCTCATATTACTTCTTCATCATCTTTCCTCTATCCACCATCCTCTACCCAAAGTCTTTCTTGATGACACATTCAAATAAACCAGTACTTAACCATAATCTGATAGAGAGCTGGCATTCACATAATTGTTGAAAAAAATGCTGACACCCAAACTAGATAATCAAAATAATGAGATAACATTTCTATGAATGGATGAGAGGATTAAGAGTATCTGAATCGCATCAGCCCAGATTGGCATCTATCTTTCTCTGTAGTTGGAGTCTTAAGACAGGGACATAACCTCTTGAGCTGTCCCTTTATCAACTAGAGAAAAAGAGATGATTTCTACCTTGAGGCACCTTGGGGTATATCAAAAGAGACTGCGTATCTTGCATAATGCCTGGATGTGAATGAATAGTTATTTCCTCCTAGTCGTAGTCTAGTAGTGTTGTCAAGCTGTCCAATATGGAATCTTTCAAATGGCAAGTAATAATGAGTCATTAATGTCTGAGGTGGTTGGGTGTCTCAGAAAAGATAGAGATGAACAGCAATCACAGGGGAATAGTGGTGTTAGGAATTTGCAAGAGGAAATGAAGGCTTCTATGGTTAATATACTTGGCAGTGGCTTAACAGGAAATTTAAGTTGTCCATTAATTATACTTACCAATTGTGTCTAATTGGCAACTACCCCAAAATGAATAAAACAAGCGGGAGTCAAGAGAGAAAAACGGCAGGCATCCTGTCAAAAAATAAAATCTTTGAATTTCTACAACCCAATGGATAGACATGTATTTATTATATCAGATGGGCTACTCAATCTTCATAAATTTTATGTGTGACTGCAACCTAGTCAGATTCAGATCTATGCAAAAGATCAGATGTCTTAAATCTACATGTAAACATCTTATTAAAAATCAACATTCTCTCTGCTGAATGAAGAACTCTTCACTATACTATTTTAGCCTAGAATAACTACAGATGGCCAAAGGGTTGAAATGAATTCAGGTTCCATGCCTGTACCAATGCTTACCACTTAACTATCCCAAGGAATCCTAAGTTGCAGTTTTTGAAAATTTGAGTCCTATGTTTTCTAGAACAGGACAGAACAGGAACTGGACTCCATCCCACTTTCCTCTTAAAAACCATTTCTATGAATTCTGGAGAAATATTCTCAAGTGATGAACTTCATATGACCTAGAAAACTAACCTTTCAGAGGCTAATCTTGATTTTTTTCCTTTAAAGAAGAAGTCAAAGAAATGCCAAGGTTTCATGAAACATGAGCAATGTCATTTACTGGATAAATTCTCTATATTCTGTTCACTACTGGTCAAGATATATAGTTAGACTTGAATTGGTGGATAGGTAGGTAGACAGACAGATATGTGGATGGATGGATGGATGGATGGATGGATGGATGGATGGATGGATGGATAGATGGATGGATGGATAGAAGCATGGATGAATGGAAGATGGTGAATGGAAGGATGGATGGACAGATTAGATAATGAGTTAGCTAGCTACTTAAACAGACAGATACTTTGATTGTATATAAATTCTTTTTTCCTTCTTTTCTAATTTGGCTACTCTACCCTGAAGTGGAAGAAAAATTCAGTGAAATACTATGTTCTAGGTTTCTAATTTGCTAGTCAAGCTATCTTTTGGCTAAAGGTCCCAGACAACATTCCTATTTCAAATCCCTTGAGGGAGAATCTCTAGATACTCAGGACATTCTGCTTCTGTCTTCACTTCATTCTCTAGATACAGTCTTCAAGGATGACCTCAGATTCTTCCTTCATAAGATCAGCCGAGACTTCTAGACTAGCCTCGGGCTGGGAAGGTGGCTCAGTGGTAGAGCACTTGCCTTGCATGCATGAGGCCCTGGGTTCAATTCTTCAGCACCACATAAGCAAAAAGAAAAAAGCCGGAAGTGGCGCTGTGGCTCAAGTGGTAGAGAGCTAGTCTTGAGCTGAAGAGTTCAGGCCCCACGACTGGACCCAAAAACAAAACAAAACAAGACTAGCATCTACTTGTGGCCATTGTTGGGAGGTAGGAGTTGGGCTGGGGTGGCTGGTTGGTGAGAGGTATGGTGTTCAGTCTTTAAGGAACATCATTTGGGCATTTCTCAGGGCTATAATCTGACAACGCTGGCTTCTTTTATGGGGAAACCATAAAACAGTATCTCATGGAGCAGAGGATATAAGTTGGTTCTTCAGAGTTCATAAATAACACACCAAGAGTAATTACTGTACATTTCCCAGAAAGTTCCTAATTAGTATGCCTCTGAGAACACAAATTAAGTTTGTGCATACACAGTCCCTTGACTGGTCTACCACTATGTATGGTAATTAGGCCATTTGCTAAATACTATAAGCAAGGCTTTAAAAGAAACTACCACACAAACTTTCCCAGAAATTTTAGCCCAAGCACGGAAGATAGAATCAAGTTAAAAAATAGGTGCAGCTACAATTTTTCTGCAGAGGAAATAGCATGCTGATATTTGCAGTTTATTCTTCCCTGGTTATCAAAATCAAATGATCAAAATTTTAAATAACACTTCAGTGACAATCAAGCAGAGTAAAAATTCATGGCATAATTAAAAATGGAATCCTAGATAATAGATATGTATTAATTATGTCCCTAGCTGTCTTAATATTTCCATAATTACTCTTCAAGACCCAGTAGAGAAAATGGTCTGGGTGTGTGTGTAGGGGGAGCACCAGCTTTTTTTGAAGTGGCTTTCTCCATTTGCATGTAAAAGTTACAGAAAGAGATGATATAAATAAAATCCACCTACTTTACCATGCAGCTCTTTGAATACAGAGATGACATAGACCCGAGTGGTATAAATTACACACACAGGCTTCTTGGGTCTGTCACTTAATGAAGCTAGATGATCTATACACATCTATCACACACATTGTACTACTTATGATTCTGTATTTTGAGATAATATCTTCCTGCATATCAATCTGACCATAAAAAGGAAGCAATGAGCCATATATTTTCCCTTGTTATTTTGCTGTTCCATTTCCTGACAAATGAACTCTAGTGCATGTGTGCTCCTTATGCATGATTGTGGCTGAAGTTTTGCTATGCCAAAAAAAGCTAAAGGAAAATATTAGCGAAATTCAAAGAAGTTTAGATTACACACAAAGTATTAAATTTATGACGTCTGAAAGCTTTTACCTGTGCGGCTAACAATCCACTGACCCCATTCTGCCTGTCAAATTGACTTGAAATCCCTTTGCTAGGTAATTCCTATGAATATTCCACTCAGAATTTCTTTTATGTGAATTCTTAGTGTATTTTGTATCATTAGAAGACATTTAACACTTTACTGCTCTATAAGGAAGCCCTTTGAATACAGAGAAGGTACAGAGCACAGAATACAGGCCTGGCTTCAGATACATCCAGATTTCATGGGTCTGCCACTTAGTAGCAGTTTGACCAGGGTCCTATTGCTGTCCTCAGTTTTCTTACTGGTCACTGGGAAAAATACTGGCACATGCTTCAGGCTTGTAGGAATTAAATCAGCTAATTTTTGGTAAATCATTTAGAATAGCCATCAACAAACCCTAAGTGTTGTTTTCAAATTTATAAGACAAGGTTCTTCAAGTCTTTGTAGGTGCACAAGCCAATCATTTTAACAAAAGAGCCTAAAAGAAATGATGTCAAGGGGAATTCTGTAACCAAGTACTCACTCTTCATGCTAAATGACAGATAGTTTCGGTTCTCGGTTTTACCACGTTTTGAAGAGCTGAAGAAATGTGATATGCTTTGCCTGCATGTGAAACATCTTAACGAGATAGTAAGGTAGGTAGTAGGATAGTAGGATAGAGATGGAGGGGTTCACTTGACTGGGGAAATACTACCATGAAACTCCCTTGTGTAACTAATATGTGCTAATAAAAATCTTTAACGAAGTATAATGGGGTGAAGAGTATATTATAGATACTTTTTTACCATGAACATATAGACAATATCGAATGAGTCATGCTATAATGGGGAGAAGGCAGATGGAATTTGGGGTGCCCAGAAGCATGATAAAAAGAAAGCTAAATAGTTGTAGGCCTGCTAGATTGTTCTCCTGGTAGAAACACACACCCAGGGCACTTTCAGCCTCCTCATTAATAATAACATGACATTGGTGTTAAGGATGAAGAATAAATTTAAATTCTTTGGTTATTCATCAGCTGCTTGGTTATTTTTTCCAGAGGATTGATGAATTGTTTTCTGATTCAGGCCACTATCTAATCTAAGCACAGAATCGGTTACTCTGGTCTCGTAATTGTATACATATTCTTTTAATGTCAAATCTGAAAACATTTTCTATGTGTTGACTTATTTTGTCTTAGGGTTAAAAACTGCTCAATGACTGAGGTAGGGAGGGAAGCAGGTGTAGTGAACACAGCTGGTTTCTTTACCCACAGGTCAATAATATTAAATGTCTGGGCAGGGAAGGAAGCAGTAAGAGATGGGTGAAAGACAAAACTTAAAAAATGAATGTATAACATTAAACACAAATACTCTAGTAAACAATAGTGTGGTACAGTCAGGATTTTTGCTAATGAGTACTTTATGGCTACATGGGGGAGGTGGGCAACTATGTGAAATGACCAGTTTACTAATTTGTTCCAGTAAAGTGGCATTGTTGTGTCTTACACTATCATTTTGTATGAACATAAGAAATGTTCAAAAAATGATACACACATATGTGAAGGAGGAAGGAAGGAAACAAATGTCCTATTCTCATTCTCATTTTCTCTCTTCCAAAAGCAATTTTCTGTTCACTGTCCAAAATAAATGTAAGAGCCAGAAGCTGGTGATTCACGCCTGTAATCTTAGCTACTCAGGAAGCTGAGATCTGAGGATCACCATTCAAAGCCAGCCCATTAACCATCAAAAAGCTGGAAGTGGAGCTGTGGCTCAAGTATTAGAGTGCCAGCCATGAGCAAAAAAGCTTGGAAACAATGCTCAGGCTCTAAGTTCAAGCCCCGGGACCAACACAAAAATAAATAAATAACTAGGAAATAAAAATAAATAATAAATAAATAGGAAAATTTTAAATCATGACATGAAAGAGTCATATTCTGCTATCTCTCCCTACCTCAAGTCTCACTGCAAATACTATTTGTTCACTTATGTCCTGTGGGGTATTTTATAAGTACATAAATAGCTAACTGATGAAAAGTAAATGTGATTATACTAAGCAAACAGTTGTATGGTTGTAAAATAAGCTTTTAACTTTAAGAAAATACTTCTAGATATTTTCCTGTTTGTACTCAAACAGAATTACTATATTATCCATACTACTTACAATAATTTCAGATTATTTTAGAGTCAGCTTATTGATAAGTGTTTATTTCTGTTTTATTACAGTAAATAGTTCTACAGTAGGTATACACAGAATAAACTCCTAAGCATAAAACTATAGGGGAGATCAGCCAAATTGTTTTGCCAAATAGAGTTAGCCATATTTGCACATCAAAATATATGAATAAACAGTTCCATACATATTTATTTAAATAAACATTCTAAATGCCAGTTTGGTTGCTTTAAAATTGTATTGCATGTGAATGAGATAGAATCTTTGAATTTTCTTCCTTCTCATCTTCCCATTGATATATTTTGCCCATTTTCTTGTAGGGCTTTCCATATTTTTCTTTTTGATTTGTGCACACTGCACATCTTATGGAAATTAGATCTTTGCCTTGTGAATTTTTATCTTCTGAACTTATTTTTGTATTTTATAATGAGATTTCTAAATATTGGATTTCTGTAGAAATATGTGTGGATGGAAAAGTCATAACTGTATGATTTTTGTACAGGTTGATCATTTGTAATCTGAAAATCTAATACCCCCAAAAGTCTAAATCTGAAACACTCTGAGTCCCAAGCATTTTAGAGGATGAATAGTGAACTTGTTTTATAAAATGATGAAAGAAAAAGATGCAAAGGCAGAGGCACAGAGAAAAAAATGACGGCACAAATAAAGTATACATAGAGGAAAGGCAAACTTTAGTTTCATAGTTCTTCTTTTGTGACTTCATTAAGTCTGAAAGGCAACACATACACTTCGGCTTTGTTCATTAACTGAGATCTGCCATTTGAGTGTGACTGGATAAATGGAAACTAAAGAAAAAACTAGGACTGAATTAGTAATGGTCTGTTTGCCTTAAATGCTAAAACAACAGGCCACAAGGAACTGCTTATGAAATAAACTCTAGAAATTAATTATTCTACAGTTGTTATTAGCAAAAACATGGAATCATATGTTTTATTGGCCCGAGAAGCCTTCAAGAGCCCTCCAGGCTCGGCTGCTTTTTGTCAAATCACTAGTTACCAATTGGGGCTTTATATTAAGTTGTTGGATGCCACGTTGGATAATTGGTATAAGAAGGTCATTACCCCCTACCTCCATGCTCATCTTTTCTCCAGTCTCCTCAAACATTTCCTCCACTGAGTCACAGGATAGGTTACTTTTATTCCCACTTTCAAATAGTGCAAGAGCCTTTCATTTCTATTGTGGATTTGCAGGGCTGAACAACCTCCATTCTACTGTTGAAACAAAATTGCAGCCATGAGGAAGTCACAGGAGAATTATTTTCCAGGACTCATCTTTGACGTTTCAAGCATGGAGTGTCATAGACAGAGAATCTGCTCTCCGATTTTTAATATTTTTGTGATTTAAATGATACAAATGGTGTGTCACAAAATGTGTGGAGAAAGATCCAGTTAAGAATGCACATGCATTGTTCATAGCACATTAGCAATTATTTGGAGGCTAAAGGAGTTCATTTAGCTTAGTTAACCAAACTGGAGTTAGACTGTAGCTCCATGGTACCATGATGATCTAAAAATGATAACATTTTAGGCAGCTTGTTTCAATCCTATTGCCAGAGCTGGGGATAAACTCAATTATATAATACTGAAAAGTTCATAGGAGAGAAATGAAAGGGAAAGATGAATTATAGGAACTATTTATGGAGCTGGGCGCTGGTGGCTCACGCCTGTAATCCTAGCTACTCAGGAGGCTGAGATCTGAGGATCCGGGTTCAAAGCCAGCCCGGGCAGGAGAGACCGTGAGACTCCTATCTCCAATAAACCACCAGAAAACCGGAAGTGGCGCTGTAGCTCAAGTGGTAGAGTGCTCGCCTTGAGCTGAAGAGCTGAAGGACAGCGCCCAGGCCCAGAGTTCAAGCCCCATGACCGACCAAAAAAAAAGGAACTATTTATGGGCAAGATTCTTCAATGAATAAACACGAACATAGAGGTATGTCTTATTTATGAATGTCAGATGTGATTTTTTTCTTATAAGTCAGCTCTAGCCAACTCTTTATATATATCTATACATATATATGTATATAGAGAGGGATAAGAGAAATACCTGTCTTGAAAGCTATGTTGAACAAATGTGGCAGAGCTTGTACCTATTGCCTAGTATTTTATCTTCCTTCCATTCCTTCTTGAGTTGTACAATTCTCTTTACATTTAGTGTTGAGCTTGACTTACTAGCCTTGATTTATTACAATGTTCCATGGGCAATATCAAATAAGGAATGGCTTTACCTATTGTTATACTTTAGAGCCCATGTTGCTTTTCCCTATTCAGCTAATTGCTGTAGTTTCTAGAATTTCTCTGAGCATCAAAGACTATGACAGGAAAACTCCCAGCCTTGAGCACATTTCTGGAGTTGCTAGGCAAGAAATAATGAAAGAAAAAAAAAAACAACCCACCAAAACAGTGATGGTAAGAATGGGTGCCTCAGAATTGAAATTCTCATATGCTTTACTTCATCAGTTAGTTCTGCCTGTTAAGCAGAATGGTGTGTCTCTTCAAATGAAAAGCAGTCTTCTTACAGCCATGATGGCAGAAAGGTCAATCCAAGCCCATTTACTGTTTTAAGCTGTGCTAAGAGCTCTACTACAATGTCTTTGCTCCTTACTCAAGACAGAATAGATTTAAGATGCAGCACAAATGAAGTTAGTTAATAGGATCTAATGGAAGTATCAGAGCAGACATCCAGCTTTGTTTCAGTTATAAGGTACCAATATCTTCAGAAGTTGTTATATAATTTGAATTTTACCACTATTCTCTAGTGATATTTCTTCTATGTGTATCTTTAAACATAGACACCAAGTAATACTTCCGACGGGGTGCTGTTGGGTCAGGAAGTTCTTCATATAAAGTTGTCCTACAAGCTACAGAATGCCAACACCCCTTCTTCTCCCAGACCATTAATAAGTGTCAATCTGTGACAACTCCAAGTCCCCTTTCCATTTTTTTGTGCTGCTCTTGGGGCTTGAACTCTGAACTCTGGCACTGTCCCTGAGCATATTTGCTCAAGGCTGGCAATCTACCACTTGAGCCACCACTTCATTTCTGGCTTTTTACTGGTTAATCAGAGGGAAGAGCTTCAAACACTTCCCTGCTGGGGTTGGTTTTGAACCATGATCCTCACATTTCAGTCTCATGAATATCTAGAATTACAGGCATGTGCCACTAGCACCTTACCCTTCCCACATTAGGCCCTCTTAGCCTAGTTGAAAACAATCACGTTCCAGAGTTATCACCAAGAATGGGAGTAAAGGAATCAGGGTAAAAATGACAGCATCATTAGTACTTATTTTCTGATTATAAAATCATTTCTGCCACAAAATGATTTAAATTGATGTGTGTTATCCTATAAAATCCTATCAATTTAAGGTCCAATTTAATTTTAACCAATGAATTGTTACCAGCTTTGACTTACCTTATATACCAGCATGTTTCTTAGAGATGATATTTATCCTACTGGCAAATATTATTATTACTATTATTTTTGCTAGTTTGTGTGGATACTCATATCATCTTACACCAGTAGATATGTTGTTTTAGGAACTGCATAATAAAACATCCCCCCCCCCCGAGAGTTCTAAACACCAATATTCTTAAATGCCAAATTAGATTGTATTTTATGAATTCTCTAATCACTTCTCTTCCTTGTTTACTTGGAAATAAAATGCCAGGACCATTTTAATCTGTTGCTTTAGAGAAAAGTACTCCAGGTGGCCTCATCAAATAAGGCTACACTTAAATGTCAGATGCTATGGCGGGACAAAGAATGAACAGTATCACATTCTCTTCCAAACTAGCTTCAAAAGTAGCAGAAGCACTGATTATAGAAGTCAACCTACTCAGACACTCGCAGCATGTAATATCACAAAAAATGCATAATGTCTTCCAGGGGAGACATGATCCCATGGACTTGATTGAGTCTGATAGAGAATTTTTGTTCAAGTAGAGAACTGCAGATAGAGAATTTTAGCCTCATAATCAAACTTCCTTTATTCCCAAGGTTGATGTTCACAAAGTTATCAGACATGCATTCCAGATACAATTTCCATCTTGCCAAACCCAAAATACCATTCCAATACAAACAGCCAGCATTTAAATCAAATAAAGCCTAAGAGAACTTCAATCTTGGCTTTTATTTGTGATTTTTAAAAAAAATTAAATGGTAAATTACAAGAAGGAAAATCTGACGTTGGCTCAAATCTAAGGTTTTAATATATATGTATATATTCTGGGTTAATTCACAGTCAGCCCAAATTCTCCTACCTGAACAAGTAGAATATTCCATAATCCAACTTGCCATCATTAACTACTCTTCCACACTAAAATAGCTTGAGTTCCCAATGAGAGCTTATATTTTCTCTATTATATTATTTACACAGACCTGAGTGTCAATGGCCTTTTCAGCAATGTAGGGAAAAATGATAGTTTTCTGATTATTGCAGCAGTGATCAGAAAATTATATATCAATTGTTCTTTAACACATTATATTGGAAGAGGCTTGATGGTATGCGCCAACACATAATTTTAAGCCTCCAGCTTCTCTTTGGACACTCTTGCAGCTAAAGGTTACATGACTTAAAAATTAGAATGAGGTGATTATTCATGGTAATGAATAGCCTAGACTGTTAATAGGCTATAGGTGAAAGGCTCTTAGTTTCAGATTGGTATTTCTAGCAGTGAGGGTATATAGACATAATCTATGGTGACAAGAATCCTTGTACCCCTGAGGTATAAATGGAACTAATATGAACTGCCTTGCACAGAATTTTTTGGGATATCGACCCACTCAGAAACCAAAGGGATTGTCATCCCTGAACCACAGATACAAAAACAGAAGAAACATACTAACTCAAAGAAACCTAACAACTAAAATGATAGGGCTATGGTGATGTGAATTCATTCCCAAGTCCACCTGACACTAAAGTTTACAGCACTGACAAAGACTTGCTTTTCTCCTCCAAAGATACATTCTTCCCCGAACGCTTGAAAGAAAACTGTAATTGCTGAAGAGTTTTCTAAACTTCTTCTTTTACTTTTTTTTTTGCTGTTGTTCTTGTTGGGCATGGGCGCTGTCCCTGAGCTCTTTTTGCTCAAGCCTAGCAAGCACTCTACCACTTTGAACCACAGTGACACTTCCAGTTTTCCAATGGTTAGTTGGGGATAAGAGTCTTAAGGTCTTTCCTGATCTTCAAATCTCAGCTTGCTGAGTAGCTAGGATTAAAGGTGCCAGGCCTACCCTTCATTTGTTAAGAGCTGAAATGTTTGTTTTAAACTGTTTTTGGTTAGCTGAAAGTAGAATTTGGGAGTAGAAAGATGATTAACTTTATAAGATATATTTTATCATGAAGTAGTATGTATTGTACAGAGACAACATTTATACATCTTTATGGTATAGTTTATGATAATTCAATATATCTGCATGATATAAAATCAGCATAATAATAAGCATTCATCACTTTTGCATGTTGAGAATCCCATATGCTGCTCTTTTAGTTATATAAAAATACATAATAGGTTGATTTGGTCAGTATTTACTCTATTGTATTACAGGAGAACAGATCAATATTTCTTGGGTTATGGTGACCTTGAAACAGTGTATTTAAACTAAATCCCTGGATCAGTATGTATTTTTTGTGGCTACTGAGTCAGGGAGTACATTTAAAATTTAGGATATGTGTGGCCAACACCAAGTTAAAAATACTTTGATAGTAATATTGTTGTGTGAAATCATATGCTGCTTGGATTTCCTTCAGAATTAAAACAGAGGAGGAAATAAATGTGGTCACAGGTTAATAAATGTACAACCTGGTTGATAGTTATAGGGTATTCTTGAACCATTTTAAGATGTCAGACATAGGTAAGATGTATTTTGATAGTTAACGTAATGGCCTGACTGTTATAGTTAATGCTCTAGTTTTCATGCATATTTGATAATGTACAGTAATGTTCATAAAAATGTTTGCTTAGAATTTTAAGGTCTCCTCAGGATATTTAGTTGCTACTTCCCATGGCAGCCCAGATGTATTTCATATCTTAAAACCAACCACATTCTACCACTTTTCCTGCTGCCATCTTTATTCGAATCATGTTCATCTTTCTCAATTGTTTCAATAGCCTTCTACCAGCATCTCCTTGCTTTTAATTGTGCCCTTGACCTCAGTCTACTCACAACCACAGTGGTATTTTAAGCATGAAAAAAAGGTCCTGTAAATGTTCAGATTCAAACCCATTTACTAACCTTCAGTTGTTCACTGAACGCCCTGAGCTTTTCTGTCTGCTCTCTGTCCCCCTGGAATGTTCTTGTCCCAACAATCCCTTCATTTCAGTCATTTCTCCTGCATGCCATAGCTGATCCCCTAGTCTGCATTCACACAGACATAGCCCACCCTCGACTTCATTTTCCTTAGTAGCACTGTCTTCTGCCAGGCATCACTTATTTGCTTATTTACACATTACCCAATTTATCCTTGACTTAGGCTCAATAAATCATTCACTGCTAGTCTTCCACAACTTAACTATGATCTGTCCATAACAGGAGTTTCATGATTATTTACTGACCTTCTTCCTTGTGTATTATGTTTGGAGCCTAAAAAATTATGCATGGAAGAATATTCTAAAGCAGGTAATTTAAATGCTTATGCCTAAAAGGATTTTTAAAAAATATTATTATACACAAAGCCCATCAGGAATCCCCTGCAATGCCTCTGTTCTGACTGTTGATAGTAGGAATGAGTAGAGGAGGGGATCAGGATGAGATATTGGATGTCAGGGTGCTGGCAAAAGTATAGGACACTTGGGATTTGTGAAAGGTCATTATTACAACTGGCAGGTTGGTGAGAAATGCCTTATGGGTCTAATGTGAAGGATTCACTTTGTAGTCAAGGGAGATATTTTCCAGAAGATGTGTCATTTAGGTCAGAGAATACAAGTGACTACTGGGGGTAGGTTACTCCTCAGGGAGAGGGTGATGTGGCACTTGAAGATGTTGAGGTATATGGGCATACCCAGGACCACATTAAGGGTAGCACTGGTAACGGTAACAGGTTGTCAGAATGTCTAATGTTTGGAAAATTGAGTGCTATAAACCTATTTTCGATTTTAAGCTAGGAAATGAAACTGTATCTCAAATTGACGGAACTTAAAGAAGAAGATGTTACAGAGAAGTATCATAGGAAGGGAGATAAAAGCATGTTCAGATATTAAGGTAGATTCACTATTGTAAATATTGACTGAGGACTGTCTTATGATGCTTTGGGGTATGACTCGGTCCACTTATTTACTTATTTATTTATTTTGTCTACCTTCTTGGTTCTGTTCTTGGGGCTTCTATAAATCACTGTGGGCCATTTTCTTGATGCTAACTGAACGCAGCCCGAGTTACTTACTGCATCTGAGAAGGTTCTTGATCCCACCAGGCAGACTATGGCAGGATAGTTATCCTACCACAATTAAAGTTTAGGGATAGAACAGATATAAGCCTTGACATCATGAAGAATCTCTCAAAACAGAAATGATTGTTAATAGCATTCACTATGGCCCACGAGCAGATTCCTTCCCCTGTACTTTCAGGATGACAACCTCTGTGATTTGAGGGCTCTCTGTTGAGCTTCTGTAATCTTCCTTTTACCCTTTGATTATAATCACTGAATGGGAGATTGTGGGTCCTACGATGGCTCAAAAACAGACAACAAAGTAAGTCTCCTGATCCTGGTTTTATGTCTCTCTTCTACTTTATATCCTAGACTAGGTCTGTATTAATATATCTGTGTACTACTACTTGCCTTGATAATTGATGGTTAGAAGAGGGTCTTTTATCTCTACAAAAGAAAAGAGATGTGTCCCCAATGATCAGTTTACCCTGATATTAGCATTTGGTAGTCTGCCCCAGCATTTTTGATCATATCTATGACTCGATCTTCACACTCTGCACTGCTGGGCTCTACCGCTCATGGAGGCCAGGATGTCACTCTGCTGCCTTCCTAAGGTTACCCAGGAACTCATTATTTCTGCAAGTTGTGCAGAAACGCACCCACCTAACACATTAGTTACATTACACAAGGTGGCTGATTAGAAAAAGACTCCTTTTCCTCTAGGCAGTCTGTAAGGCTACATTCACAGTTCTAGCTGCGTTTTTACTTCAGTTTGAATCATTTTTTAAGTGGGTGTTCAACTTATGCAACTAGAGCCACTGTACTGATTAACCACTCATCTGCCACCATCGCTTGGCACAATGCCATGCTTTGCCAGTCTAGATCGATTTTCTTATCAAGGAATGTTGATTTTTGTCCCCAAATTTATTTCTTGCTTCCCCATTCTTATATCTTGTATCTTTTACCTCGGTCCACTAAGCTTTCATTTGTAAGTTGATGATATTAAAGAAAATATTATCACATATAAAAAATCTGGGTGGATCTACTACACAGAATTTACCTCTTCTATCCACTGTGGTAATAAGCTCAGTTTTAATATTTCTGGCAAAAATCTACGACTCATTGATAATAGTGCTTTGTTACATTTGATCTGTGCTGGCCTGTGACCCAGTTTGTAGTCCTATTAGTTTGTTTCTTCCAGAAAATGTTCACTGTGGACTACCTCTGAAGTTCTTTGCAGAGATAGTTTGGGAAGGGTGTCTTTGAATACAGTTTTTATTTCAAACCTAAACCAGACCTCACAATTCTATCTTTCACTGGGAAAGAGTGAAGGCGGAGACTTGGCTACTTAGGGAGCAGTAGTTAACAGTCGAAACCAGAGAAAAGGATGAGGAGAAGAGTGATCTGAGGAGTCTCCCGTCCCAATTCTGGGAGGCAGGCCCATGTGGGACATGTGCAGAAAGAGACCAGAGTAGGGAAAAATGATTTGGACACATTGAGCTATGTTATGTTGGATATCTGAAAAGTAATCTAGTCAAAGAGAATCTCTTCTTTTAAAAAATTTGAAATTATGGGGTTGGGAAATCTGATCGATTAGATTCACATTTCCCTCATGGGTTATATAATTATCACAAACCTTGAGGTAGGAAATCTCCTGTGTTCCTTTGTAAAAAAACATGACATTTTATTTTGTGCATTTTATTTTGTGAGGATAGACACTTTCACTTTGTTATCTGGGAAACATAATAAAGACAGCAAGAATATATAGTATGGAGCCCCTACCCACTTATGAGAAATGTTACTTTGGCTATCAGACATGTATCATATGGTATACATAAATGTACACAGACCTTTAAACACATAGGTACCTAGCAACAGTGAATAATACAAAAATGAAGAGACAAGAGTTTAAGTTTCTCCTAGTTTCCGGGCCTCATTGAATATATAGCAGAGCCCACCAGCGTGGAGCATGAAGAGAGGCCCGTAGCAGATGGTCAGGGGTGCCAGGTGTGACCACCAGATGCCAGACAGTTTCCCATGACGCTTTAGCTTAGAGAATGTTCAGAACCATTAACATACCTCTGTCAAGCCATATCTGTGCTAAGACCAAAACAGGATTCTTCTTTATTTTAAACAACAACAACAATACAAACTTAATAAATAAAAATAATTTCTCTCGGGTGCCTTTCTTCCTTGGAGTATTGTGAAAAGGATGTAGACTACGTCTGGAAAGAAAGCTTATTTGCATTCCCCAATCCCGAATGGAGTTGAGTTTTTTGTGTGTCATAAGTGAGTTTGGGCTCAATAATTCTGTCGTCATTTCTTCCAACAGTCTTGCCCTAGATGACTTCCTTTCAGCACTTCTAACCACTGGACTTCGAGAAGGGAGAACTCATGCTAACAACCTGTTCCAGGTTTGTGGCTTGTTTGTGTTTTTAAATATCATTTCCAGCATACTTCCTACAAGATATAACAATGGGAACAGTGGCCTACTTACTTGTGTTTATCTTCTGAAGTGAAATATGCTTTTCTAGTTGTCTCCGGAGTTTCACTTCTGCTCCATATTTTCCAGTGGTCCCATTGTCAGCCAGAATGAAATGGGAATGCATACTGTTCAGAACAGTGAGCTTACTCATGGGATTGGACATGGTCTGGTATGGCCGGACCACCTGAAAGGATCAAAAGGAAGATGCAAAAGTCAGAGGAGAGAAGAGGAGAACTAAAGAGAATAGGAAAGGGAAAAAAAAATCATTCTCTGGTACAGTCTGCATTCTCTTCCTAGAATTAATTTGGGTAAAAAGTAAGATTTAAGGTAGAAAGTTTCATTCAAAGCAAGACCATGAGTGGAAAAAATATTTAATATAGCAAATTTATGGAGAGATGAGTCTGTGTTTTCATGGAACCCAAAAAAAGTGGCATGATCCATCAGAAAGAATGACATTTCCCCATTTGTTAGGAAATGGAAAGGTTTGGAAAAAATTATATTAAGTGAAGTAAGCCAGGCCCAAAGAAACATAGGTCCCATGGTTTCCCTTATTTGCAATATCTAGTATAGGTATGAGTCAAGCAGAAAAGGTCAGATAATGTGATGTTAGGAAAATGAACCCTTAAATATGTATTGTAATGTTTTCGTTTCTTTCATGCATGTGTTTCTAACGCATTTATAAGATTATTTCTTTGTTGCTTTGTATGTCCCTCCCCCACAGTGTAACCCCCGCTTTCACTATATTTGATGTCAGTATAACATGTGGAGGAGATGGGGACAAACAAGTCGTTTAAGGATTCAGGTGGACCTGTTGCAACAATGAGAAGTACAAAATGTCATGTCAAAACCAGCTTTACAATGTCGGTGTGGGGGGGGGGAGGGGGGTATAATTGGGTGGGGGGAGGGGGGAGGCTGGGAAGGGAGGTGAAGGGTAAACAAAGGAGGAGGCTGCAATGCTTGGTAAGAAATGTATGCATTATTCTGCCCATGTAATTGTAACCCCTCTGTACAGTATGTTCTCAAATAAAATAAAATACAATTAAAAAAAAAGTGGCATGAAAAATGATTGCTTCACTTTTGAAGTCCATATTTTGTTTGCTAATGAACCCTAATGATTTTTAACTTTAGTTAATTTGTTGTTTTTTTCTTTGCCTCTTGTAGCATGCCCAAGCTTTAATAGGCAGAGCAAAACAATTAAGATTGTGAATAGGGTTGGGAGCAGAGTTTGGGAATGAGAAGAATGCTGTATTTCCTGTCAATCCCTCTTAGTAATCAGAAGATCTATTATTTAAAGTCAATACTATTACTATTAGACACCTTATTGAAATGTAAAATAACTTTATTGTAAACTGTCTCTGGAGACAAAAATGAGTCAGGTAAAGAATGTTCACCTCTGTTGTATTCCACCTTTTTCTTGTTCTTTTAATTTCATGGTGAATTATGCTACCCACCATGGAGCGATTTCAGTGTGATCTTTCATATTTTGGCATAAAAAGAAAAGCAATATATCAACTCTGAGCTAGTTGTCTTGTGTTCATCATCTGTATTTCTTATAACAATCCTTCAAGTGACTTTATGTTCATTTTTATAAATGAGAAGCTGCAAAATAGGTAAAGCAAGTTAGGTATAATTTTACTACATACACACAACTAGAACTCACATCTACACTTACCTGATTCCAAAATCTCTGTGTATGGCCTTTTCCCATACTGCTTATGTTTGCAATGGAAATATAAGATGATGTGTTGGCAATCTATCACTAAAATATTTAGGCTGGAACTTAAAACTGTGAGGAGGGAACATTCAACATGCTTCTAGATCCATGGTGTCAGTAAAGCTATCGCTGTGCTCAATCACTGAAAGTGACAAGACAAGAATAGACACCACTAGGTTTTATTTCAGAGTCTTGGTGCAGGGTGCACATTATTTATAAAAATGAGATGCTCTTGCTCCTTTTCCACATGTAATCATTCACCATGCAAAGCTGTAGTAAGATTGAGGAGTTTGTTAAAGGAATTACAAAGTGATTTAGTAAGGGCAATTTTCAATAGTAGAGATTTTATGTAACTCATTTTTTATACTCTGTTGCTGATTTAAACCTCCACAATCCTAGGTGCCTGAAAAATAAAATGTCCTCCACAAATAGTGAACGGATGAATAGGCAAACTTCTAACAGACATTCTTTTGTTCTAATCTCAAGAAAAATATCCTCTCTTTCCTGGTTTGGAAATTGAGCTAATTTAAATTCAACATGGGGTAAATGTAGTCCTGAGCTTTTGAATAGTTGTTAGTCCTATTATTAAAAGCCCAGTTAAAAAATATAGCATTAAGAGAATGTTAATTCACAGTTTCATTTCCATTGCCTTTTATTGATAAGGAAAGCTCATAACTTTCTGGTCATTGTCTCTAGTAATTTCATCAAAGAGCAATCAATAAATGCTTTAACTGAGTGAGTGGGTAGAAGTCCTCCAAAATATGGAATCACAAAGCCCTTCTTGAGCTTTTCCATCCCTGGAAGAGAAGGTTGCTTGTGGCTGAATTTCCCATTTTGTTGCTACTCATTTTGATTATACAAAACATTTGGTCTACAGTGGAATACAAGTTAATAAATATTAATGCTTGGTTGAAAGAGGCTCAGCAGAAAGACTTTCTCCTACTCTGAAAGTACCTTGGTATTGTGCTTCTGGACAAAAGAAAATGTCTTTGTTACTGTTTTCTGTTTTCTAGCAGTAGCTCCTGAAAACTCTTTCAGAAAGAGAGGAGAGACCCAAACCAGTCCTCTGAGAGGCAAGGAATGAATTTTCTAGATGTTAAACACTGTGTGAATGTGAACCTCAGTCACACACACACACACACACACACACACACACACACACACACACACACACACACACACACACACACACACACACACATTTTTAATTCCTGAGGATCTACTTAAAGATTGTCAGAGAAAGTGAAATTTTCAAATGAATAAAGAAAGGAAAATGATTCTGAGCCAAATTGGTGGCACCACAATGAGAATAAAAGAAGGAAATGAGTCTGTGCGCCTCTTCCTTCCAGTAAGTCTCTTTCCTCTATCACTGGAGGAAAGAGCAGCTCTAGGCTGCTGACTTTTCAGTCTTTCTGCCTTGTGGAACATAGCTCGGCAGATCTCTGGAAACGAGTCTATCTGAATCAGCTATGGTATCAGGGTTAAATTTACAGGATTCAAGAATTTTGATTTCTTCAACCTACTAATTCATTTTTCTTTCTATCTTTTGCATAGGCAAGCTAGAAGTGGCTATAGTTTGACAATGTGCAGAACAGAGCTATAAATCTGAAAATAAGCCAAATGTTCTAATTTGGTTTTCAGTCCTCATTGAAGGAAAACAGGCTGAGACCTGGGAAAACCCAGGATATATGAATCATGAAAATCTGCTAGAGTTCTAATTCCGTCATGGCTGGGGGAATTGGAGACTCAACATTTTAATTAATTTGTAAAAAGGAAATGGTAAAAACCAGTTACTTCGTGGGGATTAGTTGAGATTGTATGTGCAAAGTGTCTGGCAAAAATATGCCTGGCGCTTAGCAAGCTTCCTATAAATGATCATCTTTCTTGTAGCTCTATTCTATCTTTCTAAGGATAAACTCAGTTTCTGATTGTAAACCAGTGATTAGACTATTACATGAGACAAATAAATGATGTCTATCTTATACAGGTATAAGAAGGTAAAATAATCCAGTTGAAAAATTATGCAAAGCATGTTTTCTTTGTCACATTTTTCCATGCATCTAAGAGAATGGTGACCTGGAGATATTTATTGATGAACCTAAACGTTAGAAATACCTTCTCCAGTACTTTAGAGAGATGCATTTTGCTCCAACTTGCCTACAAAATACACTTAATATTGCTTGGTTACAAATATGCCCCCAGTTGATTTTTGTTTGAGTTACAATTTGCAGGTGCACAAAAATTTGCTGTTCTTTCTGTCGCATTTTCCAAATAGGAAAAAAAAAGTCTTTTCAGAACACAAATGATTATTGTCCTCTGATAAAAGGTTTGGAGGTCAGGAAGCCACTTGAGTGGTTAAGAGATTATGAAACTAGAAAGTATGTGTTGGTTGAGAGTAACTAACATGTGTGTGGCTTGTAGGAATATTGGGTTACTACAGCATATTTCTCAGCCTGCATTCTGTGAGAAAAATGATTCTCTGTGAGAATCATAGCATGTAATGGGTCTCTTTCTTTGCTAAGAATACAAGATGGTTTAGGTTCTACACATGAACACTCATATATTTTCTGTGTCATAGTCACATAAGGAATCTGTGATAAGAAATCTCTACGGGTCTCTGAAAGACCTACATAATAAGAGAGTATTCAGGATTGGTACATATAGTCATATCTAGATCTACAAGGTAGCTATATTTAGAAAAGGCAAATCTATCTACACTTATAATGTAGGCACCATCAGCCAGAATACTTCCAAGTAATTTCTTATTCCTCAAGAATAAATGACAACGTTCTTCTCCGCTCATTAATTCATCATAAACTATTTAGTATTATGCTGGCTGATGAATTCGTGATTCTGGCTCCAAAGCTTTTGTGTACTGCAACTCTGAAACAAAGTGAAATGGGGATTATACAATAGACTATTAGACAATAGACTAATAGGGACATCACTATTGCCACATAGAGGTTGATTCAGACACTGTAGAAAAAACGATCATCATTTACATTCTGGCACTAGAGTTCCTGGGATGGACTCAAATCAGCCATTTATAAACTGGTCTAATGTATCTTTTAGAGTCCTTCTAGCTATTTTCATTCCGGATCTTACCCAGGACTATTTAGCAGGAAATCAGAATACTTGGATTCTAGTTTATCTTGGTACTTATACCTTTGGTAAGTGTCCAAGTTTATTTATTCATTTAATCATTATAAATTTCTTAAGGAAACACAAATATGATAGTTTTGTGCTGATTAGAGGAGATATGTAATCATGTAAGTACAGGTCATGTCCCCGATAAATATTCAAAATATATTAAAAGACTTTTTTTGTGTAATGGTTTTTCAATCAGAAGAGAACTATCATTTTTGAAGGCTTCCTCTGAGATATGCTATTTTAAAAAGCAAATTTGTTTTCCTTTTCAAGTGAAGGTAGAGCAATGACCTTTCATGTAGTGTTCTCTACAAAAATGAAGTGACTCTCTGATGTCCAGGGGTCTTTTCCTCTTCACAGTGATTTCTACAATGCAACAGAAGTTTTGTTACCTGGGAAATCTTTCCTGAACAAAACTGAGTTTACTAAATTAGATTTTCGTGGTATCAATCCCAGGTCTTCCACAATCCCAGACTCATTTGCTAGTAAGTTGTGTGTCTATATACCTCAAGTAAGCAGGCTAAAGGACATATAACCAAGGAGTTATCTTTTTCTCTTAATAACACCATGTTTTTTTTTTGTCAGTTATAGGGCTTGAACTCAGGGCCTGGGCACTGTCCTTGAACTTTTTCATTCAAGGCTAGTGCTCTACCACTTGGAGCCACAATGCCATTTCCAGTTTTCTAGTGGTTAATTGATGATTTGAGTCTCACAGACTTTCCTGCCCTGGCTGGCTTCAAACCACGATCCTCAGATCTCAGTCTCCTAAGTAGCTACGATTATAGGAATGAGCCACTGGTGCCCAGCAACATCATGATTTTAATTTAGACTAGAAGAAAGTTAGCATTCATTAACCATATCTTACATACCAGGTACTCTTAAGACAAATTCCCATGGAGTAATATGGTTCATATATATGTATGCACAAAGCATTTATTGTAAGGGGAATTGTAGAGCTAAGAGAAATGAGATTCCTTGGCCAATACATCTTACTAACAGCATGTAGATCTGAAGCCCAAAGTTCCTTCACAAGTCAGGTTTATTAAGAGGGAAGACAGAGGACTCAATCTAAGTTTGAATTTATGAGAATATTATGGGTTGTTTTTGCTGCCGAACATTTTTTTGCCAGTTTCTCATCTGGGCTTTGGAATCCTTCTAACAACTGATCAGATTATTTCCAGTGGAATCATCTAGAACTGCGTGTAGGAACAGGTTAGAAAGGCCCCAGCAGGAAGGACAACAGAGTTGTACTTTGGCCGAGAAGAAACAAAAGGAACGTTGGGATTTTCTTAGCATCAGGCATTCTGATTCTGCCAGGAAAGAGAGCATACTGCTGAGAGGTAGGGAGCAAACTCTGGGTCAGAAACGGAGAAGCATGGGGACTGAGAGAAATAAGTAAGAAAAGAAGAAAGTCTCAGTATGTCCACAGAGTATAACCAGAGAGGACTGAGCCAGTGGGGCACTAGCTGGCAGTTTCCTCTTGAAGGTAGCATGGCTGGGAGAATCAAGCAGGTCATGCTGAAGCCCACATTCTGCCTCTCAGCTTGGCAGTAAATCCAAGGAGCTAGGAGCACTGGAAACTCACTTCCAAAGAGCACCCTGCTACTTACTTTAGCCATGTGACTCACTAGAAGTTGTAGACGCATTGACTGATTACATTTTTTTCTGAAGTATTTTGAAAGCATGTCCCTCAAAGGTGTTCTCAGGGGGCTCCACTACCTTTACTTATTTTTCCCACTCAAACAGTCTCATCTCAAGTAACTCCATCAAAGGAGGGACTTTCTTTAGCAATCACCGACTCACCTCTATTGGAGAGAATGAAGCAGGAATGGTGTGTGCCTTCCAGATCTAGATCAGCAAAAGGTTTCTCTGTCCGATCACTTACTTAAGTGGAAGCCGACACCATGTTGTGAAATCAATAAAGGAATCCTAAGAAGATGGCCACATAGCTAAGAACTGCCAAAAACCTGCAAGTCAGTCTTCTTTGAAGAGGGCAAGCTCAGTCCCATTTAGTCCTTCAGTTGAAGCTGCCCGACTCTCATTTTGACTGTTAACCTCAAGAGAGACTCACAGCTGGAACCATCCAGGCAAATCATTCCTAAATTCCTCACCTACCCAAATCATGAGACAATGCGTGTTTGTGGAAGATGCTAAGTTTTGGCATATTTTTTTTTTAAATCCATCAATAGATCACATATAAGGAATGTATGTTTATATCATTTCTTTTGAGACTTCAAAATGTATCCTTTCCATCTGTTCTTGAATGGCTGATAAAATTTTATCTCTACTCTCTCTACTCCTGCCCCTGAGTTCTCTGCATTCCCTTCCTAACTCTGCTCCATTCTGGTTTTTGGTGACTGGGTGAGTGGTAACTCACCTCTTCCAGGCTCCTCAGACTTATGATCTGCTTCTCACTCTCTTTTATTTGGCAAATATTCAGACTCCTATTCTTACCCTCTTGTTAGTGGGTGACTCTGAGCAAGTTATTTATTTTCTGGTTTTTTTTTACATGTAAATTGTTTTCTCCGCCATCCCATGTAAATGGAGACCAACTGTCATCTTACTGACAAACACACGATCCCTACTTACAGTGGTGGCAGAGGTGTTACAAACTCAGGAGAAAGAATGTTTCAATGGTTGAATCTTCCCCTGGACAAATGTTATGAGATATAATATTCTCTCATGATGCTGGCTTTTAGCTGCAACCCATAACTTCCAGGCAGCCACAGGATTAGAAAAGTAAGCCACCAACAAAGTAGAGTGGACTAGGTTAAATAAATGACACAGGTTTTCCAGTACTTTACTATGAATAGCTTGAAAATTAGATAATTCTGGTTGACTGCAGGTAACTAGGAGTAATCTGAGCATGTTGAAGATATGGTGGGCTAAGACATCATAATGGATAGGCTCAGTATAGTAAAGGGCATTTTCATCACTCTTCTCAAGAAGTTTTGCCCAATGCTGTGTGTCAGAAGGAAAATGGCCTTACTTCCCTCAGTCTCAGAGATATTTAACATTGCCTTCGCTCTGTCTTTCAGAAGCCTACTTTTCCTTTGCTTTCCGTTCATTTTATTCTTAAATCTCAGACATTTCTATAGTCTCCTTTCTGGGCTAACCAAAGACTTTTTCTCTCATCAGCCATTACATCTCAGAGCTCATCAAGATCTTGGCTCTGGTGCTTTTTCCTCCCTCTATGTATTCTGCCATGGGGAGGGTAAAGTGACTTTTAACTGCTGTGTGTCAGAGGCCTTCCAGAGCCAAATGTAGCCAGATCTTGCTATTAAACTTCCACACTGTATTCTGGCTAGCTTGTCAGATTTTCAGTTAGATATCTCAAAACAATTTTCAAAATTAGCATGCTCGAATCCAAACTTCTCACTGCTTTTTACCCAAACTGTATATCCCACATGAAAGACTAGAACTGCTATCTCAGCAGTTAGCTTATAACCTGAGTGTAGGACAGGCTCAGCAGGCATTGGCTCCTTTGGGTAGGTTTCCTTGCCTCTGACTTTCTTCTCTCACATTCCCAGAGAACATTTGATCTTAGCTGGTCATAAACGTCTAACAAACACGCTAAGGGCACTGTTCAGAAGTTTTCTTATGTCTATGAGGTCATTTTTGGCTCAACTCAAAAATAAGTGAGAAATATATAGAATTGCTATCTCCATACACATTAGCCATCCCATTGTTACTGAGCTTGATGTTTCTTGGCTTGAACTACAAAGTTGATATCATAAGAGCTCTTTCCAATTAACCATAGTTCTTGAAGGCTATAAAACTCAGGGAGATAAATCTATATTTCTGAGAAAGTATAAGAACAAGGAATAGGAAGATAATTTAATAACCATAGAAGATGATATGCTGGGAAATCTAGCCAAATGGAATGTCTATCCACAAGTTAAAATGAAAAGTACTTTTTCTTGTGATTGTAATTGGGTTTTTAATTTAGCATATGTCTGCTTAAAAAAAGAAGAGTGGTAAGAACTCAGATTGTTTATTCTAGTCAAGTTGTTTTCTAAAGCAAAGAATCTGAATTTAAAATGTGTTGCACAAAAATTATGCACTGGATTTCTCAACTTTTCCTTGGTGGTAGTTTCTTAATCATCTTTCCAGGAATAGGTGCCCCTATTCTCCCGGGACAAAGAGAGGGTCTCTGGTGATTCATTGAGTATATCCGAATGTAGAATTTATAGGTACATTTGCCAAATCACAACTAATAATTAAAAATTCATATTATCATTGAATACTTCTTTTATCTCATTTAACAAATGAAAAATGGCTCTAAACCCATGTTCAGTTTATTCCACTCTCAAAAGGATCTAATACATACCTTATAAGATATGTAATCACAGGATTACATTAGGAATCTAGTAAATCATGGTTACCACCATTATAATTATGTTCATCGAAACTGTGTGATGACAGATCAAATGGTTTGGTAGTCCACTTAGAGATGAAGTCGTATAGTGTCCCAATAGCACTGATGCAACAGACTAAATATTTATGTTTTTCCAAACTCATATGTTGAAGTCCTAACCTCCTCGTTGACAGTGTTAGGAGGCAGATAATTAGAGGGTAATCTGGTCATGAAGGTAGTTCCCTCAAATATGGCGATTACTGAGGTAAAGACCCTTTTGAAGAGACCCCAGAGGCAATCCTAACCTCCACCACCATGTTGGGGGATAGTCAAAAAGAACCACCCAGATTACAGAATGATAGGAAATACATTTCTACAGTTTCTAAGCCACTTGGTCTAGGGTATATGGTTATACCAGTGAAGATAGGCTGCGAAACCTGAAGAAGAAGACCAGTGTGGGAGAATTACAATCAGAGATAGGATGCTGGGAAGGAAGGATGGAAAGGAGCCTTGAGCTCAGTTTGTTGAATTGGAGGATGGTAGAGTATGATAAGAGAAATGGGATTGTACTAATACTATGGCGGAATCACTGTGGTGGTACTGACCTCAATAACTGAAACAGGGCACATTTTCAGGTCTAAAGTGGTAGATCAAAACATACTACGATTTGAAAATCTGTCCACTTCGTACTTCGCCACAGAATGCCACAGACTAGTTCTAGAGAATGAGACATACAAGATCCAATCTAGAAGTCAAGACGGATGAGGGCATAATGGTACTGGAACAACAGACCTAATAAAGTCTTCTCTCAAATGGGCTTAAGCCTACTTGTGGTCTTTATCTGAAGATACAGCAGACAAGATCCTAGGACTTCTGGCTCCAGCAACGGCAGCATAGAGGTGCTTGAGAGTTCCAAAAGAGCCAAGGAAAGATAAGAGTCCCAATACCAGAAGCTCTAAGCTGTAGTAATAGAAGGAATAGAAAAGTTCCAGAGAGTGACAGGCTAAAACTGAAAGAAGTCAGGACTACAAATGATGGCACACGTACTGAGAGATGAAGGACTGGAGGCTGAGATCTGAGGATCGGAGTTCAAAGCCAGCCGGGACAGGAAAGTCCATGAGGCTCTTATCTCCAATAGACCAGCAGAAAACTGGAAATCGTGTTGTGGCTCAAGTGGTAGTGCAGGAGCCTTGAGCTGAAGAGCTGAGGGACAGCGCCCAGGCCCAGAGTTCAAGCCCCATGATCAACAAAAACACCACCAAAAAAGGTTATTTCATGAGGTTGATTATATACAATGGAAGGATGAAGGCTAAAAGGCATTACAGTTGGATGGGTACAACATTTACTAAACATAAGCAGTTTATCATATTTTCTAATTTGATGGGTTTGGGGAGTGGACCAACAATGACCAATCTGTATTACTCAGCCTTTTTATGGTAATTTAAAATTACATTCCTTTTCCTAATTTTTTGAGACAGAATTTTGCTATGTCACTGAGGATCCCTCAAATTTGAAATCCTCCTTCATCTGCCTCTGGAATGGCTCAGTTTCATTTTACTTTTTAGTGAACACATTAGAATAGTGAAACATAAATCACCATAAATGGCATATGCTAGGAATAGTAATTTTTTTTTTTTTTTGTCGGTCGTGGGGCTTGAACTCTGGGCCTGGGTGCTGTCCCTCAGCTCTTCAGCTCAAGGCTAGCGCTCTACCACTTGAGCCTCAGCACCATTTCTGGTTTTCTAGTGGTTTATTGGAGATGAGTCTCACAGACTTTTCTGCCCCGGCTGACTTTGAATCGTGATCCTCAGATCTCAGCCTCCTAAGTAGCTAGGATTACAGGCGTAAGCCACTGCTGTCCGGCTAGGAATAGTATTTTTATTCTAACTTGAAACTTACAATGCAAACTCTATTATTACTTAAGAGCCTAAGAAATTGTATGTGAAGTTCAATTCGCCAATATTATGAGAAGAAAGTATTACAGTGCCTGATATTCAATTAATCTTGATGAATAACTTGCTGAATAAATAGAATGAAACTGTTTTAATTGTGTATTCTATACTCTTCCTCCTTACTTTCTCTTTATAAAGGATAATTTATGTTATCTTAGTTTTGATAATATATATCTTTAAAACTTTTTAAATTGGTACTTTTAAATTATATACATAGGCAAGGCTCAATGTGGTACTTCCATTGGTGTTTATAGCATGCACTGATAAAATTCAAATTTTCTTTTTTTTGCCATTCTAAGTCAACATTTACTGTTTACTAACTCATCTGCAATTAAACGTACTTTTGTGATGTAAGAGACGTAGACAATAATGAGCATTTCGTATTCATACCAGATTATATGGCTAGTCTGCACACTGTTAACAGTGACCTTTCAGTCTTCTGAAAGCTTGCTCTTGTTATTTCAAATTTTCTTTTCCAGCCCCCCACACCATTCTCAATCTCTGGCAATCACTAATCTTTCAACTGTTTACACATCTGAGAGAGAAAATGTACTAATCTGTGGGTGGCCGATTTCACCTAATTTTCTCTAGTTCCATCCATTTGGCTTTCATTCTTCTTTATGGCTGGATAATATGTTATTCTGTGTGTAGGGCTGTATACATATGTGTTTTCCTTATTCATTTATCTACTGATGGATATCTACACTGACTCCATAACTAAGCTATTTTGAGTAGAATCACAATAAGCATGGGTTTGCAAGTTTCACTCTGGTTTGTTGGTTTTATTTTCTTAGGATACATACCTAGAAATAGGAGAGTTGAATTATATGCTATATTGTAATTTTAGGTCATTGTGGAACTTCCACAGCATTCAGCTATACTGATTTCATTCCCATAGACCGTATAAAAGAGTTCATTTTTCTGTATATCCTTGCTAGCATTTGTTTCTTTTTTATTTCATTTTACTTTTGATAGTAACTATTCTGAGGTGAAGTGATATCTCATTGTAGTTTTGATTTGCATTACTCTAGTGGCTATTCAGATTATTAAACATTTTAATTGGATAGTAATCATCATTATTAAATAAGACTAATCATTATTATTATTTAAATTGGATTATTTATTTTTATTTTTTAGTTTTTATATATCCTGGATGTTAGCCCTCTATTAGAGAAATATTTATATATATATATTTTTCCCTTCTGTAGGCAATCTCTTCACTCTAGGTTTTTTTTTCTGTGCTTTCTAGGAGATTTTCAGGAGCTTTATAGTTTGATATAATTCCACAGTTCAGCTTTTGCTTTTGTTATTGTTGTTTTAAAGTTTTTATTTCTGTGCAGAAGACAGAACTTCTGGAGGTCAAATAGGGAAGACGTAGTAGATTCAAACCACGATGAAGTCATAAAAACAAAAGAATATAAATTAGAAGTCAAGCAATATAACCCACAATGTTTTGGATGTGATTCTTCGTCCCAGGAACCCTAACTTCTTCCTAGTAAGATTTGTTTTTAAGTTTATTTACCTTTTCCTGTGCTTCTCAGGATTTAGGTTTGCCAGCTTGATTTCTGTACAAGGTGAGATCAAGTTTCAGACTTCTGCCTGTCCAGTTTACAAGCACCATTTATTATGAAGGCTGTCTTGTCTCTAACATATATTTCTGGTAACCTTATGGCAAAGTCTTTCACTTTTTTGGATAAGTTTATTCCTACAATATTTTTGTTACCATTATGATTGAAATTTCTTCCATTAATTTTACCAGCAAACTCATTATTAGTATGTAAAACATTTTGACACTCTTCTGACTTTGTTTACCTTTATTTGGTTGAGTCTTAAGGATTTTTTTTAACATTTAGAATCATATTATTTAGAAACAGGGATAGTTTGACTTCCTCCCTGTTTGGGGGTCATCATTTTCTTTGTTTTATCTAATTTTCCTGTCTAACAATTCCTAGTACTGATCTGAATGAAAGCAATGAAAGTGGACGCATTTGTCTCATTTCTGATTTAAGAAAGAATACTTTCAGGTTTTTCGCATGCAGCATAATCCTGGATTTGGGTTTATCATACAGCATCTTTACTATGTTGAAGCGCAATCTGTGTAGACACAATCCATGTCTAACCAGAGCTTTTATTAAAAATGAAGAGGTGGTGAATGTTATCAAGTATTTCCTTTGCATCTATTAAGATGATCATAGTTTAAAAACCCTTCATTCTGTTGATAAGATGCATTATAGTTGCCAATGTATGTATATTAAACTGTCCTGGTATCCTTCGGATGAAACAAATTCACTCTTTGTAAGTGATCCTTTGATGTGCTGTTGGGTTTGATTTGGTACTATTCTATTGAGAAGTTTCACATCTATATTCATGATTCTTGCTTCCTAGTTTTCTTTGTGTGCTGTGTTCTTGTCTGATGTTTGATAACAGGGTGATGCATAACAGAATAAGTTTGGAATAGTTCCCTCCTTTCCTTTGTATTACCAATTTAGTATCATTACTTTTATTGTTCTACTTATTTATGTACTCATGCTTCAAGTTTTGTAGGTAACATGCACACAGAAATTAGTTGGTTTCTTACAGGATCTCCAAGTTCTTAGCATATTATTTTTCATAATAATCTGTTTTTAGTGAGCATTTATATTTCAATCGTAATGTCTCTCTTTGTATCAGTCATTTAGGCCTTTATCTTTTTTATTGATTAGTCAAGCTAAAGGGTTGCCAATTTTACCTGTCTTTTCAAAAATATCATCTTCATTGATCTTTTACATTTTTGCCTCTGTCTCATTCATTTTTCTGTGATCATTGTCACTCATTTTCTTCTATCATTTTTTGCATTTGGATTATTTTTTCTGAATTATTAAGTGTGTTTTTAGACTGTTTATTTGAAATATTTCAATTTTTTGATGTAGTCATTTACTGCTATAAACTTGCGTCTTAATATTGTTTTTCCCTTTTTTCTTTGATGACACATTGTTCAAAACTCTGTTGTTAGTCTGCAATTATATATATATTATATATCATATATAACATACGGTATATAATATATATAGAAGGGTTTTTAAACTATATAGAATGAAGGGTTTTTGAACTATGATCATTTAATATATGCAAAGGAAATACTTGATAACATTCACCATCCCTTCATAATAAAAGCTGTGGTTAGACATGGATTGTGTCTATACAGATTGCTCTTCAACATAGTAAAGATGCTGTATGATAAACCCAAATCCAGGATTATGCTGCATAAGAAAAACCTGAAAGTATTCTTTCTTAAATCAGAAATGAGACAAATGCGTCCACTCTCATTGCTTTCATTCAGTTCAATACTAGGAATTGTTAGACAGGAAAATTAGATGAAACAAAGAAAATGATGACCCCCAAACAGGGAGGAAGTCAAACTATCCCTGTTTCTAAATAATATGATTATAATATATATAATATATATTATATATGATATATAATATCATATGTAATATATATTATATATAATATATATTATATATGATATTATACATTATATAATGTTATATATTATATATGATATATATATATATACGATATATATACTATATATATATATATATGTGTGTGTGTCTGTCGTGGGGCTTGAACTGTGGGTCTGGGCACTGTCCTTCAGCTCTTCAGCTCAAGGCTAGCTCTCTACCACTTGAGCCACAGTGCCACTTCCAGCTTTTTCTGTTTATGTGGTGCTGAGGAATCGAACCCAGGGCCTCATGCATGCGAGGCAAGCATTCTACCACTGAGCCACCTTCCCAGCCCATTAGCCTGCAATTATTTGCATAATTTCTTTTTTGTTGTTTTTGACCTCTAGCTTTATTCCATTCTCATAATAAATGTTACTGGGTATGGTTTCAGTTTTTCTTTAATTTGTTAATATTCATTATGTATTTTAAATACATGATTGATCATAGAGGACGTTCCATGAATTGATGAAAAGAATGTGCAATCTACACTTGAACAGGATGTTGTTCTGTAAAATTCCTGTAGTATAGTTTAATTCTGCTACATCTTTGTAGTGTTTTTTGTATGGATGTTCGGTCTATTGATACAGTAAGGTATTGGAGTCTCCCACTATTAGGTTTATTAGTCTTTATTTTGTAAAACTGGGTATCTTAGCATCAAAAACATAAATTTACAATCATTATGTCTTCTTTTTGAATTGAACTTTCTGTGTTCTATACATAGAGACCTTTTTGTCTCTTCTTTCAGTTTTCTCTGAAAGCCTACTTTGTCAGATGGAAGTGTAGCTATTTCTATTTTCTTGCAATATCATTTTCCATGCTTTTACTTGCAGTCTCTATGCATCTTTATTGGTGATAGAAGTTTCTTGTAGCTACATGTTTTAGGGATTGTGTTTTTTTAATAATTCATTCAGCCAATATGTCTCTTTTATTTGGAGAATTTAGCCCACATACATTCATAGTTATTGATAGATAAGGTAAGCACATACTTCTATAATTTTACTGATTTTCTTCTAGTTGTTCTTGTGCTCTTTTCCTTGTTCACCTTTGCAGTTTAATGGTTTATTGTACTGAAAATGTTTGAGTCTTTTCAGTTACTCTTTGATGTATCTATTCTTCTAGTGCGATTTATACTTTTACCTGCTTTCATAATGGCATTTATCTTTTATTTCTAAATATTGGGCTTCATAGCACATTTGTAAATCCAACTTAGTAATCATTAATTACACCAGGTTTTGCTTGTCTTGAAAGGACTATTTGTCCTGTATCTCACTGCTGAATGTAGTACTGTTGGCTGATAGTTATTTTTCAGGACATGGAATATATAATTTCATTCCCTTGTAGCCTGTAGGTTTTCTGCTAAGAAATCAGCTCTTAGACTAATTGAGAGACCCCTAAATAGGATTCTATTGCAGATTTGAGGATTTTTTTCCTATCATTTCTTTGTTGATATTTTACGATAAAACACATAATAGATATAATCTGCTCCTTTCTGATCATGTGTGCCTGAGGTCCAATAAGCCTCATACATATGGAGAAATAGTTTCCTAAGCCTTGACAAAGTTCTGGTATTCTTCACTGGGTAAGTTTTCTGTGTCACTAACATTTTTCTTCTCCTTTGAGTATTCTGCAAATGTGGATCCTTGTTTACATAATTGTGTCCCAAAAGTTTAGAATGTCTTTTTTCTTATTTTTGTTGTTGCTGATGGGACTATTTCAAAAGGACTATTTTCACATCCAGATATGCCTTCTGCTTGTTGAGGTTGATTTTTGAGGCTAACAATGAATTTTTTTTGTTTGACGTATTGAGCTATTCATTTCCAAAACTTCTTTTCAAATCAGTCTCTGATAATTTTCTCACTCATGTGATATATTACCTGCCTAATCTCATGTCATTGTGTATCTGTATTCTCTTGGATCTCATTGAACTTTATGATAAGATTTCCTTTATTAGGCAATTCATCTGTATCTAGTTTTTTGAATCCATGGATAGATTTTTTTGTTTTGACAAGTGTCGTATTGCTTTGCTTTTCTGTTTCTTCTCCTTCATAAACATAAGCACATCTGTTAGAACAGGCATCTATTCCATTTTCCTGACATGGTATTTGTAATGTCTTTTTCACAAGCATGTATCGGGGATGGTCACTATGAATTACTGGCTTTCTTTCTAGCTCGGCACTGTAGTTTTCACTCTCTGTGGCTTCTTTGGCTGTGATTACTAACTCTGAGCACAGAGTATACATTGGTGGGGTTGTGGCAAGGACCTGTTTTGGCAGGACATTCTTCATGAGTGAGGACACTGAAGCAGTCCAGACTAATGAGATGTAGACAGTCGAATGTGAGGGTCATCACACTATGGCTGCTTCTACAAGAAGTGTGTCCCTACTAGATGATGAAGATTTCTTTAGGCGCTTCTTATGTGGGCTCTGTTACTGGGAACCCCATGAATGACGAGGGGCCCAAAGCACTTGTCTTTGACTGGTCAATGATTCTGGCCAAGATGTTGCACCAGATGAGTCAGTGGTAACAACTGCAGCAGTAGTGTATGTCACAGATGGCATGCACGTGAGCTACTAGTGACAACGGCATAGGCAGGCAGCGCAGGGCTGCGATTCTCCTCTTGAGTGATAATGGTACCTATCCCGGAATGAAGATGCTCAAAATTTCTTGCAGCTGTCTTTGGCTCTCGCGGGCTAGTAGGTTGGCCACGGGTGGAACTGAGGCTCCTCTCCATGCTTCTCCAGCTGTAGGATGTACCAAAGGAAAGACAGCCATAGAACCCGGTGTTCTTTCTCTTCTCTGTTAATAACGGGCAGCCAAAAGTGGTACTGGTATAGTGCAAACGATGTGGACACCCACCTTCAGGCCTCACACTGATAGGAATCCCTATGGGACCAGCCATGCCCTTAGTCACAGATGACAAATGCCCTCCGTTCCCTTCTTGGTGACAATTACCCCCCCCCCACCCCATGACAGTACCCCTCCCCTGCAGGAAGCCCATGGGTAGAGGTCATAGTTATCTTTCTAGGTCCAGTTGGGCCAGTAGGGTGACTAACCTAACCAACCAGTACAGTAGAATTTCTGTGGAATCCCAGAGATGAGAAGGTGCAGGCATTTTCTAGCCTTCGGAGAAGTCCAAACTTGGACAACTCAATTTTCAAGGTAGTTCCTGGTTTCCTAGGTGTTCTCTGGATGATGATGTGAAATTCTTTTCCAAATATGCAGATTTCAGATTACTTTTTTAAGTGGGCTGCAAAGCTGTGTGGCTTGTGGAACTTTCCAGTAGCTTCATTTACCAGCATCTGCACTAGTGGAGATTGACATGACTCTCTTTTTCCCCCATCTTATCCTTGCACATGAGAGAGTCTCTTACACCATCTATGAATCCATTTACTATGGCAAATGCAGGGGTATTTCATTTCTCCTTCTGTGCAGTCTTCCAGGTTTCTGAATCTGACAGGTTCTAGTTTCTGTGTTGCTGAATTCTGTTGTTCTTGCAGGGTCATAAGAGTCAAAATACACCTACGCATCTGTTACTGTGGCTTTTCGTGCTGGAGGAGGTGAGTATTAGCTATCTCTGCTAAGCCATCCTGGAACTTTCATTTGGAATCTTTTCACTTTCATCTCTCTACCAGCTGACCTGGCTCTTTGTGAGCTACGGTTTGCTTTTATTAGACCCCTGGAAGCAGGGATGATTAAAGCATACTTATACTGAGCAAATGAGTAGGGATTAATGCCCTCTGGGCTTGGAACAAGACCATTTTAATTGGGACCCCAGCCAACCTCTCTAGGCCCTATTGACATACAATGCGAAAAAAGTAATGGGAGAAGAAGAAACATGAGAAAAATCAGAGAAAAAGTTGCAATTGGAAGAAAAACAAATAGGACTGGATTTTCCAACTTGCCAAGGCAAGTAAATATAATAGAAGTACTGATTTTCCATAATCACATGATAATCATATTAGCATTTTGTTATTCTACCTTGAAAATAAAAATAACCAGTTGCCATTTGCCACAATTTACTTGGATGTAAAAGCTCTAAAGTAGTACCCCAAGCTGAATGCTAGTTCAAGTTTATGGTAAAGATCTTGAAGCTATAAACACTTCAAAATGACTTCTGTATCATAAATATATTAGAAATAACTTATGTTAATAAAATATACTATTAAATGCTTAAGGTGTTCAGATCTTTTTAGAGTATCCTAATTCTTTAAGAGATACCTTTAATTCTAGTTTAATATCAACATTCAGTTATAAGCCAACCTGGAATTTAAGGCAAGTATTAACCCACATATATTTTATAAAAAAAAAAAAAACAAGTCCCAGATACAAATTGATGTTTGAGACATGTAAAGATATAGATAAAGCAGCCAGTGAATTTTAGCTAAGAAACTATTATACTGATAAAAATTGGTATCTCTTTTCTTATCCCATATCCCCTGCATTCTGCAGATAATTTGGTGGCCTTGAAGTCATATTTCATGCTGGTTATCACACAGATTTAGAAATTTGTTTACAGCTTGTCTTGATTTGTTCACTGGGTATCTTATCATATAGTGTTTTGTGTTGCATTGAAAATATACTGTGTTGGATTGAAATGCGATAGTTGCATTGTGGTGAATTGCAATACAAGAATAAGTCTAAAACACTTGGTTCTCAGCTTCTTTTCTTTCCTCCTGTTTTTGCTCAGACAAACCTTATGATGCTTGAATAAAGGCAACTAGTTAGCATATTTGCTGAATTGATTGTACAGAAAAGGACGTATTGATCTGATGTAGAGAGGAGTGATAGTCAATTGCTAAAATTATTAGAGAAAGAAGAATGGAATAAAAGATGGCAATCTGTTCTGTTCACACACTGTATTAAACTTCATACTGACGGATTTTTGAAAAGTTTAATGGCTGGTAGGAGAGAAAAATCTTCTAAAGGAAGTTAGTAATAACCTGTTGTTTTTTTTTTTAAAACAAGAAGATTGCTAGAAGGAAAAGAAATAAGACGGTGACTCAGGAAAAAGAAATGTGACCAAATGGTCTAAATTTCTGTCAAAATTGTTGTGTGGTTGGCCAGTATGTGGCCCTGGACATCAGAACAGGAAATAGAAGCTGACATTTTGAAGTAAGTGGGAAGTAAAGAATCCATCTGTGTCCATATCTTTGCCAAACATCTCCAAAGAAAGGCTGCCCAGAGAAGCCACCAGCTTCAGCGAAAAGCACCAACCCCTGCTGCTCTCCTGAGATACATGCGAGAGGAACTCAAGCAACAGTGAACTGGAGCCTGCATTCATCTCCACAACTGTTACTCAGTGTAAATGAACCTTGACAGAACTATGCCTAAATCACTTGGTTCAAGCAGAGAGAAGGTGGTTTGATAAGTGTTATTTTCAACCTTTCTTGATTAGAATTGACATTAGATCTATGTAGACAGATTTTTTTCAGAAACAACTAATAACTCAGTTGAAATAATTCCTAATGATCAATTTTCCCTTTGGGAGGTAAGGGGGGAGGGAAGAACACTATCTCGGGTACATTCTAATTACCTTCTAATTTTACTCTCATGAGAGCCCCCGTAGGAAAAGTCATGTGGAGGGACAGTCCCCAAGACTTACATCTCTTCCAATCAGGTCCTCTTGGTTTTCCACAATTCCCCAGGGGGCAATACCTATGGTACATATCTTCCCTCGAGACTTAGAAGCGTGGTCCTTCAAGGCATCTCCAACATGGCGAATAACACCTAAGAGCAGAGAGAGAAGTATTCATCTTGTTTATTATGGTCATGCCTTTTCCATTGGTCTATAGCAAGTTGGGACTCCCGCTTCTCCCATGGTTAAATGAATTGAATATACAACTTGACGCATTTCAGGAGAGACATATGAAATGGTGGCTATAATGCCACATATTTGTCAGAGTTGATATGTACTCTAGCAATTCAGTTTTCATCCTAATTCACATGGAAAAGTCAAAAGCGCTCAGTAGTTATAAAAAGAATAAATATAATTCTTAAGGAAAGCATAGGGAATCTTTCTCTTAAAAGTATAGTGCTTTGTTAATGTGACCAAGAATCAACATCATAACTATGTCCCGAGGGAAAAAAGTACAATATACAATATGATAGTAAACCTGTACTACAGTTTGTAATACACACTGTTTAGTTATACAAATAGTTACTTAGCTCAGATTTTTATTAATCTTAATCAATATATCTATTTACAACATATAATATGGAATGCCTAGTTGTAAAGAAAATGTTTGCTTCTTATATTGAAAACATTAAAATGCATAAATAAATCATCTATTCTACAATTCCAATTTCTGTGTGTGCATGTCCACGTGTATTGTATGTGAGAGAGGGTGTGTGTATAAACTTGTGCTTGAACTCAGGACCTTACATTATTGCTTGGCTTTTTTGCTCAAAGCGGGCTCTCTACCACTTGAGCTATACTTCCAATTCCTCCACCATTCTCATCTTGTCTCTCATCAATTATAATGCCCTTCTCCCTCATATTTAAAAGTGAAGGAATTTGGTTTACAAATAGTAGGAAACCTAACTTGTCATTTCACAAGCCATTCACAGGTACAATTTTTTAACCTACAATCTCCCTCTCAATCGATGATTTCCATATAAGACTTGTAAGATACATTTTCTTAAAAATGTTTCTACTTATCAAAATTCTACCCATTACTTATAAATTCAGACTCAGTGCCGTCTTCTATAGAACATTGAGTTGGGCTTGATTTCTTATTCATTTGAATATATTGCAGGCCGTGTATCTTGAATAGCTCAATATATCACATAATATTTCCTATAGTGATTCATAATCACATATAAGGATGTATTTTCCAATAGTTGAAGGCAGGTCAATGTGTATCTCTACTTTCTGTGCTCCAAGAGATAGTGTAGCCTAAATAAGGGCTCAGAAACTGCTCTGAACTAACTAAAAACAAATCATACCAGCCAACTTAATGATGGGAGAGAATGTACATGTTTCAATAACTCAATTGTGAAATACAAGCTCAAATAGAAAGTCTCATTTTCAATACAAAATGAAACAGTGTGAATGGCTACTAAATCATATTGAGCTACCCTGGCAGTATTGGGAGAGGTCATTTTTCACTTGCTAACTTTTAAATATGACTACTTCTAAAACAAATCTACAAAAAAATGAAGCAAATCAGTGGACATTAATATAAAAATATCAGTCCTAGATAAGAAGTTTAAGTTCCTGGTATGCTCTTGTTGGCCCCAATTTTCCTATTACCTCCTATGTAGTTTTAATATTCATCATTAGAACAGTTCACATTTTGGGCCAGATCAGAAAAACTCTTTGGTTTATAGTACTTAAGGTGTAAATTCTTCTTCTGATAGTGAATACATTGTGAGAAAGAACAAAAACAATAAACAATGTCCCAATCTCCTAAAAATAGAAAACTGATTAGAATTTCTTTTGAACCTTTAGAATCTTTAGGCTGGTATCCTTGTGTCATAATGCAAAAGACTAAATTCTTACAGGAAAGTGGTTCTTATTTAGTAAAACCTGACTAGTCTTTAGTTTGTAGATAGCTGGTTACTATAGGATCATCACTAAAGAGGTCACTAAGCAGTTCAATCTAAGATCATGATTAGGGACTGAGTCTGAATTTCACACAGCAATGTCTGCAAAGTTTACTGTTGAAGCATGCCTGTGTAGCTATGTTTACGTTGGTCATAAATTCCAGACACGTAGGAAGGTTTGCGGTAAGGATCTCATTCAAGCATCATATAAACGAAACCCATAAACAACATTGAGATAACATGGTATTTAAATCTCAGTGTTCCAGAGTTTTGTTCAGAAAGTCCCACTACAAATGTATCTCCCTGTACTTGGATAGTCGTTGAGCCTTGCGACAAGTTTGCATCAACTTACTACAATTATTATTTGAGTGCTTCTAACAGCAACTTGACTTAGGCTGGGAAATATCCTTATAACGTTCTCAAGGATTCAATCCATTATCTGTTGCATGATAATACTGTTTACACAGTATTCTGTTTACACAGAAGCACTGACTATAAGTGGGTTTGTAAGAACTAATTTGACAGTGTACCTGTATCACAATATAGAAACTCATTCAGCAGATAGGAATATATATATGTATATATGTATATATATATATATATATATATATATATATATATATATATATATATGTAGTTTGGAGTGAGGTGTGTCATCCACTGGTAAAGCACTAAGCAGATAACAATCTAGACTTTGCACCACAATTTATGTCTCACATACAAATGGCATTTCCAAAAAACAAAAAGAAAGAAATTACAGCTATTTGTCACCAAAATGGAAATCTCTCAAAGAGCAGAGGCGTAGCATCCAATTTAAAGCAGAAGTTATTCTTTAAAAAATTATTGGATAGTTATACAACTTGAGCAACTGAAAACATTCTGTGAAATTCCATTAGTTGTGTTTACAAATTCTGCACTATCAACCGTTAAACAGTCAATCTGTTTCTTGTGAGAAATAACTGGGTGGTTATCATTTAGGGAAAAGCAGAAGAGAGATACAGTGAGAGGAAAGATAGAGAGGAAAGTGCGCATAGGCATTGAGGGAGAGAATAAATAACCCTGGCCCCAGAAAATGATTTTAGGCACAACATGCTCAGGGTTCTGGGCCTTTCCTCTCTGTCCCACTCTAATTACCTGTGTTCACTCCCCCCGTGAATATCCATGCTCCAGTTGTCATGGCTGCTTTGATGAGTCCCTTTCCGAAGACTTGTTTGAGCTTTGGCTGGAGTTCAAAGTTTTGCAGGCCGCCATGCACAGAGATGAGAAGTTTGGGAAGCTCCAATTGCCATTCCTTAGTCATCAGATGTAGGAGGAGATCAGGTTTCGTATCAAAAGATACTCGCACATACTAGGGAAAGAAAAGCTCTCAATTAGAGAGACAGACAAGGCTGCAGGAGGCTGGTGTTCTTTTCAGATTGCAGTGTGTGTGTGTGTGTGTGTGTGTGTGTGTGTGTGTGTGTGTGTGTGTGTGTGTGTGTGTGTCCCTAGTTGAGTAAAATGTCTCATGTGAAATCAGATAGTTTAGAAAGGGGCGCTCATTTCCTTACCAGATAAGTTATAGAAGACAAGGAGATTAAACACTTGTAAAGGTTTCCTTGAAATATCTGTAAGCTTGACATTCACTAAACTTAAAAAAAAAAACAATTTGATTTTCTAAAGTGTAATTTAAGCACAATTCTCCTAGAATTAGTTCTTTGCCCAAGAGTCATTATATTACTATTTTACTACTACTGAAATTTATGGAAAGGTTCATATGTCTCTAATGCTCTGAATGGGAGCCAACTTTGGAAGTAAACTAGAGGCAGGTATAATTGTGTTTTCATGTTTTTGTGATTCTATTATTTTGAGAGGTTATGAAAGATTCTATCATAACAGCAAGTTATAGTTAATTCTCTTACAAACACATCACAGATCTGTTATATTTTCAAGATAAGTGACAAGAAGCATGGCAATGATTCCTACAGTATAATTGGGAAATTCATGTTTACAGCAAAAATCAAGATTTTACTACATGCAACAGGAAGTAAAATTACTAGTCTGTATCAGTGAGATGCTTTAGATACAATATATAGAATCATGTGCATACTCATTTAAGTCTTAGGTTAATTGCATAAATCTTTGTGTTTCTAGCCACACACAACTAGATATTAGCCAAAAAGTCAAAGGTCATCTGAAACACATTATTGAAATAACATAGAAAGAAGGAATATTCAATTCCCAAATAAAACAGAGCTGGAATCTCGAGAGCATGTAATACCAAGCAGGGTTGGCTTGAACCCTTAAACCCTGCAGACCTCGAACATCTCATTTAATGGCCTTGTGCTGACGAGGGAGTTCAATAGAAGGAAGCTGGTGCTCTGGAAAGAACTGCACTTTGAAGCACAAGGAAGAAAACAATACGCAACTGCACAAAAGACAGTGGCAACAAAGCCTGCCTACCTCAACCATCCCTTTGAAAGAATGGGAAACAACTCCCTTATGATTATTTTAAGACATGAATGCCTTTGACACAGGTTTTACTCCTCTTGGACACTGCCAATGTGGTTTGAGGTGTGTCAAGCAGAGAATTCATGTACACAGTATGATTGAGTAATGGCTGTGGATAACTGGCAGAAGACAATGCCAGTCTTCTGGGGGAGGGACGTGTCAGTACACATCCCATTGCCCCATGGGAAAATAAACATGCCATAGTAACCAAGTAAAACATTAGAGAAGAAAATCAAGCTGAGCACTGGTGGTTCATGCCTATAATCCCAGCCACTCAGGGGGCTTAGTTCTGGGGATTGCAGTTCAAAGCCAGCTGGAGGAGGAAAGTCCATGAGACTCTTACCTCCTATTAACCACTGGAAAACCAGAAGTGGCACTGTGGTTCAAAGTAGTAAACTGCTAGTCTTGAGTGAAGTAAAACTCCCAGGCCCTGAGTTAAAGCCTCATGACCAACAAAAAAAATAAGATAAAATAAAATAAAAATAAATTAAATAAATAAAATCACAAATCACACAAAGAAATAAAGCACCATAAATGAGAACCAGAGGAAATAACATAGAACAGAGTAAGATCTTCCTCTACAATGTTGAAATGATCTCAGAATACAAAAATCATATTTAACACATCAAAATGAATTCAGGTGAGTGGGTGAGAGAAAGGAACAAAGAGCAAAAAGATATGCCTATGTCCATTTGAAAAAGTAGAATTTATTTTTAAAGAAAACACCCTAAAATGTGAAAATTCCAATGGACAAATTACAGAACTGACACATTGACAATCGTTTCAGGAAATAAACCAATGCATGGTGACAAACAAAGGAATAGAAGCCATAAAAGAAAAGTAAAGAGGAGGAAGAGAAAATCAGAACGTTAGGCAAAAAAAAAAAGAAATAATGAGGCGATGGCAAGATTTGAAGAGAGAAAGGTGGAGTGTTGCTCAGAAATATTCAGGGATACTAATTCTCATGTCTAGGAAGCTCAATAAATCTTAAGCGCAGACACATCCCAGATAACACTAGAGTGTTTAGGGGTGGGGTGGATATCTGTCCTCTAAAAGAGGTAAAAGGATCACTTTGAAGAAGCAGTCATTAAACAGAAGGCCTATTCCACAACGGTAGCACCAACTGTGTCTTCAACATAACAAGACAACAAACCAACAGTCTAGCATTAGGTATGATTATTCTGTAAAGTGCTGGATAATACAGTATATAAATTAGATAGAAATAATCCAGCTTATGGTATTCTTAGGTCTATATGTTGCAGGAGTGAGGAAAGTTTTGATTAACTGTGGACCAATAATTGGTCTATTCTCTTTTTTTTTAAACTTAGTATCTGAGATTGCATGAACACACACACAGTATGCCACATATATTTGACAGTAAACATTTTTATAAGTAAGAGTACACAGTAAAATGATGATTTAAAAGTACTCTATAATAAATACATAAACCAGTAACACAGTCATTTACTACAGTATTATGTACTGTACAAATTTTAATGTGCAGCCAGGCATCAGTAGCTCATGCCTGCAATCCTAGCTACTCAGGAGGCTGAGATCTGAGGATCACAGTTTGAAGCCAGCCTGGGCAGGAAAGACATGAGAATGTTATCTCTAATTATCCACTGCAAAACCAGAAGTGAAGCTGTGGCTCTAAGTGGTAGAGTGCTAGCCTTGAGCAAAAGAGCTCAGGGGACAGTGCTCAGGCCCTGAGTTCAAGCCCCATTACAATAAACAAAAGTATGTTACATATTTATAGGACTGGCAGTGCAGGAGGTTTGTTTCTAAAGCAATACCACCACAAACATGAGCACTGTGACTTATTACAACCTTTAGACTTTGATAATGCTACTACCTCATCAGTTCCATTATCCTAGGGGATCACAATTGTATATGTGTGGCCCATTGTTGACCAAAAAGATCATAACATAACATATGACTATGTGTGCTCAGGGCACATAAATGCTGTGTTGCTTCCATGTCCCATCTCATGTACTTCAACAATAAAGAGACTGATATCATCCACATTTTACCAATGGGGCCCAAAAGATCCACGAAGTATTGAAGTTCATGTTGCTAGTAAAGGGAAGGGAGAGTAGCATTCACAATGAGGGCTGACACCAGAGTCCTTTTTTCTGAACTTTGAAAATATAAATACTTCTTTCTCTGTCCTTCTCTTCCTTTACCTATAACTAATTAGTTTCCTAGACCTTATCGTCCATTCCTTAAAATATTGTTTTTCCCACCAGGCCTTTCTCTGTGTTCTTCAGCTGCCATTTGAGCTACACACTCTCCTTTAAGTATATCAGTTTGGATTGTCACCATTGCCTCCTACTGATTTCTCTGGCCCTGAGCTACTCTATCGACACCAACAGGCAGACTTCTTTCGCCAGTCCCTTTTGTGATCATATTATGTCTTAATTGAAAACATCAGGATATAAAACGTCTCATGCTGCAGTTAGGGATTATCTCTAATTTGTCCTTATTGAGAAGTTTGTGGGTTTTTTCCCTTCACTTCTTTGTGCACTTCACTAATGCTGTTCCCCAAAGTCATGGGTATTAAAGTCGTCTACCTTACCCTGATAGAAATCATTCTCACCTTTCAAAGGCTTTTCATCATTCACAATGACTTTTCCTGAAAATGCAAGCCCATGTGAATGCAATGTGACTCTCAATCACACTTAGGGTATTTGTTTTCTGCTTACTTTCATATATCAGTTGATCTTCCATTTTGCAAAACCTTTGCGGGAGAGACGTTGTTGAACCTGATCTCTCTCTCTCTCTCTCTCTCTCTCTCTCTCACACACACACACACACACACACACACACACACACACACACATATGCCTTTCAGCATTGACTATGAAACAGTCACACTTGAATAAAAGAAACTTGGAGGTAGGAATCATGAAACCATAGAGATCAGCCAATTCTGCCCAGGTTCATAGGAAAGGACACAAAGACCCACAGAAGAGGCGTGACTAGGATCTCAGAGCTAGTGATCCAATAGTTCATCAATTGTTGAAGTCAGATGTCTTAGAGATACTGTTCTCACAGAAGGCTCTAGCCTGGGCTTTGTTTTCAACTTTGAATCACTTATCTGGTGACCTTGTCTTAAACACAGGTTCTGATACAATAAGTCTGGGTGGGGTTTGAGGTTCTGCATGTCTTTCTGCTCCTTGGGGGACATGAGCATCAATGAGGATGACTCCTCTCCGGGCCAAATTCCAACTGTGTGTACTATAGTTTGAATATAGTTCAAGTAAACAAAACCAAGTCTTCATTGCAAGAGTACTGAGAAGTAGAGCTCTTAAGAAGTGATTAGGAACCAACACAGATGCCCCTCAATGGATGAATGGATCAAGAAAATGTGGCACATATACACAATGGGATTCTATGTTTCCATCAGAAAGCATAACTTTGTTCCATTCATAAGGAAATGGAAAGACTTGGAAAAAATTATATGAAGTGAAGTAAGCCAGACCCAAAGAAAAGCAGGACGTACGATTTCCCTAATTTGTAAAAACGAGAATATGAATATGATATTCATATGATATGAATATGAGCTCAACAAACCAAGTTCTCAGTGCAAAAGACTATAATAATGAAGCATATGAACATGAACTACAACTTACGGAAACAAGAGGTTTTCATTAGACACTATATATATATATATATATAGTTCAGTCTTTTTTTCTCTATTGTTTTTTCTTCATTTCTCTTAATTTTTTGTACATCGTGTTTTGCATAATAGATAATGCAATATGTGAAAGGGAAAGGAATCACAGAAACAGCAGAACACCGATGAACCACAGCAACATTGATACTCACTTGACATTGTTGGATATGAACATTACATCTTGGCCAAGGAGAAGGAGGGGTAAGTGGGAGATAAGGAGGGATGGGGTAACAATGATTAAAAACAAATGTAATTACTGCCTTACTTATGTAACTGTAATGGGGGGGCAGCTTATCACCTTTTCAATTAAAAAAAGATAAATGTATGCAAGTTAATAAAGCTAAAAAAGTGATTAGATCAGAAAGATTCTGCCTTCCTCATTGGATTCATGCTGTTATTATAAAGTGAATTCCTAATAGAAGGATGAGTACGCCTTCCTCTTCCCCCCTCCCCTCTATCTGTGTGTATGTGTGCATATAGGGATACACAAGTATGCACACATGTATCCATGTCACCTTCTGCAGTGGGTTAAGGCAGTAAGATGGCCCTTGCCAGCAGTAACCCTCCACGTCTTAGATTTCATAGCTTCCAGAACTGTGAGAAACAAATGTGTTTTTTTATTTAAAAAATACTCAGCCTTAAGTATTTGGTTAGAGAAGTAAAAAGCAACACAAACAAAAATTAAAAACCCACTAAGACAATGTGTCCGGCATTTACTACCAGTCCTAATGGAAGAAAATAACCCACAATATTTTACCTGAAAATCAAAATGAAGAGGGGGAAAATATTGGATGAATAATTTTTTAAATATGCGATTGACAAGCTCTTCAGCATGTCACCACTAACCTAAAGCCTTTTGGTGAGAACTTATTTATTACTCAGAACATAGGATTAACTGTGGGCTACACCTAACTATCCAGAACACGGCAAAGCTGACATATAATGAGCAGCCTTGGCCCTTTGATGTTGTCTAATATTTGTGATTAATATGCTTTTCTCTTGAGGAATAAAAAAATAGAGGAGAGAAAAACTGGGAGAAATCAAGGGTAGAAATGGCATTGTCCCAAAATAAATGTATACTTGACCTGACTTATATAACTATAACCCTTTTGTACATCCCCTTTATCATAACAATAAAAAATAAAAGAACAGAGAGTTTAAATGAATCAATTTGTTATTTTTTCTCCTTTTTAGTCATTACTATTTAGCAACTCATGTAAATTATTTCAGGGATAAAAGCGTCATCAAAACCAGGAATGAAATATTTTGAGGTTATCTGAAGATGTCAGAGTGTGTGTGTGTGTGTGTGTGTGCGTGCGCGCACACACACACGCGTTGTTCCCCAAGTTTGAACTCAAAGGCCTGAGTGCTGTCCCTGAGCTTTTTTTTTGCCTAAAGCTAAAACTCTACCACTTGACTCCCAGCTCTGCTTCCATCTTGGTGGGTAAGTGGAGATAAGAGTCTCACAGACTTCCTTGCCTGGGATGGCTTTGGACTATGATCCTCAGATCTTAGCCTCCTGAGTAGCTAGAACTAGGAGACATGAGACACCAGCACCCAGCAAAATTTCAAATTTTAAATCATATTATTAAAGATGTTAGCTTATAAAATATCTCATACACATAATGGCATAATTATAGTATCATAATATTCAGTAAGTTTCCTAGGTGTTTATAACGGTTACCTCATGTGCTAAATCATCAACAGCTGCATGCTTATACATGGTTGGGTAGAGGGTAATTAATCAATTTATGTTAAATGGTCAATGCAAGTTGAAATCTTAAGTTATTTTGGCTATCAAGATAAGCTATTTTGCCTGTCTACTTGTGAGCCCATTGATTGCTAAGAGATTATTTTTTCCACATAACAAGAAGACTTCTGATCGTGTCTATTATATGTGGTCACCTGGGAATTACTCTGACATGGCACGCCCATTTAGAGGTTTCTCTGACCTTTGCAGTAGCACCTTTCAGCATCAGCTATGGATAATGTAATCATTCGGCCAACATCAGCATCAATTCTGTTAAATGGGGATTGACTCTGATCACATCACACACACACCAAAAAAACTACAAAAATTAAATTGTGGAAAGTGCATGGCAAAAAAAAAAAAAAAGGAAGTTGAACAAAGACTAAATTCAGTATTGCAAGTTCACATTTATGTTTTCTGTAAACTGGCCCAAATAAGTTGCCTTTCACTCCTTAACTATTGTACTTCTCAAAATAACCTTCATTCCTCCAGTGGAGGCATTATGTGTATGAGTGACTAGTGTAAGTATTTATAAAAGTACTTGTTCTGGGCTACCTAATACTCTCTTTACTACATGCTTTTAGACTCCCCAATTTATCATCTTAATGGAGAAGCTGAGCTCAAATAAGTTTACCCATGCCAGGAATTATGTATCTTTAATCTTTTCTATTAGTACATTTATTAGGCAGCAAGATGCTTGCTTAGGTGCTATGGAAGGTGGCGTTGTTTTTGAGAAAAAAATGCACTTTGATTTCCCAAATGAGGGGGAATTAAATTCTGTATATTAACTATCCTGCGAAATAAATTAAGCAATCTTAGGTATTTAGTTATAACAGCATGTAAAAGCATGAAGATAATGTGGCAGGTATTTGCTATTGGCCCAAATAGAGTTTTTTTAAAGTCCTAATATTTTACATGAACACAAAACAGGAAAAATACTGGAGGAATGAATCTTTAATAAATATAAAAATATAGTAACTGGGCTGGGAAGGTGGCTCAGTGGTAGAGTGCTTGCCTTGCATGCATGAGGCCCTGGGTTCCATTCCTCAGCACCACATAAGCAGAAAAGCCAGAAGTGGTACTGTGGCTCAAGCGGTAGAGTGCTAGCCTTGAGCTGAAGAGCTGAGGGACAGCACCCAGGCCCAGAGTTCAGGCCCCACGACCGGACACCAAAAAAATAAAATAAAATAAAAAATATATAGTAACTGACAAATTATTCAAAAAATCATTCATCTAAAGTTTGTCTTCCACCAGATTGTGTCTCATGCCTATAATCCTAGTAACTCAGCAGTTTGAGATTTGAGGATTGTGCTTCGAAGACATCCTAGGCAAAAACATTCCCCTTGAGACTCTTATCTGAAATTAACCACCAGGAAACTGGAAGTGGTGCTGTGGCTCAAAATGGTAGAGTGCTAGCCTTGAACAAAAAGAGCTTAAGGACAGCACCCAGGCCCTGAATTCAAAGCCCACAACTTTCATTTGAATAGCAGAGGGCTTTGGTAAGTCTGGAGGTTTTATTCAGCCTACAGCATGAGCAGGAGATGTTCCTGCAATTCCCCACAAAATCATCACTAGGAATGTTATTGTTCACTTATCAATGTGACTGCAGGTCACAGAGGTGTCACCGTCAGCAGAAAGTGCCCTTTGCCCTCCGTTCATTACATTCACAGTGAGCATAGGCTGCTGTGAGCACTTGGAACCGATGGGGCTATTCCTTTAGAAAATAAAAAACAAAAACCATTGGCATTCTGAATCTGAGCTTTTGTGGAGCTCTTTGGCTCGGGTAATTTGTCAGTCACCCTTTGAGCCTGAAATTTTATCCATGTAACTTTGTCCAAGCTGTTGTAATGAAAATGTTTTCATGAACCTGGAAAGGAGCTGTGGAATAATAAATCTGGCTACACACTTGGCAACGTGAACTGAAAAGTTCTGTCCTTACACTACAGAGACATCATTAATTTTTAGAAATAAACACTTGGTATTTATTAAGTAGTCTTTGTCCTCAGTAATGGACATGACATTGCTAAATCTACTTTCACAGTGTTGTTAATGTCTTTCTTTCAGGTCTCTAGTGGGAAATATGCCAAGTCTGTTTTCTGTTGAGAAATATGACAAACATCATTTCATTTTTGTTTTAATTCTTTGCAGCCACATTGAAGGGGGGCATTTGTAATTAAAGCTATGGCCAAACAGAATATGTCATACTGCTGAGATAATTCTGCTGATACCGGCTTTCTATATCCATAGAGCCTTTTGTTTTGCAGCCAGGGTTTAATGCTTATGATGGCTTAACAGATATAAAATCTGCCTAGAAAGAAAATATTTGGAATTGTCTTCACTGTTATTAAATTCTCAGTTTGATGATCCACAAGACTTGGGAAGTGAACCTGCCATATTGTTTTTGCAATTTCCCAGTGGTAGGTAAGAGCTACTTCTAGAGATGCTAAGAACTCAGAGGTAGAGATTCAAAAGTAATATGAAACTTCACTAAGCATATGAGCAGGTCAGAGGAGTTAAGGCTATGAAATTTCTTCCAGAATTATTTAGCATTCTTTTTCTAGAGCTAAGGAAAAGGAATAGGTTCTTGGAAGAAGGCTAGATTTTCCATCTTGAATTCATCCGATTAGGATTGGAAAGATAAGCGACATACCCTAGTTTCAGTCTCCATTTCATATCCAAAGACACTACTAATTTGTGGTCTTGAGATTATAAAATGGAGAATTTTCAAAAAATCAGTAGAATAATTACAACACATCCCAGAAGCTGTACTATGCTCATATAAAACTGCTCGGTTAGCAATCTGGTGATTGGCTTTAAAAAAAATGTGTGTGAGGGAGGGTTTATTTAATTTCCTATTTGGTGTATGCCAATCAATGATTTCCAGATCAAATTTGCAGAATGCAAAGATGGACAAGTTTTACATCTCAGTGGATGCTGACCTCCTCCTTCCCTTTATGCGTCCTCTCCCCACCCACAATGGTTAGAGGAAGCCTTTCCCTGTGACACCCAATAGTGAGAGCTTTCAGTGTGAAAATGAGGCCTAAGGATAATTATCTAAATTATATGCAAACTATAATAAGGGGCTCAACCTGATCTAATAAGCAGTAAATAGCTAGGGAAAACCTGAAGAGAATTATGTGGATTCCTTGAGAGGTTTAAATACACGTCCTTAATTAGGTTTATTCGTACAGGGCCTACAAGTCAGCTCAGCATTAATTAGGAGAGATGATTGGTAAGCAAATAAGACAGAGTCTGTATTCAAGCTCAGCAATGCTTCCTTCTAAATAAATGTATGGTAACCCAGATGAAGGAGCATCTTTGAGGAACCACATGACATCTGTTCACAGAGTCATCTTGCTGCTCTCTCTGACATTTTAGGAAAGGTCATGAGGTGTCCTAATGAAATGCCATGTCCTGGGGTAATACAGGGACTGTCTTTGGGGGCTAGGGCTGGAATCTGCTAGGATGCAGCTTGGTATTGGAAGAGAGTTCAAAATTCTTCTTTTAGTATCTTGAAACTCCCTGAGGTTCATGACTTCTGTCTGAAATGTGCACTGGGGCTTGCCAAGAATGGAAACTGAGGCTCCAACACCACAATGTACTTGGGAAATGGATCTATAAACCTAAGATGTAACTTTTTGTTGTTGTTTTTGGTTGTGGGGCTTGAACTTAGGGCCTGGGTGCTGTCCTTGAGTCTTTTTGTGCTCAAGGGTAGCACTATACTACTATACAGCGTCACTTCCAGTTTTTGAGTGGTTAATTGGAAGTAAGAGTCTCAAGCGAACTTGTCTGCCCAGGCTGGCTTTGAACCACGATTCCCAGATCTCAGCCTCTTGAGTAGCTAGGATTACAGGTGAGGGTCACTGAGCCCCTTCTAAGATGTAATTGTACAAAGACCTCTCTCGGCTCCCAGCTTTTGATTCAATGAACCTCGCCAAGCAGAACTGATTGGATGATTTTACTCCAAAAATTTCAAGGCCTCTTTGAAAGAACTAGAAATGTAATAGGAATTAGCTACCTTTCAGAGACTTGCCTGTGTTTTCCTCCTCACACCTCCAAATGGTTATTATCTGCTGTAGGCACTTATGAGAAGAGAAGTTGGGTCCTAGGAAGTTGGGTTCTAGAAGTTTGTTGTTAAATAATTGTGACACTGAGAAAATAACTGAATATCTTGGGGCTCCAGTTGCCTCATGTAGATTGGGATAATTAGTATTTTTTTAAGCCTAGCTGGGCACTGCCAATAACCTTAGTAACTTTCAAAACCATTAGGAGTCTTGAATGTCATTGGTGATGATCTCCTAAATTACTCAAAGCTGCCAAATTGGACAAACATTGCATGCAATCCCTTGAGTATCTTTAGTGCTAAAGGTCTGACATGTTGCTATCCTGCCCACATTACAGTTCAGATGCCCAGTATTCCTGCCCAGGATGATTTCATTAACACATGCCTTCTTTCAACTATTGCATCCTCTACCCAAACTCCTATAATCTACTGCATACTATGTGTACTGTTCCCTGTCCATTTGACAGGCACAGGGTTTCATCTTGGGGTGGTTGTAGGACAAAAGTTATGTTACATTTTACTTTAAAGAAATTAATAGGAGTCTGTCTGTCTATAGAATTTCTCAAATACTTTGTTAAAATCATTTGAACTTGAAACCAGGCACTGGTGGCTCACGTCTGTAATCCTAGCTACTCAGGAGACCTGTGCAGCAAAGTCTGTGAGACTCATCGCCAATAAATGCTACTCAGAAAAAGCTGAAAGTGGCAACGGTGGCTCAAGTGGTAGAGTGCTAGCCTTGAGCAAAAGAAGCTCAGGGACAGGGCCCAGGCCTCAAGTTCAAGCCCCAGGACAGGCAAACAAGCAAAGAAAAAATCATTTCAACCCCAAGACTTGTCAGAGCAAGGGATCAAAGTTACATTAGGTGAGAATAACTAAATATGCCTTGCCTGGGTGAATGCTGAGCTCTTTTTTGGATGCTGATTCCCTCTATAAAAACTGCATGCCAGTTTTCCCAGGAGGATAAGAGGCAAAAAAAGTTCACAAGTTGGCACTAAACCACTTACCCTGCTTTATAAAATCAGACTTCTGACATCTGCAAAACTCTGTTTCTTTGTCTAGAAATGGGAATCAGAATAGCAGATGGAGAAGTTTTCAATGGGGACAAAGTATTCATTTGTCTGGTTGAATAGCTAGCTGGGCCTTCTACTTGCTAAACATCCACTAACAAAAAGAAATAGAAGAAGAAAGAAAAAAAATGAATTTTCATTTTTCTGATTAGTTTCACAAAGAAAAGTTTTGCTCAGAGAGTAACTGCCTATCTTAGAGTTATTAAAGCACTCTTTGTAGAGGTAATACCAAGAACAAATGTTTATATAATTTTAACACCAATATATACTGTTCTAAACACTTAATATATACTAACTTATTTAATTCTTCAGACTGCCCTATGAAGCATAGGAATTACTACCCTCCTTTTACAGATGAAGAAACTGAGGCATAAGGTAAGTAAACTGGACATTTACACAGATGGTAAATGAGAGAGCCAGGATATTAATAAAATGCAATGTGGCTTCAGACTCAAAGGTCAATCTTTGGGCTATGGAAGTGTATAAAAATAAATGATCAAAAGTATATAAAAATTAATGATCAAAGCTAATATAGCAATACCTATACACCTAAATGAATAGCCTTGATTTTTTTGAATTTCTTCTTTTATGAATATCCATTCTGTTTTTTTCTATTTCAGAGCCTAACACAAATTATGATGATTAGAGTAACAATAACACAATATAAATTAGTTTAAATTTATGTAGTATCCAGCACTGTGTATGTCACTGTTTTATACATGTCATCACATTTAGTGCTTTTGAATGAGAGTGTCAACAATGAATTCTACTGAATAGGTTGAATTACCAAGGGTAAAAAAATCAAGTAACTTTTGCCAGGTCACATACATTTATTTGATACTCTTGAATGAACTTGGTCTGCCTGGATTCAGAACTATTCTCATCACTAGTGAACTCATCATCTATTCTTAGAAACTTTTAATGGTGGGGAAGATGACTGGACTTGTAAAAACTGGCTGAAGTCATTTGTGATTGGCTATAGGTTTTATGAATTGCAGGTACTTGAGAGCAATTTTCAGTTAAAATGATCATCTGGCCAAAGTACAGATGGCTTGTCTTCTGTGATTTACAGGTTATCTGAAGGCAAGCCACAAAAAGCAAACCAATTCATGTGGAGACAATGGCACCTTATGGTAGCCTAGACTCTCGAGTACCTGGCTTCACAGGACACTCTTAGGAGTGTTATTCCATATTTGACAGTGAAGGTTAGCATTGAAAATTATGGCCAGAGGCTTCCCACATGCCCTCTGGCTACAGCAGCTAAAACCACCATTCACCACCCTGCTAAGGTGGTGGATTTCAAGTTCTGTCATGATGATCATCCAATTAGCCACTTCCACACTTGTAGCATTTCAGTCCCATCTTATGAGTGGGGATTGTGCTGCCCAAAGGACCTTCAGTGACCTTATATATACAAAAACATCCCTTAAGTGGGTAGGAAATCTGACCATCTCCATTTCCCTTAGTTCTGTATAGGACAAGACGCACTAACCTATTCTTTGTTTTTCACCATGCTGAAGGTGACACATGGTAGCATCCCGTTCTTTCTAATATATAGTTCAAATTGAATAGGTATATAGGTTTTAATTTAATATCTAGCTCAAAATTAATTTTCCAAGGAAAAATTGTGAGTCACCATTCTTAGTAAGGAAATTACTGTGTTAGGGGAGTGGGAAGAGGAGAGGAGAGAAGAGAGGAGGAGAAAAGAGAAGAGAAGAGAGGCGGCACCAATACACATTTTTAGACTAACATGTGTGAGGTGTCTTCCTTGAGTTTTTCAGGATGCGGTTTTCAGCAGAATTTCCTGTCCAAACTCAGAACGCTCTAGGGTTCCTATGCAATGTTACCTCCTACGGCTCTTCCCTCACCTAGCTCTGTCTACCAGAACCAAGTGTGTTGTGTTATACAACTTCCAGAAGTTTGGAAGTATCTTCCATACCTTATTGCTTTCAATATATGTCAGCCAAATAGAGAGTGGCCCATGATTTCTACTGAAATGTAGAAGTAAAAACTCCTACAAGTAAAATTTGTGTGTGTGTATACATACATATATATATAATTACACATATTAAAGCCTCCATAAAAGAAATTCTCTTCCTATACAAACTTCTGTTAGGAACAGCTGCTCAGATCAATAGCATTCTGTATGGATGGCAGGCTATCTCAGAATCAGAAAGTAAATAGGCTGTGATGATCATTTTCACCTTGAATCAAGATAAATGGTAGACATGAACAGGACAAATAGAAACCTAAGAGCAACATTATTTTTACTAAAGCAAGGAGAATAGATTTAGGAAAAACAGATCTAAATGGATGAGACATGGGAAATAGCATCATAAATAAAGATTAACTATAGAAAATGAACCAGACACACACATGCAGTACCGCATGGACTCTCTTAGATGTGGCAGCTAGAAGATGGGTGTGGCATGGTGATGGATAAGAGGCCAGGAAGGCTGTATATGAGGGAATAGGTAAAGAGAGTTGCACTTGATCAGGGCATAGTGAATGTATGTATGGAAATATCTCACCACACCCCATTACTACGTATAATTAATAGCTGTTAATAAAAATGGACTTGTCATACTCTTAATTATAACAGTTACTATGTCTGATCTCATTAAGAAGTCCTAGAAGGAAGACTTTCTTTCTGCTCATTACAGAATAAGAGGTTAGGCATACAAGGCAAGGTCACCCCACCAGTTAGTGGCATAGTTGAGGATGGGCCTGGACACTAAGTCGCAGGCTCTTGGCCACCCTGCTGGATGTGAGAATGAATGGTGGGCTGTCTGATTACCATGGCTTTGTTGGAATGGCCACCTCCTTGGAACTCAATGGTTCCAAAAGCGTCCGTCGGGCTGAGCTGAGTGTGCTTGCTGATGGACCACTTCTCAGACTGAGTGTCATTTCGGGAGAGGCGACTTTCATTTTTCTCATTCTGAAGCACAGAGATACTGGGAGTGAGTCCGACATGTTGGCCTATTAGACGCCCACAGCAACACCTATAACATAAGAGGTGAAAAATGTGAACCCTTTGTGTGAACACTACTGGAACTCACACTCCAGGTAATCAGCTGTAGAAATCGACAGTCTGTCTTCACCCATTTTAGTCACTTCTCAGACACAGGCTGCTGTATCTCATAAATAGTGAACTCAGGAACTTCTTCCCTCCAACTCTCCATTCGCTATGTAAGCTACAATAAGGCCCTTTGACCTCCTTCCACAGCTTTTTCAGCTGCATTGTTGGAAAATGGATACTTGTGAACAAAAGTTGTCTAGATTTTTCTATTTCTCACTCTTTCCATCAATCAACTGCTGCCTGAAGGACATTGAACACTTTGAGGGAAGAACTTTAATATGCACATTTAAATGAGGAAATCTCACTTATATGTGAGTCGTAACTTAACTTGTCTCTCCTCAATTGGCATTTGCTGTCAACTATCCAATTCTGAAAATAAAAAAAAATCCATAAGCTTATGCGATCTTGGAATAAAAATGAAAAAGTATTCAGAATATATTTGAGAACTTAAAGTTTGCATCTTCTACCATAAAAATTCCTTTATATATTACTACTACCAAGTATTACAAATATTGGTAATGGTAGATATATAACTATCTTTTTAAAAACACTAATAATTTAGTATCTATTTAATGGTGAAATATTGTAGGTTTGGAGGTTAGATAATTTGTCCAAGATCATACAGCTGGTCAGGATAATTGTCTAAACCATATTTTAAATTGCTTTATGACATTTCCCCTCATAGAGTTATTTCCTGATGTAGATGGGCTAAGTTATCCCCAATGATTCCCATTTTATATAGTATTGATCTTCAGGAAGGAAAGTAAAGTATGTAAGAAGATGTGCAGAGGAATTTAAAGTGCTGCAGTGTCTTCAGTAATCTGCTAGGCTTCTTTAATCTAGTCTACCTTTTTTTTTTCCTCTGTAATAGAGCATACTGGTACAAACTAATAGAGCCTGATGCTGGTAGTTCACATCTACAATCCTAGCTACATAGGAGACTAGGATGGAAATGATCATGGTCTGAGGTCAGCTAGCCATACATGTGACACCCCTCTGAACCAATAGCTGGGCACAGTGGTTCATGCCTGTCAGCCCAGCTGAGTAGAAGGCTAAAACTTGGAGGACTGTGGTTCTAGGCCAGCCCAGGCAGAAAAGTTTGTGAGACTCTATCTCAATGGAAAGAATCTGGGCATGAGGGCAAACACCTGTCATCCAAGCTATGACAGGAAACATAAAGCAAGCAGATTATAGTCCAGGTACATGCTTAGGAATAAAGTGAAATATGATTTTAAAAATGACCAGTACAAAGAAAAAGTGCTGGTGATATGGCTCAATAGTGGTATATCTACTTAGTAAACACAAGGTTGTAAGTTCAAACCCCTGTACCTGGACCCTCAAAAAACCATAACCACCATCAATAAACTAAGCAACTAAGCATTTTGGTAAAATATTTTAAGAAAACAATGTCAGGGTTGGGAAGGTGGCTCAGTGGTAGAGCTTGCCTTACATGCATGAGGCCCTGGGTTTGATTCCTCAGCACCACATAAACAGAAAAAGCCAGAAGTGGCGCTGTGGCTCAAGTGGTAGAGCGCTAACCTTGAGCTGAAGAGCTGAGGGACAGCGCTTAGGCCCAGAGTTCAGGCCCCACAACTGACAAAAAAAGAAAGAAAGAAAGACAGAAAGAAAGAAAGAAAGAAAGAAAGAAAGAAAGAAAGAAAGAAAGAAAGAAAGAAAGAAAGAAAGAAAGAAAGAAAGAAAGAAAGAAAGACAGAAAGACAGACAGACAGAAAGAAAGAAAGAAAGAAAGAAAGAAAGAAAGAAAGAAAGAAAGAAAGAAAGAAACAGAACAATGTCAAAACCATAATATGACCCATTATTATATGCAGTGATTAGCTGCTTCTGCAGTGAAAGAATGTACAGGCTTTGGGGCTAATTGTTAACTGTAGGCATCAAATATGAAATATTACGTTATATGTAATATATAAAATATTTAATATCTATTCATATATAATATATAAATGTATGCCTCACATGTGTCCTGCAGTAATGAAAAATTAAAGATGTTTCATTTGACCATGGTTTTCTTCTAATGATAGTAACTGCCATTGCAGTTTCTCCCTATAATTGCTAGTACATTAGATAGTAATATATAATTATTTGACACATTAGAGACAATAATATTACCTATGGGGGTCTTTGGTGCTGGGTATGATGTGAACACATTCTCTTTTATAAAATGCTCTTTCTATCCAGGATTTCTGAGCCTGAAAAGAGAGAGAGATAAAAGAAAGGTCAGTATAAGCTTTGAATATGAGTAGGAAGCAAAATTTCATAATCATATAATAGAGTAGAATATGATAAAAATTATGATTGTTTCACACATTTATATTACATAAATAAAAAAACCAATACTCATGGAATCTAATTTGGTTGTTGTTATAATAATATTGAGAATTAAAGGAAATAGCCAGGCTAAAAGTATTACTGGTGGAAACATACAAATTCATGATGATTTTTGTTTGTAGTGCTAAGAATTGAACCCACAACCTCGCATATGCTAGGCAAGTGCTCTTATCACTGAATAGTCTGTATTCCCAGACCATAATAATGATAGTTGAAGACAAGAAGTAAACACAGATTACAGGGACAATGAATTTGGAGGGACAGAATTTGCTTCTGACCTTATACAAACATTCAGTGGTAAGCACAAATGCATTTAAATAATGAAGTTTTCGTGGCTTCCATTAGATTTTCCTTAATGATGGAAAAGAAAAATGATGGAGGAAATTATATAATTCAAAAGCCCAAACCATCACCATGCTTTTGTAAATTACTAATGCTTAAGAAGAGAGGGAGAGAAAGGAAACAAAAACATAAGGAAGATGAATGTCTTCCTCTTTGTCCCAAAGTTCATAGAAATGCCTTTAGAAGGAAATAAGGCAACACTTCCTTTGGGTCTTTTTCTCTTGCATCATGCCATTTACGCACATTTAGCAGATACAGCTTCTTAGAATGGGTATAGTCATGACTGTCCATCCAGAAATACTGGCCCTGAGATTAAGTTTCCAATGGACAAAGATTATTCTAGTGATCTTTATTCCAAAGCATCACTCTACCTTTTTCTTTGCTACCAGCACTGGAAATAATAGAGAAGTCTTTCAGAAAACCCAATAAGCTACCCTGAATATTTCTTTGCTAGGCATTTAAGGTGCAAGTTACAGCATGTGATCATCTCTCTAATCTAATATCAGGTCTTAATTCATATGCTTAACACAAAACCAACTGAGTGGTTTCATTTGGCTTGTTTCAATCACTGGTGTGAAAGTTCCCAGCCCGTTTGATGCCTGTTCCTAGTCTTGATTTGGCCTAGTACACCAAGGTTTATTATTGGCTGTATGAAGTTGGGTTTGACTTCACTCACTCAGTCTGGTACTGTTGAAGTTGGCAAAAGTGAGTTGCACCAATGGCAGTCATTTCTAAATAACTGGGATGGTGAACAGTTTACAAGTGTCAACAAGGGGTATGGTAGAGGGCCACCAAAAACCTAATCATGTTTGGGTGATGATCACAAGTAGCTCATATGATTTCTGAATGTTTGTATATTGCCAACACAAAAAGGCACACACACAAGGCCTCAGAGACCTGCAGGTGTAGGTGGACCCCTGTTACAAAGGTAACACTAGCAGTTTTGTTTGCCAGCTGGTCACAAAATTGTCTGTTGTCATACTTCACTTAATATAATTTTTTCCAAGTCTTTCCATTTCCTAACAAATGGGGCAATGTCATTCTTTCTGATGGAGGCATAGAATTCCATTGTGTATATATACCACATTTTCTTGATCCATTCATCTACTGAGGGACATCTATTTTAGCTATGATAAATAATGCTGCCATGAACATAGTTTTGATGGTAGCTTTAGAATGGTCTTGTTTGTGATCATTTGGGTAAATGCCCAAAAGTGGGATTGCTGGGTCATAAGCCAGGCCCAAAGAAACATAGGTCCCATGGTTTCCCTTATTTGCAATAACTAGTATATGTCTGAGACAAGCAGAAACAGTCAGATAAGTTGATGTTAGGTGAAATGAACCCCAAGATAAGGACTCAAATGGTTTTTCTTTCTTGCTATTGTTTCTAACATATTTATAAGATGATTTCTTTGTTGTTTTGTATGTCCCTCCCCCAAGGTATAACCACTGTTGTCACTGTATTTGATGTTTGTATAATTTGGGGAGGGAGGGGAAAAATCAAATTGTTTAAATAGAGATACAGGTGGACCCATTGCAACAATGAGATGTACAGACGTTATGTCAAAAAGCGAACTTTACAACTTTGGCGGAGGTGGGGTGGGAGGGAAGGGATAGGAAGGGGAAACAAAGGAGGAGGCAACAATGCTTGATAAGAAATGTACTCAGTACCTTGCTCATGTAATTGTAACCCCTCTGTACAGTCTTTTCACAATAAAAAACACTTATTAAAAAGTAAAAAGAATTTAAAAGTAGGAATTAGAAAAGCAAAAAAAAAAAAAAGTCCATTGTCAAAGCCTTCTCAAAAATGTAGACAAAATGGAGCCAAGAAACCAAAACATCAACAACAACAAAAACCATAGTGGCTCCATTTTTGCCACGTAAGTTAGCTTAGCAACAGAGATAACCAGGCTTTATCTTTGTAAAAAGCCTGTATTCATAGGTCAGGATTGTCCCTAGACACTGAATACTTTCATTGATACTATCTCTTGGCAGGAAGATGGTAGAATGTCCCTCCCTGGATATCTGAAACCCACTTCCCCTACACCTCAGGGAGCAGAGAAAAGAGGATAAACTACTATCTTTTTAAATTTTGCTGGCCAGCCTTCAAAAGCATCTGTGAATTTCAGGGCGTGCTGATCAATTTCCCTTGAAAAGCAGTATTGTTGGTAGAACATGAGGACTGGAGTGGGAAAAAGTTGTGTCTGTGGGGCTTTGGGAGATGGAGAATTTGACATGAATTCTTTTATCCTCAGATCTCCGATTTTCCCATCTCTAGAAGGAGCACCATGGTAATAGATGACATAGTTGTTCTTACCATATTTTGGTTACCATCCTGTTATATCTAGAAATGGGACTGGTCTTGGTCTGATTTTAGTACTGAGTGCTTGGATGGAGATTCAGGTGTACGTTCTAGGAAGTTCTTGTAGCAATAACCTAGTTAGTCTTTCTTTATATTGGGTAACACAGGGCACCTGGCTGGCCACTACAAAAGGTAGAAAGAAAAGTTACTTCACTTCTCTGAGCCTCTTCTGTAGCATGCCAGCTCCTTAGGGTGCTTTAGCTGTATGTGTGTGTGAGCGTGTGTGTGTGTGAGTGTCAGTCCTGAGGTTTAAACTCAGGCCTGGGTGCTGTCCCTGAGCCCTATTTATTTTTATGCTCGAGGCTAGTGCTCTATCACTTGCTACAGCACCACATCCAGAGATTTCTCCCCCCCCACCCGAAAGTTAGTTGAAGATAAACGTTACACAGACTTCCCTGCTTGGATTGGCTTCCAACCTCCATCATCAGATCTTGGCCTCCTGAGTAGCTAGGATTACAGGGATGCGCCACAAGTGCCAGGCTGGAGAACTTTGTGATCATCCCAACAAGATAATTCAGCTAAAACACCTGAGATCCAATAGGTTCCTTTGGGTCCTAATTGGGTATTGTGTCCTCTGCATACCATCTCCACAGATCCTCAGAAGAACTCAGTGAGAGAGTTCTTGGCTACTCTTATAGCCATTCCTCCAAAGAAGAAATTGAGACCGGGATGTAGTAAATGAGTATTAAAGCCAGAATTTGAGCTTGAACAGTGCGATTCTTGGATTCCTACTCTTGTTCACTCTGCTACACAGCTTCTTCAGATGAGATATTATTGGCAATCCCCCCTGCTAGTTTCTGCATTTGGAATGAAGAACCTTTTGGTATTTGTTCATTTCTCTCTATTTAAGGTAATGCATAGGGTAGAAACCCAGGAACGTTGGAAAGTGGTAAAAGAAGGGATAGTCATTGTCATGGTCTCAGCAAAGAAATAAAATCACAGACCTTCAATTTGAGGGTTTGTGGGACTGGAAACAAATGGATTAAAATTTTCAAGGACACCATTACTTTTTCCATTCCTAGATTCCAGTTTTAATTTGGAAGTTCCTGATGACTTCACTAAGTTGGCATGTGTTAAAAAATACATTATAAATGTATGGCCAAATGGATTTTTAAATCTTTGAGTATAAAGTATTGTAACTTTCTCAAAGGTAAGAAGGCAACCTCATTGTTAGCAAAATGACTGAGGATCAATTTCTATTTATCGTTAGTAGTAGATTAATAGTTTCCTTTGCTAAGGCACAGACAAGTAGGAGGAAGAGAAGAAATATAAAGTAAAAGATACATTGTAGTTGACTTGGATTCTTTTTGTTTCTGAGAAAGACAACACATCTTAAAATAATATATGCATAACATATTCTAAAAAAAATAGCATGCACAGTTTGTTATGCACTATTGTGGGATTTGCTTTATTATGCTTTTATCCAGGTCTTTAGTGTGGACAGACATTAAATTCTTAAAATTGTTTTTCTTGGAGAGGGTATTTTTGAAGTACAATCATGGTTTAACTTGTTCCCTAAACTAATTCTCTTTTCTTTTGTTCTAAGGCTTTCAAATCCTCTGTGTGAGACTTTATACTTTGCTCCAACTCCAATGAAGTTAGCACACACTGATTGTCCTCGTTGCTAGAAAGCATGCAATAATTTTGACATGTCATGTTTCTAGCTGACCTTTGAGTTCTTTTCTAGCATAACACTTCAAGGGACAGTGTGTCCTGAAATCTTTTCTTTTTAAATATGCTCCAGAGGTCTCTTGTCCTGTTAGGAAAAGTAGTTCCTACTCACAGAAAAATGACTTGTGCGTATTTTTTTTAAGGTAGCATAGTCACACAACCATTACTGAGTTTGTGGAGAGCTCTTTTTCTTTATGTCTTTCTGCATTATCGGTCATGTGTAAGATGTAACAGGCAAGTGTTTTTCAAAGGCTAATAACAAAAAGATACCTTATTAAAAATTTTTATTTCCACATTTTGAACCAAGTACTAATGATTGCCCACAAACAATTAAGCATATATTAACTTTGGAAAATTAAATATACAATCCATAAGACATCAGACTGATAGAAACCAAGAAAAGCTTGTAAATATTGCTATAAGAAGAAATAAAAAAAAAGCATAAGTTTTTTCATCCCAACAAGTTTTACTCTTTTCCACAAAGGCTGTGACCCCATTATCGGGTCTCAAACTAATTTAAGCCTTCTTCCCCCACGAGCTATATAGACCCAATATCATCTCCAGGAGAGAAGAGCTTAGGCATATACAAATATAGACAACATATTAAATATCTCTTGAGAAAGTCTTAGACAGTGCTATTGTTATTTTATTTTCAGAATCACTTAACAGAAAGACTACAACCTGAACCAGCCATCACAAGATCATCAAAGAGCACGTTAAATTTCTAGAAACAAATGCAAAGAAAATTTCACCCACTCCTCTGTGCTAAACTCCTGTTTCAGGTGGATCACTTGTTTTCATTGGAGCAAAATACCAAAGACCTAAAGGACCCCACTCCATTTGTTCCTTGTCTGCCTTTTGTTTTCTCCCAAGATCTCTCAGGGTACTTCTTTGGTTTTCCTCTAGGTCCCCAGCTCCAACATTTGAGAAACTGATCAAAAGCAAAGTGAGCTGAAATCAGTTTTTACCTGAGCACTGACTCTGGCTGGTGGCAAAGGCTGTTTCCCGGAGCAGCTCCTGTTGCTTTCATTTTGCTGTGGCCAGGCCTGGCCATCCTGTTAATAATGCTCTTATGACCGCCCACTGGGAAAAAAAAGTCCCTTGCTAGGCTCTTCCCCCCAAGAGATGTTTCAAGTAAGCCATGAACTTGGGGCGGATTAGCCCCTTGGAATGTGCTGCTGTGTGTGGGGATTAGCCTGACTCAGAAGCCCATGGACCGTCCCTCCTCCTAGTCCTCAAACACTGCTTGATTTGAACATCTAATCTGACGCCAGAAGAAAAACAAATCCCCGGGGAGATCGGATTTAACTGGCACAAGTCCTAACAGGCTCCCTCGCGCCCCACCCCCTTTCCCCCCCACTTTTTTTTTCTTTTCCATTTTCAGAGAGAAAGCTTGTGAAAGTGTGATAAGGTGTTCTGAGTTCTGAAACTTCAACTTTGGAAAGCAAATCTTTCTTGAAGAAACAGTGTCTGAATTCTCTGAGGGTTTTGGAGCACACAAGCAGCATTGTTCCACCAGCTGGAAAAGGATGGAAAGATAGCACTGCTTTAAAGAAGAACTGTTAAAAAAAAAAAAAAAACCCCTCCCCCCAAAAAAACAACCCCTCTCTCAAGAGTGTTTCCAAAGACTACTTTGGTTCCCAAACAGAAGTCCAAGTAGAATAAAAGTAAGAGTCTGACAAAGACCTTCTATAAACTGGAATAGCAATAAATTAAACTTGTCTGGTTATACATCTCATCCTGCAGTTCATCCCTGATCAATACAACAACCTGATTAGAAATCTGTGCTCCTTGGTTCCTTATTAACCAGTGGTGGCCCCTGGAGAATATGGACAAGGATGGAAAACGGTGACAATGCAGTGTGTTTTTCTGGGGTGACTCAAACTATGACCGAAAAGACTCTTCCAAAGATCATTCAAGAGCAAAGTTTTTCTGTTTAAGATAATAGGAATTCTAGTAATAGCAGAATTGAAAAAGTTACTAGGAATTTTTTCTGTTGGAAAGAGTTCAAACTTCAACAATCCAGGAACACTTTTCAGAAGCAGAAAAAAGGGCAGGGATGTGCAAACAGGTTGTGTTGAGGGGTAAACACCTGTGAAAGGGGGGAAAAGAGGGTAGGGGAGGGTGAAGAAGGTCAAAGTACTTTATTTTATGTATGAAAACAAAACCATGAAACTTGTTCAATTGTCCTAAGAAGGGAGGGAGGGCGGGCATGACAGAGGTGGTGAATTTGATCAGGTCCATTGTAGGGATGTATGGGAGGTCACAATAAAACCCACTTATTCAACTAATACAATTTTTTAAAAAGTTAATAAAACAAGGTCAATAATAATAAATATGTGAGTATATTCATACAGAAGTGAAAATAAGAACAATACATCTTTCTTTCCAAAGACAAAGCTAAAGCTAAGAGGTGATATCTGTAGATTCATGGCAGGAGTGGGGTTTGGATTTTTAGTTTTTTTGATCATCTTGTGTTAAAGGGACTATCACATGCCATGTGGACACTAAACTGAGAATTAGGTCCTACAACTATCTTACTTCTATACTCTTTCCAGAATTGACCTACTACTCTCCTTCCCCCCTCCCATTTTATGATCACTCATTTTCTAATGTTTCAAGGGACAGTAACCTGGCTAGTGAGTTTCAACTAAAGGAAACTTAGGATCTGTGAAACTCAAATGGAAAACCAGATTGAGCTTCAGCATTTGCTCATAAGGGAGAAAGTCCCTTTGTCTTCCTGCAGGAGTCAGTACAGCTTTGTGACATACATTGCTCTTGTTCTGTGCATTCAGAACCCTCCTGAGAACTCATTCCCAGAAAACCATGAGAAAGTTGAGCACACAAAGATAATGAATGCATTGTTCTGGATTATGTCAGCGGATTTAATTTTTATATGACATCATGTTCTAATTTAAACACGTAGAACTTACTTGATGCTACTTTCAAACATTCATATTTTTTTATATAAGATGTTTTGTATCTTTTTCATTCTCCAGGTCTTGGTAACTTAGCTTTAAAAAGCATGGCTACCCTAACTTTCCACTTCTGGACTAAATTAAGCTAGTGTGTGTACTGACTGTGGATTTGATACTTTACAGAGGAGACATTTACTAGTATATTTTACACTTGCTTGATGTGAAAAGTCTAACCTCATTTTTTAAGTAGGAAAAAAGCTGAGTGCTGGTAGCTCACGCTTATAATCCTAGCTTCTCAGGAGGCTGAGATGTGAGGATTGTGGTTCAAAGCCAGACCAGGTAGAAAAGTCCCCAGGAGACTCTTATCTCCAATAAACTACTAAGAAAAAGCTGGGAGTAGCGCTATGGGCTATGGTGCAAGTGGTAGAGGGCTAGGCCTTAAGCAAAAGAAGCTAAGGGAACGAGCCCTGAGTTCAAACTTCGGACCAGCAAAAACAAAAACAAAAAAAATGAAACAAAAGATAAATATCTAGTTTGTTACACTTTAGAAGAAGCTTTTTTGGTGACACAATTGTAACCAATTTTCATATCTTGTATTTCTAATTCACAACAAAAATAAATGAGAAATGAGCCTTCCAGATCTGAGAACTTATTTTTCTAAAAATATGTGTATTTTTACCAGTTTATTTGAACAAAACACAAATGTTCTCTATGAAGTTATCTTGATTTTGCATTCTAAACCCTTCACTAGACCTGATTTTTGTTATTTTTAAAGAACTGATATTTTCAGAGTAAATGCTCCATACGATGGTCTCTTATTTCAAATATTTTCTGTTTGTGGGACTCTGAGAGGGGCTAGGTGAGTAGAGGTTTAAGAAATGTGGAAATCAGTAAGATTTCCTGAGTAATTATGTTTCATAGTAAAAGATGGTCAATGAGGCATTGTCTAGAATACACAAAAAGTAAAAACAAATTAACTTCATCAACAGGACACTAAATAACTAATAGCTGATAGCATTTGGTGATTCTATTCAGTCTTCAGTAGACTACTCAGTTATATAGAGAAATAGAAGTTTCATGCTGTCAATGTGAAAAAAGTAGGCCATACTACAATTACAATAGAGCTGGGAGCCGGTGGCTCACACTGGTAATCCTAGCTACTTGGGAGACTGAGATCTGAGGATTGTGGTTCAAAGCCAGACTGGGCAGGAAAGTCTGTGAGACTCTTATCTCCAGTGAACCACCAGAAAAACAGAAGTGGCGTTGTGGCTCAAGTAGTAGAGCACTTGCCTTAAGCTGAAGAGCTCAGGGACAATGCCCAGGCCCAGCATTCAAGCCCCACAACAGACAAAAAAAAATATGACAGAAAAGAAAAGTTTAAGGTGGTATCTATGGTTAGTTTTTATTTAATTCCATTTATTTCCCCATGCTTTCAAAAGTTTCCCCTGTATATCCATAGTCAGAAAACTGCACTTTGGATACTCTACTAAAATCTTCAATTGTCAAGTTTTATTTGTAGGATAGCAGGAGATTATTTCAAAAGAGAAGCTTAGAAGGTGACTAGGAAGAGAAATTCTGTGAAATGAGAGAAGGCTCCATAGTGGGGAAGATTTGGAAAGTGTGGTGTGCAAGGTGAGTTTTCTGGAGGGAAGTAGGAAGGGAGAAAGGGGGAAGGAAGGAAAGAAGAGAAGGCAAGGGTCAGGTATCCAGGAAGAAATTCACTGAGTTTTGTGTGGTTGTGAGATTGAATAGAGTGGTTGTAAACAAGTCTAACAGATATAGATTTCAAAATTTATCTTTTTCAACTTACTTCTTCACTAGTTGCTACTTCAGCCTTCCTGAAAGTCTTTTTTTTTTCGTTCATTATTTAGTTTTTAATTGTGGAGGTTTTCATCTGTGATAGTAGGTAACACTTCTAGTTTATCTTCCAGACCGGTTATTTCTTAAATTGGTGCTGGTCCTTGGGCTTTGAATTTAGGGCCTAGACACTGTCCTTGAGTTTTTTTCACTCAAGGCTAGTGTTCTACCACTCGAACCACAGCTCCACTTCTTGCTTTTTTTTTTGCTATTTTTTTTTTAGAGATAAGATTCTCACAGACTTTCCTGCACAGGCTGGCTTTGAACCTCAATTCTCAGATCTCAGCCTTCTGATTACAAGTGTGCGCCTCCAGCACCTGGCCTTTTAAATTTTGTTTGCTTTTGTGTATGTTTCTTTTCAAAGAGAAATACTAATAGAAAATAGAATATGAGGCATCTTGCATTGCTACCAGAGTGCTGGACATTTGTCTAAGCATAAAGAGAAGTCCCAAGTGTATGCAACATAGCAGTTTCTCCTACGAGGTAGCAGATGACCTGAGGACTCTGATTCAAGAAGTTAATTGGTTCCAAAGAGACTTGTAGCGACAGGCCACGTTTTGTCTGTGACATATCAAAAATTTTATGCATCACCTACCAACACTGGCTGGAAGGGCACAGAATCAGCCTTTGTGAGGAGCACTTCAATGATGATAGACTCTGAGCACTCACAAGAGAAGAACCACTGGCATAATGCTAACTGTGATTGTTCTTCATTCTATTTCATGTAACAGCATGATGTTTTATTCTCTCAATTCACCATGATTGAAAAAGTACCCTTGCATACAATGGAAAATGACCCTTCTGTTGGTACACAATGCAAATTTTTTGAAAAGCAAAACAGTCAGATTTCCTGCCAGGAAAAAAAATATCTAAATTTTTGTATGGAAAATATATGCTCCATTTTTATAAAACAATGTACGAAGCATTTTTCTGTGATTTACAGATCTGATAACAACACATTTTCTGCAAAGGGATAGATGGCACATATTTTAGGGTCTCTGGAAGCAATTTCTCCCCTGTAATGATACTCTGTCACAGTGAAACAAAAGCAACCACAAGCATCAGATGCTAGTGACCATGTCTTCACTCCAGTGAAACAGGATGTGTGCTGCAACTGATGTGTCCTGGATAGCTTCTGATACAGAAAAATGTGATGGAGGGTAGCAGGGTATGGTTGTAGAATCCATCCTTTTGTGGTCCATTCTTCTCTCATCGTTTCAGGAAAAGTCTCTTGCAGGAGCCTTGGCTCCTGCTCTTCCTTCCACCTTGGTCAACTCGGCATCTGATATTCACAACCATCATGCCCATCTGGATATCCTCTATTGCTTTACTCCCTCCACCTACCTCATATACTCTTACATGACCTTCTTATGCCAAACTTTTATGTGTGTGACTTGTTTGTCTGCATCCCCTCCCTGCCCCCCTGCAGAATATCAGTTCTCCAGGGAAGTGTATTTTTTAATTATCAAGTAGTTGTACAAACAGGTTTCAATTATCTAAGTCAGGTTGTGAGTATAATGCAGCTTAACCATCCACTTCCATTCCTTTGCAATTATATACTATTTGAAGTCTCCTATGGCACTTCTAGAGTTTTGTAGCCTTTCCTGGAAGACTTTCTGTCTGTTAGTGTTTCTGCCATTGCTTCTAGGGGAATATTAGTAATTCACCTTTGGGGGATAATATCTTTGTTGATTAAAATTATTTGTAATAAAATGTACTTTGTTGAATGAAAATGATTTGTAATAAAATACACTTCATAACATCTAGATGTACATTGTATATACCCTATCCTAAAGTTAGATTATATGTTTTATCACCCAAATGGGAAAAGATTTAATAAATTTACTTTGTAATTATAAGTGAAGCTTATCTTTAATCTTTTAATAGGGTCATGTTGTAAAAGTTACACTTGAAGCTACCCAGAATGTTCATGTACAAGTGTCATTCTCTAGTCATTTTCATAAGCAATTTTAAAATATATTTCAACTTCAAAATATATTTCTTTGGAAATTTGGTTCATTATGAAGCAATTAATCATTGTGTGACAATAACATATTATATTTATAAGGCATTTTATTGTTCACAGAATGGTTTTGCACAAAGCATTTCATGCAACCTTTGCAATAAATATGTAAGACATTATAAAATTTTATTGGACAAATGGAAAGGTAGCTCCTGGTGCATTATGCATCAGTACCTACTCAAACTAAATCCTTGTGCTTCTTAGTTAGGGTACAGAGAGCTCAGTATCCACCACATCTTGAAATGATGTTAAGGATCTGAATGATGCTTTTCTCTTGGTGTGGTGGAGTGAGTGCATTTTAATCATTCAGAGCTTTTGGAAAAACATACATACTTCATCAGGCCTAAAAAAACTGACATGAGGATGCACGACTCTATTTCAAGACTATCCTGCGCAGCATCAAGGATTATCAATTAGTTCAATAGCTGCTTCTATACATAAAATCTTACATGCCTCCTATATACTCTTAGGGATTTACTGCCATTATGGACTGAAAATGTAATGACTATAGTGCTGTCCCAATAGAGCTGGTATACCTCTTTAAAAACAGATTGTTTCTAACACATTTATAAGATTATTTCTTCGTTGCTTTGTATATCCCTCCCCCACGGTATAACCCCTGCTTTCACTGTATTTGATGTTGTTATAATTTGTGGAGGGGAAGGGAAAAAACAAATCATTTAAATAGGGATACAGGTGGCCCATTGCAACAATGAGATGTACAAGTCGTTATGTCGAAAACAAACTTTACAATTTTGCTTAAAGATGGGATGGGAAGGGAAAACAAAGGAGGAGGCTACAATGCTTGATAAGAAATGTACTCATTATCTTGCCCATGTAATTGTAACCCTTCTGTACAGTATTTTTACAGTAAAAAACATTAACAATAGGATAAAATCTACCCTGATAAGGGGGAACACAAAAGATATGAATATGGCTAAAAATATACTATGATATTGAGGTCTGACATCTTCTTACCTCTGTGATAATGTCAGCATACTCCTATGATGGACAGGGTTTTTTTGTGTTCAGAAAAACCCAGTGGGGACTCTGTTTTCGGTCAAGTAAAGGCAGAATTTGAGTACTGTCATGCCACTTTTTAAGTTCTTGATTCTGTTTACCTTTCATAACTCCTGCACCATTTTGATTTTGTTAGAAGCAAAACAAAAAATGTGCGTAGTCATTGATTTGGTAGAAATGTTTGGTAGAAATGTTAAGTCTATATGATAATCTATGCCAGATTCAGAGGCCGATTTGGATTTTGTTTTAACTCTTAGAGTCTGAGCAAAACAAAATGTAAGAATAGAAAAATCACTGCTGTGTTATTGGTAGTAGAGTTTTCATAATACAATTATTATGCTCAGACTTTTTCTGTCACTGTGTCTGTGAGTGTGAACTTGTATTATTATCCTTAATTTCCCTGAAGTATTCTGAGGTACTGGTTTAATCAACGAATACTCTCAATTATCCTCACAAGAATACAGACTTAAATTTACTATAGGATTTTGTTTATCTACTTAAACTAGCACTAAGGCAGGCTAGTGGAAGGGTGATTGATTTCGAGTCTGAAGATGTGTTATGACTTGTTGATAAGTAGTGCATGATTTTGGAGGTGCCTGACTTATAATCTTGCTGAACTTCAAGGTCAGCTGCAGCAATTCGAGCAGAGGATTCTGGGACTCAGAATCTTGCAGCCTTGCTTTCAATACCTCATTAATGCACACAAAGTAGGGGTTGAAAACAAGTTTTTATTTTTTATTTAAAAAAATCCTTTACAAATTCCCAGAATGTTGTTCTTTTCATAACCAAGAAAATAAAAACATCCCAGAGCACAAGGTTTTGTGCCCAGTGAGCACAAAGTACATAAGGAGATTTGAATTAATAAATAATCCCTGAAAGAATTCTCAGCAGGCTGTAAGCATTCTTAAGAATGCCCCTGGTTGAGCAATTCGGCACATACGTAAAATTCTAATTCTGGTTTGTAAAACTTCAAGTGTTATAAACATATTATTATGATTAATTGATAACTTGGTATTTCTTGTTCTGTCATTGAGAGAACTTTTAAGACCAGAACACGGTGTTCTTTCCCCCATCCCCTACCCAGTAATAAATCAAGTCTCGTTATGATGCTATCATGTGGGTCAGAATATACAGAGATTGACCATGACTTGCAAGGCTTGTTTGTTTATTTGCTTGTTTGTTGTTCTTTTGATCTAACCATCAAGAACAGTGTAACTGAGAGAGTGGAAAGCAAATTAATCTCACTGGCATTAACAGAAGGTCTGGCCATATGAATATAATGAATGTAATAATGATACCCCTAATTCTCTTTGGAAATGAAAAACTTAGCTATTAAGTTAAGGCAACATAAATGCACTTTGGGATGATGCTTATCTTTCAGTGTCAAGTTTCTAGGTTGCTCGATAGAAAACAAACAGCTCACATAGACTCAGCCACTGCTGATATTATTTTAATGTGATAGTTTTAAAGTTATTCAAGGCTATTAGGTTTGGCTCCAAAACACTGCCTCTGTTTTCCATTAGAAGCTCAACATTGGCTCCATGTCACAGATGATTCCTACTATTGTGTCTTAATATAAAGTTTCTTGGGGAGCTTTTAGGTTCCAGGAGAGATGAATCCTTGAATTACCTTTTTATAAAAATATTATTTTTGACAGAAGTGCAGCTTTAGTTGTTTTGTGTTTGGTTTTTAGAATCGCATGAAAACATTCAATTTGGCACAAATAGAAATGAACACGAATCTAAAAGTCAATAACATAAAAATACAGACTTCTGCTTCAATTTGTGTTGCACTGGATAGTAGTAGGACTTCTTCCCTCCTTCGTTTTCTAGCATCTCACCATTACCGCAATGTAGAGTTCAATCTCTGAAAATCTGATGCCAACATATATTTCTGGTAGCAAGATTTTTCCCGAAAGAAGCTATCCTAATTTTAACATGAATAAAATGTTGTCTTCTTAATTAATTCCCCAATCTATTCTTCACTCAGTAATTAGCAATCTCCTTATTCACCCCTACCTAATTAATGAAGACTTTTAAAGAAGTTTTAGGTTTACAGAAAATTTGAACAAAAATTCTGATTATTCTTATATATACTGCTTCCATTTATAATATCTAGTAGTCGTTATTTTACATCAGTGTGATACATTTGTTTAACTGAGAACTTGGTAAAGTATTATTACTTAACACATAGTCATATATCCAAACTCATAGTTTAAAAAAATCGTGATAAAGTTTCATTGTTAGTTTTGAAACAGTTCTGGGTTTATTCTTTTCAAATGTCAGGTATATATCACTGAAGAATTTTATAGGAGAGTTTTATTGGAGAAGATGAAAATGATGATGTAACTATGGCATTCCATTCCCATCCCCCAAATTCATTCAGTGATTTCCTATTATTTCTAGACTAGAATCCAGATTCCTTATTTTATTTTTGTCGGTTGTGGGGCTTGAACTCTGGGCCTAGGAGCTGTCCCTCAGCTCTTCAGCTCAAGGTGAGCACTCTACCACTTGAGCCACAGCGCCACTTCCTAGAATCCAGATTCCTAATAAGTCTTATTACTACCCATCTCACTTTTCTAAACTTTCTGTACCAGAATGACCCCCTCACTGCCTCTCCTCACTCTAGCCTTCTTTCAGATTCACAGCTCATCAGAATAAGAAGACAGAAAATAAGGTCTTGTTGTTAGACTTAGTTTGAATACTACATTTTGAAATTTGTTTTCATGACCTATGGCTGAAGAGTGGAGGTGAAAGAATCACATGCAACTTGATATTGCAAAAAATCAGATTTCCTAAGTAGCCATTTCAGAACCTCCTCCTTGCAGGGAACACAAAGTTCCCTACGTATTTATTTTATTCAATAATATGATTTAGAATAAGATTCTTGTTTGACACACAGA